>NC_035108.1:434980411-435587400 GCF_002204515.2 Aedes aegypti
GTTTACTAAAAATTATCGAGAGGACTTCCAGTGAATTGCCATGTAAGTTGATGTATTAGCTGGCGGAGTAGCTCTGGAAAGCAATGATCCATATACAGCTTAAAATGGGAATTCAAGCGTAATGCTGAATGAATAATTACAAAATGAGCACCAAAGATTTTCTCAAGAGTTCATTTTGTGATTTTCACGAACTTCCTAAAAAATAATAAACCCTAAAAAATCCAATGTAGAATTCTCCTTAGGATAACCATAAAAGTTACCTTAGAGATTCCAGCATAAATTTCTTCAAAAAACCTTCCTGAAATTTTTCAAGAAAATAAGTACTTCAGGAATGTTTACAATGATTTTACGTTTTCTCATAACTTCCACCAAGATTTTCGTTTACAATATCTCTATGATTTCAAATAGTATTTTCTCAAAGGATTTTCTAGAATTTTTTTTTCAAATTATCGTTCAGATTTTAATCAGTGAATTCCTTCAGGGATTACTCCAGAGATTGTCCCTAAGATTACTTCGGGAATTAAAGAATATAGAGTTCTAAGAGATTTATTTTAAATGCGACAGTGATCTTGTAGGAATTCCACTAGTTAACTTCTGAGATATTACTCAAAAATAATTCCAGGGATTCCACCCGATTTTTTTTTTCAAAGCGATTTCAGAGATTGCTCCAAAAGTTTCTAGAAACATTTGATCAGTATTGACTTAACGGATTCCCGTCCCAAGGATTTCTTGAGAAATTTCATAAGAAAATTGTTATTAAATTCCTCCAGGATTTTATCCAGAATATGTCCAAGAACTGTTTCCAAAGAATTCCGGATTCTAGGGATTTTAAATTCAAGGATTTTGAATTTCTCCAATAGTTTCTTTTTAAAATATACTTATGAATTCTTCTATGCCTTTGATCAAGAATTTCACCAAGTGATTTCTCCAGGATATGAAGAAGATTCAACTATAAATTCTTCAAACCATTCTGCCTACGATACTTTAATTTTTCCGGAGTATAGAAATTCATAAATTATTCCAGCAGTTTATCATGAATTCTTCCAGCGACTCTTTCGAAGAACTATCCAGTAATGATTCTTGAAATGCCCTAGCATTCTAAAAACTCGTACAGGTATTCGTCCAAAAACCTAAAAAACAATCTTCTCGAAATATCGTCAGTAAATTAATTACGAAATCCTCCCATTTGATTCCATCAGGAATTTCTTAAGAAAGTTCTTTAGGTTTTTTTTAGTGGGTTCTCCAAGTAATCTTTAAAGTTTTCGTCTATAGAAAATCCTACTGATATTTTGTATTACAAAATATATTCGGGAATTCGTTCAAAAACTTATCAAGATCTCCAGATCCCCCAGAGGATTCTCCTGGAATAATGCCGATACTCTCACAACGTATTCGTTCTGAAACTTTTCCATGGAAAATCTCTCAACGTTAGTTCTTCTTTGAATAGAGTTTTCTAGTGATTCCTTCATCAATTTACTAATACGTTTTTTAAAAAATTCTTGGGGAATTTATTCTAAAATTCTGTCAAGAAATAACAAAAGGATTTTTTTCAAGAGTTCCTCATAACAAAATTCTTCTAGTCCCATAATTGCCGAGGGTCGGTGTTCTCTTAGTGGACAGTCCCCTTTAGTCGCACTAGTGGCTTTTTACGGCCATTTTGATATAAATCTTTTCAAAACATTTTTTGACATGAAGGTCAGGAGCTATTTATCTAAGTACCATTGAAACACAGATTGAACTTGTTCAAAAAATGATCGAAATACACCCCAACCTCTTTTTACGACCGTTATCGGGGGGTCGTAAAAAAAATCGGCCGTAAAAAAAAACAGGGTTATAATTATGTTGTTGAAAAATGCAACGTCTAGATGCGGAAGTACTGATTCGAGATCTTCGGCAAAGTTGAAGCATGGGTTGAGAACTTTCCAAAATGACCGTTCAAGTTCTCGTATTTTGGTAAAAGATGGCAACACTGCTCGATTGTTATCAAAAGAGCCAATTTTATGGGGGTGTGATTTGCAAATACCAAAAAAATGAAAAGATAACGATACCGAATATTCACCAAAGTCGAAGGAAGTGTTGCGTGCCATACAATCGGCCGAATCACAAATGTTCATGTGGCTGGCAACACTGTTTAAGAAGAATAAAGTAAAGATCATAACCATCAAACTTGAGCGGAACAGAAAAATATAATGCTTAGCAACATAGCAATACTCTTCAACTGTAATCCAGTTTTTCATGAAGGGTTCAAATTTTTTTCGTAGCTGGCAACACTGCTTAAGTGAAATTGCGCCACCAGGCAGTACAAGTGTGCATGCAACTATTGTTTTGCGGATATCTCAGGATCCTGACCACTTAGAAAGATGGCGTCTTCGGCAAAGTTGTTCAGTAGCTCAAGGACTGTCATTATAAAAGCTATGAGATTCAAAATTTTGCCACCAGGTGGCGCTAGTGAGCATGAAACTTTTGTTTTGCGGATATCTCAGGATCCTGGCCATTTAGAAAGATGGCGTCTTCGGCAAAGTTGTTCAGTAGCTCATGGACTATCATTATAATTGCTATGAGGTTCAAAATTTTGCCACCAGGCGGCGCTAGTGAACATGAAACTTTTGTTTTGCGGATATCTCAGGATCCTGGCCACTTAGAAAGATGGCGTCTTCGGCAAAGTTGTTCAGTAGCTCAAGAACTACCATTATAATTGCCATGAGGTTCAAAATTTTGCCACCAGGCGGCGCTAGTGAGCATAGCTTTTTTGTTTTGCGGATATCTCAGGGCCCTGACCGCATAGAGGGATGGCGTTTTCGACAAAGTTGTTCAGTAGCTCATGGACTATCATTATAAACGCTATGAGGTTCAAAATTTTGCCACCAGGCGGCGCTAGTGAGCATGAAACATTTGTTTTGCGGATATCTCAGGATCCTGGCCACTTGAAAAGATGGCGCCTTCGGCAAAGTTGTTCAGCTCAAGCGCTACACTGAAAATAATCCACACGTTTGACCCTAATTATTTTCAACGTGGATCTGTCGTGTCGTATTGCAAGGTGAAATGACGTGTCAAACTTGTGATTCTGTGAAGGATTGACTGAGCAAAGTCTTTTACACATGATTTGAACGTTTTTTACAATGGTGATATCCATCACTAGTAGAACTAGTTTTCCTATCATGACAAGGACTCACATTTGCCGTTCACGCGTTACAGGACATGTTATTTTTGGAGAAACCGGGTGCCCGTAATGGGTGCCTGGAATCAGAAAATCAAGCAATAAAATTTTGAAAATGATTCTGAAGCTTCCTCCCTGGTATAGTACCAATGAGTTACATAGAATATCCAATGTTGAAACATTGGAACAAATGTCAAATAAAATAATAAATAATTTCAGGCAAAAATCGTTACAATCTTCTATTGCCACGATTAATGCGTTATATGTTTAGGTTAAGTTAGGTTAAGAATATTCAAAGCGTTGTTTTTTCTCTTATAAGCAGGTGAAATCAACTCACCTGTAAAAAACTTGAACTGCTACGGCAAATGAAATGTAATATGCTGTTAACAAAATGTTAATAAAATCTTAGATTTGTTTTACCAAATTAGGATGATAGTGTTGTCTAATAACACAGAACACCTAGATATAAGAAATGAATGTAAAGTTTGGAATGATACTAATAAGGAAATTATAAAAATAAAAAAAAAATCAAGCAATCGCTAATAAATCCTACTGCAAAGTTTACGATAAATTGTAAATTCACGTGTTTTAAATTTGAATTTGGAGCCGAAAACGACTGGTTTTACACCATTGTTTGATGAGTTTTACAATTATTGAAAATTCTTGTGTGAAACACATTGATCCAGCTTGTAGAATGTTTTCAGTGTATCATTATAAAAGTTAAAAGATTTAAAATTTTGCCACCAAGCGGCGCTAGTAAGCATGATTTTATTTTGCGAATATCTCAGGATTCTGACCAATTAGAAAGATAACGTCTTCGGCAAAGTTGTCCGGTAGGTCAAGCGCTATCATTATAAAAGCCATGAGATGGAAAATGTTGCCACCAGGCGGCGCTAGTGAGTATGAAACTTTCGTTTTTCGGATATCTCAGGATACTGACCACTAAGAAAGATGGAGTCTTCGGTAAACTTGTTGAGTAGCTCAACTTTGCCCAAGACGCCATGTCTATGTAGTCAGGATCCTAATATATCCGCAAAACAAAAGTTTCATGCTCACTAGCGTCGCCTGGTGGCAAAATTTTGAATCTTATAGCTTTTATAATGATAGTCCTTGAGCTGATGAACAACTTTACCGAAGACGCCACCTTTCTGAATAGTCGTAATCCAGAGCTATCCGGAAAACAAAAATTCTATGCTCACTAGCGCCGCCTGGTAGCAAAATTTTGAATCTCATAACTTGTATAATGATAGCGCTTGAGCTACTGAACAAAATTGCCAAAGGCGCCATCTTTTTAAGTGGCCAGGATCCTGAGATATCCGCAAAGCAAATGATTCATGCTCACTAGCGCCGCCTGGTGGCAAAATTTTGAACCTCATAGCTTTTAAAATGATAGTCCATGATCTACTGAACAACATTGTCGAAGACGCCATCTCTCTAAGTGGTCAGAATCCTGAGATATCCGCAAATCAAAATTTTCATGCTCACTAGCTCCGCCTGGTGGCAAAATTTTGAACCGCATAGCGTTCAGAATGATAGCCCTTGAGTTACTGAACAACTTTGTCGAAGACGCCATCTTTCTTAATGGCCAGGATCCTGAGATATTCGCAAAACAAAAGTTTCATGCTCACTAGCGCCGCCTGGTGGCAAAATTTCGAATCTCATAGCGTTTATAATGATAGTCCTTGAGCTACAGAACAACTTTGTCGAAGACGCCATCTTTCTAAATGGCCAGGATCCTGAGATATCCGCAAAACAAAATTTTCATACTCACTGGCGCTGCCTGGTGGCAAAATTTTGAACCTCATAGCGTTTATGATGATAGGGTAGGTGTACCAGTTATGGCCATAGTGGTTCCCTATTTCGCCATACGTGATATCTTGAATGCCTTCACATTTTGAAAAATCTTTTGTGTTTTAGCAGTAAAATAAAGGAAAATTCTTGATGTTACAACGTTTAAAAAGATTAAAAATGTAATAGTTATCCAAATTTTTCATATGGCCAAATAGGGAACCACTATGGCCATAACTGGTACACTTTCCCTAGTCCTTGAGCTACGGAACAACTTTGTCGAAGACGCCATCTCTCTAAGCGGTCAGGATCCTGAGCTATCCGCAAAACAAAAAAGCTATGCTCACTAGCGCCGCCTGGTGGCAAAATTTTGAATCTCATAGCGTTTATAATGATAGTCCTCGAGCTACTGAACAACTTTGTTGAAGACGCCATCTTTCTAAAAGGCCAGGATCCTGAGATATCCGCAAAACAAATGTTTCATGCTCACTAGCGCTGCCTGGTGGCAAAATTTTGAATCTTATAGCGTTTATAATGATAGTCCTTGAGCTACTGAACAACTTTGCCGAAGACGCCATCTTTCTAAGTGGCCAGGATCCTGAGATATCCACAAAACAAAAGTTTCATGCTCACTAGCGCCGCCTGGTGGCAAAATTTTGAACCTCATAGCAATTATAATGGTAGTCCTTGAGCTACTGAACAACTTTGCCGAAGACGCCATCTTTCTAAGTGGCCAGGATCCTGAGATATCCGCAAAACAAAAGTTTCATGCTCACTAGCGCCGCCTGGTGGCAAAATTTTGAACCTCATAGCGTTTATAATGATAGTCCTTGAGCTACTGAACAACTTTGCCGAAGACGCCATCTTTCTAAGTGGCCAGGATCCTGAGATATCCGCAAAACAAATGTTTCATACTCACTAGCGCCGCCTGGTGGCAAAATTTTGAACCTCATAGCGTTTATAATAATAGTCCTTTAGCTACTGAACAACTTTGCCGAAGACGCCATCTTTCTAAGTGGCCAGGATCCTGAGATATCCGCAAAACAAAAGTTTCATGCTCACTAGCGCCGCCTAGTGGCAGAATTCCGCAATTCAATGACTACCATATGTTAGCCCTTGAACTACTGAACAATTTTGCTGAACATCATGATCCTCTATTTTGAGTACTTTTTAAGATAATGACCATTTATAAAAACGGTCGTTAATCTGAATTTCGGTCGTAAAAAAGTGGTCGAAAAAAGAACCGTCGGTAAAAAAACGGTCGTAAAAAGAGGTTGGAGTGTAATTAGTTTTGCTTAAAATTTGAGCTCCCTTGCGCCTATAGTAAACCTAATGTTCCTAAAGTAGCACTACTGAGAGAAACGTTTTTTTTAGTTTACGAAATAATTGATGAATTAAGAACATCAAACGATAGCTTTTGATCCACACTTTGTAGGAAAAATATAGAAGTTTTGTAAAAAAATACTGTTTTGATAAGTATTTTTCCAACGACGTCATCCTAGTGCTACTATAGGAACAGAAATTAGAAATAGTGCTACTATAGGCACATGTATTCCTATAGTGGCACACGCGATAATAAAAACATACATTTGAGTTTTCGTAGTTTTCATATTTTTCATAAAACCAAGATAAAAACTTTCAGATGATGTAAAAATAATGACGCTAGCGTTATTTTTCGATTTTATACGAAATTTTGTTCTTAGCTATGTGGTTATTGGTACATCGACCCTACTAGAACTGTTAATGCACGGCTCAACATAAACTTTTTCTAAAAGATCTCGTTCATGAATTTATTTCAGAGTTTTTCTGAGTGTTCAAGGATTCCTCCAAAGATATTTATGGAATACATTTCTTCAAAGATTGCAGCAATAGAGACGTAACAATAAAAAAAAGAAAATTAAAAGAAAAATAAAAAATAAACACGCAAAAATATGTAAGAAAGACTGAAAATGCTTGCTAGGTCAATAACATCAATTCCTGATCCATTTTCCAATAAAAGTTCACATGTTGAACGAAATTTAGATACAAAAAAACTTGCTTTGATATGACATAACCTCGATGTAACATAACGAATATAAAAATCGAGTTCTGTTATATCGAAGTATTGCTGTAAAAAGTCCTGTATGGCAAACTGGAGAAACTGGCATAGGAATTCTCTTAAGAATTCTTTGAAAAATCCTCAAATGCAAATGAACAGTATAGTATTTTTAAAGAGCTCCTTTATGAAGCTAGGGAAGATCTCCTATACCGTTCTGATTCATATTACGGACACTTAAGGCCTCAGTGAAGTATAACTCATCAGAAAGCATATAAAATAAATCATTATGTATAATTCTTCTGCTTTATCGAACCTTCAAAACACTTAACTTTCGAATGTTGGGTGAAGATTTTGATTGCGCAACAGGAATAATTTTAAATAAATGGAAATGTGTGGCCTTTTCATGATTCTTATTCCAAACGCCTCTTCGCTTTTGCCTCGTATTCCGGACACTTTGATTCGAATTCCGCACAGCTCATGGAAATCGTAGTTAGAAAGGTCAAATCATCAATTTAAATCGACAAACCATTGAATAGACGTCTGAGGGAATTGGGTATTGTAAATTTGTATAGAATCTATGGAAAAAAAATCACTATCAAAATTTATGAAGTTTTTTCTCGAGGAATCTGAAACAAATACCTAAAGAACCAGTGAAAAAAAATTCTCAAAAAAAGTCTCTATTTTTAAGATCTCTTAAAAATAGAGCCTTGCATCAAAATAGAGGCTAAGCCTCTAAAAAGAGATCTTCTACCACCCAAGTAACCAAGGAGCACTTAAAACAGCACTCATTCAGCATTATATGTGCCCGCACGGCAATGCATTTAATGCTGGTTGAACTTATAGCTGCTTATAGTGCTATCTCAATGCAGGTTTTGGCGAAATAACGGGCTGCTTCAATGCTGCACCTTCAGGAACGTTGAATCTTGCTGTCAAAAAAGAGTAACGCCTTCGCCAGGAGCAAATCAAAACAAAAATATTGTTCACCTCCTTCTGTCTTCTCTCGTCGGCACGCCGCATGTGCTGGATTATTTTCGGATGCTTTTCGCTGTTTGGTGCATTTTTTTGTATTTCTGAGCTTAGTGTGTGTGGCTGGAACATAGGACCTGGTGATTGCTGCTGTTGGTGATAAAGTCTCGCGCTGCAGTATACGCTACAAATGATGTGGTGTCAAGCGCTGATTTTACATCCTTATCAAGGAACGTTGTGTTGGGATGTTAACAAAAAGCACATTATGAACATGTGTGGTATAGCAAAACATTGATACCGTCGTGCGGGGTGACATTGGTCCATAAGGGTGACTTTGGGCCAATATTTTTACAGCAACATAATGTAAGAATAAATAAAACAATACGTCAAGCTTCAAGAACTCGTTATAAATAGCCAATAGATGATCAAAGATTAGGGTTTTGGCGTTCCTACTAATCATGAGATGCATCGAAACAGGCGGTCAAAGTCACCCCCTAGGCCCAATGTCACCCCGCACGGCGGTAGCTGAAAATTTAAAAAGATAAACTCAAGAAAAAATCATTCAATTTTCTTTTTTCCATGCCGGAATAATGATAACATTTTGCGTCGTGAAGTAAGCGTACCCCTTCCGATAAAAAAAAATGTCTGCAAATTCCTTTTTCAGCCATCATTTAAGTTTGAATATGTTTTCCTCTCCCTCAAAATCGATTGCATCAGCCGTCAAAGCGAAGCAACTAAGGTGTGAGAGAGACAAAATGCAATGCTGGCTTTGTAACATACACTCTGCACTACTCCTTGATTGCATTTGTACAGCAACAAATGAGCATTCCGATGGCTGAAAATAGAAAACAACCTGTGCTGTGGAGATGCTTATAAATAACCAAAAGATTTTGAATAGCAGTGCTCTTGCTTATTCACGGCAGCTAAGCAATCATGCTGCTTATATAGGGCAGCAAGCAGATCAAATGCTGTAAGACTTCTTCAATGCGGCTTATTCAAATGCTTATTGGTTACCTGGGCAGCCTTGAATATGTGCAAACCATGTCCCGAAGATGGTTACTGATTTCTATTCTTAATTATAATTGAAATGAAATACGGTGAGGTCGGTAAGGTTCCGGGTCATTTGGCCATACCTCCAAATCAGTTTCAGATACGGTTATGGGCCCCGCATATTTAGGTAGATCCGTATGAATTTCAAAATTAAACCGAGTTATCGAGAATGAATTTTGAGGTATTTAAGCTTTTCTAATCACTAATACCATTGATTATGTGGCCCTACACATTGCCGATCAAGGTCACCGTCAAACTGAGTTTTCATCTGCTTGTAACCTGTTAGTTTTCTAGAAATCAAATTCTTTATAGTAAATGAAATACTTACCACGATTTGGGGCCCCTATGAACTCGGGGCCCGGTGCGGACCGCACCCACCGCACCCTCCTAGCTACGCTACTGCTCGTACGCCAGCTAGCTAAACAGTTTGCGAAAAATCCGATTTTTTTTTAAATTCTTGGATATTTCTTCACGTGATATGTCTCATATTTCCCTGGGAACACATAGCAAACATAGTGGCATCATATAGAGAAAGGATATAGTTTTCATTTAAAGTTAAAACAAATTAGGCGGCCATTTTGAATTAAGCCGCCATTTTTAATTTTGTTAGTAAAACCGTTTTTTCGCCATTAGCGCACCGCTAGTGTTGAATTCTGAGATCACCATCAGATAGCTGAGGAAAAATTGCGTAAGAAAGACTACAAAAACTAGGTGAGCAATGGTATTTACCCTATCAAATGAACGATTTTCTAAATCATTTTCTACGATTTTGACGTATATGGACAGTGCAATCAATGGAAACATCTTTTTTTTTTGTAAACAAAGAAACAAGTTTTCGATCGTTGGTGTTTTATTCGAGTCGAGTGAAGAACAAGAGTATTATTTGAGTGATAAAATCTCTCAGTCAACATTTTGGTTGGTATAACTTTTGTTATACATCATTCTATATGAATCAATTCAATCGTATATAATGCACGAAAAGGCTATATGCGTACCTGGCACGACTTTTTGTGACTTTCTGCGATCAGATATACGATGCTACAAAATTAGGATGAAAAAAAAAACCAGCTAGCCTCAAACACGAGACCTTTGGATTAGTAATCAGACAGCTTACCACTGTACCACCAAGTGTTACATGACAGCGACCCGATTATTTGCCAATATTAATACATATTTCATGTTCAGCGAAACTTGCTATGTTGTTCTTTGAGGCCCATCGTCAGCAGATACCAAGTTTGGGTCGCAATTTTTGCTAAGTTATTGCGATTTCACACGATGCTTTCTGGATTGATATATGATCTGTCAGTTCATACAACTTAACGCGATTCTAAGTTGCAATTTTTACGACATATTTTGCTGTCAAAATATGTCGTAAATATTGCATATACGACAATAATATTGTAAATATTATTGTCGTATATGAATCGTAGTGGGGATTTATATACAACTCGTGTTGACATTGATAACGCTTAATCTGGCATGTTGTGCGATTCTGATTTCGGACGTACGAATATGTGATTTTGGATGCACATTCTTATACGATACGTGGTTCACTGGGCTGGCAGCCATATTGGATTTTGACGCCATCTTGGTTTTAAGTAGTAGAATGAGTTTTCACTGTTTAGTAAGCTGGCGTACGAGGGGTCCACCAATTTGAGAAAACAGAAAGGACCACCCTTATGTTTTATCGAAAACTAGCGATCAGTGACATAAAGTTGGAATTCTAACGATGGGTGCCTATGGCGGTCTGGTTTCAGCGAGAATTTCTCATTTATATCTTATAGAATTCCAATTTAATCTGACCAAATATGTAACTTCAAACTGTCATTGCCTAACGGATTCTATTCCATTTGGGGTGGCTCTATTATAATCATCAAGGTGAGATTACATATGAGCTCATCTGATATAGATATAGAATCATACAGGGCAAAAAAGTGGTATTCATAAACATATTGACTTACCGGTTAAAAGAACATCACAACATCATCAATACCGAAACCAAAAACAGTCTACAAAGGCTCTTCCAGAGATTTCTTCAGGATTTTTTTTAAGATTCCCTCAGGGATTTTACCTCAAATTTATCCAAGATAATCTCTACAGAGGTTTTCGCCAAAGATTCCTTCGATAAGAAGTTTTGATCGTAACCAGATTTTTTGAGACCGATAGGGCTCCGGGAGTACTTTCAGCAATTCATCCAGAGATTCAGCTTGGAGTTCCACCAAGGATTTGACCAAGGAATATTCCAGGGATTCCTCTAGATATTTCACAATGAGTTTTTTGAAGAGTTTCAATAGGAATACCTCCAGTGATTTGTCCATAGAATCCTTTGGTAATATTTTTAATAAGATTCCTCCAGGAATATCTTCAAGAATTCCTTTGTGAACTTTTTCAGGGATTGATCCAGGGATTCATCCAGAGATTCCTACAGGTTTTTTCAAGCAATTTGTCATGCTGTTTCTTCAGAGTTTCCTCTATAAATTCATCCAGTGACATCTCCAAGCATTCCTCTAGAAACATTTATACAGGGACTCTTGCAGAGTTATCTCCATGGATTCCACCAGAGGTTACACTAAGAAAACTACTCAAAATATTTTTCTAGAAATTCCTCAGAGGAGGCTTTCAGTTCATTCCACAGTTAGTCTTTTCGAAATTCCTTCAGGAATAATTCCGGAAATTTCTTCAAGGATTCTCCATAGATTGCTTCAGAGATTCTACAAGAAATTCCTGTAGGGATTCCACCAGGAATTTCCCCTGGGATTCTGCAAGTAATTACTTCCAGAATTTCTAAAGGGATTCCTCAAGAGTTTTCTCCAGCAATTCTTCTAGAGATAGCTTTAACAAAATCGCTACAGGAAGTGCCTTAAGGATTTTAACAGCTACGTTATTTTTACAAATCCTCCAGGGATTTACCTAGAAGTTTATCTAGAAAATTGTTCTCTATCTTCAAGAATTTTTCAGAAACTCCTTCCATATTTTTTTTTTTTTTGAAAAATCCGTAGATAAATTTCTAAGCTTAGCTTAGCTTAGTTTAGCTTAGACTGACTACACATATCAATGGTGGCTATTCCGTGATTGACCGAAGTCAGTGAAAATGCAGAAAGAATGAACTAGAAGTTCGGCTGGGATTGACCGTAATATTCTTCAGTGTGCATAATTCAGTACCTCTATTAATACAAGGTCAATGACGGCGCCTGCCACGTGCTTGCATTGGGATTGGGGGAAGGAATATTAGTGTGTAACCTTTGCTATTTGCGTGTTTAGAGAAATCCGTAGATAAATTTCTGTAGAAATACTTGGAAAGATTTCAAGAGCAATCTTTGAAGGGACCTATAGAAATTTTTTTAAGAAATCGCCTTAGATTAACTTCTGAGAGAATTCTTGGAGGAATCTCTAGTTTAATCTTTGGGAAAACTCCTTGAGAAATTCTTTCCGAAGTTTTTGGAGGAATACCTCTTCCTCTGGATGAATTCCTGCAACAACTTTTCGAGGAACCATAAAAAAGGGTCTCGGGAGTAATCTCTGAAGAAATTTATGAATGAATTGGCTGGAAAAAGCTCAAAAGGATTATCTTGGTAAATTGCTGAAGGAATCCTTGGAGACAACTGTAGTGTCATCTTTGGAAAAACCCCTTGATAAAATTCCTCAATCTATATTTTTCTGGGAAAATCCCTGGGATAATCTTTGCGAATTGCCAAATTTAAAAGAGAAGGAGGAATCACCGCAGGAGTCTCTGAAGAACTCTCAAGAGAAATCCCTGGAGTAATAGAATGGAGCTCTATTGGAAATATTCTAGAAAATACGATTGTGATTGAATGTTCTTCCTTACGGAATTCCTAGAGATTTATTCGGAGAAAATTCTGCAAAAATTCTTTAAAGAATACCTTGGAAAATAGATACGGTAAAGATTTGGAAAACAATATGAATAATAAAACGACGGGTAGCAATACAACGTTAGCCGGGTCAACAGGTTTCGGGAGAAACATTTGAAGGGATCATAAAGAGCTCCTGAAAAAATGCCTTCAGAAATAATAAAGGACTAATTTTGAGAATTGCTCAACAATGCATAATTGAATGAGTATCCCAGCAAACCAGAGATCATATAAGGATGTTCATTTCAAATTGTATAAATGTACAATTTTCGTTGGAATTGGATATGATGCATAACTTAATTGATTGAAATCGTTAATGAAGTCATCAATTTGCATCTTATAAAATTCCAATTTAGTCTGACCAAATATGTAACTTCAAAAAGTCATTCCATTACAATAAATTGCTGCACTTCGTTTCAACTGCAACCGTAATTCGATAAAATATGAAACCTTCAGTGTAGCAATGGCTCATTTGCAAAATGACAATTAAGTTCGATTACATTCAAACATGATGCTCTACAGTGTTTCATTTATATTTGCTAAAAGACCAAATCCTGCAACGAAGACTGTGCGGTATAGTGGTAGCGTATATGACTAGAGATCTAAAGGTTAGAGGATCGAGGTTTGTTTTGTGCTATTTTATTTCTTTTTTTATTTTATTTGTTTGTAAAAATTAAGTCATATAAACTGCAATACACAATCATACATAAAATTATAATGAACGCCTAATCAAATTGTCTGAAGTTGTGTTGACAATAATAAATTCTCTAAAATGTACGTATATGGCCTCCAGATTTGTGTGAATAGAGGGAATTCGTGCATCTTATACAATCTGTTTTTACCGAATAAGTGTTCACTTTCTTCACTTGCAGTCTTAGTTATGTGAACATATTTGTTGGCTGGGATCTGATAAATTCCTAAAACAGTCCCTAAAAATTTCAGAACTATGAAGTTTATGAAAATTTGAAGAAATTCGTAAAGAAATCACTGGAGACATTTCTTGAATAAAATCTCAATCAGTATTTGTAAAAGTTTTTGAAAAGAATTTTGAGACGACTCAAATATGACGTCCATCATTTTTCGGGATTTCTAGACCCCCTCCCGCTTCTGTCTAGCTTTTTCCAATACCTTATACACGTACTGCCACACTTTTGTAGACCACCGCCCCTCCCCTAAATGATGGACGTCATTTTTGAATGACCCCTTTCTGAAAATATATTGAATTAAGTAAAGAACGTTTCCAAATAAAACCCATGAAGCATTCTAGAAGAAAACCATAGGATGTGAAGAATTTTAACCCAAAAATTTTAATTGAGAAACGTTCCTTTTTTTCAAATTATTTGTTTGTGTTTGGTAAATTGTGATTAACTGTACGTTATGTAGACTTTATTATTTTTTACATGACAATAATAAAAATTGAATTATCACAAGATTCTTTCAAAAATACTCTCAAATTTTCCTCCTTCTTAAATTAGTCCAATGATTCTAATGTATTTATTGTTTTCGAATTTTTTTTTCGAAGATTACCTCCAGGATTTTTTTTTAGATATTTTTTTAGGCATCCGTTTAGAAATTCTCTCTTGGATTCTACCAGTAATAAGGTGAAGATGAACGAAGTCAAACCTCAAATTTTCAAAAGCATAAATCTGGAGAACCGAACATCCGTTTAAGCTGAGAACTTAATCGATTGGTCACTAGCTAGTGGTGACCAATCGATTAAGTTTGCAGCTCAAAAGGGTGTTCGATTCTCCAGATTTGTGCTCTTGAAAATTTGAGGTTTGGCTTCGATTCATCTTCATTTTAACTCCAAATTTAAAATAAAATCTGACAAGTTACTTGAAATTTCCCTTGCTTCAGGAGTTTCGTTATGATAATTCCAGGATACCAGAATTTTTTTCCTGAATTATTTTAGTAATTCATCCAAGTGTTGTTTCAGGAGTTGTACCAGAATTTTTCTTCGGTTTTCCCAAGTTGAAGCCTTGCCAAGATGAAAATGAAGAATGAAGCGAGATGAAGCGGAAAATTCAAAAAATGAAGCAAAACAGCCTTAATGAACTCACATTGCCTTTCCGAATCAGAATTTTGGGAAAAGAACATTGAAAATTCTAAAATTGAACAACGCTGAAAAAGCCTTCTCAACCATTGAGACAGCAGCTACCGATTGCGAATTTCATCGAACGTTTGATTGAAAAATCCTGGTAATTGAGCACAAAAATATTTATGATTGAAAAAATTATGTAAACCGAGCCGTTTTGCTTTCAACATTCTTTGAGAAGAGATGTTTCGCGTTCAATATTAAGGGTTTTGCTGGCAATGTTGGATATAATAAATGTGTTCATAGGTTTTACCATTTTTTTTTGGTGTGTTTAATTGATTTAAAACAAACATTTTTTTTTTACTTTTGTCGCAAAATTTGAATTTCTGTCCCTTAGTGCAACGATTGAGTGAAGGTACGACAGCGTATTGGTGGGAAATTTGCGGCGGGGAGGGGCGATCATTGGCTCAATTCGTCCTGTCTGGCCTGCCAAAGTGTGTCGATGTGAATGAAATATTCACACGCGGTAAGCAAATAACAAACTCAATCCAACTGGAAGGAAACTGCGACCGCTAAAAACTGCACTCTCCCCGCCTCGATGAACGTGGGACCAATGGTTGAGGTCCCTACGTGAGCGAGGAGATGCACGGAGGTAAATTTTCATCACCACAGCCACCGCCAGAAAAGTTTCGCCGATGAGGTGGTGCTTGGTTGTTTTTTGCTCCATTTTCGGTCGACAATGGCGGCTTGATTGTGTTGTCGAGCAGTAGTGCTCAAACTTCAGTATCGCGATTTTTCAAGAAGAATATATGTTTAACAAAACAATGGGTTACAATGCTAATTTCGAATTTTCATATGATTAGAATGCACAATTTGAAAATTCCATAAAATGATGATTTTTTTTTCAAAAAATTATTATTATTTTCCATTTATCTTAACGTGTTTCGCGGCCCGTACTCTTGGGCTTCGAGGGCCAAATGCGGCCCGCGGGCCGTAGTTTGAGCAACATTGCGTGTAGAGTATGATATGCAGGGAGGGCTGGACAAGTTTTTTTTTTGTTCGGGCTCTTGGTCAATTGCAAGCTGTCGATTGGAGTGTGCATTCAGTGAACAGTGAAATCATTTCACTGTTCATGGTTTATTGTTTTTTTTTTGTGCATTATTGTTGACGTGGTCAGGGAAATACAGTTCTCCTGTTTGTTCCTATTAAGGCTGCTCAATTTGTTGATTACCAAGATCAGTGTTGTGTAATGTTTGAATGGGGATTGTTTTATTATTTGATGCGTCATGCCAATTAAGTGGCGTTACAAATGCTGGCAACTGGAAGCACTATCCGATTGACACTAACTTGACTTTATCGTAGCTCGATCATGCAGACAGAACCCAGCAACTCAGAGATCGTATAAGATTGTCTATTTCAAATTGTATAAATGTGCAGTTTACGTTGGAATTGGATACGATGCCAAATATAATTGATTGAAATCGCTAATGAAGTCATCAATTTCATCTGACTTGTATTTGCATTTTAAAGAATTTCATTCTCATCTGACCAACATTAGTCGTAAACCAAATTTGCTCGAAATCGCTGCAATCGGATTGATGCCACTGTAGGCTTCCCCCTGAAGTATTTAAATGTCTGTTTTAACCCTTTGGGGCCTGATTTTTTCCAAGAACTGTTATACAGTTTTTGAACGCCTTTCAATAGTTTTGGTGCTCAAAATGCTAAACATAACAAGAAATGATGACAAATATTTTTTTTTGGGAGGTGCTAGGTCTTCCAAACTGCTCTTGAGTTCATAACTTGAAGTCTATGCTTGTAATAACAACCTTGTTCATCATACAAGGTGATGAACTGTAATCTACCGTATATTCTGAACCTTCTGAGTGTTCAGCAAATATTATCAGATCATTTCGAATGTTCTAGATTATCTAACTTGTCGGGATGTTCAGTACATAAGATCTACAACGCGATGAGAGTCAGGATTTAGTGGTAATAAATTAATAACCACGAAACGAAGCACTTCCGAAACATGGTGTATTCGACAAAGTTTCCAGTCATAATAAGCGACATCTATTGGGAAGCATCCATGAATTATGTCACGTAAAAATATACTATTTTCAACCCCCCTGCTTTTCACCTTTTGTTTGAGAACAATTTGTGAAAACGTCAGTAGAGTCTAAATGCGTAAACGAGTAGAAACACGTTTTAAATATATGTGTTTGTCGACGAATCTTCTTCTTTTTTCTTTGCATATCGTTCCCACTGGGAGGAAGCTGGCTTCTCAGCTTAGTGTTAGTTTAGCACTTCCACATTTATTACCTGAGGTCTTTCTCAGCTAATGACCTTTTTGCATGGATATATCGTGTGGCAGGCATGCGCTCATACTCTGTGCCCAAGGAAGTCAAGACTCTTTCCTTTACGAAAAGATCCGGTAATCGTCATACAAATCTCGAGCTCTACTTCTTTTTTGCAATCGTGCAACACGACTATCCGTGTAGAGTCGTCACTACTGTACTGTCACAGACAAACAGACGTAACACTCTTGAGAAGCTCATGGTACATGCGTTTAACGATGAATTTGTATGTCAGTGTTCATTGAAGTTCAGTGAACCTGGTAGATTCTTCTTCTTCTTCTTCTTTGGGTAACGTCCCCACTGGGCCTGCTCCTCAGCTTAGTGTTCTTTGAGTACTTCCACAGTGTGGCAGGCACGAAGATAAAGGGTGTCCACGATGAAATTGCCACACACAAAATTGATTCGCAAAATTCGAGTTTTCATCCGATTGCCATCAAATTTTCAGGGATTGAGAAATAACTATTAAACTTCATTTTACCATTTTACTCGTATTTTATTAACAGTCCATACGGAAATGCCCGCACCTTGGCCTTAACCCCGGCCATGAGATTCTGCACAACCTGTGAAACAACCGTTTTTTGCATTTGAACCCATACTTTCTTCAGTTCCTCGATTGTCTTCACTACCTTAGGTCGTTTACACACTTAATTTCCAAAATCGACTTCGGTAAAACGGATTGCCGAGAATCCAACAGCCGAATCTCGGTAAAATATTTGCTGAATCTCGTCAAAACTTTTACCTAGATTTTGGTAAACCATTACCGAATTTTGGTAACATTTGCCGAAATTTCGGTAAAAAATTTAGTTTGCCGAGATTCGGTAAAATTTTAACGATATTTCGGTAAAAAATTTACCGAGATTCGGCAATTTTTTTACCAAAATCTCAGCTGTTGGATTCTCGGCAATCCGTTTGCTGAGGTCGGCAAAATAATTTAAGTGTGTAAGAAGGTGCTGCTTCATAATCGCCCAGTACTTCTCGATGGAGCGGAGCTCCGGAGTGTTGGAAGGGTTGAACATTTTCGGCACGAAATTGACCTTATTATCCGCATACCACTTCAGCACGTCCTTGGAGTAGTGACATGAGGCCAAATCCGGCCAGAAGATTGTTGGGACGTTGTGGGCCTTCAGGAGAGGGAGCAGCCGCTTCTGGAGGCACTCTTTCATGTACACTTGTCCGCTCATCGTGTCCTAGGTCACGAAAGGTGCACTCCGCTACCCGCACGTGCAGATGGCTTGCCACACCAGGAATTTCTTCGCAAATTTGGACCTCTTCTGAGTGCGGACATGCTCCGGAACGCTGAACTTATCCTTGGCCGTGAAAAACAGGTTGCCGGGGATCTGTTTGAAGTCGGCCTTCACATATGTTACGTTGTCCATGAAAGTATGGGTTTACATGCAAAAAACGGTTGATTCACAGGTTGTGCAGAATCTCATGGCCGGGGTTGAGGCCAAGGTGCGGGCATTTACGTATGGACTGTAAATAAAATACGAGTAAAATGGTAAAATGAAGTTTAATAGTTATTTCTCAATTCCTGAAGTTTTCATGGCAATCGGATCGGATTTGCGAATCAATTTTGTGTGTGGCAATTTCATCGTGGACACCCTTTACTCTATGCCCAAGGCAGTCAAGAATATTTTCATTTCGAAAAGATCCTGGACCGACCGGTAATCGAACTCGGAACCCTCAGCATGGTCATGATGAATACCCGCGTCTTTACAGCTTCAGCTATGGGGGCCCTATATAACCTGGTAGATTATATAACTGAACTCTATTTAGCGAAAAAAAAAACACTGCCACAAGGGCAGATTTGAAGTTCTGAGGTCCAGGATAGTTTGGAAAAGCTTTTGAGATTCTCAGAGGTCAATAGATTCCGTTTGAGTTGAAAATATTATTATTTGCAGCGTTGCCAGATCTACGAAAATTTCCGTAGATCTGCGGAATTGAGCACTTTCTACGGATCGGTAAGATAATTCTACGGAAAATGTTTATTTTCTACAGAAAGCTACGGAAATTCTCATTATTCTACTGTAATTTACGGATTTTTCCAACGGAAATCTACGGAATTGCAATGCCGCTTATCACTTTTCGTCTACGGAATGATTTCCAAAGAAATCTGGCATCGCTGATTATTTCTAGCGCAAGCAACTACTGCTGTAAATTTCGAGAATTGAGCTTCGGGATAGTCTGAACGTCGTAGGATATCCCAGGATATGAAAAGGCATGTGAAGCAGCGTTTTTATTGACATAATAGGTATGTATTACCAAGTACGAATATCAATAGTATTTACAAAAGGCATTTTAAGCTACTTTTATACTAATTATTCTATTTGTCAGACTTCTGCATGTTCAGGATGTTCTAGGTTGCCAAGTAGGACATTAAGGCATACACCTAAAATTTTTCCCTGACAGGGAAGTATATTTGCAAGGACTTTTCCAAAGACAGTAAATTTTATTCATTGGTTCTTTTTATACAGCCATTTTCCGACTGCGGTCATAAATGACCGTGCCGACCCCAAAGGGAAAACTTTGATCATTTTAGCGAGAAAAGTTACTGGAACAAGGGTAGACCTGAAGTTCTGAACTCCAGGGTAAATTGGAGGGCCTGGAATATCACCAACGTTCCTTGAAATAGGCAATTGGTCTGTGAGAAGGTTCAGTGAACATGGTAGATTATATAACTTCACTCAGTTTAGAAGGAAATATTACTGGAAAAATAGTAGACCAGAAGTTCTGAAGTCCTGGGGAAATTTTGAAGGATCTGCAATACCTCAATCGTTCCTTGAAACAGCATATTGATCCATGAGAAGGTTCAGTCAACATAGTAGATTATATAACTTCACTCAGTTTAGAAAGAAAAATTACTGGAATAAGGGAAGACCTGTAGTTCTGAACTCCAGGGTAATTTGGAGGGCCTGGAATACTCCAAACGTTCCTTGAAATATCTTTTTGATTCGTGAGAAAGCTCAGTGAACATTAAATAACTTCATCGTTTAGTAAGACAAATTACTAGAACAATTGTAGATCTGAATTTCTGAACTCCAGGGTAATTTGGAGGGCCTGGAATATCCCAAACGTTCCTTGAAAGAGCTTGTTGATCCATGAGATGGTTTAGTGAGCATGTTAGATTATATAACTTCACTCAGTTTAGTGAGATAAATTTCTGAAATAAGCGTAGCCCTGAATTTCTGAACTCCAGGGTAATTTGGAGGGCCTGGAATATCCCAAACGTTCCTTGAAAGAGCTTGTTGATCCATGAGATGGTTTAGTGAGCATGTTAGATTATATAACTTCACTCAGTTTAGCAAGAAATACTACTGGAATAAATGTAGACATGAAATGCAGATTTCCAGGGTAATTTGGAGGGCCTGGAATACCTCAAACGTTTCTTGAAGTAGCCTTTTGATCCGTGACAAGGTTCAGTAAACATTGTAGATTATATAACTTCACTCAGTTTAGCGAGAATAACTACTGGAACAAGTGTAGACCTGAAATTCTGAACTCCAGGGTAATTTGGAGGGCCTGGAATATCCCAAGCATTCCTTGAAATAGCTCTTGAGATTCTCAGAGGTTGGTAGATTCATTTGAGTTTGTAATGTTATTGATTTTAACCCAAACAATTACTGTTACGGTTGTAGATTTCAAAGAGTGTGCTTCAGGACAGTTTGGACGTCCTAGAACATCCCAGGACATAGCCAAGCAAGTGAAATAGTGATTTCGTTAAAAGAGTAATTCTGTATTATCTAGCTTGAACATCATTTATGTTCACAAACAGCATTTCACGCTTCGTATGTACTTATAGTTCAATTTTCCAAACTTCAGGGTGTTCAGGATGTTCTAGGTTGTCAATTAGGTCATAAAGGCATATTCTTCATATTTTTCTCTGATAAAAGAGTATATTTGGGACAACTTTGCCGAAGACAGTATATACATTTGTTCATTGGTTCTTTTTATACAGCCTCTTTTGTTCTGCGGTCATATATGACCGCGCCGGCCCCAAAGGGTTAAGGTGACGATGAATCGGAGTCAAACCTCAAATTTTCAAGAGCACAACTATGGAGAACCAAACATCCGTTCACGCTGAAAACTTAATCGATTGGTCACTAGCTGGTGGTGACCAATCGATTATGTTTTCAGCTCAAACGGGTGTTTGGTTCTCCAGATTTGTGCTCTTAAAAATTTGAGGTTTGACTTTGATTTATCTTCACCTTAAGCAGTAAGTACGATTTCTTTGGTGTTATAAATTCATTTTCAATTTCGATATATTAGTCAAATTGTTGGCTGGGAGACTTTTCAAAAAGAACTTGAACAAGTAAAGTTTTGCCACTACAAAAGTTTGTACTTCTTCTCCTAAAGACTTTTAATGGTTTCGGCATAACGCGGCAGTCTCATTTCTTTGAGATTTGGAAGGAATCCTTGATTCCCCCAATATTGTACATCTTTTGCCTTAAGCAAATTCAAACATACTGACTTTATCCCTTGCTTCTTCACTTAAATCGTAGAGCCTGAGTTAGAGGCTGATTCAATTGATTATTCGTAAAATTCAAATGATAAACTAGTTAAAAATATAAGTATTCTAAAGATTTAAAATAGATTTAATACGTGTGTTAAAGCTAAGCTTCAACGACATTTGAAAACTATTAGAAACTCCAATCAAAATTAACTTCTTTCTTACATGATGACAATCAATAAAAGCAAACAAACAAAAGTAAATTATTTGTTTTTCATCAACCGTGGAGAATTCCGCAAACTGATTCAGATTACATTAGAAACCAGAGCCGAAAACCTGCAACTCCCAAAATCGAACACCACAACACTCGACGAACGGTTCTGGGAAACTTTACCAAAAGAGGGTGCCTTTTTTGAGAACGCGAGTTTCCATAATTTATAACGTTGTAGTTCCAATGGCAACACACAAATCACTTGAAAATCCAATTCGTGATCAAACGTCAACATCCCACCGCAAAATCGCTAGTGTTTGGAGGTGATTTTAACCTCCAAATTGCCAAATAACCTCCAAAACATCACCTCCAAGTTAGTTCTAATAACCTCCGTTATATGAAGCATGGTGGCGCGTCGATCGTCGCAAGTTTATCGTTAAACAGTCAATAATGGTAATCAATTCAATAAAGTACATTCAGTTTGTTGACCGGTGTTTAAAGAATTTTTACTTTGAGAACCATTTAGAAGAAAAATGAAAATTAATTCAATCATTTCCCTGCATGTTACAGTATTTATATGTTATTGAAATAACTTATTTCTTGAGAGCATAGAATCAAATAGTTCCACGTACATAAAAAAATCAATAATAAATCTTACTTTTTGACCTGCCATAGCCGGCTGAACCGGCTGGCAGGTCAACACTTCTAGTTACTGCTGCTCTTAGCTAACAATATGTTTGTACGTTGTCAAATTGTCACTCCACTACTGGCGACTTCTGTCCATCCACGTCCAATGGCCAACGGGACCTGCAGCTGTTCATGTTTGTATTTGTCCCCCTTTACACTCTCTTCGGTTCGTTTGGTTCACTCAGAAACACTTCTACTGCAATATTGTTGTTCTGAAGAGCTGTGGGCGAAGAGACCCCGTCTCGATACTCTTACTATGCATACATGTGGAGAAAATCCCCTTTGTTTGCCAGCCGGCTCAGAATGATGCATGATTTTCCCTAAAGCTTGCCTGCTCGTTGTTGTTCTACAGCAGGATTTCTCAACTGGCGATTCGCGGATCCCTAGGCAATATTTCACCAAAAATGTTTATCGAAGTATTGGTAGAATCCTTCGTTTTCATTAATCATGATTTCAATCCAGGCATTGCAAAATTCGTTCTCAATTGATTTTGAAGCACGATCAAAGAGAGCGAAGAAAAACATTCCATCTGTAGCGTTCCATGATGGTAATGTATGTAAGTTGTTTCAAGTTCGTTGGATAAAAGCAGCAAATGAGAGCCCTAAATAGAGAGCGATGATAAAATCCATTTTTTCGCTTGTTTTCCCCGAATCAATTTTTTCGCTTGCTTCCCCAAACATCCGATAGCAACAGTGTCCCACAGGTTTGGGCATTTTGACTGTCTGGTCAAATCAGAGCTGTAGCAGTATAAAATAAACAGGCTTTCATGATGCAAATCATGATTGTTACAGAGAGCGCTAAGTGTGAGATTCTCAGGATTCAAACTCAATTTCAGGGGTCCGCGAGGTGCTCTAGAACATTAAAGTTGGTTACAGCTCCATAAGCATAGGGAACCACTGCTTTGTAGCATCCAGAGTGATTGGAGGCATGGTCACGAGAGGGAGACGAAGATCTCCAACACTGAATATCAACCACTTTGACACCGAGAATACATCGTTGCTTGTTTTCGCGCTCAAGTGCTGCCCCCTTCTCCTCGCAAAAGCTCCCCACCGATCACAATGCAATGATTCATGCTGCCGGTGGCCTGGCTGGAGTCTGGCACCCATGTGATGAACGCCTCCAACATTAGAGAGGTTATGCTGCTGCTCCAATCGGAAGGACGTATCTTCTCCGTGGTCGTCGGAGGATTATGTTTTGTTAATGGTGCAAGATGGCGTACTTGAAGCGTACTCGAGCTCGAGAATTGCTTTCATCGCCAGCAGATTAAGCCCATTGTCAAGGGCGATTAAAGCGGAATATTTGCTGCTGAGATGCCTTGAGACAGACGATAGGCAGGTTCGGTGCCTTTTCGGAAGTGTTATATTTTAAATGTTGAGCAAGACCTGAATCTTCTGCTTTAGGGCAGAATAATCGTAATATTCTGGTTCTACTAACTACTGACATGTCTGAAAGTTTTTTGAGCATAAAAATTAAAATTTATGAGGTTTTTAAGGAAAAATAACAAACCTTCAGTAAAATTCCTTATGAATTTTGTATTATCATCATTCTTGTATTAATTCATTAAGCTACGAAATATTTATCGTGGAAGATCGGATTCTCTGACATTAAGGCAGAATAATCGAAATACTCTGGTTCTGTTGTCACACTAAGACAGGAGTGGTATCATTGATTGTTCAACGATAAATTCCCAGGTTACCAGTAAACACTAAAATAAGCATTTATTAAGCAGTAGCTCTTTACTGCAAGTCATTAAATAGCAAGCTGTATATGCGTCGCAAATGCTAACAAAATGCAGGTTATCGATAGACGGCCCCTTGAATGCTAGGCCTACAGAAATTTTGAAACTTTAGAGATTTTGTAGATTCACATTAGATATAAAAAAATGTAGGGGAGATTTTAAGAATTTTTGGTTAAACTTCTTAAGAAATCCTAGAGAAATAACTGTGGACCTTAAGCAGCAACACTCCAAAGAGATCTTTGGATAAGTTAAAAGCCTCTTAAAAAAGTCATGGTTGATACGAAGTTAGATAGTAAAATTATTAAGAATATTTCGAAAAATCATACAGGATTCTTCAATGGAATAATCTGCGTAAATAAATCTGGTTTGATTACAAGAGGAATACGTATGATAATAATAATTTTTTTTTTTTTCAGGTATTACTTAAGGATTCGTGAATTGCAGGAACATTGCAGGCCCTTTGAAAATCATGCACGCATTTCTTTTCGGATGCTCCCGGGACTACAATGCACTAGCGATTGATTTTCTCAGAGGCTCTGAAGGGATTTTATCCAAGTATTTTACCAGGAACTTTCCAACCGATTTTCACCAGAAAATCTTTTGTGGATTTCTGAAGCTTAGAAAAAAATGCACTAAGAATTTAGATGGATTTTATTGATATCGGTTCAGGATTAGTATTTATAATGCTTCGTTTTCGATGGGTCTTCATTGAGCTACCTGTGGTATTCTTTCTATCAAGTTGAAACGGATGGGACAAGATGAAAAGCAAAGTTTTGAACATGATGTGAACTAATGTTAGAAGATAGTAAATCTTCGAGCTGTTAGAATACCTGTAAATAAATGAAAAACTGAAATCAGTACTATACCATTTATTTCCACTAGAGTTTGTATCCGTTGACACATACGCGTACCGTAAAACGGGGTATCTTTGATAATGCGGGTAACTTTGATAGTGCGAGACCCACCACATACTAAGCCAAATATCATAATTTCTGTTAATCGGTTAAGCAAAACGAATGCAAAACTAAAGAGTATTAGTATGACACTTCATGTAACAGCTGTTTTCATTTGAATTGAGAACATTTGAGGCTTGATATAAGAATTTTAAAAATTGAAACGATTTTAGCATTTTTGTAACGCTTACCAACAATCTGTTCTACGACCACTATATGATGAAGTTTTGAATAGATGGTCACTTATCTTTGACAGCCTAGTTATCATAGAACTTGAATATGGTCTCAAATCTCTTAGCGAATATCATTTTCACAAACTGGGACCATTTTTGTAATCTAAGTCAGAAATTTCCATATAACGTTAAACGCCTAGAGGTATGTAATGCCCTATAAATGTTCCGGAATTCATCCTATTTTGTTCGATTTATACTCCATTATCAAAGTTACCCCAAAACAGAAAGCCGACTTTCGATTATATGAAAAATTATATATCCATTCAAAATAAATCTTTTGGCAATCTTTCAACTGCAATCGATAGCTAGGATGCCAGTACTTGTTTTAAAAATATAAACTATAATTCTTTGAAACAGTATGCATAAATATTCAAGTTTTCTTCGAAAAAACTATCAAAGTTACCCCGTTTTACGGTATATCGACTTCAACTGTAAGGCCATCTTTAGTGTCGTGTACTAGACTCGACTCGACTCGAGTTCCCTCAAATATTACTTCCGAATCTTCAAGGTAATTCTAAAAATATTTCTTCCAATCTTCAGACAGAAATTCTTGCATAAAATTGTGATAAGAATTTTTTAGAGGAACTCCTAGTGTAAGCTCTAGAGACACTTATGAAGAAATTCCAGAGGTCCTATACGGGAGAACTTCTGTTAGAATTTCTGGAGAATATCAGGGCTGTTTATTTGAAAGCACCACTATATTATAGGGCATCGAAAATAGTCTGTGAAAATTACAATCAAGATGTAACAATGTTACATGAGTTACTATATATTCAGCCATTCCATGAAAAACCGATCTAGTGGGTCACCGAATTCCGTGAAAATTTGCTATTTTGTTCATTATCCGAAATAAGGATACACGTGTTTTTGGATTTTTTTTTATTAGGGAGACCATTTCCAAAATAGGGTGAGCAGAAAAATCGCGATTTTGCAAAATTTTTATTTTTTAAAAAACAATCGGTTGCTTGACCGATTTTCATTTTTTTAGACGACATGAAAGCTAAAGATTTTTACTCTTCAAGAAAAATATAAAATTTCACAGAAATTGATTTGTTTACACAAACAAAATCAACAATTTTCGTTTTTTTCGTGTTTTGAAGGCCGTGGGGCTCAAGGCGCTATTGCTGTTATCATTTTTTCTTGAATGTTCAGTAAATTTTACGTTTACTGTCAAATTTTCAGCGATGTATGTTTTTTATTTTTTGAGATATATTTTTTTAAACAAAACAAAAACAGTCATTTTTTATCGGCACTCACTGTAGGTCTCAGCAGAATAGATTTTTAATTTAAAAAAAATCATAACTTTTGAACAGCTTAACTGATTTTTCTATGGAATGTAAGCTTAAGCTTTTCAGAAAAATATAAAACTCTGAAAAAATTTTTAACACGAAAAAAAACAACAAAAATTTCCTAAAAAACTAGATTTTTTTATATATTTTCATGTAAAATAAATTTTTTTTCGAACGTGTTATTTCCATAAATTTTTGACAGTTGACCTTTTGAAGGTGATATTTCAGATATTTCTATTATGATGATACAAACTGCTCGAATATGCTGTTCGACTGCAAATTTTGCAGCAACAATGCGGGCTTTCGACAGAAATGCCATTTTGAATGTTTGTTTTCATTTCGGAACAGATGGACGAGAGAACGAAAAACAAAAACTTAACATACGATCGTTGGAAGTATTGATGCGGAGTTGGCGGATAGAAAATTGCTTTGCCCAAGTGAGCTGAAGATGAAAGGATAAGAAAGCAGTATTCAATAGCAATATTCCACTTAGGGCAATTTTGCAGCTGCATTTGTCTCTCCGGAATTTTTTTTATAGATTTCTGAGTGAAGATCCACAAAACAATCGAAGAACACTTGTGATAATTCCACGGAGGTTCCGAAAATATTCCTATTTAGATTAATCCAGAAGATAATTTCCCCAAATCTGTACTGGCATTCCTCTGGCGGATCCAACAGGAACGATTCAGAAAATTCCTTTAAGAAATCCTCCGATAATTACTCAGAAAATTGTTCCAGCAATTTATTTAGGTAAGTAATCTGGGAATTACTCCTAGATTTCCAAAAAAGATTCTTCTGGAAATCAGCCGAGAGATTTTCCTCGTAAAATTTGAGCGGAAAATCCTCAAGAAGATACTTTTCAAATTTTTGGGGTTTTTTTCAGGAGTTTTCCTGGTTCCTCTACTGATTATTTCAGGGATTGCTCAGGGAATTCATCCAGAACTTTTATGGGAATTCCTACAGTATTTCATCTGATATCTCCTTCAGGATATTTCTTTTGGTAATTTCTCGGTATTTTCTTCAGAAAATGCTTCGGAAATGTCTTCAGGAATTCATCTAGTATTTTTTTTTTCCACAAAACCCTATAAGCATTGGCACAGGAATTCACAGCGCAAGCTTCTTCAAAAGTTCCTCGAAATATTCGTCCAGGAATTTTTCATGGCATCGAGCTAAAAGTTCCTCCTGAGCGTTCCTTCACGGAATTTCTCCAAAAATTCCTTCAGGGATTCTTTTGGATATTTTGCCAAGCATTCCGACATAATTCTTCATTGAAATTCCTTCAAAAGGTGTTACAGGAATTTTTCAGGACATGAGAATGTAGTGTGTCGACACAACAAGAGTAAAAGTGGCGCCAAAACAGGCAACTGCGTTTTCAGTTCTGCGACCCGGATCATTTTCGGATTTCTATTCCCGTATAGTACCCGAACGGGGAATTCGTTTTATGCTGTTGGACAAATGCTGCCTGTGCTGTGGGCAAACGATAAAACGGAACACAGCTAATCCTTGAAAAAGGCACAATACATGTGTCCGAAACGTCGGATGTAAGCAAAAATCCGTTTTTGAGTTTTATTTAAGACTGAAAGTCATAACCTCAAACATCAACATAACAGTCGTACCTCCAAGAAAATATATTATTATAATCATTCGCAAACAGTACTTGAAATCAATTTGACGAAAAAATGGCAAAGGTGTATGTCATTTATAGGGTGTCCTAGAAGTCGTGCCCATACTTTTCTGGACACCCTATAAGGTACCACGGGGCAAGTGAGAATCCGGGGTAAGTGGGGCGTTTCGTCATAGCTCAACAAGGAAAAGTTTTTCATGGGGGTGTTCTTCTAGAAAGTTGAAGATACAATGATAAGGAATGTATTTAGTACTAAACATATTGTTATTTTTATTACCATGTGGTTCATGTAACAGTTGTCAGTTCAGCGCCATTTTCAACTTGCATGATAAATTGTGACACGTTTCACGTCTTGCATTGACTCGCAAAAAATAAATGTGTTTTAAATCGAATTTCCATCAATAAGCTATATTTTTAAGTATTTTTACAAGCTGCTAACGATAAACCAGTATTTTGTTTTCAATTCATATGAAATTTTCGATGGTCAATCTTATCCCAAAATATATTTGTACCTGGGGTAAGTGGGACCTATCAAAACAAAAACCAGAATCAAAACTTTTCGTACACGTTTCATACATTTTCCTAGAGAGTAGCACTTAAACATTCAAACAAATGATTTTTTTAAAAAAAGATCAACCTCAAATAACGTAATTAAATAAGAGGGAGAAGAAAAGTGTTATTATTCTTTATTTTTTAATTTACTTTTTATTTTTGAAATACGACTTCAAAATTGAACAAACACACAGCTGAAATTTGAAATGCATCATGATAACGATTACTTTTCTATTTTATTTGAACTTTATTTATTATTTCGACCAAATTAAGTAGTGATGGAAAACAATTCCATCCCATAAGGTGGTTTTCTGCCATGCATATAAATAATAACAAAACATATTTATAATTTCGTCAATTATTGATTGTTTATGTGCTACATTTTAATTAACAACTAATAAATGATATATTTTGAACATATTTAATTCCTCTTTACGCTTTTATTGAGGAATTTTCAGTTAATATTAAATGTGAGGTGACATACTATTGAACAAAGGGTTTCTTCCCAAAAAGTAACGTATTTTATGGTTGATCCCTTATGTACATCAAATATGTACTTAAAATTAAAAATCTATGACTTATCAATCCTATTATTGTAATGCTTGACTTACTGATGTGGATTGACGCATGAAACTGGATGTGTCCCACTTGCCCCGTTTAGCGAGGCAACTGCGTCCAATGGCTCATTCTAAAACTTTCTTCCAAGGTTTTCACAATTTCGAAATTATTCGATTAGTTTCATGCACACACCAGCAAACATGTTGCCAAAACGTGATTGTGTTGTTGGATTTGAAAAATATTGACATTTGAAAATGTTATTGAACAATTTGTTTGAACTATCGTTTTTTTCGTTCCCACTTGCCCCGCGGTACCTTATGTTCTAACCTGGTTACGTCTCTGCCCTCAATCCCCGCAAACCGTTATCTTGCAAGAAAATCTTGTAAAAATTCCTCCTCGGAAAACTCGCGCTTGAATCAACAACCGATTAAAGTCTCGGATCCCCGCAGCCAAGAAATGTGCAGCAGTAAACCCAGCCGTCTCGACAGCAGCGAGAAGAAATCGGCCGACACGCCGCCGCCGTTTTCCATCGTCTATTGATTCCGGCACACATTTTCACAGCTCCTTTCTGGGAAAACCTGAGGCGTGAAAATAAGCCTTAAGCCCATCTGCTCGTAAGCCGTCACTTCTCTCAAGAGTCTTATAACACTTCCCTCGTCCAACACCCTCCAGCTCCAACACGCTTCTCGCCTCAGACTGTTGCTAAGGGTTGCTGCTTTCCCCCCGCAACGAAGTCACTTTCACTTCTGCTCTCGAACTTATTTTAACTTAATTTCCCCAAAGATTGAGCGTTCCTAACCGTAAATGTTCTTCTGGCTCGACTTGAGGGAGCTGCTTAGCCTTCATTATTGGCCGATTATGTGCGTGTAAGTGAGATCACGGTGCTCCCCAGAACGTTATTATACGAAATTTAGAGATTTTTCTAATGTTCAATTCTTGTATTATACTGTATTGTAAAACATTTCCTTTATTTAAGTTCCTATCACTAAACGTGGAAAAGTTGAAAATCAAAACCGTTCCAAATTTGGTGGAATGGTAAATGTTGATAATTGCATCGAAATGAGCAATCAGTTAGATAGATAAGACACATTTTCCGAACACCAAATCGAAGCACCCTCTAGCCCAGGCTCTTTGATTCAAGTGAAGAAACAAAGAGTGCCGCCTATCGTGGTCAGTTGTTCCGAGTTTGGAGGATTTAGGCAGGAGATCTTGAACTCCATTAGGGAAGTCAAGGTTTCATTCCAAATCGCAATGAGAAGAGACTGTTGCGTTTTGCCGGAAAACCTTAATAATCGCGAACTTCTTCGCGAAAATCTTGCAGAGACGAAGCACAATTGTTTTACCTATGACGACAAATCTGAACGTTTATTCAAAATCGTCTTGACAGGTCTCTCAAGCGACTATGAGTAGTTCGCGCTCAACTTCCAAGCAGAGCAGTCGTGTTTCTTGCTGGAAGCCACACGCAAGCTATTGATATTTTTTTCCCCTTCTTTTCGGATTGCATCCACAAAGTTCGTTTCGCGTTTTCTTTCCGTCGCTAAGTATCGCGGGTGTCGCCGCGATGAGTACTCGACGCGAAAACACGTTTCGCATTGATTATGCAAACGTGCCAAAGAAGCCATCTTTTGAGGAGCTTCATGATTTCGTTGGTTCTGCATTAGGCCTCCAATACGAGCGAGTTGTTAGACTTCAGCCGAGTAGATCGCTCGGATGCGCTTTTGTGAAGGTCGTCGACCTAGAGCTGGCACAAAAAATTGTAGCCGAGCATGACAACAAGCACGAAACAGTAGTGGATGGCAAGGTCTCAAAGCTACGAATTACGCTAGAGGACGGGGCTGTAGAGGTAAAACTCACCGACCTGTCCGAGGACGTCTCAAATGAGAAAATCGTTGAATTTCTCAGCTCGTACGGTGAAGTTCTCTCCGTTACCGAGCAGGTATGGGATAGTAAATACCGATTCGCTGGTCTGCCGACTGGTACTCGGATCGCACGAATGTTGCTCAAACGCAACATCGAGAGCTACGTCACCATCGACGGGCAAACCACGAATGTGACGTTTTTCGGGCAGCTTCAAACGTGTCGGTACTGTACAGAATTTGTACACAACGGCATTTCTTGTGTACAAAACAAGAAGCTGCTCGTTAAAAAAACCTATGCTAATGTGGCCAAACAAACTGGAACTAGCCCAAACACCACAAAGCCCAGCGCAACGAAAAGTAAGCCGTCGTTTGCAAAGCTGTTTGGACCGACGCCCAAAGAAGCAAACCAACTGGAATCGAACAAAAGCGTGAAAGCGATCGACACTACGATCGTTGCTCCGAAGAAACATGCACCTAGCCCCAGCAGTGATCCACCACCGAACGTCCAACCACCAGCAAAAGCCGAACAAAATAGTAGCCTCATGCCCCCACCGTTTCTTCCCCAGAATCTGCATTCAGCCACCCGAATGTGCACACGTCAATCGTCCGATGGAAATGAAACCGATAGCTCAGCAGCATCGATAAGCAGCAAGCGCCGAGGAGGTCGTCCGCCTGGAAAAAAATTTCGGCACCACCACGGCGACGATACGAATGAGGAGATAGAAATTCAGAACTAATGGCCCATCACAGCTACAACATCGCTTCGATTAACATCAACACGATCACGAACCCGACCAAAATAAATGCCCTACGAACTTTCCTACGGACCATGGAGATCGATATTGCCTTTTTGCTGGAAGTGGAGAGTGAGCAACTAGTTTTACCTGGCTATAGCGTAGTATGCAATGTAGACCACACTCGGAGAGGGACGGCAATAGCGCTGAAGGAACATATCCAATTTTCTAACGTCGAGAAGAGTTTAGACGGGAGAATAACCGCTCTTAGAGTTAAAAACACGACACTCTGTAATGTGTACGCGCCATCTGGCACAGCATTCCGTGCGGAGAGGGAGAGGTTCTATAACAACACGCTTGCATACTACCTTCGTCACCGGACAGATCATACTCTGATAGCTGGTGATTTTAATTGCGTGGTACGACAACGCGATGCAACAGGGCACAACCACAGTCCCGCTCTTCTAGCAACGGTGCAACAACTCCAACTCCTCGACGTTTGGGAAACGGTCTGTCCAAACTTGCCTGGGCATACGTATATTACGCACCGTTCATTATCCCGTCTTGATCGAATGTACGTTAGCCAGAGCCTTCGTAGCCATCTGAGAACAGCTAATACACATGTCTGCTCTTTTTCGGACCACAAAGCGGTGACAGCGCGTATATGCCTCCCACAGCTTGGTCGAGAACCTGGTCGCGGCTTTTGGACCCTCTGGCCGCACGTGTTGTCTGCGGAACACATAGAAGAATTCCAGCTACGCTGGCAATATTGGACCCGTCAGCGGCGAAATTATCAGTCATGGATGCAGTGGTGGATATCCTGGGCTAAACCAAAAATAAAGTCATTTTTCCGTTGGAAATCAAAAGCCGCGTACATCGATTTCCACCACGAGCACCAACGGCTCTACACCGAACTTCGTCAAGCATACGACAGATATTACGAGAACCCCGCGATGCTGTCAACCATCAACCGTGTGAAAGCCAAAATGCTTACTCTCCAGCGCAATTTCACCCAATCATTTATGCGCGTCAATGAGTCATACGTTGCCGGAGAGCCGATCTCGACGTTCCAGCTGGCCGAACGGCGCAGAAAAAACACAACTATCACTCAGCTGCGTGATGAAAACAACCATCTCATCGACGACACAGAAGCTATAGAACAGCATATGCTTGGATACTATCGTACGCTGTATGCGGCTGATCCGACGGAGGGAGAAATAGCTGACGCATTTCAGTGTCCAAGGATGATTCCGGAAAACGATGCCACGAACCAAAACTGTATGAATGAAATTACTCCGGCAGATATCTTTGCAGCAATCAAGTCCAGCAGTCCAAATAAATCCCCAGGTGGTGACTCTCTTCCACGTGAGTTTTACCTCAAAACATTTGATGTTATATGGAGAGAAATCACGCTGGTCTTAAACGAAGCGCTCGCAGGAAATTTCCCTGCCGATTTTGTCGATGGAGTTATTGTACTGGTGAAAAAGAAGGGAAACGATCAGACAGCCCATTCGTATAGGCCGATATCATTGCTAAATTGTGACTACAAAATCTTCTCCCGTATTTTGAAGCAGCGTCTCGACAATGTAATGCGTACACATCGTGTGATAAGCGATAGCCAAAAATGCTCGAATTCCGATCGAAATATATTTCAAGCCACACTGGCTTTAAAGGACCGTATTTCACGATTGAAAAAGTGTAAACAACGAGGCCTGCTGGCGTCGTTCGATCTTCGGCATGCCTTCGACCTCGTTAATCGTGCGTTCCTGTTTCGCAACATGTGCTCGCTCGGGATCAACCCGAGCCTCGTTCGGCTGCTCAACAAGATAGGAGACATGTCATCATCGCGCCTACTCGTAAACGGGCGTCTATCGGAAGCATTTCCTATCGAGAGATCGGTTCGCCAGGGGGACCCCCTCTCTATGCATCTCTTTGTCCTTTATCTTCAACCACTAATCAAACGGCTGGAGCAAGTTGGTGGACCCGATCTGATAGTAGCGTACGCCGATGATATTTCGGTTATATCAACATGCAGAGAAATACTGGAACGAATACGAGAGACATTCCACTCTTTCGAACGTGTGTCTGGTGCGAGACTGAGCTTGGAAAAATCTTCATCTGTTTCTGTGGGTTACACTGATGTCATGCCACTCATTGTACCGTGGCTACGATGCGAGAACACCGTGCGTATATTAGGGATTACTTTCGCTAACTCCGTTCGGTTAATGACCAAATTGAACTGGGACGACCTCGTCAGCAAATTTTCTCGGATTATCTATCTACACTCATTACGTACTCTCACTCTCCATCAGAAGGTAATACTTTTGAATACGTATATCACGTCGAAGATATGGTATCTCGCTTCGGTACTCACTTCATCTGCTGTATACAATGCAAAATTAACTGCAACTATGGGTACGTTCTTATGGCGAGGCATATCTGCGAGAATCCCGATGCAGCAGCTTGCACGAAGCAAAGAAACTGGTGGATTGAAACTCCATCTTCCTGCATTTAAATGCAAAGCTTTACTCCTGAATCGACATGCTTGTGAAATAGAATCCATGCCATTCTATAAATCCTTCATCAATCAAGACATTCCAAACCCGCCCGCTGACTGTCCATGCTTGAAATTGATCCTCTCTCATTTCCCAGCTCTCCCTCCTGCAGTTCAAGGAAATCCCTCCGCTAAAAGCATTTACAACGTATACATAACGCAAACAGAAGAGCCAAAAGTGTCCAGAGAATATCCAGCAGCACAGTGGAGTAAAATTTGGAAAAACATAGCATTGCACCAGCTGACCTCATCCGAGCGGAGTACTCTCTATTTGTTGATAAACGCTAAACTTGAGCACCGGACTTTGATGTATCGTATGAACAGGGCAGACAGTGAAATCTGCCTACACTGTAATGGTGCACGCGAAACACTTAAACACAAGTTGAGTGAATGTGCACGTGCATACGCTGCATGGGACCTGTTTCAGCATAAACTGTCACTTCTACTCAATGGTTGGCGCAGATTGACGATGGAAGAGCTTCTTCGCCCTCAACTGGAAGGCATCGCAACGCTCAACAAAGTTCGAATTCTTAAAATGTTTATCCGATACGTCATCTTTATTATGCAGAATAATAATGCTATTGATATAGATTCATTTAATTTCGAATTACAATGTATATTATAATAAGCTTTTACTCTTAGTACAAATAAACTAATTTTACAAAAAAAAAAGTCACCTGAAGGGATCAAAACTGGAATAAATGATTTACTTGGGTTTTCCCCTGTCCAAGTAATCATTATGAAAAAGACAAACCCAATCTGGCATCGTTCGGAAAGGGTTTTATCAACAATATTATTTAGTTCATTTTAATTAAAAAGATCTAAATAATATTGAAGCTTTAGATAAAGCTAGACTTATGTTCGATGTCCATGTAACATGGGAACCTTTCCAGAAACCTGGAGGATATTTTCAGAACCCCACGCAGTGCTGTCGGTGCCAAAAATGGGGTAATGGTACAAACAATTGTCGCATGGATGCTAAATGCATGATTTGCGGAGGTTCTTCTCACGCTAAGGACGCCTGTCCAGTGGAGGCAAATACCGATAAGTTCATATGCGCCAATTGCGGGGGCAATCCTAATTCAAATTTTTGGGCTTGCCCTTCGCGTAGGCGAGTCGTCGAGGCTCGTGCCAGACAGATGAACAGTAGTATCCGTTACGATAACGGTCGTTTCCGGAATTTGCCTGGTAGAGTATTGAACAATGCTCATTTTTCAGTTAACGATCGCTTGATCAAGAATCATACCCATCAGGAAGATCATAATCATGCTCATACACAAGCTAATGTCAATCCGTCGGGTAGCCGTTCGAATCTTTTAATTTCGAATGTATCTACCCATGGAAAATCCTTTGCCGATATCGTAGCAGGCAGTGTTGCGATGGATCTTCTTCGTGAACAATGATTGACGCATCTTCGCGATCCAACATTCGCCAAAATTCATTTTTCATTTTTGCGTCACGAAGAGCATCGCAAAAAGCGAACGGATGCAACGCCTAAGAAGCAAAATGAACACACCGATAAGTGGTTCGCGAAGCCTTTCCACTCGTAGGATTCATTTATCCACGCGCTGTTCATTCTCGTGATTCATTGCAAGGTTGCTTCTTCTCGTTAAGTCAAGCAAACACTCCACGCTAAGCCAGCTCCACGCAGCGCATGTGTTAAAACTACACAGAATGAGGCGACCAATGCAGAACTGGCTGACTGAGAGAAAATTCTGTGTAGGTCGCACTCATTCTGTGAGTTGCCGACGTGTTGGCCTTCGGCTGTGCGTGGTTCGATGGAAACGGAACTGTCAATGATTTCCCGCGCGGCAGCAAACAGTTGGCCGTTGGTAAGATGGGGAGTTTTCTGAGATGTTTTCTAGCGAAAAGCCGGAAGATGGTCGCAAATGCGAAAGGGAAGATTCAAATATGACGTCCATCGTTTTTCGGGATTTGTAGACACCCCTCCCCCCCCCCCCTCTGTCACGCTTTTTCCAATACCTAATACATGCACTGTCACACTATGGATGACCCCAAAGTTTTTTCCCCATTTGCTTCCAGACGAATTCCATGCAGAATGAGTCGAAAAAAATAAAAATCGTGCTCGATAGTCTTCGATTTGGATTAAATTTTGCACATGCTTTTGGTATGGTAGAATAAGTGTTTTCCATAGAAAAATTGATCATTTTGACCCAAGTGGAACTTTTGAAAATGGCCTATGAATTTTTGCATGCAACTTATTTGAAAAATTCTAACTCCGAAACTGTTGATTTTAGAGAAAAATGTTCTATGAAGAAGTTGTAGTGAACCGTTTGAACTATAAGAAAAAATATACACTGAAAAAATATTTTATTAATTTTCATAAAAAATTCAAAAATAAAACTTAATTTTTAAATTACACAAAAACCCCATTTTTAATATTTTTTAAATTTTCACCATATAATCTTGATAGTAAAAAGAGTTTGGGACAAAGTTTCATGATGGAGAAATTTTTAATAAAAAAGTTTTTCTAAGAACAACTTTTGGACGATTTTCAAAATTTTGATATTTTGTCAAAATAAATACGTTCTGATGATACAGTAAGCAACTTGAAATGATTCTAAGCCATAATGATTATATGGATAATTTCTCTAGAAGTAGCCATTTGTGAATTATATCGAGCTTAATGCAAAAAATATTATTTAAATATTAAAATAGGCCATTTTCATTAGTTATTCGTGATTCTCCATCAAGGAAAACAAGTAAATGTTAAGAAATATGGTCTTTACTCTCGAAAACGAATTATTTATTATGGAGAAACGCGAATAACTAATGAAAATGGCCTATTTTAATATTTAAACAATATTTTTTGTATTAAACTCGAAATAATTCGAAAATGGCTACTTCTAGAGAAATTATTTATATAATCATTATGGCTTAGAATCATTTCAAGATGCTTACTGTATCATCAGAACGTATTTATTTTGACAAAAAAATCAAAATTTTGAAAATCGTCCAAAAGTTGTTCTTAGAAAAACTTTTTTATTAAAAATTTCTCCATCATGAAACTTTGTCCCAAACTCTTTTTACTATCAAGATTATATGGTGAAAATTTAAAAAATATTAAAAATGGGGTTTTTGTGTAATTTAAAAATTAAGTTTTATTTTTGAATTTTTTATGAAAATTAATAAAATATTTTTTCAGTGTATATTTTTTCTTATAGTTCAAACGGTTCACTACAACTTCTTCATAGAACATTTTTCTCTAAAATCAACAGTTTCGGAGTTAGAATTTTTCAAATAAGTTGCATGCAAACATTTATAGGCCATTTTCCAAAGTTACGCTTGAGTCAAAATGATCAATTTTTCTATGGAAAACACTTATTCTACCATACCAAAAACATGTGCAAAATTTAATCCAAATCGAAGATGGTCGAGTTCTGTGACTGACCGATTTGACATGGAATCCGTCTCCACTTCGGCTATTCAGATGAAAAAATCTCTGAAAAACTTTAAAACTGGAATTGAATTCCGCATTCCAAGCATTCCTCATCTGTGCAAATTTCACTCATTCAGTTTTGTTTACCACCGTTTGTACAAAACTGTGTACAGCCCCTTTGCACAGAATCTTTTCTGCACGAAAAGAGGCCAATTTTATGCGCTCGGTACTCATTTTTGAGCGGAGCAAGTTTTGCGTGATTGTTGCGAGCCCGCATGAAGATGATCGAAATGAATATTTTCCTGCTCTTCGCGAAGAGTAGGCCGCGTGAATCGTACCGTTCACATTACCGAGCGATGGAAAATCACCCGATGATAGCGTCAGGAGAAACAGCGATCCGAAAATGAAACACGAACGAATGAAGCGCCCGAACGCTTGTTTGTGTTTATTCGCAGATTCTGTTTTGATGCCTACGAAAATTTATCGTGCCTCGCGTTTCCGATCGTTGTTCAGCAGTATTGGTAGCAGGTAATTTGAACTCCTCCCCTTTTCATCCTGCGAGTACCCATTCTACTTGTTTCAAATCAAATGGAAAAAAAAACCCTACCGCCACAGCTAACATCAAAACCACCACAATGGCTGAAGCTATGTTGGTATTAAATTTACTAATCAAATTGTTCTTCGATAACTTTTTTCTACACTCTTAAAAAATTTCATGTAAATTTCTATCTTCTTAGATGCACATAAAAGAAGCGAAATAATTGACATGAATTTACATCCGTTCTGAAAATTACATGAACACGGCAAACCAAAAAAAAACACGGCATGACGTGAAAGTAAGTTTAATCAGATTTACTCTCACGCCATGACGTGTATTAGCATGTGTACAGCAAACTAATAATTGAATATAATTATTTCAGAGCGCTGGTTATAACATGAATCATTTTTTGAGTTTTTGAACACTTACCATTTAGTGGCAAAATATCTGATAGTCGTTTTTGTTGGTCCTTAAATCATAGCAATTGCATACCCTGCAGCAAGAACCCTAATTTTCCGGCAACGCAGTCTTTATTAAAGTAAAACGGGGTGCTTATTTGCCCGACGTTTCGACACGGGTATTGTGTCTTCTTCAGGGGGTACTGTAATTTAATTGTTATACTATTTGTGTTATAAAATGTTTTTGTCGTTGTAACTTACAATATAGTTTTCGTTCTTTGTCCTATGTTTTGTCGAACTATAACTGTCTGGTGTAGATTTTTTTGGTACATACTAAAAGTTAAGAGTCGTTAAGTTTAAAAAGGTTTGGATGGAATTTGACTATTAAATCTTACGCAACGAAAATCACTTCCTTTTTTGTGCACAACTTGTACTGGCAATGGCGCAATTTTTCTTTAAGATACTCAGTGTGTAAAATTAAGATTAAAACATACAGTCGATACTCCACAAATTGTAGCAAGAACTTCTCCGCGGTGAATTCTACGCCACATAATATCCTCGATGAAGGAACTGCTCTCCCAAAACACCACTCATAGAACTTTCACTGGATCCAGTAGCATAGAATCACACATTATTTTTTTTGCTATCACATTATGATTTTAAGCATTCTTGTTGATAATCATAAATCACCAAGCCCTCAAATTTGTATAATGCACTCTGGTACGGGATCCTGCATCAGATGAAACGAAATGTTCTCTTCCTGATCGGGTTCCAAATATTCACGAACAAATATCGACCGGCACACGACCAATCCCAAGGGAATCATATGCAGTGAAGAACACATATCAAGGAACTTTCAATATTCCACGAACGGAAATCAATTTTTATATTTCTTCGGGAGTTTTTTTTTGTGAAACAACACTCGCGACGTCTTCCACCGACTACGCTTGAAAAAAAACTTGACAATTTTCATGGCGTTGTCACCCAGTTTGACGATCATGTAAATTTACGCTATAATAAACATAAAATTCAGTCTGTCATTGAACTTGCATGACTAGGGAAACTGAAATTTGAGATCACATAGATTATTTCTTATGTTGCTGTAAAAGTATGTTACTGAATATTTAAATTTTATAATACGTCATCTGAAACATAAAATTCAGCTATATTTGAGCTTAAGTCGCAAAATTATTCAGTGGAATCAAGTTTACGTCACTTGTAAAACTCATTATTTTTAAGGGTGTATAATTATAATTTAAATAGTTTATATTGGAATGCTCGTTTCTCGAATGGTAAAGAGGACGAGCTGTTTAATTTTCTTACAGCTAATAACGTGCATATAGCAGTTATTACTGAAACATATTAAGAACCTGGATCCATACTTAAAAAAGATCCTAACTTTTTTGTTTATCGTAATGATCGACTTGATGGGGCATGTGGGGGAGTTGCAATCATCATTCATAGACGTATAAAACATCAACTGTTTTCGTCATTTGAAACTAAAGTTTTTGAAACTTTAGGTGTTTCTGTTGAAACACAGCTTGGTAAATATACTTTCATAGCTGCCTATTTGCCTTTTCAATGCTCTGGACAGCAAGTTAATTTGCTCCAAACTGACTTGCGAAAATTGACTCGCAATAAGTCATTTTTTTTTGTCATTGGTGACTTTAATGCCAAACATCGGTCATGGAATAATTGTCAAAGTAATTTCAACGGCAGAATTTTATTTGATGAGTGCTCTTCAGGATATTTCTCAATTCAATACCCTGATAGATCGTAGAGAATCGTAGAAATCCATCTACGATTGATTTGGTCTTAACCGACTCTAGTCATCTTTGTAGCCAACTGATTACTCATGCTGATTTTGATTCAGATCATGTCCCTGTTACATTTCAAATATCCCATGAAGCGATTCTCAATCCTATCAGCTCCATTTTCAATTATTTTCGAGCCGACTCTAATATATATGTAAAAAAAACTTGATATTGACAATGCTCTTGAAACTTTAACGAATTCCATTGTTGAAGCCAGGAGCATTGCATTTCCAAAATGTGAAGTGAAATTTGAATCCGTGGTTATAGACGATGATCTCAAACTTTTGATCTGCCTTAAAAATGTGAGGAGAAGGCAATTTCAACGCACTCGCGATCCTGCTATGAAAATTGTATGTCAGCATTTGCAGAAAGAAATTAAAAACGTTTTTCACAATTAAGAAACAACAATTTTGAAAATAAAATTTCTCAATTGGACCCTATCGCTCTAAGCCCTTTTGGAAATTATCTAAAATTTTGAAAAATGCTCAGATGCCGATACCGCGGCATTGAAAGAGGAGAACAAATTATTAATAATTTATTTCTAAAAAGCTCATGCAGTTCGAAAGCGCACACCATTTCAATTTGGAACTTACTAGTTTAATTGAAAATCAAGTTACTCAGGATTTCGAAAATATTCTCAATCAAGAGAACGTTTTCTAAAATTCCTGGGAGACTGATTTGGAAGAAAGTATGATAGCTCCTGGCGATGATGGAATTTTCTACATCCTCACCAAGAAACTTTCAGTAAGTAGCTTATCATTCTTAGTTGATATATTTAACAAATGTTTTCAGTTGGCATATTTTCCTGACAAGTGGAAAAATGCTAAGGTTGTTCCAATTTTAAAACCAGACAAAAATCCTGCAGAAGCTTCTAGCTATCGTCCAATCAGTTTGCTTTCCTCCATCAGTAAACTTTTTGAAAATGTCATTTTGAACAGAACGATGGCCCACATCATCGAAAATTCAATTTTTGCCATTGAACAGTTCGGATTCCGCCATGGACATTCGACCACTCATCAACTTTTACGTGTAACAAATTTGATCTGATGGCTTTTTTTCGGTCTTGCTCTTCTTATTTTTCTGATAATAACGGTTTGTGGAGCACCCTGGAAGTGGGAAGGAAACGATTCCACCGACAAGGTACAACTTTTTTCAGCACGTGGTCGGGCTTGAACCGAAAATTAGCCAGATTAAACCGGAAAGAAGAAGGCAAACAGACACCCGGCAAAAGTCACCGGGACAGAACCCGTATCGGAGTGCCGGAATCGATTTCCAACTAACTCATCCCCCTTCTCTCCACGTGCGAAAGGGTCGTTGGAAGTGATGCAAAATCGATACTTTGGGCGTTGTTTGTTGTTTGTTATAACACTAAATCGACCCCTGCCTGCCTTTTTGCCTCCTTTACCTTCCCTGCACCCGGTATCCAGATTCGGAGGCGGCTGGGGTTCTTTGTCCTGCTCTTGTTTTTCCCGGCACCGAATCGGAGAACTTAACGATATTGCTATTTACAGGTGCCTGCCAGCATCAGAATCCTCTGCGATGCGTGGAATGGTGCCCACAGGGATTGTTAACTTAATCAAATAAAGGTGAACCAAATCCGAACCAATACGCAGCACAATTCTGCAGGGAGAGAGAGACCGGTTGGTTGGTTTCATTTCATCAATTTTCAATGGGGCTTTGCGTTGTCGTCATCGTCCTCGAAAATGGCACCCTCTTTCGGTAAGGTTTCCCAGAATGGGTCGTCGAGTGTTGTTGGGGTGTTCGATTTCGATTTTGGGAGTTGCAGGCCTTCGGGTCCGAATGTTGACTGATGTAATCTGAACCAGTTAAAGGGATTCATCACGGTTGGGTAAAAACGAATAATTTTCTTTTGTTGGTTTGTATTTATTACTTTTCATCATGCGAGTAAGAAATCAATTTTAACCGGGGTTGCTTTCAATAGTTCTCATTTAAGCAGCGAAGCACGTTTAAGTCAAATAACGAATTTGTTTCTCTGGCTTCTCAGTTTAGTGTTCTTATGAGCATTTCCACAGTTATTAACTTAGAGCTTTCTTTCCTAAAGTTGCCATTTTCCCATTTTCGTATTCGTATATCGTGTGGCAGGTACGATTATATGCCCAGGGAAGTCAAGGAAATTTCCATTACGAAAAGATCCTGGACCGACCGGGAATCGAACCCAGACACCTTCAGCATGGCTTTGCTTTGTAGCCGCGGACTCTAACCATTCGGATAAGGAAGGCTCCATCAGTCACATCTTTTTTTTTATATTTTAGATTTGTGGAATTTCACGAGAATTCCGCTTTTTCTATTTTGGCATTCTGTTCAGTCTTACCTACCAAGACATGAAAAAGTGTTTGTCGTAGAATAAATCATTCTCTTAAAACAATCTGGTCAAACATCTAGTTTTATATTAAAAATTTGCAAGTCTTTAAACTGTAATCTGATACTTAATGTTTTGAAATTTCACATGTACAATAGGGCGTCTGTGCCAGTAGTAGAGGTAGTAGTAACGTGTTGAGGCGTCAAAAAAAACCGTAACCACGTTTTTGGATTGAACTGATAAAAACTAATATGAACCAATTTAATTAATTAATTAATTTTTTTAAATTTTAAGATTTTTATAAGGTTTATATAATTTAAAAATATAATGATTGTACATAGAATAATTTAAGGTTTTCTATTCTTCTCAATGTTACCCAAAAACAGAAAACCGACTTTCGATTATAAGAAAAATTATATATCCATTCAACATAAATCTTTCAATTGCAATCGATAGCTAGGATGCTAGTACTTGTTTTAAAAATAAAAATAAAAAAAATTAAATAGCATGCATAAATATAGAAGTTTTCTTCGAAAAAACTATCAAAATTATCCCGTTTTACGGTACTTGTAACATGTTTCAGTAATACCACTATTGCTAACTTATGTTACTATAGTAGAAGCTTTCACTGATTTTCCTGTGAGCTTTATTCACTATCAAGGATTGAATTCTGGGAAAATTGATAGTATCTCTCACTTATCGATCTCTGTAACAATCATAATCCGCAACACATCATGAGAATGTGTTTATCGTCTACTGCTACAGCTTTGATAACATCGGGCGATTATAGTGCATGATGAAACACATCTAAACAAGTTCCAAACCTGGGGCACTATTGCTATACGATGTTCGGAACCGACGCAAACACCATCTTTGCAGGGCTGCTGTCCGACATTCTTGCAACATGCCCTGCCCATCGTATCCTTCCAGCTTTGGCTACTGCCTTGATACTGTGTTCGCCGTGGGCGGGCTCGTGGTTCATCCTTCGCCGCCACACACCGTTTTCCTGCACACCGCCAAAGATCGTCCTAAGTACCAGACGTTCAAAGACTCCAAGTGTTTGCAAGCCCTCCTCGAGCAATGTCTACGTTCCATGCCCGTAGAGGCCTTATGAACGTTTTGTACATGATACATTTGGTGCGGCTGTGAATCTTTTTTGACCGCAGCTTCTTGCGGAGGCCATAGTAGGCCCGACTTCCACTGATGATGCGCCTCCGTATTTCACGGCTAACGTTATTGTCAGCTGTCAGCAAGGATCCAAGGTAGACGAACTCGTCGACCACCTCGAACGTATGACCGTCTATCGTAACACTGCTACCTAGGCGAGACCTTTCGCGCTCGGCCCCACCAGCTAACATGTACTTTGTCTTGGCCGCATTCACCACCAGCCCAATCTTTGCTGCCTCGCGTTTCTGGCAGATGTACAGGTCTGCCACCTATTCAAATGTTCGGCCGACAATGTCCATATCATCCGCGAAGCAAATAAATTGACTGGATCTCGTAAAAATCGTGCCTCGGCTGTTGAGCCCGGCTCTTCGCATGACACCTTCTAGTGCAATATTGAACAACAGGCACGAAAGTCCATCACCTTGTCGTAGTCCCGGCGGAATCCAAACGAACTGGAGTGTTCGCCTGAAACCTTCACACAATTTTGCACACCTTCCATCGTCGCTCTTATCAGTCTCGTGAGCTTCCCGGGAAAGCTGTTCTCGTCCATGATTTTCCATAGCTCTACGCGGTCGATATTGTCGTATGCCGCCTTGAAATCGATGAAAAGGTGATGCGTTGGGACCTGGTATTCACGACATTTTTGGAGGATTTGCCGTACAGTAAAGATTTGGTCCGTTGTCGATCGGCCGTCAACGAAGCCGGCTTGATAACTTCCTACGAACTCGCTTACTACAGGTGACAGATGACGGAAGATGATCTGGGATAATACTTTGTAGGCCGTATTTAGAATGGTTGGCTCGGAAGTTCTCACAATCTAACTTGTCACCTTTAGATGGGGCATATCACCCCTTCCTTCCACTCCTCCGGTAGCTGTTCTGTTTCCCAGATTGTGCCTATCAGCCGGTGCAAACACATGGCTAGCCTCTCCGGGTCCATCTTTATGAGTTCATCTCCGATACCATCCTTACCAGCAGCTTTATTGTTCTTGAGCTGGTGAATGGCATCCTTAACCTCCCTCAAAGAGGGGGCTGGTTGGTTTCCATCCTCCACAGTACCGACGAAGGCATTTCCTCCGTTTTCCCGACCTTCATTGCCTGTGCTCTCAGCGCTATTCAGATGTTCGTCGAAGTGCTTCGATCACCTCACGCTCGTCCGTCAAAATGCTCGCATCCTTATCACTGCACATCTCGGTTCGTGGTACAAAGCCGTTGCGGGATGCGTTGAGCTTCTGATAGGACTTGCGTGTTTCTTGAGACCGACACAACTGTTCCATCGCCTCGCACTCCATCTCCTCTAGGCGGTATTTTTTCTCCTGAAAGAGGCGGGTCTGCTGTTGCCTTTTCCGTCTATAACGTTCCACGTTCTGCCGGTTCCCTTGCTGCAGCATGACCGCCCGCGCTGCGTTCTTCTCCTCCAGAATCTGCCTACATTTCTCGTCAAACCAATTGTTCCATCGACTCCGTCCCACGTACCCCACGTTGCTCTCAGCTGTATTGTTGATGGCTACCTTCACTGTTCTCCTCTGTTGTTCCTCTTCCGGTTATGTAGCCTCAAGGTGCTGCGCATATGCCGCTGCCACATCCGGTTGCTTGAGGTCGTACCGGGGCGGCCGTCAGTACCGTACGTTGTTGACGACGGAGAGTTTTGGGCGCAGCTTGACCATCACCAGATAGTGGTCAGAGTCGATGTTAGCGCCACGATAGGTCCTGACGTCGATAATGTCGGAGAAGTGCCGTCCATCAATCAGAACGGGGTCGATTTGTGTTTCTGTCTGTTGTGGTGATCTTCAGGTGTATCGGTATGGAAGGCTGTGCTTGAAATTGGTGCCACGAATGGCCATATTCTTGGAGGCGGCGAAATCAATAAGTCGTAAGCCGTTTTCGTTCGTTAGCCGATGGGCGCTGAACTTTCCAATCGTCGGTTTGAACTCCTACTCTTGACCAACCTGAGCGGTTAGATCTCGTATAATCATTTTGATGTCATGGTTTGGGCAGCTGTCGTACTCGCGTTCGAGCTGCGCATAAAAAGCGTCTTTATCGTCATCAGTGCTTCCGGAGTGAGGGCTGTGCACGTTGATTATGCTGAAGTTGAAGAACCGGCCTTTGAGCCTCAACTTGCACATTCTCTTATTGATCGGTCACTACCCGATCACGCGCCTCTGCATACCACCCATCACTGTAGAAGCTGTTCCCAGCTCGTGTGTGTTGCCGCAGTTCTGGTAGATGGTATGGTTACCTCTAAATGTTCGCACCATTGATCCCTTCCAATACAGATTTACAGTTCCACGTACCGAGCTTCCAATCGCTAGTCCTTTTATGTCGCTGCAGTCTTCGCCGATTGTCAGCTTCGTATTCTTTCGTTGATTTTTCGTTGCTTGATTTTTTTTACGACTGGCTTGCAGGGTCTGACAAAAGCGAAAGCAAACCCCCCATTCCCTGTCAGCATAAGCACCAAAGTTCCCACCGGGGTTGGTTACCAGATCACTAAGGTTACTCGTACCCCGGCAAATACCCCGAGGAGGTAGAGATAGGAGATGCTGGAGAAGAGGCTAAGGATTACACAAAGGGGTCTATTTTATTCCTGCAGGTACGAGAGGTACCAATGGTACGCCATTCCAAATTTGCCGTCGACTGGTTCTGGATGCATCCAATTTCATCCATTTTTCATAAAGTTATAAGCATTTGTGTTTAGGCAAAATTTTGCCTATCCCCTGTATTACCGCATCTCTGACGGTGATTTTCAATATAAATAAAGTATTCGCAGCTTTCGGGAATTATTGGTCATTGTACACTGCTTCAACGCTTTTCTTATATCATCAGTGTTATATTTTAGCTTCATACTAACATATTTATTGACTAAAACGTGATGAAATATGTTAAAGTTTTGCACTGTACGGATAAAGATTCAATTTGGAATTATGAATCAAAATCCGTACAGCACAATAATCCTTCCAAACAGTTGCTTTACTGTTCAGAAATAGAATTCACTCCTGCGGAATTACAAATACTCACTATAAGAAGTCAACTTGATCAATAGTTGCTTCAGAAAAAGTGCGAATTTGACTATTAATATTATGGAAACTATTCTCACTCTTTTAAGAAAATCACTAAGAAGGCACACAAACCAATCATCACAATGATGAGCAGTCACATTTTGATTTTTACAATTTTCAAATCATGGCTTGCTTGTATCAAATTAGCATAAACAACAACTTATAACTTACTGAGAGAGAGGAGACAGCTCACTGACAACTGGCTTGTTTTCTTGGCTTCTTTGATTTCTTCTTCTCTTGATTGGGTTGTGCACAATGGTTCAGAGAGCACAAGCTAGTTCAAAACTATTTTTACATCCCATTTGTTATCAAAAAGATCACAAAATTCATAAATATTAATAGCAATCTGAGTCCAATTGACATGAATTAAATAATCATCGATTTTGTATGCGAGAGCACAGGAAAACAACCTGAATTTTCAATCTCATCCAGCTTTAGCTTGGCCAAATTTTGACGGTTTTTCACGCTCTGCCCTTCGAATGTGCGGTTTTCCAGTGACAGTTGATGACAGGTTCCCTTGACTTTTGGGAGCTCGCAATCTAAGCCAGCTGTCTCCTCTCTCTCAGATAACTTATTGTAATTTGGTGTGCAATGTTGAAACTGTATATTTTTTCATTTTAATATTAAAATAATGAAAATTCATTCAAGTTTACGGATTTTAGTGCTGTACGGATTTCGGTTCCACACGGCACGTCTATTTTTGCCCCATTATGCAGGTGCCTAGATGGCCTACATGATATGGTCGAAGACTCGCGATCCAAGAGTTACGATCCTCGTTGAAAACTTTTGCAACCATTTCAATTATTGCGCTGAATTTCAAACAGCACATGTGATGGAGCGCATGAGACCGCAGTGAGACACCTCTCAAGAAAAATATGGAGCGCACCAAAAAAGGTCTCAAAAATAGCCCGTGCGCTTGCAAGCAATGAGACTAGTGCACCCTAAGGCATTTACAACACGCGTGCACAGTAACTATGCGGTACGCTTCTTCATACGAAATGCATGTAAGTTTGCAATAAAAGCATTGGCGTAGGAACAGGGTGGGAGGAGGGGTAGGGGGTGGTTGCAGGGAGCCGCCCCCCCCCCCCCCAGAATTTTGGATGATAGTTAATATAAAAACTAGAAAAAAAAATGATTCTAACGTGAAGAAAAATCTTCTGAATAAATTTACGCGAGAAGAAAATTTCTTATATAGTTACATTCTTTAATTTTGTACAACAGAACACCTCGCTTGTCGTACACATTACCAGCGTGGCGGTTCTGACTTCGATGAATCCCACAATAATCGTCTGGCTATCGTTCGATTGATTACCGCTAGAACCAGCTTGTTGACGTGTGCGATAAGCGCAATTTTTCGACATCTCCGTCACAAAAGAAACGTGGTACATAAAAGCGTCAACATTCCAGAAAATATGTTCCCGAAGTTCGTAATATTGCAAACAATGCTGTTTAAAATGCTTCAGTATAAAGCAGCATATTCACTGCATAAAAATTTCCTTTGTTTATGGAGGATGCTCTGCTCGATTTGTCCGTGGATTATGTTTTCCCTTATAAGAATTCACAACAGAATTCCATACATTAACTACAACTCGTATAGTGTCCGACAAAACTATTTAGAAAAAAAAACTGGTAACTAAAGGAATTTCTTAAACAATAGAAAGCGGGAATTTTTGGCAAAACATAAATCTTAATTTAGAACAGATACTTTTAAGAAGTTTTAACCTGGCTAAGTTTTTTTTTCCAACAATATCGACCAATATTTTTTTTCGTACATTCAACTTCAGGTTTTGATATATTTTGCTTGGTTAAGCTCTAAACAACATTTTTTCAAGAAAACTGAATATGTTTTATTATTTTAGAAAACATTTGGGAAATTCAAAAACATGTTTGATTTGATCCTGACAGATTTGTAGCAAACTTTTTAGGTAACATTTCGATATTCTTTGATGAATTCCAGTATAATCTACTTTCCCAAGGAATAGCAAGGGGTGGTTTCAGAACTTATGCTTCAAATCTCTTGGAAGATAGTAATATAATATTATGAAATTTATTTATACTTTCAAAGTGAATTCCCCCCAGAGAACAACCATTCCTTATATATTCACAAATAAAAAAATACTTAACCATTCGAAAGTTCAAAGTTTTTCCACGCGGTTCCTCCAAAAATTCATTGATTCTGTCCTATCTTATACTGAGATATTTTAGTGAATGTTCGCCTAGAAATTTTTCTGAATTCATTCAAATAGTTTTCATGGCTGCTTGGGCACGTCAGGAGTTAATCATCAATATTAACCTCCTTTTCCCGAGCAGCCTAGATAGCCGCGTAGTGTCGGTAGCGGTTGTTTCAACTGGCTAAGAATTAACACTACGGACTGCCTGTTCCGGTGGTAAAAGTCCACCTCACAGGTGACCCCTAATTTATGGTGTGATGCGTACCGTGCCTAAGAATGAATGGTTAGGGGGGTCTAAATAAAACCTAACCGCAAACGGAGCCTGTGGGGTACCAGGGCGCCCTCCACAGTATTGAGTCCTTCCTGTGCTACCCGGAGCAATGGTGCAGGTGACCTTGTGTTTCTCCGAGATAATCGGCTGCCCTTCTTCAGTCTCTATCCTGAGGCTCAATAAGGGTGGGATTATGAATATGTTGACATTTAATTTAAATTATCACCTATATGGATTCGCATTATGCGTTTTACACAGTGTATTCTGTGCTCTTTCGTCTTTGGCGACTTTAAATAGATACCGATCTGGTTTTTTCGTTGCTGGTCTTTTTCGTGCTGAGATTGCAAAAAGCTTAATCCTGCCTAGTTTGGGTAGTGGCTACGGTTAGGTTAGCTCAGATCAATCTTCAGCATAAAAGAACAGCAACGATCAATCTTTGCAGACTCATGCAAAATGGTGCAGCCCAAGTGGCGCTAGTTCAAGAACCCTACTTTCGTAGAGGGAACTTCTATCTAGGTAACCTTGTGGACCCAGTTTTTGCTACTTTTAGCAAACTTGAAATGGCAAACTCGCGCTCCATGCCCCGCGCATGCGTGCTCGTTAATAAAGCAATCGTTGCTACACTCATTTCTGAGTTAACTACCAGAGATGTATGTGCTGTCACAATCGATGTTTCTGTTGGTGACCTCAACAGGAAATACGTCTATTGTTCGGTATATTTACCACATGATGAACCATCCCCAACGGATGACTTCAAACGAGTTGTCGTACACTGCGTAACAAAAGGCCTTCCGCTGATTGTGGGCAGTGATGCCAATGCTCATCACATCATCTGGGGCAGCTCGGATATCAATTTGAGAGGCTCCAGTCTGATGGAATACTTAAGTAGTACAGACCTTGGATTACTTAACATAGGCAATCGCCCAACCTTCATGGTTTCTAATAGAGAAGAAGTATTAGACATAACGCTCTGCTCGAATAGAATCAGTCACGAGTTGACGAATTGGCATGTATCAGATGAGGAATCATTATCTGATCATCGCTACATCTTCTTTGAACATTCAAATGTAACTGCGCAGACTTTGCGTTTTAGGAATCCCCGGTCAACAAACTGGGAACTCTACATTGAATTGGTTGCGACCAAATTTCATGGATATTCTCCGTCCATTGAAAATCCAAGTGATCTGGATGATGCCGTTGATACTACAACATCCTACATTATGGAAGCTTTTGAAGAAGCATGTCCTCTGCGGTCTGTAAAGACTACAAGAGGGACCCCATGGTGGAATTCCGATCTGACTAGACTCAGGAAACAATGTAGAAGGAGTTGGAACAGACGCCGTTCAGCTGGATCAGAGTCGTTCAAGTCAGCTCGCAAGGCTTACAAGAAGGCTCTTCGTTCTGCTGAACGATCCGGCTGGAAAAACCTTTGTACAAATGTTTCCAGTTTGAGTGAAGTCAGTCGGCTGAACAAAATCCTTGCAAAATCTAAGGATTTCCAAGTGAACGAAATTCGCTTACCTAATGGTGACTTTACTTCTTCCGATGAAGAAGTTTTAGAATGTTTATTCAATACACACTTCCCCGGATGTGTGGACATAGCATCTACGGATGAACCAAATGTCTTTTCATGTAGTTACGAGTCTCTGGCCTCGGCTCGCAGTATCGTAACTACTGAATCGATTCAATGGGCACTTAATAGTTTTGCTCCTTTCAAATCTCCAGGAGCGGATGGGATTTATCCTGTTCTGCTCCAAAAGGGATTTGAGTCTATCAAACATGTTTTGAAAAAGCTACTTGTAAGCAGTTTTGCTACCGGGTACATTCCCAAATCCTGGCGTGATATTACTGTAAAGTTTATCCCAAAAGGAGGACGTGCGTCGTATGAGGAAGCGAAGAGTTTTAGACCAATCAGTCTGACCTCTTTTCTTCTGAAATGTCTGGAACGCATTATCGATCATCACATCCGTGATGTTTATTTGGCAAACATGCCTCTTCATGTGAATCAACATGCTTACCAATCTGGAAAGTCCACTGTGACTCTCTTACACAAAGTTGTATACGATATCGAGAAAGCATTCGCTCAGAAGCAATCCTGCTTGGGTGTTTTCTTGGATATTGAGGGTGCCTTTGATAACGTGTCTTTCGATGCCATATTGGAAGCCGCACGAAACCATGGGCTACCTACAATGATTACCAATTGGATTCATCAAATGCTCAAAAACCGACATCTCTTCTCGACATTGCGTCAAGCAGCGATTCGAAAATTGAGTGTTTGCGGATGCCCCCAAGGGGGAGTCTTGTCACCACTTTTGTGGAATCTCGTAGCAGATACGCTATTGAGGCAACTCAATAATTGCGGTTTTCCAACTTATGGATTTGCCGACGACTATCTAGCTCTGATAGTTGGTATGTGCATAAGCACCCTATTCGACCTGATGCAAAGTGCTCTTCAGGTAGTCGAGAGTTGGTATCGCCAATATGGCCTTTCGGTTAACCCGAATAAAATATCTATTGTTCTTTTTACGGAAAGACGAAACCGCGATGGAATTCGACCTTTACGTCTTTTTGGCACTGAGATTAATGTGACTGATCAAGTAAAGTATGTTGGAGTCATTCTAGATTCCAAACTTTCATGGACACCTCACATTGATTTCAGAGTCAAAAAAGCTTGCATGGCCTTCGGTCAATGCCGGCGAACCTTTGGTAAAACTTGGGGCCTCAAACCCAAATATATCAAATGGATTTACACAACAGTTGTTCGACCAATATTGGCATATGGATGTCTTGTGTGGTGGCAAAAGGGCGAAGTGAGAACAATCCAATCAAAATTGGGCCATCTCCAAAGGATGTGCTTGATGGCGATGTCTGGTGCGTTCTCTACAACTCCCACAGCAGCGCTCGAGGCCCTTTTCGACGTTGCGCCACTACACATATATCTTAAACAAGAAGCACTTTCTTGCTCTTACCGTTTATGGGTACTGGATCTACTGGAGAAAAATCCAGTGAATCGTAGATCTACACACACTTCGTTGTTTCCACTTTTGGTGAATTGGGACAAAATTGTCCTTGCTCCAAGTGATCTCACAATTGCTTGTAACTTTCCTTACAGGACATTTACCACACAATTCCCTTCACGGGAAGAGTGGACGTCTGGCTATTTGGAAAGAAGTATATCAAGCAATATAGTATGTTACACTGATGGCTCCCTTCTTGAAGGTAGAGCTGGTGCAGGAGTATATTCTCGTGAGCTAAGGCTGAATCAGTTTTACTCACTTGGTAGAAACTGCACCGTTTTTCAGGCGGAAATATTTGCTCTTATGTGTGGAGTGCAATCAGCACTCCAACAGCGCGTAATGGGTAAAGTCATATACTTCTGTTCAGATAGTCAGGCTGCTATAAAAGCTCTCGCTTCGGCCAACTCAAGGTCGAAGCTTGTTATCGCATGTCGAACTCAAATTGAGGAACTGAATTCAGTTAACTCTATAAACCTTGTATGGGTACCTGGCCATTCTTCCATCGCTGGAAATGAATTGGCTGATGAGCTAGCTCGCGATGGAGCATCGCATGACTTCATTGGCTCTGAGCCGGCTATTCCAATTTCGAAGTGCTGGGTGAAGCTTCAGATAAACTCTTGGGCGGCAACTCAGCACAAGCAATATTGGAATAGTTTGGAGTCGTGTCGTCAAACAAAATTGTATATTACTGAGCCATCTCCAAAGGTGGCGAAGTATTTAACAAATCTGTCAAAGCAGAATTGCAGTCTCTTGGTCAGAGCGTTGACAGGCCACTGCCGACTCAACTATCACATGGCAAATATTCAGCGTGCTAACTCATTTGTGTGTGATAGTTGTGACTCCGATTATGGAACTTCGTATCACCTGATATGTAACTGTCCAGTTTTTGCGCAAATGCGATTCCAATTACTTGGTAAACACTTATTAAGTGAAACTGAATTCAGAAGCCTGAATCTTCAGGACATTCTGTTATTCTTAACCCGCTGTGGTAATGAGCTATAGGCTCTCTTTACGCTCATGCGTTTTGCAGTGCCCTTTTTAGGGCGCTGTTCGAACCCATTGTGGTATGGAGCTACATGCTCTCATTTCGCTTATGCGATCTTCCCTCTTCAAGGGACCCCACTCCTATTTCCTCCCATCTTTCCCTTCCCTTTCCTCTCCCATCGGGTAGATGATGAAATAGGCTCAAATATGGCGATGGCACAAATCTCCCAACTGGTGGGGAACGTGCCTTTGGAGCCGGCCTTCTGATAACCATTCGAAAGTTCAAAGTTTTTCCACGCGGTTCCTCCAAAAATTCATTGATTCTGTCCTATATTATACTGAGATATTTTAGTGAATGTTCGCCTAGAAATTTTTCTGAATTCATTCAAATAGTTTTCTAGAAAAAATAAAATAAATAAATAAATGATACAAATACTTTCGCGAAGTTCTTGGAATGTCTTCCAGAAATGTTAACCAGATTAAACACGAATTATCTACATTATGCTCACGAATCGTCAGACGTAATTTGTTTAAGAACACCAGAAATACTTTTGCTTCATATGTCAACATAGCGGTAAAGAAATTAGTGAAGAAAAATTTAACAAAATAGTTGGGAAGGAGGAATTATTAAGATATTCAAAAAGAACTATAGAATAATAACACAGCGCAACAAAAATGACATTTTCGCGTGTCTCAAGAATCAAATTATGTGTCTCTAGTAGATTTGGGGTTGCTGAATCTGATGCCGTTTTCAGAAATTTTCCAGCACGTCACAATTTTTAGCTACAGGTCACTAAAGTTGTATAAAACATTGGTTTTATTGATGTTTACCTAAAATTTGAAATATATTTTATCAAACTTGTTTGCGATCTTATCCACCAAACATGTAAAAGAGGACTTAAACTTTCGTTTTAGATATATTTTGGTTGAAATTTCACGATTAAATTTAGATTAAACCGATTTTTTTCAACATGCTTGCAGTCTCCATACAAAATTCTTCGTTACTCTTATACGGCAAAATACAATACTTCTATAAACCATCAAAAAATAACTTTTTCACATGAAAAGTATTACGAACTTTGATGATAAGAATTGTTATACACATAAATATTGAATTCTGTGGCAAGTTAAGCAAATAAATTTCCTTACAAGCAAACTTGCATGCAAGTTGGCTGAAATAGTCAATTTTTGCATTTTCAACACCTAATATCTCAAAATCTAGACGTGCTATGATAATTCTGTAAACGGCAATGAATTCAGCAACCCTTAATTAAGTAAATAGAGGTATTTTGACGCTGGAGACAAAAACGTGTTCCGCAGTGTAATCTACCTTAAACCATTTTTTTAGAAATAGTTCTATCAATTATTGGAAGAATCCATATTCTGGGATGGAACAATTGTGCAATTTCAGGGCAGACTTCTTGGAGGATTTCTGGCAAATGGTGGGTATCCAGAAGTCAAGGACGGCATACGGCTAGATTTCAAGGGTAATTTCTTAAGAATATTCTGATGGAACTTCTCGAGAAATTAGTTTTTTTTATCATTAGAGAGGGCTTAACAATCTTTTAATTTTTCACCTCTAGAGAAAGTCCATCTGTTGTTTTTACCTGCTTCAACATTTAGTTGTTTTTCCTTCCTTAGCACGACGCTTCCTAGGCACAACATTTTTATATTTTCCAAAAACCAATTACAACAGAAACTGAAGAAAAGAGGTAAATTGTAGCTTTGAAAATTTGCATAATACTGACACGTACGGCTGCTGATTCCTAAAAATCCATTAAGAATTCCTCAATCAATTTTCAGAATAATGCAAAAATTTCGTCCAAGATTTAAATTCAGTTAAAACTTACGTTACGAATTATACCATAAGACATCTTTGACAATGTTCTTCAAAATACCGTAAATATTTTCACGTTCAACTTCTACAGGTCTAAACACAAAAATTAAAAAAAGTCCCTCCAAAAAAGTATGTTTGGAATTTCTGTAAGGTAAAAATTTGTTTCTACATCAATCTGTTCGCCATTTTATCATGAAACTTCGGAGTTTATGAAAAACATTTCCTAAGATGTTGAGAACAAATATTGTCAATAAAAAAAACCATCCGTTTTATTTTGCCAATCAGAAAAGGTGAATAAAAAGAATAACAATTCTTGTACTAATCCAACAAAACCCACTTAAGCTTTTCTGTCAGGTATATATTCAGGAATTTCCGACAAAACGTTTCAGAAATTCTAGGGTGAGTTCTTGAATGTTTCGACAGGAAATTAGTAAATGTATGTTTTACATGAAAGCTAATATAAATTGGATGTGGATATTTAGTGATTCGTAAAGTTATTTTACAAAGAAATCTCAAAGGAAAAATCCGTATTCCTGTAGTGACTTTTGAACCAAAAATGGAGAATTGATGAATACCTGAAGGAATTTTGTTTAACGAGCTCAGAAGTGAATTGCAAAATCTTTTAGAGAATCTTCTTTGTTTTTTTGTCAATGTCCAAAAGAAATAAAATATCTGGAAAATATTTGGATCAATTTCTATTGAATTTTTCGGAAAAACTCTAAGACGACAACCTAGGAGAAACAATAATATAATTCTCTGAAGAAATCCTTGAGCAAATTGCTATGGAAAATTTTAAGTATTTTAGCTGAAGAGTTTTTGAATGTTCAATGGAAGTATTCTGCAATAAACTTAAAAATATCGATTTTTTATTCTTCTTACGTTGGCATTTTTAAAGAAACTTCAAAGTTTTATTTTCGAGAGCGTTTTGAAGGAGTAAGAGGAGCCACATTAAATTGATTTTTAGAGAAATCTAAAGAGCATTCTGTGATAATATGGATTTACGAACAACTCCTCTGAGCAATTGCTAAGAACATTTTCACAATTGAATTGCTTAAGAAAATTGTGTGGAATCCTTAGAATAATTCAATAGGAAGTCCTGGATAATTTGCGTTATAATTTTTAAAGATATATTTTCTGAAAGATTTGCTAAAGGAAGCTGAAGAGAAACTTTAGAAATAATCTCAAATTAAAAATTGGAAAAACTGTTGGTGAACTGTCTGAAAAATTTGTGTAAAGAATGGTGAACTTTAGTTTCAATGAGACTCTTAGAGTAGCTTGTAATGTATCTTGGAGAAATCCTCAGTTATTCTATAAAATCCTAAACAAAATATCAATAAACAATTGGATGATATCTTAAACTAACAATTGATACTTGTATGCAATAAGAACGCAGAAGACCTTCCTGGAGAAATGTTTAAAATAATCTCAAATCAGAATAGCCTAGAAATACTGCAAGAACAAAATTTTATTAATAACTACTAATCCCAGGAATTATTTTCTGTGGGACTCCCAGGAGGAACTTAGTAAACAATGGTAAATGAGTTTATGGCGAAAGCACTAAAAAGTACAGAAAAATTATTGAATTCTCAGAGAAATCTCTTAAAATCACATGATTGAATACCTGAAAAGTTCGTGGAAGAATCACAAGGGATATTCTTTGGAGGCATTCATGAAGAAGTTTTCACTGGATTAGACAAAACATAAAGAGTTTCCGTAGTGAAAATTTGAATTAACAAATATTGCTGATATGCAGTGGAGACAAAATCACAAACAAAAATAAAAAGCAATACAAATCTATGCAAACTACCAAATTTGTGAAAATCGTGATTACGATCGACATTACTTCTGTAAAACAAGAATTTGATAGGCCCCCCCTAGGCCCCCCCTAGGCCCCCTCCAGGAAAAAATCCTAGCTACGCCAACGAATAAAAGCAACAGTGAGCTGAAAAGGCAAATCTAAATTTATGATCAAAACTTTTTGTGAATCATTTACTTTATATTGTTAAAGCGTCAAATCTTGTGTTTTATTCAATCGGGCAGTTCCAAATCTGAAGAAAAATATGTTTTGTTATCTGTATCACCTACCAGCAGTCCCAAGTGGGTTGGTCACAAGGAATGAATACCTTAGAAAAAAAAATGTTGTAACTCTAGGTGAGATTAATGATCCCATGTAACGCTACGAACACATGACCATGTCGAGTTAAATAAGCGCGTACCGGAACCCTGTTGTCCCCCCAATTAGGGGTAATATCGACGAAGATTGAGCTCTGGAATGCGGTAAGCATGATGCTGACCATAAATGGCTAAAAAAATAAACACAATGACATTCAAAAAATATATATAAATATGAATTGTATACAAAATGCTGTCAAAATCGGGGGGTGCCATAAATGTACCAAACAAAAACGAAGTATGCCAAAAACGGAATTTCACTGTACTTGCAATAAATGAACAGGTAACATTCTAAAGGAAACATTTCATCTATTATGCCTGCTGTAAAAAATATAAAATTAACAAATATACAATTTATACGATCTCTAAGCTAAATGGTGCATCCTTGCTCTAAACATCCTCGACCCGACTAATTGATTCTATAGGTAACTAGCCACAAAATCGTTTCATAAAAAGCTCCCCCCTCCGAGAAGGAAACAGACAAAGCTGATCGCCTGCAAAAGCACCATCTATATCTATAGAGTCTGTTGAATGCCAGTTTTCTATTGCTATCAATTTCCAACGATCTCCGAACGTCTTTTCCGGTGACATTGAATTGCGCTCGGGTCTAGGAGGAATGTTGCGGGAAATTTGCTTCCGCTTTTTCGCTTTTGATATGCCATATCTCGTTCGGTGTATCCATACCGCAGAGTGTATGGTGGGGCAAAAGTTTGACGTTAGTGGAATGATAAATATTTCCAGTAATTAATACTATAATAGTTGAAAAGAAATCATATTGGCTAGAATTTTGCCGATCAGTCTTATGTCAAAATTTTTACCTAGTCTTAGCTATTATAACAATTTCAAAATCGATTGTCTTAAATGAACTTTTGTCCCACCCAGTGTTAAAAAAATACTCAAAACTTTTCCAAATCTTAACAAATTTATATAACTTTGAAAGAGACTTTCACCTCTTACTAGAATAGCATTTGCCATTTATAACAAGTATTTTCAATTGAGCTAGAAAATGTCTAGCTTTTGCCCCACCTTACACTAAGGTTCCCTCTGTAGGAACGGTAGGAAACTGGCAGCAGGAAGCTCGAATACAAACGAGAGAGAGCTTTTCCAGCCAATTAATGCGGAAACCGTTATCCGTAGTCGGTCGATGCGGTGAACGTGTTTTCTTCGGTTCCTTTCCTACCGCCAGCAAACGCGGGAAGCAGAGCAGAGATGAATATTCCGATTCGATCTAGCGAGAGCCCCGGTGGAAAGTCATAACTTGTCGACAAAGTTATCAAATTAATGGTCTGATTTCGGGTTATAGATTATAACTTTGTTAATTTTCCTCGATATCGATGACGATGTCCGATATCATTCTAGACTCGACTGCAAATACCGATAGGGGGAGAAAACCGATGGAGTTCGATTGACGATCGAAAGTTTCGGGAACTATTTCAATTAGAGTGGCATTTGCAAGCATGATTCTGGATTGGCTTCCTTAACTATTTGCCGAGAATGTCATGACCAGAACAAAGCTGGAATTAGTATTCCTTGATTTATGAGTTAATATTGTGTCCAGTGATTTCATGAATGACGACTTTTATCGTTAGCCTCAGGCCTTCTAAAACAACATTATAAAACAAATAGGAGTTTGAATCCTTCTTTTGCTTCCAAACACGATGGTGATGCAAATGGATGGCTGTTGTTTGTTTCTATAATTGGATGTAACACAGACAAGATAGAATTTGCCCAACTCAAACAACACCACAAATGAAGGGGAAAACCTGCAGGCAAACGATGTACGAAGCAATTCCTTCGGTACATGAATGAAGTGAAGAGTCAATGGTGTCTGCAGAGTAAATGCCTGAAATAGGTATATGTACATCAATTTCAGCATAAATTAATTGTAACAAAATCGTTTTTTTGATTTGGCATATTTAAATTTAAAAATTGTTCACGAATGAAATAAAAACATTTATAATTTTCCTGGTGACTTTTAAATTTTAGGCTGTTTCTAAACTGTAGTTGAAATCCCAGATTAGCTTGAATCTAAGCCTCTAAACTACCTAATTTCATATGAAATATAAATGTGAATATAAAACGTATATGTTTACGTAAATTAAAATGTAAATGTGAAATAAGGTATATACAGTCGACTCTCCACTTCTCAATGTTCTACATCTCGATATCTCTCCCTATGTCGATGACTTTTTCTCTTTCCATATCTCGATGTGTTCCTGTTGATTTTCTGTTCCCAATTTTCTCTCCATATTTTTGGGATTCAAAACAAATTAGGAACGCGAAATGACGTCTGGTTGTTTGTTATTTTGTAATTATTTCAACTGACACAGACCTCAACTGCAAAGACAGCCTTTAGTGTCGGCCTTTAGTTACTCATTTTGATCCGATAAAGGGGGCAAATTCGTACGAATTTCGTGTGAATAACATTTCGTCCGTATCTTGCATTGTGAAATTTTTATTAAGGAAAAATCAAGTCAAACAATTGATAAGAGCGTTATTTCTAATTTTGAACTAAATAATCATTCAAACCCCAATAGGGTTTGGCACGTGTGGATATGTACTTCCAGAAACTGAAGACATAATGTTTTTAACATAATTCATGACCTCGAAAATTTGGCACCGTGCAATGTAATGTGAATTATAAATGGCGGACACCTATTTATGAGAGATGCAGAGACCTCTTCGTGAGACATGTTTACTTTTTCTAAGACACACTTGCCATATCGAATTCCGAACTTATTTATCTTAACAAGTTACCTGTTCAAAAGTGAGCCATAATTTGGTTCATGGCTACTCTCTGCTTTATTAAAGATAACACCAGTAAAAACCACCCTAACCTCCTAATTCCATTAGACGTCATCGTCATCATGAGGACCAAATTTCGAGATGCATGGAAAAATTATTGGAACGAGAAAGTGAACGACTCACCAATACTGCCACCAATGGAACCGGTGCACTTAGTCTCGCTGCGTTGGGATCTACCTCCACCGCATTCGCCACGAATCGACCAGCAGGGCTCTTCTCATTTCTGCGTCCCCGCTACAGATGAACTTTCTCACTTCCATTTCTTTTTTCATCCACGGGGTTGGTGGTCTGATGGCTACCGCTTCTGCTTTATATGCAGAAGGTCATGGGTTCAATCCCAGGCCCGTCCCTTTCCTCGTACTTTGTAGTTGTATATCTCTCACTTGCTTCTATCTTCCTTTCTAAATATATCACACTCAAACTATTCGATCATAGCAAACGCTAGAACCAGAGACGGACAAGAAACCGTTTCCATAACGCTTCCTACGCACACGCCTTTCTTACGCCTGATACATAGGCAGTCTGCTAACCACAAAAGCAAACCTCTCTGCCATGCCTTTCCCCCAATCCAAACACTCCCGCATGAACTGGCGTGGATGCAGTGGAATATACGGTCTACGTGGGAGCCAGTTCAATGCATCATCAATTCCTCCCCCTTCCCCTCATTGGTCTGCATTCTGACGTGGCAGGTGCCATTGTTGCCTAAAAATAGAAGATCACCAGCACTTATACACTGAGGATGCCTGTTAGTCCCAAGCAGTCATTCGGTTGGTTCCTTGTGTAAGTGCAGCTGATCTGGCGATACTGGAGTGCATCCACGGGCGGCAAATCAAGCTCAAGCTCAAGCTCAAGCTCCATTTCTTTTTTCATCAACTACCTCTGGCCAAAAACTTCACACCCTCTTTCCGCTTCCCCGGAACAACCTCTTAACCACGCCAGCTGCTCCAGTTACAGGAATTTAGTCTTCTCTTCAGGACAATAACAATCAGCAATCTGAAATGCGTGATTCACCAACTACAGCCCTCACCGCACTTTCACCCCCTCTGCACTCCACCAACAGCTGCTTTTCTCATTACTCTCCGAAAAGCCTATTTCACCTAGCCGATGCACAATAGGGTCCTAAAGCCATGTCCCAATTTTAGTGCCAAACGCTTAAGTTTAGGCCAAGAACACATATTTACTCAATTTTTTAATGTTTTCCGGTAGTTTTAAGTGCAAAAACATTTTTTATGTTTATTTTAGATTTTGTCACACCCCTTGGCTTAAACTCAAATTTTGGGTGTATTTTGTTTTCCGTGTCCCTTCCGAAATGTCAGATAGGAACAACCCCAGTGTTAAAACTAAAAGCTCTGTGGTGTTTTGGTCAACTAAGCGAACGTCAAACATGATCTCAAGTGTCAAGGTTCATTTTTGGACCAAATTTTTAAATAAAAGTTTAAATATGATATAGCCGTTATTTGAGCGGGAAATATTGCTAAAGAAGTTGCAGTAACATTCTCTTTCGTGTTATTGAATGAAAACAAGATTTCATTAAACATTTTAGGACCCTATTCCTCCAACGGCAATCGCAGAAAAGCTCTTTTCACTCGAACCACTGTAACAGCACGCAAGCACAGACACGTCCGCTCTCAACGGTAGTCACGCAACGTATGAGTTGGCTTCGACGGACTTGTGGACCCAAACTAGCCCCAAACAGGGCTAGAGGAGTTATTCTTTAAAACCAAACAAAACCCCCCCCCCCCCGGCTCCTGAGAAGAACATTCGTTTTTTCCGGACTTCCTGCATATTGAGCGAAACCTACTCCTTTCCCAACGTGTTTCGTCATGTCGTTAGAGAGCATGAAAGTTCATCATGCTAACCTAATCAACCTATATTAACCTCTTCTCTCGTTCTCTTTCGATTATAACAGTGCAGCACTACACTACAAATGGAAAAAAAAATCTGATTTCCAAATAAAGCTTTAAAACTAATGAAATTTATAAATTGTTTAGGTCGTGGTATCAGGATCAGGACTGTTATATGTCATGAATATCACGTCACTTTGACATTTGAATATTACAAATATCATCCTTCCCCGTGGAAAAAATGATCAGTAAATGTTTTTCCCCGTGGCTTTTCTCGAATAACTATCGGTTGATAATATTTGCTTATGCTGCACAGAAAAAATCCGTTCTCGTATCCGTGAACAGCAGACGTGAACTCGTCAACAAGCAAAAATACACTATGAACTAGATCGTTTTTATGTGAACGTTGGTGGTAGTTCATGGTGTATTTTTGACAGTTCACGTTTTTCAGAACTCTATTTTGAGCGTGTGTATTTTACATAGAAGGGTTCTATGAGCTTTTGATTTCTTCCGAAATTTTTACATTTAACAGCACTGATCAGGACCACCAATCATGGTTCCTGGAGTCGTGATGATGATTCTTCATACGCGTAATATCCAGAGCAGGGATTGAATCCTGAGAAAATTGAGAGAATCTCTCACGTATCGCTCTCTGTAACTATCATAACATGCTGCACTTTATGAGAGACTGTTTATCGTATACTGCTACAAATTTGATCAGATTGGGGGGATAGTTGTGTATGATAAAACCCCTCTAAACATGCTCCAAGCTTGGGGGACACTATTGATATTTGAAGATCGTGGATTGTTGATCGTGCCAATAAAGAAAAACACCTATCCCCAACGGTAAACAAGCGAGAAAAATTGATTTTATCATCGCTTTCTCTTTGGGGCTCTCGCTCGCAGCTTCCATTTATCAGACTTGTTACTTATTTATTTATTTATTATCGTCAATCAAAGTAGACTACATGTTAATACTTAAATCTATATACTGCTATATCTTACAGAGTTGAAGTATATTCTTAGGTTACTACGCGACATTGTTAAGTCTATTGTTTCGCAATGTTGATTATATAAACTCATCATTCGGTTTAGAGGAGAAAATTTTGCATAATTAGTACGACGGTGATTAATAAAAAACAAGTTACGATTCCTCAATTGCCGGGAAGGAGTATAAAAATTTAAACTGTTTAATAGGTTAGGAGAATCAATACGATGCGAAACAATATTGTTCACGAATGAAACCATAGCGAATTCGCGGCGCTTTTTCAATGTCTGAATATCAATGAGCATGCATCTTGATTCATAAGATGGAAGAGGGAAGGATGTCCAGCCCAATTTACGAAGAGCATATAACAGAAATTGCTTTTGAACTGATTCAAGACGTTCTTCATGCGTCTTCATAAAAGGAGACCATACAATACTACAATACTCTAATATAGACCTCACGTAAGCGACGTACAAAGTTTTAATAGTGTATGGATCATTAAAGTTAGAACCAAAGCGTTTGATAAAACCAAGCATATTTGTTGCTTTATGTATAATGGTGTTGTAATGATCGATAAAAGTGAGTTTTGAGTCTAAAATTATGCCTAAATCTCTGACCCTATCGCATTTTTCAACGATTTGATTTCCTAAAACTACAGTTGTTTCTTCTGTGTTTCGCTTTCTGCTAAAAGTAATTAAATTACATTTTTTAACATTTAACTGAAGTAGGCTTTTACTACACCATTCATCAAAAATAGATATTTCACTCAGATAGATGTCAATGTCGTTAGCATACTTGATTTCCATGAATAACTTCATATCGTCGGCATAGATAAGAATATTTATATGCTTAAGAATGTAGGAAATATCATTTACAAATAATATGAAAAGAAGAGGTCCTAGATGTGAGCCTTGAGGAACTCCTGATGTAACTTGGATAGGATTCGATTTTTTACCATTATATCTCACTATTTGTTGCCGATTTGTTAAATATGATTGTATCCAGTTTAAAGATGGTTTATCAAATCCTATTTTTTCTAACTTGAAGAGTAACATAGAGATATCAATGCGGTCAAATGCTTTGCTGAAATCAGTATACAGAGCCTCTACATAGTTACCATTGTCCATAGCATTCAAAGTATAATTGGTGAATTCTAGTAAATTTGTAGAAGTGGAACGGCCTTTAAAAAATCCATGTTGTGCATTTGTAATTCTGTTCCTTAATTGCCCAAACAATTTTCTATTAACAATGGATTCAAAGAGCTTTGGAATACAGGAAATTATAGCAATTCCACGATAATTACGAATATCAGTTTTCTTCCCTGATTTGTAAATAGGTACTAAGAATGATTTCTTCCAGATTTTAGGAAATTTGCCGGATTTTAGTGACATATTGAACAGCCAAAACAAAGGAGATGTTAATTCAACAGCAAGCTTCTTCATAAATACTGGAGGGATTTCATCAGGTCCTGCACTTTTTGTGGCATCCAATCCTTTCAAGCCTGATAAGATGTCTTGTACACTTATCTGGTGCACACTAATGTCATTTGAGGGGGCAGGGAAGAATGAAAAATAATTTTGGTCCCGATCCTCTTCTGAAAATGTCGTATAGATTTCTTGGAAAAACGTTGAAAAGAGGTGGCAAATTTCTTCCGGATTGTTAGCGTCTTTATCGTCAAGTTGCATTTTTGATGGTAGATTGTTTGATTTTAATTTTGTTTTAGTATAATTAAAGAAACTTCTTGGGCATGACTTTATATCGCTCTCAATTTTTCTATTATACTCTTCAAGTGCAGAATTTATAGCAATGTTCAACTGTTCACATAAGTCCAGGTATTTCTGCATATTATCATCACTTCCATGTTTTTTATAAATTTTGTGAGCCTTTTGCTTTCGATTTTTTAAATTCCTGATATTTCTATTGAACCAGATGGGATTTTTTGAATTACCAAAAAGTTTTTTCCTTTTCAGAGGTACCTCTTCACGAATAATTTCCATTAGTAAACTGTAAAATATATCAACAGCTTTTTCGACATTATTTTCTTCTCTGATCAGTGATTGCCAGTCAATAAAGTTTATTCTATTTTTTATGTTTTCATAATTTGCATTATCGTATTCATAGATATCCTCATATTCGCACACTGTGGGTCTGCAGTTATTGTGAATAAATAATGAGTATTCCAGTGCTGTATGAAATGCTTCATTTTTCCACAAGGGTGCAATACTTTCAGTAACGTAGAAATCTTCTTGGATGTTTGTCAATAGAAAGTCAAGGTAACAATTTTGCCGATTTTTTACATGATTAATTTGGTTCAAGCCCAAAATTGCAATTTTGTCGAAAATTAATTGTAACGTTTCATTTTCCCCGACCACTGGAAGCATGATGCCCTCATTTTCAAAATCAGGAATGAAGTCAGCATTGCGTTGGTTGAAGTCACCATATATGTGTACTTTCACCTCAGGGGGAAGACCAGATATGATATCTTCAGCATTTTTGAAAAAGGAGTCGTAAGCATGTTTGTTGGCATGATCAGGTGGAAAGTACACTGATGCAAATACATGTTTTTCGTTTTCTATATTTACTTTCACCCAAACATGTTCAAACTCTTTGAATTTCGAAGAACAAATAATTTCAGAATTGAATTTTGAAGAGACTGCAATGAGGACCCCTCCTCCTGATTTTCTTTGTGACATAAGAAAATCGCGATCGTCTCTAAAAACGTTATAATCACATCCGAAAACTTCTTCGCTTTTTATAGATTCGTCCCAACTTGTTTCTGTGCCTAATATGATCGAAAAAGATGACGCTAATATGTTTTTATGGATTTGCTTGATTTTTGAAGATCCTCTCATACGATTGAAATTCTGACAATAAACAAGAGCCTCGGAAGCTTTTGGAAGGTCTACATCATGCCTTGCATTATCAGATTCATTTAAGTGTTCATCATTTAAATTTATACAATTCCTATCACAACTCGAATGGTTGCCGCAGTCATTTGAGCCTTCGTCATAGCCTAAATTATTAGCAATACATTCATTGCGTGTTAAGATACTAATATTACCTTCCTCTGTGAAGTGCGTCAATTCTGGCAAAAACACTGGCAGGAGCACCTTCCATTCAAACGTGCTGGTGCGGCATTTGTTCGGTGTGGCGTATTCGGTTGTCTGTCGCTAGGGTACGGGTTCAGCACTTCTCCTCTCTGGAATGCTATGGTTGGACGATACGAAGTGGGAGGTGGTCTCGAAAATCTTTCCTTCGCTGCTGCTAGTAATTCTCTGTCTAGAAGAGGAGTATTTGTTCTGAAGTCAATATCTCCTGCGGCATTAGTATTGCTACGGTTGTAACAGTTCCTACTGGTATTTCTCTGATGGATGATGGAACATCTGTTGTAGCTCGGCTCATTGTAGTTTCTTCCATTAACGGTGGTTGGACGCGGGTGACTTTTATTCATATATTTACTCCTTGCGGGTTGTTGTATGTTTTGTGGCAATCTGTTTCGCCTTTTACGTTTTTGCTTGGCCTTTTCAGCCAGTTTTTGCTGCCGCTCGCGATGCATTTTGCGCGCATCATATGAAGTCCAATCGGCCTTCCATATTTTTTTGTCACCTAATAAACGCCATCCTGAAGTATCTTCGGACTTTTCCATTTCAACTTCTAAACTAGGATACGCCTCATGTGTCAACGGTTCAATGCTTTTTGTAGACAATATGTTTGCTGACCATGCTTTCAGCTCGTCGACAATATCCACAAATAAATTTGGGTTCATACTTGCAGACGTTGTGGCGGCCATGTCCAATTGCAGCTGATTTATTTGACATAGATCGTCATTTATGTTCCGCAGCTCAGTGGATACATCGGACTTAAATGATGTTAACGTATTTGTCAAATAATCATTGTTTTTCTGGGCAACTATGTCAAGAACCGTCGTTATGTGATTTTTTATAGTTACACCTTGCGATACAATGACGATCGTGGACCGCAACAGTTGGGATGTTTTTCTTAGCTTGCTTTGATCGTGCTTCATACTCAAATGAGAGCAAATTCTGCAATGCCTGATCCAGAGTGACAACACTAAGCGGTGCGCTTCGCTTCAGAAGAGATAAATGTGCCTCAGTTATTGATCAAAGAGGAAGTAAACAAAGAGAGCCTTTCAATTTTTGGTAGTGTTTTTTTTAATTACGTGAGAAACGTGAAAATTCTTCTTCCCGCATAGTAGGGTCAAATGGTCCAAAATGCCACTTTAAGGATTTGTGTCGTTTTCTCCTAATGAGATCCACATTTTAACGCCATTCGAAGTCCTAACAGTAACTTTACAATATTTCCTAGCTACCATCATGAAAACATTTCCAACAAACAATTTGAGTTTTTTAACGGGTTTAAATCGTGTAGAAAAGTTGGTTGAAAAATGGGGGTGGTTCAAAATGACCAAATGGATGGGGTAAAATGCCATTTAGTATGGAGAATTAGTAGTTAGCAACCATGTTTCTCCATGAGTTTGCTCTGGGGAATGGAAACGCTTATTCCTTAATGAAATCATCGGAAAACCCTAATGTTTAGGCAAAAAAGGGAAAAATGTTGAATTTCACCGGAAAATTAAGGAGAAATCTATGAGTTTATATTCAAGGGTTGCGGCGGCAACTCTTGGGTAAACATATTTTAACATCGTTTGGCAAAGAATACAAATTGAAACGAGCTAGGAATGATTTAACGAGGTGGGCCATTTTACCCCATCAGTGCGTCTTGGACCATGTTCCCCTACACGCTAGAGATGGGCAAAACGGCTCATTTTAGTGAACCGGATCTTTTGAACGGTCCAGCTGATCGCAAAAGAAGAGTGAACTGAACCGAGCGAACGGAAAAAAAGAGCGGATCACTCCCTGCTGCGCGACATGTGTCGTGCGAGAGCGAACTCTCTCATTTTTCGTACATTCTTTCTCAGGAACTCACGACATTCTCGACCGATCGAGCTTTGCTCTCTAGCTTTCCTCTGTCTGTGAGTAAATGGAAGGGCCAAATTTAAGTGTGTGCTAGAATAAGGGCATAGGTCGCATGATCAAATTCTCTTCGTCGGTGCTCTCTTCTGTGAATAAAGATGACAAGATGCGAGTTTTTTAGCATTTTTTTTCTTCAGGGCGTTAGGCAGCAATGCAATCTTGCGTCCTGAGGTGAAAATATGCTAATAAGCCTGGCGTCTTGTAACCTTCGTTAACAGAAGAGACCCAGACAACCAGAAGTCGCATAGCAGTATACGAACAAAGTCGCTTATTTGTACAAACTGCATCACTCCCGCACTACATTGTGGATGAAATCGTTTGATCGATGAGTTTCCTCGCATAAAACGCTATTTTATGAGTTCATATGTACATTCCATTTCGTCCCGTATACTTGTGCAAAGTAAGTCGGATCAATCCGTAGCAGCTGTCAAATAAATTTTGTTATCATAAATTAAGTCGCATAAGAGTACATACTAATTTGCAAGAAAATCTACACACTCGCATTGCATGTTATACTTCATCATATAAAATATGCACGTATATCGCCTCCACTTTTGTACTTATAAGGCCTTTTCGCGACATCTTATACGTGAAACTTTGCACATATAAGCATCGCATAACGCAAAAGGTGATTTGGTTAAACGTACATTCTGGTTGTCTGGGGAGGATCGATGAAGTGAAATCGATCATGCGACTTACGCCCTTATTCTAGCAAACGCTTGAATTAGTTGTTTGGCTGTGTATGCTGAGAGTGCGGAGCTGCAGCAAACTGTGTTTGCATGTGTGCCGTGGCGCACAAAGCAAGGCACGTGTCAAGCGTTATAATAGAAACGAACGAAGTAGAATAGGGGAAAAAAATTGGTTTATTCTTTTCCCGGGTCACTTTTTTGTCTGAACCGTGCTGATTAAAAGAATCGACTCTCGCCAAAAAAGAGAAACGGAACACTCGTTCTGTTTAGTGATCCGGATCTGTTGAACGGCTCCGAATCTTTTTGCCCATATCTAGTACACGCGGCTAACTGGACTATCGAAATCCATACATTTTGCCTCATGAAATGTGGAACGATTATTGCAATATGATAGATTCGATTACAGATTACCGTGAAAACTTTTTTTGTTTTCAATTAATGGTTTCAAAAGTCGTCAAGTAAAGTCGCTTTTCTTTCGTAGTTGATTGTTAAAAGAGGTAGAAAGAGTTTCTGTCAAGAGTAAAGAACAAGCCCATACTAAACTAGAATAGAAGTCGACTCTAGTAGGGGAAAAGCACTAATTATCGACCCATGAAAATTCAAAAATTGGCACATAATTCTTGTAGGTCGAAAATTAGTGCTTTTCCCCTACACGAGCACACCAGCAAGCAAGCAATTTGATTGATTTCTAACGCGAACGGTTGTCAGATTCTAACGTCCCCACTGGAACAGAGCCTGCTTCTCAGCTTAGTGTTCTTAAGAGCACTTCCACAGTTATGAACTGAGAGTTTTCTTCGCCAAAGTTGCCATTTTCGCATTCGTATATCGTTTGGCAGGTACGATGATACTCTATGCCCAGGGAAGTCAAGGAAATTTCCATTACGAAAAGATCCTGGACCGACCGGGGATCGAACCCAGACACCTTCAGCATGGCTTTGCTTTGTACCCGCGGACTCTAACCACTCGGCTAAGGAAGGCCCCTTCCAGTGCCCTTATGATCTCCAAATAGAATGAAAAATCAAAAAAACCTAAAAAAAATCAAGCTATACTCTCATGATAATTTCATCAGTGACCATTTCTTCAATTATCAATTTGCATTTCGACGAATACTGTTACTTTAATCCACATTCTCATTTTCTCGTTACAGGTACAATCACTGCTGCAATGAAAGCTTCATTACCCAGGGTAAATTTATTGCTCATTAATTGGGCACACCGTAATTGTAATCAATACATCGAGCTAATTGAAAGTTATCAAAACTGGCTGCATTCACATATGTCACCGATAATATACGCCAACTAAAATATGAATTAAGTGAGACACCGGAGTTTGATCACGGATCGAATCAATCTGACCATTTTATATTGCCCGGACATAATTAACGATTTCAATTGAATAATTCTTTTAGGATAAATAATGTACACAATTATTTGTTGAATATTCAGAAGCGTGGTCGTAAACACGACTCAATCAGATGATTCGGCTTTGACATTTGATATTTTTGATGAGCTAAACACTCGAACAAGACCATATATATGACTTTATTAAATGGAGTCAACTAAACTGTTTATATCTTTACGACTTTCTCTGAATCTATCAGATTTCTTACGAGTCTGTTTAATCCCTTTTAATACTTAATACGAGTCTAAGAAACAAAATCGTAGAATGATCTCATTAGGTACTTGAAATATATGATTTTTTATCGCTCTTGACTGTTCATATACATATCCATTTTGGAATCCGATAAAGTTTCAATAGATATATGATTTTACATTGTACATAGATAAACGATGTCTGGTTTGCAGGGTAGTTCGAAAAGGGAAGGGAATTTCTTCCAAGAAGTTTTTTTTTCCTTACAATTTCAAAGTATTACCCCCCAACCGTTTGAATACACTTATAAATGCTACTTCTGTACTTCTCAACTTAACCTTTCCTTTAAGCGTTATGAAGTTTTCAAGACTTTAGAGGTTAGTGCAACTCAAAACCAACAGATTCCCTTTTAAACATCTATTTCAAAGGAATTGGTCCCATTTTCGGAACGTGAGAAACACGTCCTCTGGCCACTCCGTCAGATCCGTTAATCCACTACGGATCTAGAATACAAAAAAATGAAAGTGTAACAATATCCACCGACAAAGCCATCGGTTCACCAATCAAACGCCATATTAGAGCACATATGTGTAGTGTAGTGAAAACCACACAACCAGCCTTTTGAACAGCGGCCAGTTAGTTGCTGGTTCGACAACATCATAAATCGTTTCAATTATTCGTCCTGTACGGGACAACCATACAAAAAAAGAAAAAACGAAACCCAATCCTGGCAACAAATACACACTGTTTTCTAAAAACCGCAAATATCTATTTGATTTTCCAAACCAACCAATCGAATACAGCCGAGCAGCTCTATCGGTCGTCCATGCAGAGAATCACAAAACGCGTGGAGCATTCCACAAAACTGTGGGAAAACGGTTTCGGCGGGATTTTTTTTTTTCGGTGGAATGCCCTACCGGCTGTTCTGAAACAGAGCGCCAACCCACACGAACCAATTGGCTTGCTTCATGGCGGTGAAGTTGGACTAAACCGTGAAACAGAATGATCAGAACGACGAGGTGAATTTTGAATGGGGACGTAACATCTAATCATAACAGAACGGGTTTTAATCTAACATTCTTCAAGTTGTTCTTTTGTTTAGTAAGGTGAAATGTATTATCACCCTAAGGAAATATGTAGCTAGATGGAACAAATAACAAGACTATCATTTACACCCTCATTTAAAACTGAAAGAGCAATGATGGAGACGCTTTTCTAGCTATGCTCCTAAAGGCTATTCATACGAGAATTCCGTCATATTTTTTGTGATCACGAAAATGAAAGGTCAAACCACAGCTTTATCCGTTCCGCAATTCCCATCGGCTTTGATTGATGGGCTATGGCAAATCCGTGTGGCTTCACGAGGGGATTTACGTTCCCCGTTTTTTATGGTGTTTTGTGTCCATAAATGCAAACGACTAAGTTGCTGCAATTTTTCAATTGAGGTACCTATCGAGCGATTTATACACGTTGGCTTTTTGTTCGTTGAAAGCCGCTGATAGAGCAGTGAGTCCTTTTTCTGTGTTTTCGATTTTCATTGAAACAGGCATTCTTTTCGTCATATGTATAAGCAGAAGTGCATCTTACAAAAGAGTCTTATACGATTTTATCATAAAAACATCTTCTATCAAGATATGGAGGTAGATACCAAGTACCAAGAAAAATATCGCATCTCTATCGGTCTATGATCGGCAATGTTTCGCAAGTTGTAACAAGCTTGATAAACAACTGCAGCGAAGGAAAGCCCAAAGAGAGAACGAAGATAAGGCCCATTTTTATCGCTTCGTCTTGCCATCAAGTAGGCTGTCGTAAAATGTCATGTAATCCCCCATACAAAATCACACATTAGTCTTCTCCCGTTTTACCGATTATTCCGGAGACTTTTCCAAACTTTTTCACCACACTAGCACTTCGCATCCCTTATCTGTGAAAAGCTTGCGTCAATCCGATCATCCGTTCTCAAGCCATTTCGTGACATACAAACACGACTCTATTTTCATTTATATATACTTAGGCAGCGTCCATTTATTACGTAACGCTAAAATTGGAAATTTTTAAACCCCCCCCCCCTTCGTTACGCTTTTTGTATGAAAAATTTCAAATTTTTGTATGAGCCGTAACACTTGAGCCTACTCCCTTCCTCCCCCGAGAGCGTTACGTAATTTGTAGATGCCGCCTTAGAAGAAGATTTACCATCGGGGGTAAGTGTTTTACTTTACAAGCATGATGAACAGAGGTGCATCTACGTTCGAAACCATGCACGGTAGAAATCAGAATCCAAAAACTCATGATATCATGACTTCAGAATGTTTTCACGGTGATCGAAACGAATCAAATTATGCAATGCACCCCGTTTAGTGTTGTCAGTCTGGATGTTACGTTTATGACTCTAGGAACCATGATCTGTGGTCCTGATATCATGACCTAACCAAATTATGATCTTCATGACTTGTAAATCATGATATTGGAATCATTTTTTTTTTCCGTGTGGGTAGGACGTTGACAAATATTTTATGCACAATGAAGCTAAAAAAAAATCAACCTAATGCAATTTTAGACTGGAAATTCAAAGTTACTATATTGGACGGAGTAAAACACCAAGAGGTGTAAGTGACATTTTGGTCGGTTTTGAGTGGAGGAAATGCTACTGTTTTCAAGCGTTCTAACTATATTTTTAAGTGACTTTCCCGCTTAAAAGAAGATTTATTCTTGACTTTCATGCAATTTGTACAGAAAAAAACTTCGAAGTAATTTTTCTCAAAACTAGGTTTATTTCACCCCCTAGCCGTTACTACAAGACTAATAGTGGTGAGCTCCATCGAATTTAATACCCCAATCGCGTATTAACTTCGATGGAGCTTGCCACCATAAGAAAGCTTTCCGTCCTTACAGGGCTGGTAGCGACTGAGTGCCTTAGAAACAGGAAATTAGATACCTCTTTCCTGAAAAAAAGCCCATATAAGAACCAGAAAGAGGACGAAAAAATACCAAACTGGAACAAAGAAAACAAAACGAAACCTAATAGCCTAATAACCTAATAATATTTCAGACACGAAAGCCATGACAAATGGTAAAGTGTCTTAAATAAAACATAAAAAAAAGAAACCTCATAGCAGATAAGAGCTAGATTCTTCATAGCATCAGAGCAAACATTTCAAGCCCTAAAACTTTTTTGAAACTATCTATCGAAGTGAGCGAAAACAGGGGCATGAGCGGCTACTGGTGCACTAATGGTACTAAAAATCGTATGCAATTTTTGGAAATCCGGTAGAAATTCTTGAAACACTCGATTCCTCGTGAGAATAAATTCATCGGAGAATTCTGGAACTTAAGACGAAGTTCTGAAATCCTTGGGATTCAGGTTGGAATCCTTGCGAATCCAACATAAAGCCTTGCGAATTCGACAGGAAGCCTTGGGATTCCGACTGTAATCATTACGATTTCAACGGACTAGCAAAAATCCCAGTCGGATTTTCAAGTATTCCAGCCAAATTAGCATGGAATGTTGAATTCGTAAAGTTTGCTGCTGGAGTCGCATGAACTCCAGTCGGATTCACAAGGATTCCGGATGGATGCTCAAGGTTTTCATTCGGATTCGCAAGGATTCTAGTTTTATTCTCAAGAATTCCAGTCGGATTTGTAAAGTTCCCAGTCGAATTCACAACCTGTCCAATCAGATTTATAAAGATTCTTATCAGATTCGTAAGGATGTCAGTTGGATTCACAAGGGTTCCAGTCGGATTCGTATGAACTTCAATCGGATTAGCGAAGATTCAAGTTTCATTGAATCCTATCGGTTTTGCAAGTTTTTCAGTGGGATTAACAAGGATTGCAGTCGGATTCGTGAAGATTTCCAGTCGGATTGACGAAGATTTAAGTCGGATTCGCAAATATCTCAGATAAACCTTTAATATTACTACCGGAATGGCAAAGATTTGTATCAAAATCCTATGATTTTCACGGAGCTTGCAAGGATTCTCAAAGATTCCACACTAAGATATTATAGATACGCCAGTGGAATTAAAAAAAACTTGAAATGATCACCATTACATTTTCACACCCAAAATCAACGACCGATTCGGAAAGCGACAACCGGTGTGAGAATGAGTGACTAAACTAAAATGACAGCTCTGTGGGCGATCATTTAACTCACCGGAACATTCGCCACCATTAAAGGTGCTCTGAATAACAATTACGTATTTGTTATTCCCGTTATACCAATAACTGGCACACGGGTAAAAATTTGTTTTTTTTTAGATCTTGCAAGAGCTTGTTTTAGTACATCATAGATTGTACTTTAAATAAAATTTTATTTTCAGTTACAGGAACAGATGTTCAACAGACATATCATTTATCGCTCATTTATCAGAACGAATACCAAAAACACTGGCAACACTGCACAGTGGACTTTTTTGCAAAAAAATGTCTTTAAATTCAATATCTTTGGATGCCGCTGGAATAAAATCGATCTTTTTACCGCAAAAGATAGTCTTTTTCATGGGCAAAACGATAGTGAGCTAAGGGTTCACTTTACGTATTTTTTTGTACTGTTTTGACGTATTAAAGGTAATTTTACCTTATTTTTGATGGGAATTAGATGCTTTTTTTTTGTCTGTTGCTCAGGCTTAGACCATGGGTTGGTCCATCTTGCCTTTTGTTGTCACTTTGCGTTGTGAATTGTTGTTTTTGATGTTGATTTAGGGTGGAAGTATCCTATGTTGCTAGGTTTTTTTCCGTTTTACAGCTTAACGTTAATGTCTTTAAGGAATTGCACAATGCTTTTCAACTCATCAATCTTGTGGTCTTCAAATATTCTGGCTATGGATTTTTTGTTCTCTAACACTTTTGCCTTCGCTCTGGTGTTGAGCCATCTGATGCAATGATATAATGTGTGCTCTAGGTCCTCTACTTCGTCGCACAAGTCGCACAATTCGTTAGTCTCCCATCTCCACTTGAATCTTCTATCCTTCGTCATGCAGTGATTTGATCTTATGCGGCTCAACACTATTTTTTCTTCTGTCGTCATTTGAAGTCCTTTGCACCACGGTCTGTTCATAGGTTCCTTAGCAAACTCGAAGTGTTTGGCTCCTTTCGTTGTTGATATTTCTTGATATATCCTGGTTCATTTTTGCCAAATGATTTTTTTAGCTAGGATTACTGCGTCACCTAACGTTAGTGATCCCTGGGCTTCTTGGTCCTTAATCTCGCTATTTTCTGTGGCTTGTACTGCTATCTTGTCCGCTGTCTCGTTTCCCTGGATCCCTACGTGACTGGGCATCCACTGGATCGTCAACTGTACTCCCTTCCTTTTCAGCGATTCTATCTGTAACGATATGTTTCTGACTATGTGATTCGTTCTACTTTTTTCCTTGTTTTTGAGGCATTCGCAGGCACTTTTCGAATCTGTTATGATGACTGCTCGAAGGTATCCCTTCTGTGTTACGATTTTGAGCGCCTCTGCAATCGCTCTGAGTTCTGCGTTGGTGATACTCGTGTTGCTGTTGATCTTCTCTTCTTTTTGGCGTTACGTCCCAACTGGGACAAAGCCTGCTTCTCAGATTAGTGTTCTTATGAGCACTTCCACAGTTATTAACTGAGAGCTTTCTTTGCCGATTGACCATTTTTGCATGTGTATATCGTGTGGCAGGGACGAAGATACTCTATGCCCTGGGAATCGAGAAAATTTCCTTTACGAAAAGATCCTCGACCAGTGGGATTCGAACCCACGACCCTCAGCATGGTCATGCCGAATAGCTGCGCGTTTACCGCTACGGCTATCTGGGCCCCTGCTGTTGATCTTCTCGGCGCTAAATGTGTTGTCTGTCCCATCTACTGCCGCTATTGCTGTTCCGTGCGTGTTCTTTGAAGCGTCTGTGAACAGCTTGTTGCTGTTAGCGTACTTAGTGTTCTGAAGCTGGTTTGCTGCTGCCTTCCATTGCTCCGGGCTTATATTCGTTTTTTTTTTCGAGTCTATTCCTGGCAGGGAAGTTTTCACTGCGAATGAGCAATTCTGATCCTTTCGCAGCTCTTGTTCTAGATCTGCCGTGTTCGTGCGTAGCTGGTTCATAATTACTTTGTGTTCGCATGCTAGTACTGATAGATAGGAGCCGTTGCCTCGGTTGCTTGTTGGTTGGTTGCTTTCTCAATGAACTTGCGATTGGGATTTTTGCTCTGTTTTACCTTCAGAGTTTCCTTCAGTGCTAGCCACTCTAGTCTCAGGTCCATCGGTAGTTGTCCTGTGTCGGCTTGCATTACGTTCACCGGTGTACTTTTCAAATATCGCATGGCTACTCTGATGAATGCGTTTTGTATCGTTTCTACCTTTTCTTGTTCGATTTGGCTGCTGTGCCGTAGATTACTGCTCCGTACTCTATCTTGGTCCTGATCAGGGCGTTCCCTATTTTGATCATGGTTTCCGGGTCTGCTGGGCTTCTTCTGTTGCTGATCATCTTAAGCATGTTAATGATTTTTCCTGCCTTTGTTATTAAGGCCGCACGGGACGTCATCATAATCATCCTATTCATTTCAAGAAGCAAATCCCAAGAACCACTCCATATATCGATGCGAAAATGTATCACTATGATTCTATATATGTAGTGCACAACCCAATACATTTTCAGCTTCATCGGTTCACTAAAACTCGAGATTTGCTTCCACAAAGTTTTGATGATAGTTGTTAGAGTGAGACGAAAGATAGGGAAAATATCACGGTCTCCCGTGTCGCCTTAATTCCTCTATGTGTTTTCTGTGTTTGAAGCCTCGGTCTATCGTGTATCCCAGATACTTATGTGTATTTACTATTTCTATCCTTTCTTCGCGTATTTTTAGTATAACGTTCGTGTCTTTTATTTTGCTGAAATTAATGGCTGCACATTTTCTCGGATTTATTTTTAGGTTGTTTGACCTTGTATTCAGCTTTGCTAGGTTCACTCCATCTTCTTCTAGCTCGTGTAGACTCGCCGTGTAAATGTTGAAAAGCAACGGGGAAAGTGGACATCCGTGAGGAAGTCCAGTGTTCGTAGTGATCGCTACCGTTCCTTCTGGAGATTGTATATTGATTTGTCGTTGCCGTAGATATTCGTAGATCCACTCCGTTACTTTCGATGGTGTCGCCTTTTGTACCTGCGTTCCTAGTAATTTCTGGCAGTCCACCGAGTCGAACGCTTTGTCCAGGTCCAGAAAGATCGCCAAACTCTGTTTTTTTGATTGTTTCGCCTCTTTTATCGAATTAACTACATAGTTGACACAGCTTAAGGCGGAGTAGTCATTTCTGAATCCAAACGATAATTCCGGGAAAAAGTAATTTTTTTTTCCGAGTATTGGTACATCCGGTCCTTGACAATTGTATTGATAATCTTCAGGAATACATTCATAAGCACAATGCCTCTTTTGGAGTTTATGTTGTCCGGGTCTTTGTTAGGTTTTTGTATCAACACTAGCTTGTTCCTCCTCCATCTTTCTGGGATACTTTTGCTCCTCCATACTCGATTAAGCTGGTTACAGATCTCGACTAATATGTCCAATTTTAGCTGCTTCAGGATTCGGTATGATATGTTGTCGATTCCGGCCGCTGAGTAATCCTTCTTGCTCTTTAGTATTTGCATGAACTCCGCTACTTCCAGAGGTTTTCCTAGGTCGTCATCCGTGTTGATCTTCTTTCCTAAACTGTACAGTGCTGAGTTAATTGATTTATAGTTTGCTGCTACAAATTTCTCTGCAATTTCCTTTGGTGGGTTTGCGTCGGCTCCTTTCTTGTTTCCTGTTAGGCTTGTGTCTAGTCCTCTGATGATATTCCATATTTGCTTGGCCGGGGTGGATTCGTTGATATTCTCCTTCATTTCAAAGTCGTGTTTACTTTTCGCCTTCCGCACTATTCTCTTGAAGACGGCCCTTGCCTTTTGAAATTTCAACTGATTATGCAGACTATTGTCCCTGTCGTAGTTACGCAGATGAAGTCTCTTGCTGTCGTACGCCTCTTGTATCTCCTGATTCCACCAGCGCTTGAGGTAGTTTGCTTTTTTGTTGACTATCGTGTAGCTTGCTTTTTCGATATTCTCCTCAAATATATCTTGCATTTCCTCCGGATCGTAGAGGAATTGCGGTTGGATGCAGTTCAGGTAGTCGATAGCTTTTCTCACGTTGATCTTTTTACGTTTTTCCTTCATAACTGGAGCTTCCGTAGTTATACTCATTACTATGCATAAGTGTGAGCTTCTAAACTCCTCTTCCTCTACCTTCCATTCCATCATACCGGCTAGATCCCCCGAGGCCATGGACAGGTCGATGGCCGTTGGATCGCTGTTTATTCGTGGGATGGTTGTTGGCGTTCCGTCATTCATCATTACGAGTCGGGACGTCAAAAGCTCCTCTGCTATAAGCTTTCCCTTCGGACAAGGGTGGCTATCGGGCTCCCATGGAGGATGTCTTGCATTGAAGTCCCCGGACACTATCACGTGCGTGTCCATCCTTTCGACGCAATTGAATAGCTCTTTTATTCGAGCAAGTTCTTCTTTCAACAATTTGTAGTCCGGTAGAATGTAAATAGAAATTACCGTGAAGTTTATTCGCATTTTTTTGGTTTTGATCGCTACTGCTTCAATTGGCTGGAGATCGGGTAGATTTACTTCTTCGAATGCTACGTCTTCTCTGATGAGCAGGGCTACTCCACCGTACCCTTCCGTTCTGCATTTTTTTACCATTTTTTATCCTTTTATTTTGTAGTCTTCTTCGGGTTCAATCCATGTTTCTTGAAGACTGGCTATTTTGATTTCCTCTCGTTTTAGGTATACTGTCAACTCCTCTCTCGTGTCTAGCGGCCTGAGTGACTGTATATTTACTTGCAAGATGTTGAACTTATCCATCGATGCTCTCAATTGGCTCTTCTGCTTCTCTTACGGTGTTCTCTGCGTATCTCTCCAGTTCTTCCGTGAATTCATCCAAGATTTGGTTTATGGTTGTACTGATACGGATCAGCATTCCCTCGTAGTTTATTTCTGCTGCTGCTTGGCCTGCTACGTCAGTGTATATTGTTGACTGAAGTTTCATCAGCTTTCTGACTAAGTTCAGATTTCTCCAAAACTCCTCGTTTTTTCCCAGGCGTTGGTTTTGTGGGGGTTTTCCACAACTTGACTTTCCTTTACTTTGTCCAGCGTACGATACTTTCGTCTGCGGTGCTGATGGCAAAAGTTGATGATCCGGTTTTTTTGTTGTTCCCCTGATAGTTTTGTATTGGGTGCCGGCCGGGTTTCGCTTGTGCAGAGTCGGGGCGATGTCCGGGAATTCCTCCTCATTCGATAGCAATTCGTACTGGTTTTGCTCGTTCAATTTCGCGCGGGCCTCTCTGTACGCCATCTTTTCCTGCTGCATTGTTAGGTTGATTTGGATCTGCTTTTCTTTCTCTGGGCACTGTCTGTCGGTTGGATCGTGCGATCCTCCGCAGTTAATGCAACTCTTCCTTTTGCAGCTTCCACCTGCATGGTTTTCTCCGCATTCTCTGCATTTTGTCGTTCTCCAGCATTTTTCCTTGCGATGTCCGAAGGCCCAGCAATTTTTGCACTGTTAAATTGGGAACAGATACAACTCGACCTTGAAGAAGCATCCATAGAGCTCCACGTTCGCTGGAAGGTCTTTCCCCTTGCACACGATTTTCACGTTCTCCGTATCCTTGAGGTTTCTGTTCGAGTCCATAGCACAATGGTCGGAAAAAAATGAAATTTGGCCAAAACTAGTTTTATTGCCTTAATCGTTGAAATATGTAAACCTAATATGTTATTTGGCGTTTTTATTGTTTCAGAAGGGATTATTTACATATTACGTAACTTTTTTGAAAAAAGTTTTTTTTTCATTAAAAATGTTATCAAACTGGACTGAAAGCACATTTTTTGTTTGTATTCGACCGAGTTTGATCAAAATGTGTATGAACAGTGATGAAATATATTTTTAATAAACTTTGTATGAAAAATATCTTCAAAATATATGAAAATATTGAATTATTCAAATAGCTCTAACTTGCAAATCAGCAAATTTCTGCAAAAAATTTAAACGTTTTTTGATAGATCTAAGGATGCATTTTGATGTGCAATATTCGAAATGGCGGCGACATGACGCGACAAGAGTTGTTTTTCATGTTCAAAATCATCAAAATTACTAAAGTGTAATATTGAATAGTATTAAAACTTCAACCAAATATTTTTTTTCATCCTCATGCTCGATAAAAGTGTTGAACTATAAGCTTTCAGATACGGCGTAAAATTGGGGAAATATTGTATTCCTAAATTATAAATTTTGTACTTTATTTTATTGTTACATTTTTCATTTTTTTTACTTCAGCCAGTTTGCCGTCATAAAAGTCATAGAAATTTAGTTTTAGGTTAATTTCAATTAAGGATCATAATAATATAATACATGAGGTATATTTTACAATGATAAAAAACATAAAAATCTCAAAAAATGTTTTTGGTAGTTTTGGCCGCCCCTTTATATGGAGCCCGACCATTGTGCATAGTCCGCATCCTCTCAACCTTGAGTATGGTGACGTCCGTCGCCAGGTTTTCTTTTAATTCCTCCTCGGTGTATGATTTCGGAATTCCTTTTATCAGCCCAATAGTCTGTTTGAGAGTGACTGGCATGTAGCATTTTAGGTTTTCCTCCTTCAAGTTTACCTCGACTAGTTTCATTGCTTCGTGGGCCGATTGGAAGGTGACTTTGAAGCAAAACTTTCCCACTAATTTTCGATAAGTCCGTTTATGTGGAACCAAAAATTAACACTTCCGCTGGTTTTTCTGCGTTCAGAATCACTTTTCGCGGCTTAAATGAACACTTTTCGACAGCGCACTCAAAATGGGTCTTCTCAACGCGGGTAAACACTTTCTTCTGGAATTAGATGTTTCTAAATGTATATCTATAAACTCCGCTGAAATAGAAACGATCTGTTCGCCTCTGAAGAATGATTGTTTCATATTGAAATGGATGGTAGGTGGGATGAGTATTCACGGCAAACAAGTTTTTTGAACTCTTTTTGTTAGAAATTATATACTTCTTAATCAATATACCTAAATTTTGCAAAGATAGAACCGATATTTTTGCCTCAAAAGAAAGACATTCTCAATAGCAAAACAATATTGCAGTGAGAAGGTGGGGTACGTGATTTTTGCGTACGATTTTTGCCAATTGAAGGTTTTTTTTATATCCTATTTTTTATAGAAATGAGATATTCATTCATCGTTTCTTTTGATTCCGCTGAGATACAAACGATCTTTGTACCCCGAAAAAAACAGAAATTTCATGAGTAAATTAATGGTGGAGTGATTATTAACGTACGTTATTTTTTTCGCATAGGTTTGTCCTATCAAAGGTAATTTTACCCTTTATTTGTTAGAAAAGAGATACCTCAATATAAACCTTACCATCGATTAATATATATATCAAGTAGTTATTAATATGGCTTATGGTCTGATTTTTTGTTATGTTAATACATTCTAGAAAGACTAATCGTTACTTGGTCATTGTCAATGCTTAAAGTAGAAAGGTGTAATAATTTTCTCATTGTTTGCGAGTAACTGACGCTGAAAAAGATAACTGGTAATCGAAAAACGTGTACCTGTCAAAAGATAAGTAATCAGTTTGGAATTAAAAGGTACAATAATCATATCAACTTTTTTTATCTTTTTCGTTGCAATTAATAAATACTGAGTGCAAGTGTCTAACTCGTCCATAATAAAAATAATCTAGCTCCTTGAAATTCGATCTCAACCTACTCATAAGAAGGATTTTTTCATTAAAAGTCGAAAATCAATTATACACCAGAAGAATCTAATAATAGCACTTAAAAATATTGTTGAGAATGGGTAGATATTTCTATGAAAAATGAATATCAGTTCTTACAAAACAGAGTAATATGACCATCAGTCGAACAAACTTATGCAAATAAATAATGTGTCGAGATTATTCAACAAACCATTAATTTGATCATGAAATCATCTCAGTGAAGTCAAGAGAATTGATTTATAAACATCTATTTCCCAGCAACAATAGGGTAAAACGTTTTTCCAATGGTCAGAACCGTACAAAAAAAAAACGTAACCTAACTACCGTATTGTCTATGAAATAATAGTTCTTTTGTGATTAAAAATCGAATCTATCCCACTGAAAACCAGAGATATTGATATATGTTTAAATGTTTTCCATTAAAAATAGGTTAAATAATTTAATAGGTCAAAACCGTACGAAAAAATGACGTGCAGTGAACACTTACTTTGCTCACTTAGTTTTGCCCATAAAAAAAAATCTTTCTTTTGCGGTAAAAATTTCGATTTTGTTCCAGCGTTAGTAGCAAAGCTCAAATTTTAATTTTTTACCATACTTCCATTCATAAGTGATAAAGAGAATTTGAAAACTCCCTAGCAAACCCTTAATTAGTCAATGATTTTCGTTAAGTTACTTCATCAGAATAAGACAGTCATACATGAAATGTGATTTGTTATAATTAACATATTATCTCGGAAAGTTGCATTATATTTATCTGTACTGTTGAGTTTGTACTTTTATTTCAACCAAAATACTAGTTTAAATCGAAAATTTTAAAAACCCCGGGATCCCGGGAAAAGTTTAAATTTTTGTCCCGAATCCCGGAACGAACAAATTGACCGGGAAATGGACACGCTAATCACAATGGATGAAAATATATTAAATTTGTTAAAAATTGATGACAAACAATATTTTTTCATCAAATTATACCGTTTTGTCTCAAATTCCGAACAGACGCATATTCCGAACACTCGAGTTTTGTATGGCAATTTTGTTGAAGCATTTCACTGAAACATATCATATAATGCATATTTAGTACTATACCATTTAAACCTCTGGAGTTTCTATCCTTTGAGATACGCGTATTTCGACCTCAACTGTAAGGCCGTCTTCAGTGTCGTGCACTAGACTAGCCTTGAAGAACTGACTTTTATTACGATGAATATTTCAATGAAGAAGTGGTAGTGTAATTTTTTACACGCTTTTATAATACTGAGATTTAATACTTCTTCTTCTTCTTTCTTGCGCAAAAACGTAACAACTGGGACAAAGCCTGCTTCTCAGATTAGTGTTCTTATGAGCACTTCCCATAGTTATTTTTGCATGTATATATCGTGTGGCAAGTACAAAGATACTATATGCCCTGGGAATCGAGAAAATTTCCTTTGCGAAAAGACCCTCGACCTGCGGAATTCGAACCCACGACCCTCAGCATTGTCATGCTGAATAGTTGCGCGTTTACCGCTACGGCTATCTGGATCCAATAATGAGATTCAATACATATAAACCAAATCGGAGCTTACGAAGCTATCAGCAATAAATCGTCGAGATTACATCGACAATGTTATCCAAATCTTCGATTGCCTCTTCCAAACCAACAACACGATATCCTTCAGTATCGCTCCATAAACACTTGAATTTCGCTCCAAGCGGTTCCCCTTTCTTATATCATCGAGACACGTGAACCGAGCCTCAGCTTATCGATGTCAACATACCGTAGTATTCAGTCGAAAGGAAGGTTTCCTTAAGCTGTGGTTAGCGTGCTTTCAAGGTATAGCAGTCTTTATTGTCTAGCTTTGCTGTGACTGAGTCCCATTCCACATGATAGCATCGAAGACAATTGTTGGCTGGTAGTGGTGCCAGATTGCTTCCATATCCATGAACTGAGCTCTTGTGTGTAGACAACTAATAGATGGTAGGATTTCGATTTGAGAATTTCTCGGCACTGAACTGGCAACACTGCCCCCTTAAAGAACAACTTGCCAGTGAAAAATCCCTTCAAATCCAGAGGACCCGGCTTGCTCCATGCCAAGTCCGCCGTATCATCATCCACGTGAGCACCATAAATCTACAGACAATGGGTGTCACGCGGTAAGAGATGTCGATCCCACCATAAGTCCCACCTGCAGTCACCAGAACCGCGGGGGTCACTCCTTAGTGGAAGGCAACTCCATTGATGTTCCAACAAAAACGAATAGCTCTGCAGAGCTCTTGAAAGGTCGGCCAAATCAAGAGGAAGCATTGAGCAAACAAACACCCACAAGAATAAGTCACAATCCGGTCGTATGCCCCCCTATCATCTTGGAGGACGAACACAACAAGAATGGTTTTCTGTGACGAAAAAAAACTAGCAGAAAGGAAAAAATCACAAAATCTAGGTAAACACACTAAAGGTATCACTTTGATATGATAATTTATTCAGTTATTCTTTCTACACGGAACCAAGAGAGTCAGTGAGTCAAAGTCGCACACACAAACACACACCGGGGGTTGATTGTATGTCAGTTTATTTATGTATTTATTTATTCGGGCTCCCCAGGCGTGGCAACAGCTTCAAGCTCTGGGAACAAGCCGAACCAAAACGTCGAACGAATCCGACACATGACGCCTTTCTGCCTTCCGAAAAAAATGAGCAACTTTTTCGTCGTTAGGGCGCCCTCTGCCTTGCGATGGGAGATGGGTGCGGGGAAAACCCTTTAGGAATCAGTATTTTACGGTGATCCTCAGACGGTTGTAATCAGAATAAAATCTCCCTTTTTCATAATGATTACTTCGACTGAAGGGAATCCAAGTAAATCATTTATTCCGTGTTTGATCTCTAGTAAATAAACGAAAGAAGAAGCTACCTTCTAAGAGGTCCAAGAAGGATTACCACCACTAGATTTCGTCAGATATGCTATATTTTTTTTTCTGACAATACCGGTCTGGAGAGCACCGTGTACTTCCCTGCAGAGGAGAGTTATGTGCGTTGGGTAGCATGTTGCCGTTTCCCATTCGCAAGTCAGGAAATTATACATTGTTTTTTGGAATTGATGAGGCCGAACAAGGGCAAACCAGTGGAATCAAATGTCGGAATCGCTTTGGTATTCTTGCTGAGTTGCTGTTGTTCCTGATGGTGCCCTGGCCCGCCCCCCGATGGGGAAGTTGTATCTCATCTGACTTTATTAGGACTCCTGTGAACTGTTTTTGGGGAGCGGATGGAACTCCTCAACAGGAAGAATGATGACGATGAATCGTTTTGGCAGCAGTCTGATTTGAATTCTCGTCATTTGCCGAGTCTTCCCGGGCCTGAATGGGTTCGAGTGGGGGTGAAGGAACATCGATCTGATGATGAAGGTTTCCTAATTGAATTTCATAAAAAAGTCCTTTGTTTTTCGGGGCTCAGATTGACCAAAAACAGTTCATAGGTAGGTCGAATGTTTGTTAATTCAGGATGTTTTATTCAATAATTTGATCAAATTGTTGTTTAACTTCAGAAATTTCTCTACCTAAAATCACTTTCACACAATCAGAAGCTCGTCGCAATAATCGTACACAACCGAATTCTCCTTTTAGAAACTCCCTTCAAACCAGCAATTGTAGAGAAAGCAATATTCTCGACCGAATGCTCACCAGCTTACATATTTGCACACGGCTTAATCAAATAGAAATTTACGCTTGTTGTCCAAGCCCACATACTTTTCAGCTTTTTCCGATCTGAAGCTCTGGGGCTGGCAGCATTTTTCTCGCATCGTTCCGCCCGACCAGTGGATTTCTATAGAATTGTAACAGATTTCGTAACTACTCAAGTAACATTAGTAGCTGAACAATAGTTTATTAAACTGAAATAATCTTATGAGTGATTTGTTCAGCTCTTGTTCCACACAAATGTTTGTTGGTTAAGTTAGCACGTTTATTCCATCAAAAGATGTTATCGTTTTGGCTAACTAATATTAAAAAAAAAAAACAAATTCTTCTACTTCAAATGAAATTATATCAAAATATGTTTGAATTTAGCTCACTTTGTTTCAAATCAAACATATATAAAACTCATTTTGTTGTAGTTCATCACTAATTCAATTCAAAATTTGTTGTTTGTTTTACATGAAATGAAACTGCTCATCTTCAAACAATTGCTCTCAGATACTTTTGAACAAATTGTGTTTTAAGGTATGTTATAAATTGAAACAAATTTAAAATATCTTTTGTTGTTATAGAATTTATTTTGTGAATTGTATTATAATTTCTTCCAACTATTCAAAGAGCTTCAAACAAAACGGAAGCATTTTTTTATATGTAATATATATGATATTATGTTCATAAAATTTTGCCTCAATCCATTGCTCGGGTCATCATTTTTCGAAAACCCGCCACCAAGCGTCGGTACGTACAGATTCATGAATGCTGAGTTTTCCGAAACCACGTTTTTCCGCACGTTGTAGGTTGATTATTTGCTTTATGATTATCATTAGCGCGTGTGGAAATAATTTAAATGAATTTATTTTCCCGCCAACCAAGCAGTTACCGTCAGTGTTGTGCGGAAGTGCGGAAGCGAAACGCGTCCGTTGTGGCAAATGTTTGCCAACAGCAACAATGTCTGCAACAAATTCAGCTCAGATTCGTAGGGAAGAGCGTTTTTTAAAAGGCAACAAATCGTATGCGTTATTAGTTATTTGGTTAACTGGTAAAAAAAAACACAAAATCAATTTGATACACCTCTTAAACTTTATCCTTCTAGCTGAATGTAAGTTAGAATTAACTTAGTAGGATGCATGCGACTTACCTCAGTGACTTATCTCAGGGGCTTCCTAGCTTCCCTACTCGAGCGTACTAATTAGGTTGAAAAGGGGTTCCTTCCACTGGTCTACGGTCCACAATCACGTTCGCACGTAGTGGCGACGTCCTTCTCTCCGTATGACGGACCGGGAGAAGACCACCCAGCGTAGCACGTATCAGCCTGATTAGTTTCGCCGGGAAACCATGTTCAGACATTAGGCGGTATGAATAAAATGTAGTAAAGTTGCAATATCGGTAGTAAACGCTATATGTGGAACATAAGTGGAACATGTTTGTGTCATTTCTCTTTTTACACCTTTCGAACATACTACAAACAACGTGTTGCTCTGAATAAAGGTAGCATTTACTACAAAGCTACTGGTAATTAGCTTAAGAGGTTGCTACTCATGCTTTGAGATTGTTGAAATGAATGGAATAATTAAAATTTGAGTCAATATCATGGGAAAACGATGTCAGCTTTGATATTTGTGAATATCGTGTGGCATGTACGAAGACATTCATTACGATAATTTTGTTCAATCTGGCATAACGATAATTATGTTGTTTCTTAGAAACTCTCGGATGTCGGATGGATTTTATCTAATTATAAAGTAATTTTCAATTTTATGTATGAATTCTAACATTCCAGATTCTCTGATTTCTTTTGAAATTCTGGAATCCCTATAGTAATTCTGGGTTTCCGAAAGGCATTCTTGATTTGCTGTAACAATTCTGGGATTCTGGAAGCCATTCTGGGATTTTTTTTTTTTGGGAATATTGTAAATTCGGTATTTGAGCTAGCTATTAAACTTTTGAAATTATTCGGGTATCTTCAAAATGGTATTTCTGTAATAATCTCTGAGATTTCAGTGAGACTCCTGCAAACTCTGGTCTGTATCTTTGGAATTCTATTAAACTTTAGATCCCTTTTTTCCGTTTTCGTTGGGATTTCAGAGGAAATCTTCAATTATAGTATAAACCTTTGAATGGCGGAATGTAAAAATGTAAAAAAAATCCTTATTTCAACCACTATTGTGAGAATTTATTTTTATTTCTAAGAATTTCAGGGATACTACCAGGAAACCTACCGAAATAACGAGAATACAACAGAAATACTAAAAATCCCATATTCCTCATCGGAGTTCAACAAACTGTTTTTTTTTAATTCACAGGGGAACTGCTATTTCATCAAATTCTCAGTACTGGAATCTTGAAAATGTTAGAAACTTTATAATTCCACAATTGCGGAATTTTAAGATTCCTTCATAGGATACAGATTTCTAGCTAAAATTCCAAAATTCCCAGAAAGATCTTTGTAATCATCATCATAAAATTCACATGCACATAAAGGAAATGCTAGATATTTCTTAAATTTATACTTCAAATCGTGTACAATTACATAATTTACATGAATTAGTGTCCATGCTCGATTACGCGATGCATAGCGGGTTAGTAATATTCATATTTTTACATGATTTGTCGTGTGAATAAGTGACAAATTTGGCATATATGCATGATTTAATCGATCACTCTGAATGGAATTTTCTTAACGTGCAGCATCACTCTGCACACTGAATAAAATCTTCTCAACGTGCAGTATCAGTCACTGCTCATGTTCGAAAGTAGTAGGTACTACATGTTCGAAAGGTTTTTTATTCATACCAAAAGTGTAGTAAACTTTGTGGATTTTGTTTTTGAGTAGATGCTACATATAGTTAAGTTCAACGCTTTTTATTCATACCGCCCATTATCTACCACTGCTTCTTTCTTTTCACTGAATTTTACGCCACCTTGAAATCAATAAACAGGTGGTGGGTCTGCAAGTTATACTACCGAAACTTATGTCTACGATCTGGTCCGTTCTCAAACGGATCTCACAAAACCCAGCCGATGAAAGACCAACCGACTGGTCTCAGTTGCCGATACTTTATTCACAAACCGCCGCATAGAAAATACCAATAACTGGCAACGTGAAAATCTCACTAAAATCGCAAACAACTTAAGAGACAGTTCAAGCCTTCAAGTGGTCTTCTTATTTGATCGATGGCAAACAATATTTTTTCTCGATCAGTCAATTAGTTTCATTGAGATCAAATTTCGCCGAATATATTTACAACTGCATTTTGTTATATTAAGGTAGAAGCACCGGTTTTGGCCAGCCTAAGAGAAAATGTCTTTGAAAATAACACTGCGGAACACGTTTTTGTCTCAAGCATCAAAATACTGCTATTTACTTAATTAAGGGTTGCTGAATCCATAAAATTTGACTTGCAACCAGCCAACTTGTATGCAAGTTTCCCAGCTAGTATGACATTTTTTATGCCTAATTTTCCTACGGAATTCAAACTTCATGTGTATAACTATACTTATAGGCAAAATTCGTAAAACTTTCGAGGCTCAAAAGTTATTATTTGGTGATTTAGAAAAGAATTGTATTTTACCATATAAAAAACCGAAGAGTTTTGTATAGAGACTGCAAGCATATTGAAAAAATAATTTAAATGTAAATTTTATCGTGGAATTTTAACCAAATTATATCTGAAATAAAAGTTTAAATTCTATTTAGCATGCTTGCTGAATAAGATCATTAAATAGTTTGATAAATCATATTTTAAATTTCATGTGAACATCAATAAAACCAATCATTTATTCAACTTTGGCGACCTGTAGCTAAAAGTTGTGACGTGCAGGGTCTTTTCTGAGAATGGCATCAGACTCAGCTGCCCCAAATCTACTAGGGACACATAATTTAATCCTTGAGACATGCAAAAATGTAATTTTTGTTACGCAGCCCTATTTATACTATAAATATGTCAAATGCAAGCTTTCAATCCATATTATGAATGACAAACATCGAAGCTGAGCTGAAACCATTTTTCGCTTTGAAAATCTCGTTGGTCAACAGGCCACCAGAACCAGTTTCGGTCACCGGAAAAACAAAGATTTTTTATCAAAGCAATTGCAAATTTTCTAAAACATCTGAAAAAAAGATATGGGATTGGTTTTAATAAGGCATAAGTCGGAATGGATGATATTTTTCATGAAAAATTACACCGCTAAGAAAAACTGAAAAAAAAACTGTTTCTGCTTCAATTTTTCATTACACCGAAAAGGAATTCTTTCTTTTCTATGGAACAAATAAGATTATTATTATTTTTTTTTTTAATTTTATTTATTCAGTTATTCAGTATATAACTTACATTTTCATCTTAATACTATCTATTTTTTTAACCGGGAAGATTGTCTTTGGTTGCTAACACCAGAAGATTTTCGTTTCTTTGTATTATTAAGAACAAGGCATGCTGTATTTTCTTGGTTTTCATGTGCATTTGAGAATACACTAATTTTTGTTAGTGTTCGTCTTTTGGTAAAAATGAATGATATTTTTTTGTTCCAGGAATTGGAACACGGTTAGATAATCTTTCCTGAAGAAACTTTTCAGCCTCTGAATAGTCATTTTCAGTTGCATAGATAAATTCCCAATCTTTCTTAAATTGGTCTTTCATCTTTTGCGACACATCCCAGTTGAAAAATTGTTTGGCGTTTTTAATTTCTGCTGACTTTCTAATACTAGCATCTCTAGCCATTCGCTTAATGTCATCTCAAATGCTTCTTTCTTGAGTTATGATTTTATAAAGTAAGTAGTGTCAGAGGAAAACAAAAAAAATCCAACTGAGTTTTCCGGGAAAACAAGCGACCCTGAATTTTTCTCAATTTGTACGGAAATAAAAAAAATCCCCATATTTCTACGGTCCCACCGGTTTAAGCACTCTCTACATGTCATGTTTGATTAGTTCCGATCCGATTGACTCCGACAGTCTTATTCGGCAGACTGTGAATATACTGACTGTAGTCTCAGTCCATTAAGGGTTCATTCAAAAATTAAGTAACGCAAAATTTGTCAATTTCAGACCCCCACCGCCACGTAACAGCTTTTGTTTGTTTGGGAAATTTTAAATTTTTGTATGGACCGTAACACTACCCAGCCAACAAATATATTCTCATAACTGAAACTGCAAGCGAATAAAGTGAACACTTATTCGGTAAAAACAGATAAAATTCACACATTCTCTCTATTCGCACAAATCTGGAGGCCATATACGTACATTTTAGAGAATTTATCATGGCCAATACAACTGAAGACAATTTGATTTGGCGTTCACTATAAATTTATGTATGATTGTGTATTGCAGTTTATATGACTTAATTTTTACAAACATAGAACATAAAAACAAACAAAATATCACAAGACTAGCCTCGAACCTCTGATCATTAGATCACTAGTCTGATACGGTACCACTATGCCAGGTTCCTATTGGGTGGGATCCAATGGGTCACGACGTTCTCAAACGACCGGTTACGGAACATGAGTCCGTTGTTCGGACTCATGTGGACCAATTGGAAGCCCACACAATAGATTCCTCAACCAGCACAGTTGCTGGCTAGTGTAGTGTGCTCTTTCAATACCTAAAAAAATAATGCGCTCTCGGGCTAGGCATTGGATATAAATGGAAAGCGTCGTGTTTGGATGGGCATCTTATTCTTCTGAAAGAGGTGCACTTTGCGGAAAAGGACCACGTGATTATTGAGCTGAAATCGAATTCAGGCTAACTTCCACGTTCATGAGTCCTCTCATGGCGTAGGGGTAACGCGCCCAAACTTTAGATCAGGGAGTCGTGAGTTCGATTCTCACCGAGAAGACGTGTAACTTTTTCGCAAAACTTCACATCAATTTGTCCATTTAATTTAATTACAAACTATATGTAATGTTTAGCTTTTCGGTAGTTGTTGAAAGTTTATCTCATTCAAAAAATCAACGAGGAAAGTGTAAAGCAGTCAACAATGCAATATTTTGCACGAGCACGTAAATTCAGCAAAATATACAAGTTGTTTGAAATTTAATTCTTTTTCGATGAGATGAACAGCCAGAGAGATTTTTTGTGAGTAACAAGCTAAAAAAAAGGAGAAGGATAGTGTAACGCGTTGTTGCGGGAACCATACAAATTGTAACACTGGCTGAAAGCAGATGAGCGGATAGCAACTGGTACCCATGCCTGTGGATTAGACCTGTTCACTTTTTGGAAAAAATTATCCGACTCTCTGTGCCACACCAAATTCTGAACTTATTTATCAAAACAAGTTATCTGTCCAAAAATGAGCCAATTTGGTAAAGTTTTAGAGGTGTATCAAATCGATTTTGTGGTTTTTTAGACTTCTTCCCGAAATGCGTTCCTGAAGCCCAGAAATATCATTGAAAATGATTCGAAAATACCACTAGCCTTTTGCTAACGCAATAGTCTATCACTTTGCCAAAGACACTAGGGTGTTTTGACCGCTTCTTCATCATGCTTTTAACTTAATTAGTCAAAAAATCTCGAAAAAAGCAATATATTTTTCCAATTTGCCAAACAAATTTCGATAAAAAATCTTATTATATTTTGTATCCAATACAACTATCTATTTGATCTGAGTGTTACAAACATATCGTTCATACATCATTTCCATGTGAGAATTGATTTTCACTGCGAAATAATTGAAAGTGTATCAGTATATACCCTAAAATCTCATAGGGTTGCCAACACAAATACACTCTATGAAAACCATAGTTACTCATGATTTGGACGTCATGTCTTTGAACCCTACAGTCTATCGCCATCAGCTCAAAATAGAGCCGATGGTAAGATTTGGGCCTGAGAATCAGAAGATCCACGGTTCAAATACAAGAGATAATCTTTTTTTTCTATTTTTTACACCAATCAAGCTAAGATTTGTAACTATTTGACCCAATTTGGAACATTTTCATGTTCAAATTTCCTTAATACAGCACCATTCTAAAAAAGCACGTTACAGGAAGAACTACCTTTTAATATATAAAGGCAACTACAAGTGATGACTCAAGTTAAATCAGCGTAGCAACAGCCTTGAGAACTAGAGCTCTAATGAGTCTTCCAGTTTTTGAAGAGTAAACAAATATCGTACTGAAAACTTAAGAAACCTATTAGTTAGAATCCATCAAGCATCGCATCAATGATAGAATTGCACGGGCTTATTCACAAATTCCATGACACTGAAAACGGGGCGTGGGTGACTTCATGATATTACGGCTCATACAAAACTTCTAGATTATTCATACAAAAATCTATTCGATGGGGGGTGTGTGTTGTTAATCGAAGATTGTTATGATAAGCTTCGATTACTGTTGATTATGGAAAAAAAATATTATTCCTTGCACTCGAACCGTGGATCTTCTGATCCTTAGACCCAAACCTTACCATCAACTATATTTTGAGCCGATGATGAAGGACAGTAAAGTTCAAAGCCATGACGTCTAAATCATGGGTAACTGTGGTTTTCATAGAGTGTATTTGTGTTGGCAACCCTATGAGATTTTAGGGTATAGAGTGATACACTTTCAATTATTTCGAAGTGAAATTCAATTCTCGCACGAAAATGATGTATGAACGACATGTTCGTGACACTCAGATCAAAGAGATATTTGAATTGGATACAAAATATAATAAGATTTTTTATCGAAATTTTTAATCGAAACTGGAAAAATATATTGCTTTTTTCGAGATTTTTTGACTAATTACGTTAAAAGCATAATGAAGAAGCGGTCAAAACACCCTAGTGTCTTCGGCAAAGTGATAGACTATTGCGTTGGCAAAAGGCTAGTGGTATTTTCGAATCATTTTCAATTATATTTCTGGGCTTCAGGAACGCATTTCGGGGAAGAAGTCTAAAAAACCACAAAATCGATTTGATACACCTCTACAACTTTACCAAATTGGCTCATTTTTGGACAGATAACTTGTTTTGATAAATTAGTTCAGAATTTGACGTGGCAAGGGTACCTTAGAAAAAGTGAACAGGTCTACTGTGGATGTTTGAGTCTCGAACATAATCTGCAAGATTTTGACACTTGCACAATTCTCATTTCAATCAGTTTCAACAGTTCACCTCACCCGAATAAAGTAATTTACTGGACATTTGAAATAATATCACAAACAATAACATTTAATAAAAAAAAAGTTGCACAAATTATTATTATTTTAGCAGCAAATGAAATAGGAATAGGGTCTTGGCTTTCATCAGTCTAAATTTGAGACACGCTGATTATTTTGTTATAAATTAACATAAAAAAATACAAAATGGTCTTATCAAGAGTTTTATTCGTATGTAAAAATGCTTTATTTGGGTATACACATATAGAACAAGGCCCCAAATAGCAGTAGCGGTAAACGTGCAGTTATTCAGTAAAACTAAGCTGAGGATCGTTAGTTCGCATCCCACTCGACTTCGTGTCTAGTACACGACACTGGAGACGGCCTTACAGTTGAGGTCAAAATACGCGCATCTGTCAAAGGATACAAACCATAGCGGAATTAAATTCGGTTTTTCGTTTATTTATAAGAAATTGCCCTATGATAAAAAATAATAATTCCAAGGTGCAAATTCTGCACCGCTCTACCTTAAATCCCTAAGCGGATAACATAGCCCCGTTTTTAGCGATGAGCACAAGCAGCAAATTCCAGGACGGGTTCATATAGCTTGATGAGTGGGATATCCTTGTTAACCTTTAGCTGTGCATGTTCTGTCGACTGCCACCAGCCAGCGTGTCTAGTGGTCACACATACGTTGGTACATTTTGCGAGTGAGCGGAAGAGCGTCGTCGCCTTTTTCCGAGAAATGCATGTGTCACGTTTCTCGCATGGATCAACGCGCTGTGATTTGCCATATATAATCCGCTAATGAGTTGCCGGGGTCCGTCTCGTTATGCGCATACATAAATTAGGGGAATTTTCAGACTCGAGCGAAACTGAAATAAACATACATGTACAGTATTGGACAATACATTTTCGATATGCCATTGCGTATAAAACATTGGAAGCTGAATTGTGAATTATTTATACAGTCAACTCTTCCTTACTCGATATTGAAAGGAGCATCAAGTTAGGGAGGTATCGAGTTACAGAACACAAAACCAATGCAACTGCGATCCAAGGGACCATCGAGTTAGCCATGAAAACCAACTTTGACTATGGTTCTCTAACTCGATATCGAGGTACGTAATATCGAGTAAGGGAGAGTTTCACAGCACTTCCGAAATAACTTCACACATTTTTTTTCACTTGTTTAAAACAAGGTTTAATTAAAGAGAGGACAAGATAAACAAGTTTACTGGAAATTTTTTTATTAAGGTCTTTTATATTTCAAGATATATGTTTATAGTTTTTCGACAATAATTTCACTTCAGTCCATAGCTTAACTCTCCATAGCTTGTTACAAAACATGAAACAAGGGCAACTGCGATCCAAGTTAGCCATGAAAACCTACTTTTACTATAAGGTTCTCTAACTTCATATCGAGATACGATATATCGAGTAAGAGAGATTTGACTGTACTTTAGACCTCGTGAATGGTAGTATAACACAAAAGTAAATTAAAGAAACTCAAGTTTTATCCCACATTCTGTAAAAATTCCATTCGAATCCAAAAATAACTAAATTGTAGCCCATCAAAGTTGATCAACACTATAAACTATACGCATAGGAACCCCTTTCTCGAAGAAGCACTCGCACAAGTTTAACATAATTCATTAAGGTAGTTTAATTTATGATCGCACTTCTTTCAAACCGCATCCACCTCGCCGCAACGAGCCGACAAGTTTCGCCCCCAATATGTTTCTCATTTGTTAATTTCTTCCAAAGTAGGTTCCTCGAAGAAGCGGCTCCTCTGCCTCATCATCATCACCATCTTCAAGTTGTTTGTTTATTAAAAGTTTTTTCCCTTCCGCTCCTTTCGTCCTGTAGCAGTCCTACCATCATCGCCAAGACCGACCCGTGCAAAAGATCCTTAAACATAGGCGAGGGCTAAGAGTGATGGAAGCGCGCGAGAAGTGAAAAGCTTCGCACTAATTTGGAGGGAAAATTCCACCGCAACCATCGTGTTGCAACTAGTGGCGGCAGGGGAATGGGGAAAGCCACTTCCAACGAGTGGGAAGATTAAATATAATTTATAACGATTTTCACGCCGCACCACCGATAGATAGGTAGATTCCTTTTCTCAATTGGAGGTAGGATGAGTATAAACTTCCAAGGTCTCTAGGGTTTCGTTTGGTGAAAGAAAAATACCACTTTTTGTGTGTATATTTACTTGTTGACGACAAGGCTTCATCATAATAGTTGATTAAATTTTTTTTATTCCATGTTTTTATTTGAAATAAATTGAACTATTTCTTTTGAATCTTATCCATTGAAATCAAAACAAGTGTTGTTATGGTCATTTATGTTTATCTTAACCACGTTTACTGATTATAAGTATTAACGATTTTCATTTCCGATTAACCTTTGATTATAAATTCCCATGGAACAACATTTTAAGCCCACACAGGTCTGTAATCAAACAGCTCTACAGCGAAGAGTGTAAACCAGGTGTGAATCTAAATTAATGACGACTGATTATAAGTAAACTTTCCGTACTATTTCAGATTATGACAAGTTATTCTCTCTGTTTCGTTTTTACCGTTCCTTCTGCTATCTATTGTCATGTGTGCCTACATTGGGGTTCCACCATTCCTGCCTGGTGTGAAACGATTAGTCACCGCCAGAAGCTAATTAACGTGTATATTCCTGAATGTATGAGCAAGTCAGTAGACACAAGCTATGCATACCAGCAATAGGACTCCAACCCGTTTCCATTTCGAACAGTGGCGTGTACAGAAATTTAATATGTTTAGATAGACCCCCATAACAAGCCTAGCTAAGGGAAAGAACTCATTGTCAATTAATACAAAATAAATTACATAAAAATTGACAAACTACAACTTTTTTGGACAAATGGATTCAGTAGCCATAGGGGAAGGGGTGGTAAAATGAACACCTTAAGGATATCATCTTGTTTCTGATAGAAAAAGGAGAAATTTGTATAGTTCTATAGCACAACATCAAAAAGAGAGATGTTATCGATAGCAGCGACAGAAATTCATATTAAAATTGGTTAATTGTCACATATTTTAATCGCTAGCAAAAACGATGCAAATGTTCATTATACCTGCGCTATGTGGGTAAAATGAACAGCTGTTGGTGGTAAAATGAATATTATGCAAAAAACGCACCTTTGCATTTTGCGCTATTCAGGTGATTCAACCTTGCGAACACAAGAAGTTTGTCTTTTAAATGCTGCTGTTTATTATCTCTGTCAAGGCCGGAATTACAAATGTGGGGGCCCTTTTTCCAGAACTAAATTTTGTCTCTTTGGAATAGATGGAACATATTTAATGTGTTTTGAAAGGATTTCATTATCAGAAGTCATGTTTATATGTTTATAGGTTAAATACAATGGTTGGGGCTTGTTCGTCAAAAACCAAAATGATTTGATGATTCCTTACTTATTGATACTTTAATTCAAATTATGCATGTTCTATTACTATTTAAATGTTCAAATAGTTAAAAATATCGACTTATTTAACCTTTCGGTCGTCGCGCGAATTTTTGTAACGCAACACCCTTTGTTTTGCCAATATCCCAGGAATTTGAAACTGAGAGAGATGACGTCTTCGGCAAAATTGTTCAGTAGCTTAAGGGCTATTATTATTATAGCCAAGAAATTCGGGATATTGCCGCTAGGCGGCGCTAGTGAGAATGAAACTTTTGTTTCTCAGATTCCATGATCCTGAGCTTTTAGAAAGATGACGTTTTCGGCAAAGTTGTTTGGTTACTCAAAGACTATCATTGTTTGAGCTAGTTGATTCAAAATTTTGCCACTAGGCGGCGCTAGTAAGCATAAAATATTTGTTTCGCAAATATCTCAGGAGTCTGATCACTTAGTAAGATGGTGTCTTCGGCAGAGTTGTTCAGTAGCTCAAATTCTTTCTTTGTTTAATCCTTAAAGTTCGAGATTTTGCAAAATAATGATAGTCCCTGAGCTTCTGAACAACTTTGCCGAAGGTGCCTGTCTAAAAATTCGAGATCCTGCAGTATCCGCAAAACAAAAATTTCATGCTCACTAGTGCCGCCTGGTGGAAAAATACCCTATTTCTTAGTTAAAATAATGGTTGCCCTTGAGCTACTGAACTACTTTGCCGAAGACACTATCTTTCTAAGTGGTCAGGCTCCTGAGATATCTGCAAACAAACGTTTCGTGCTCACTAGCGCCAGCTAGTGGCAAAATTTTGAATCAACTAGCTCGAAAAATGATAGTCCTTAACTTACTAAACAACTTTGCTGAAGACGACATCCTTCTAAATAGTCGGGATCCTGAAATATCTGCAAAACAAAAGTAAAACTTCCATGCCCACTAGTGCAACCTATAGCAATCGAATTCCGAATTAAATGAGGTACCATCAGATAGCGCTTCACCTCCAGAACAACTTTAATAAAGACCCCACAAGTTTCTATATTATCTGGATTTTAAGATATGACGAATTGAAACTATGGCTTCCTCGAACCGTACATAGTGCGTTCATTATTATGCGACTTCCATGTACATTTGTTGATTTTACCGTATTATAAAGGGCCATACTGTAAATAAAAACTGTCGAGTATTGTTCTTAAGAAGATTCTTGAGGAATACATTTTGGTTTTGTGTCGATAGATATCTTTGTTGCAAAATTAAAGCATATAAATCACAACTGTTGTACAAAGTACAACAGCGCGACAGCCCAAAGGTTAACAGTTTTGAGTTGAAGAAATTGGTGTAGGACTGGTAGCAGGTCTTTTTTCTAGAAACTTGGTTTTTATTTTAATGCAAGTCTCTAAAAAGTTTCTTTGTTTAATCAAAGGGCTCCAAGGTCTCTAGTTTAATGAAAATGGTATCCAATGTCTCTTTTTTCATTGTTCTGATTACGATGAACCCTGATGCAAAATTAAAACACTTTAACGTGGCTATTTTGCAGGTTCTTCAAGAATTTCGTCTCACATGTCTCGAGGAAAAACTTCAAGAATTCCTCTAGTAGTTTGTCCAGAGATTTAATCTGGAATACTTTTAGCGACTCATATAGAGATCTCTCTACAAATTCTTCGAGAGATTACTTTACCAATTCTCACAGAAATTCTTCAAACGATATTTTAAAATATGCTTTAAGAATTTTATCCAGGACGTAATTGAGCATTCTAACGATATAACCTTCAATAATTTACTCAGGGACACCCCGATTTTTTTCCAAACACTATACTAGGAGATCCAGATATTTTTTCATTAATCTTTCAACCGACTAATCCAGTTGTTACTCTAGGAGATCTCACAAAGATGTTTTGAAGATATTCTAAACGTAAATCTTGGAGGATATATGGAGTCGATGGAAGAATCACCGGAAAATTCTTGGTGACTTAGGAAATACCCAGCCAACAAATTTGTTCACATAACTGAGATTCAAAACAGTAAAGTGAACGCTTATTCGGAAATAAAAGATTGTTTAAAATGCACAGATTCCCTCTAAGTGGACATAAGTGGAGGCCATATACGTACATTTCAGAAAATGCGATGTGGGAAATACAACTTCAGACGAGTTCGTTTGATGCTTTCTATAATTCCGTATATAATAGTATTTTGCACTTTATATGACTTAGTTTTAACAAACAAACAAAAAATAAAAAAGGTAAAACGAGTAGATGCAAGTCTCCACGCAATGATCTTCAGATTGGTAATCATATTGGCTACCACTGTTCCGTTCAGCCACTGTTGAATGACACGGAAATCTGGCAAATATAAATCCAAAATTATAGCTCATCTGCAGGTATGTACGTCCACCCCATCTATACTGCCACCCATGTTCAAGAGTAGTTTTCATCGATACATTTCGTAAATACATCAGTTAGCTTAGTAATTATAATTATAATTAATTAATTATAAAATTCACATAACCGAGTTCGCTTATTTGGTAACACCAAATTGTTCAAAATACAAGAATTCCCACTATTCGCACATATTTGGAGACCATATAGGGTAATTCGGTGTAATGTGCCTAAACGGGGCAATGAGCTTAGCTTAATTTCCACAGGATTGAGGATTTTCACATATCTTACATATCTTCATATACGTTCCTTGAGAAGTTTTAACAGTCAATATAAATTCCAAAAATAGCGAAAAGCAGGACTATGGATAAAAATTTTGCGTACGTTAGGGAAGCTTCATTATGAATGAAGTCCATGCTTTATTATTGTAATTTTTACAAAAACTTTTTTCCGGAAGACGACCGGTAATGGATTATTTCAAGCTTAGCAGGTGGTGAAATTCTCTTTGGCAACATTTCTACAACGCTGCGCAATTTGTTTCTACGAGAGGGGCATACTGCACTGTTTGTTTTGAAACGTCATGATTTGTATCGTTTAAAAAAAAAAATTAGGGATGGGTAATGTCTTTTACATTACCGCGGGGTTGACGTAGAACTACGATGATTAATAATTTGATTTGTCATGTGTATGAATTTGTAAGTGTACTAGTTTTGTGTTATTATTGATCGGATGAAGTTTTCAGAAGTTAACTCTTTTTGGACTCATTTTGGTAGTCCTGAAAAGAACCATTTGTCGTTCTGTGGTTTCGAGAACCAGTGTTTGGTGTTCCAGGAATAATGCCAGATGATTGAATTTGTTTGTTTGGTCGTTGCTTCCTTGTGTTGCTTGGTTGGGTGATCGGTTTCTGGCTCCAGCTGTAGTTCGCCAAACTCCTCCAGTAGATTAGATGTTTGATAGCTCGGGTGCTTCGATCGTTAGAATCGATAGAATCGGTCCAGTGCTTTGGTTTGTAGCAATATCCATTGCATGAGCATTTAGGCTCTGCACATTGATACTCATCAATATGCAGGCTTGGCCGCTATGATCCAGTATTTCACGCAGTTCGTCTCAAAGCGTCACTAATCGATGATTGCCTAAGCGCTGCAGCTCATTCCTCAAGGAGAATTGCTGCCTTTGGCGTGATGGAACTTAAAAATATTGGAAAAGTTTGTCAAAAATAGTCCTTGCAGTGAAGTAACCCGCGACAAACAAACATATACCAATTGCTGATCCTGACTTTTGTCATAGTCGTACACGACCTCGGGGAAAGTTCCACCTTGCGACTTATGAACAGTAAAAGCACAGGCACTAACCATCGGGAACTGAATGGGTTTGCAGTTGATTATTCCGCACAGTTTGAAAGTAAAATAAAAAGTCTCTATACAGGAGTGAAATTGGAATTTCAAAACCAAGAGCCTTACGTTGGCATGAAATATTTTGAACTCTTATAACTGTTTGCTGGTTTAACGAAATTCCTTGAATAGCACCTCAATTGAAAGACAAGACATCAAAGGGTCATGTCGTTTACTTACTGAATCCCACATACCTGTCCAAATATGTTAATAACTGTTTTAAAAGAGAACGTCAATTTCAAGCAAATTTATAAATAGGGGTGCTAGAGAAAATTTGACGTCATTTGCTTTCCATGCTCCGCTTGGATCGCATCTCAGCAGGCGACAGATCGGCTTGCTCTGACCGGGCGTGCTTCTCAGGCACAGACATCGATAGCGAAGGACCTCCCCGTTTGTCTTGCTTCGCTCAAATCAAACTGTCGAGCGAGCGAAAGAAGATGCCGTCCGAAGCCAAAGTCATCACCGCTGCCGCCGCCAAGAAGAAGAAGAAGAAGAGGAAGCAGTCCACAGGAAAATTTGCGGTCGAACTGTGAACACGGTCGGGCAAGTCATTCTCGCTTTGTGCTTCACCGCTTGTTTGCGTTCACCCAGCCATCGTCATCGCCGCCATCATCAGATTTCGACTTAAGCCCGGTGATCCACTACCTGTTACTGTTGTGCGCCATCCACGCCACGAAACTTTCGGTTCGTCGTATAAGCAAATATGCTCAAATTTATACACTTGAGTTGAGGATTCCCCGTTTGACCATGGCAATCAACTGATAACATCCCGCAGTGTTATTTATCTGTAAGAGCATCAAAGCTAACAAAGCCATCGGCCCTTTTCAGGGCCATCAAATTAGTGGATAAGAGTTAAAAGAGAAATATTTCCGACTTTATATATGACTTCTTATATTCCTAAATGAATTTCACAGCTACATACAAAATTTCATTTGTCATCAATAATTTATTACTCAACCATTTGAGATTGTACTCGCGGACGCTGCTGCAGTGCCGTCGGGGTGAGTGCTCAACATTCCACAACGATTGTAAAATAGAGTGCCATTTCCAACAGCGTCTTTGATGTTCCATATTTTATGGGAACACTTTGATTAGCAAAATTATCACATGTAACAAAATTGCGACATATTAAGAATGCTTTTGAAAAGACATTCTCATTGAACAATTGTAATAATTTTGGCACCCATGGATCAGAAATTTACCGTCATAATAAAGAAAACGATTGATTTTCAATAGCTCGTATTGAATATTTAGTTAATATCAACCCTTCCAGCAATTCATGTTCGGCCAATTTCTCACGCAGTAGCATTCTTCGCAATTTTCAAGTAATTCCAAGCCCAACACATTATTGGCACATACCCATTTCCCAGATTGGTCGATCAGAAAGCGAAGAGCACAAAAGGGAGGAGCATCATCTGCTATTCTGAGGTTATAAAACATGCTTCCTTCGTCGGATCCAGTTTCATTCCAATTCCGCTTTCGAGCTGGTAAGAGCTCCTCCGAACTTGCTCAGCGAGAAGTACCTCGATGCTATAAATCTGCTGAGCTGTTAATCTTCAAGCTGCCAATCCAGCATCTGGTTTGTGAAATCGCTCAAGATTTCTAGGTTGACCGATCCGCGCTTCTAGATTTCGACTCGTGGTAAACTCGTGGTCACAGCATCCAAGCTCAATCGGCCCTTTTCAGGGCCAACATACGTTCATAAAAGGGTTTATTGGATGATATTTAGGCTGATACAATTATTAATTTTCTTTTATGTCACCCCCCCCCCCCTTCGAAAATCCGAAAATTTTGAGGGGGGGAAAAAAAGATTCATCATTTTTTTGATAACAGTTAAGTTTTTTCAATTTTTCAAGTAAAAAACAGGTTTAATAATGATTCGGAGGACGATTGGAAAAATGTTTACAACTATCTTCAAAAATAAAAATTAAAAAAAAAAACTTTTTTTATTTTTATTTTTTTGTTCCTTATTTATTTTTATCCCCCCCCCCCTCGTACCTTCCAAGTGGTCTCGGACATAAAAGATAATTAATATTTGTATCAGCCTTACTGATTTATCTATTATGATCTAAATATCGCGGTATACTATAATTTGGTTCACATAATTTACCCCACATAATTACATGAATTTGAGAATTTACCGCTGCAGCGCCGTCGGACCGTAATAACATCATACTATTCAGCATTGTATGGTATTTCTAACAGCATCGTTGATTTATTATATAATGGGGGAACACTTCCTAAATTCTCGAGTATGGATATTGGAAAATGTATTAAAATTGCGACAGATTTTAAATACTGTTCAACAAACTGTTTCCTGACCCATTGTAATGAGCAACTATTGATCTGAAATTTTTCTATATGTTAGTCTATTGCAAATGTCATAGTATATAAATCAGAACACATTGAACATTGATCAGAAATATTTAAAATTTGCACGAAACCAAAACATGCGTGACAATGTTGATGTGTTTACTGTCCATACGAACGCGCATGTGAATTTTCCAAGGTATGTAAATCCCTAATCAAGACATCAACTTCATGTATCTTATCCAAGATTGGTCAATCAGAAGAAGGCGAAGAATACGAAAGGGAGGAGCATCGTCTGCAATTCAAATTCTGTAAAACATACTATCTTCGACAGATTCGGTTCATTTAAGGGACGAATGACCTTCGGATTAAAATCCCTCTGTAACAACAACTGGATTCGGTTCATTTCATTTACACTTTCGAGCTAGTAAGAACTTCTCGTGATAAACACAGTATAACTAGTAATATTTCTTAATGTGCTTACCACATACTTGCTATAATCTCTTAATTCATCTCGTAGCATCATACAATATCTGATTTATCACGAATAATCGACGCTGCTGCAGTGCCGTCGGGATGCAATAACAGCATAATGCTCATCTTATACGTCCCTTGCCAAGACATCAATTTCATATAGCCTATTTCTCAGATTAACGCAATAGACAACATGTAGAAAAATCAATTCAGATCAATAGTTGCTCATTACAATTGATCAAGAAACAGTTTATTGAATAGCATTTAAAATTTGTCGCAATTTTAATACATTTTCCAATTACCGTACTCGAGAATTTTAAAAGCGGGGCCATGACAGGTCCTGGCTGGAAATATTCGTGGGGAGAAACTCGACCCTTTGCTGCAGGAATTTCATTAACAACTCTTTGGTAAAGCAGAAAGTTTCCGAGGAAAATTCTGCTAAAACAACTCTTATTGATTGGAATATTTATCAACAACTCTTTGTTAAGTAAAATCATCCTAAATAACTCTTTGCTCCATCGCCAAACCAAACCATTTCATTGAATTCATCAAGTACAAGAATATGAATGGTAAGGAGAAGCAGATGGTGTATATTTCGCTGGCGTTACTTTCCAACAGGTCGCCGGTTGGCGCTGTCTACTAATCCGTCCACTGAATGATTTTCAGTTGTTGCTTTTGCTTCGTTGCTCTCTGGTTCCGTTCGTTACTCGCACACTGCTGTGGCTTTCACGCGCTCTTCTTTGCTGCTCCGCTGCTTGATCCGTTCGTTATGCCGTTCGATTTGTGAATGAGCTGGGAGCAGAACAACCAGTGGTTTTATTTGCTCGAACTCCGTTCACCGATGGCGAGTGGTGGGGTTCTCGCTTGGTTGTTTCATCACACCGTTCGCTACTCGCACGCGATTGGTTATTGCTTTCGCGCTATTTTCGTTGATGGTGTGATTCTTCGCTGAGAAAAAAAACTGCAACTCTTTTGATTTTTCATGCAAAATAACCAACTTTGATAAACCATATCTCAGTTATTTATGAACCGATTTGAATGAAATTTTCACAGAATATCAGACATAACTTAAATTTTAACATATATTTTTGAGTGATTTTTCCAATCACACGTTAAAAAGCAGTAATGGTTTGACTAAAGTGAATTTTTTGACGATTTTTTATAATTGACATAACTAAACAGCAAAGTTGTAGATTTTGACGAGATGAATAAGTTTGCTGAATACAGTTTTTGTGTAAGGCTATCAGAATTTAAGATAACAAGTTTTGAATTTTTCGTCGAAAATTACAGTTTAGTCAAACCGTTATTACTTAAAAACTTGTAATTGGAAAAAAATATTCAAAAATATATGTTAAAACTCAAGTTACATCTGATGTTCTGTGAATGTTTCATTCGACAATATTTCCATAAATAACTGAGATCTAACTTACCAAAGTTGGTCATTTTGTATGGAAAATCGAAAAAGTTGCAAATGCATGTGAATAAGTTGGGGCCTTCCTTAGCCGAGTGGTTAGAGTCCGCGGCTACAAAGCAAAGCCATGCTGAAGGTGTCTGGGTTCGATTCCCGGTCGGTCCAGGATCTTTTCGTAATGGAAATTTTCTTGGATTCCCTGGGCATAGAGTATAATCGTACCTGCCACACGATATACGATTGCAAAAATGGAAACTTTGGCAAAGAAAGCTCTCAGTTTATAACTGTGGAAGTATCATAAGAACACTAAGCTGAGAAGCAGGCTCTGTCCCAGTGAGGACGTTAATGCCAAGAAGAAAAAGAAGAAGAAGAATAAGAAGATGTGAATAAGTTCTCAGTTTATTCGACAAACCAGCTAAATATTTCATGGGTGCACAACAGCAACAGGGTAGCGGATCACAAGGATTTAGTTGAAATCTGGAAACGTAGCTAAATAGTGAGCGATTTCACAAACCGGATTCTGGATTAACAGCTCAGCAGGCTTCTAGCAGCGAGGTACTTCTTGCTAAGCAAGTTCGGAGGAGCTCTTGCCAGCTCGAAAGCGGAAATGGAATGAAACTGGATCCAACGAAGGCAGCATGTTTTATAACCTTGGAATAGCTGATGATGCTTCTCCCTTTTGTGCTCTTCGCTTTCTGATCGACCAGTCTGGGAAATAGGTATGTGCCAATAATGAAAATTGTGGAGAATACTAAGACGTAAGAAATTGGTCGAACATGAATTGTTGGAATGATTGGCATTCCCTAAATATTCAATACAAGCTATTGATAATCAATAGTTTTCTTTATTATGACGGTAAATTTCTGATTCATGGGTGCCAAAATTATTACAATTGTTCAATGAGAATGTCTTTTCAAAAGCATTCTAAATATGTCGCAATTTTGTTACATGGGATAATTTTCCTAATCAAAGTGTTCCCATAAAATATGGAACATAAAAGGCGCTGTTGGAAAAGCCACTCTATTTTACAATCGTTGAGCACTCACCCCGACGGCACTGCAGCAGCGTCCGCGAGTACAATCTCAAATGGTTGAGTCATAAATTATTCATGACAAATGAAATTTTGTATGAAGCCGTGTGAAATTGATTTAGGAATATTAGAAGTTATAAATAAAGACGGAAATATTTCTCTTTTAACTCTTTTCCACAAATTTGATGGCTCTGAAAAGAACCGATGGCTTTGTAAGCTTCGATGTTGTTACGGATAAATAACACTGCTCGGACCAGCAAAACTCAGGGGGCTTCTGGTATTTGCCCCTAACGGGATTGCTTCTTGACCACCAATGATGATTTCATCACGATTCGAAATTTTGAAGCGTGGGTCAACAGCTCCTCGGCCGATGAAATTTGCGGCGGCGATGACGATGGCTGGGTGAACGCAAACAAGCGGTGAACCACAAAGCGAGAATGACTCGCCCGACCGTGTTCACAGTTCGACCGCAAATTCACCTGTGGACTGCTTCCTCTTCTTCTTCTAGGCAACGGCAGCGGTGATGGCTTTATAGCTTCGGACGGCATCTTCTCTCGCTCGCTCGACAGTTTGATTTGAGCGAAGCAAGACAAACGGGGGCGTCCTTCGCTATCGATGTCTGTGCCTGAGAAGCACGCCCGGTCAGAGCAAGCCGATCTGTCGCCTGCTGAGATGCGAGCCAATCGGAGAGTGAAAAGCAAATGACGTCAAATTTTCTCTAGCCACCCCTATTTATAGATTTGCTTGAAATCAACGTTCTATTTGAAAACAGTTATTAAACTATTTGGACAGGTATGTGGGATTCAGTAAGTAAACGACATGAAGCTTTGATGTCTTATCTTTCGATTGAGGTGCTAATCAAGAAATTTCGTTAAGCCAGCGAAAAGTTATAAACGTTTAAAATATTTCATGCCAGCGTAACGCTCTCGGTTTTGAAATTCCAATTTCACTCCTGTATAGAGAAGAAAGACGTACTTCTACGTCAAAACATCTTGTATTCTTTTAAGAAAGTTGCGTGCAGAGCATGACCAACTTAATAAATAACACCTTGACATAATAGATTTAAGATGTAATATGATTGTTACTGTTATAGAGTACTTTTCCTTCGGGGGCGTATTACACTATTTAACCTTACATATATTTAAAGCGATTCATCATGGCCAATACAACTTAAAACAAATTGATTTGGCGTTTACTATGACTAACGCGTACAACTGTGTGTTGCACTTTGTATGATTTAATTTTTACAAACATAGCAAAGAAACGCAAATAAAAAATCGTAAGACAGGCTGCAAATTTGTGACCATCTGTTTTCAAGTTTCTACAATAAAAATTATAATAATTTATCAGTAAAACGCTGAAGCATCGTTTCCTGTGTGACTTTCATCGAGTAAACGTAAGTAAGCAACTATAACAGCACCGTGAGTCCGGAGAGCAAATACGGTCCAATTTATGACCCCAGACGCTGACCCAGTACATCCACCTCATAGTGAAGTGGTTATCGAAGAAATTAAGCAGAAATCTTATGAAAAGTGATGTCATTGTGTTTCTGATAAACATTGATGTTTTAATATCCAGTATCAATGTATTTATGTGTACCACTTGTTCGGTTTATGCTTGGTTTTGAGATGCATTCAGTGGAGTTCACTCCTCCCTCGTATGATTTTATATATACTTCAGATGAACTCATATCTAATCTCTCATTCAAGATTATAATAGAATAAGGTAAAGTAGAAATCGCAAAGGAGTGACAATTTGAAGTTACATATTTTTTTATATGAAGTTGGAATTTGTTTAGATGCAAATTTAAATCAGATCAAGTTGCTGACTCCATAAACAATTTCAATTAATTCAATTTTGCATCATATCCAATTCCAACGTAAACTGCACAAATATACAATTTGAAATTCACATCCTTATATGATTTCTGGTTTGCTGGGTATCTAAAAGAGTCTTAGGAAAAATTTCTTATGGAATCTTTAAGTAATTTCTATGTTTATCCTTAGAAAAATCATGGTTATATTCTTGAGAAATCCGAAACAAAATTATTGGAGAAATTCCACGGGAAATAATCACTTGCTGAACTTCTGAAGAAATCTTCGGAATAATCTCTGAATCTTTGGAAAAACACCTAAATTAGCACAAAATTTCTAGAGAAAATTATGAAAAAAATCAAACAGTAACACGTGCAGTAATACTATCATAATGTCGCTAGGAATTACAAAAAAAGGGAAATGTCTGACCTGACTCTATGATGTAAAATGAAACTCTTATCTGTTAATTCATATTAGGCTACGATTCATTTTTCTGTTTCCTATTTGGCCATTTTTGGCCTCAATTTGGTTCCTGTCTCGTCTCTTCATGTTCCCTTCCTCTAAGGAAGATGTCTCTAAAGTTCCTATATTCAAGGCACTTTAACACTACCAGCCCTGCAGTGTGATCGACAGAGTCATTTTCAAAATGTGGTTCACTCCCTGTTGCGCGACATGCGTCGTACCTTTCTTATATTTCAATCTCTCATTCTTCTCCGTAAACTCACGATATACTCGGCCAATTTCTCCTACCCGTACTAAAAAGAAGAAGCAAAATGTGCTCTGCCGTTAATGTGAGCATTTTTTTTTTCTCTATCTTTCATCTGCCTGTATGCAAGCGGGCGGGGCAAATTTATCTGTCTATGCTGAGAGCGCCGTGAGCACGGAGTAGCAGAAAACATTAATGTGCTTGAATGTGTCGCGTGGCGCGCTAAGCAAGGCACGTGACAAGCGTTATAATAAAGCCGAAAAACTAACGAAGGAAAAAAGGGGAAAATAATAGGCTCATTTTTTTTGCGGGTTACTTTTTGTCTAATCCGTACCCAGACAACCAAAATGCACGTACAACGTAATCACCTGGAGGCTTTATATGTGCAAAATTTCACTTATAAGATGTCGCGAAAAGGCCTTCTACGTACAAAAGTGGAGGCGATATGCGTGCATATATTATGTGATGAATAATAACATACATTGCGAGTGTATATTTATTCTACCGAACTAACCAGTGATCTTATGCGACTTAACGTATGATAATAAATGTTGATTAGACAACTGCTACGGATTGATTCGACTTACTTTGTACGAGTGTACGGGACGAAGCAAAATGTACAAATGAACTCAGAAAAAAGTGTTTTATGCGAGGAAACTCATCAATCTGGCGAGTTTATCCACGGTGGTTTGCGAGTTTGATGTAATTAGTATGAATAAACGAGTTATAATGTGAACTTTCATGCGATTTCTGGTTGTCTGGGTAGTGATCAATTGAACCGACTCTCGCCAAAAAGGAGCCACGGATCACTCGTTCTTTTGAGTGATCCGGCTCTTTTGAACAGCTTTGATTCTTTTTGCCCATCTCTAGTCTCGGGCGATACTTATCTAGTTGCCACGAACGTTTAGGGTTGCCAGGTCCTCTTCCACTGCGTACAGCCGTCATATTCGAAGTCTTTCACAAAGTCGCCTACCCCAACCTGATTCCCTGCTTAATATTATTTCCGACAAACTCATTAAGTGACCAGCCCACTGAAGTCTGCCGTATTTTACACTCTTGATAATATTCGCATCTTTGTACACTTGATCCATCTCGTGATTCGTGCGTCTGCGCCACACACCATTCTCGAGTTTCCCACTGAGTACCGTTTTGATTCATGTTACGGACACTTAAGGTCTCAGTGAAGTATTACCCAACATAGAGCATAGAAAATAAATCATTCTGTATGATTTCTCAGCGGATGGGTAAAGAATACGCTTCCGCAAGTTGAATAATTGTAAATAAATCAAAATGTGTGACCTTTTCATGCTTTTTATTCCGGACGCTTTCTCACTTTTGCCTCATGTTCCGGACACAGTAAGGCATTAAAAATTTGCATACATTTTTTATGGAAAAAGCTTATTAAAACGAGCTTCGGATGTGAGAACTTTTGAACGGCAAAATTTGAAACATTTCATGTGAAATGTTTCCCATACAAAGTAGAGTATCCGGAATTCGAATCTATTCGTAAAATGAATCAAAACGGTATCTCAAAAGATTTCCGAAAGCAATTCCTGAGGGGGTTTCGTCCAAGAATTCTCCCGGAGATTTTTTCAGAGAATTCAATCAGAGATTTCCTCCAGGAATTTCTCTGGAAATTACACCTGGGATTTCTGCGGGAATTTTCTCCAGGAATTACTTAGGGACTTTCTCCAAGAACTGGTCCGAGAATTTCCTCCAGGAATTCCTCCGGGAACTTCAAGGATTCCCCCGGGGATATCAAGAACTACCTTTTTTTCCAAAAATTCCTTCGGGGATTTCAATGATTCTTCCGGAGATACCCCCCAGGAACTCCTCCGGGGATTTTCTCCAGAAATCATTCCAGGGCTTTCCTCCAGGAATCCCTCCAAAAAATGCTCCGTAGATTACCTCCAAAAATTCTTCCGGGGTTCTCCCCCCTGAGATTTTGCAATACGTACTCCTGAGCTGCATCCGATTCATCCTTCTGCAATCGTGTCCATTTAGCACCTTACTTGTTGTTAGCTTATCGTTCATCATCATCATCTTCACTAAGATCTTCACTTTTCGGTTGTTCAGGAGCGAACACATTCTGGGCATGCTGTTCTTCCTTGATCTCCGACTTCTTCGACTTCACAGTAGAATGGAAGGAAGTTTTGAACCTGTACCCAATATGGTTGGCAAATGGTGCTCTGGTGGAAATTGCACCTGGAATTTCTGCAGGAATATCCTCCAGGAGTTCCTTAGGAGATTTCCTCAAGGAATTGGCTCGAGAATTTCCTCCAGGAATTCCTCCGGGAACTTCTAGGATTCCTTCGGGGATATCAAGAGATTCCAAGAGATCAAATAATTCCAAGAATTCATTCGGGGATTTTCTCCAGAAACTATTCTGGGGCATTTCTCCAGGAATTCCTCCAAAATTGCTCCGTAGATTACCTCTCTTTAAGAATTTTCCCCAAGAATTCCTACGGGAATTTCGTCCACGAATTGCTCCGGGGATTTTGTCCAGAAATTCTTTCGGGGATTTCCTCTAGAGATTTTATTAGGATTTCGTTCAGGAATTCTTCCGGGGATTTTTTCAGAGAGTTCATCCAGGAATTTATCTGGAAATTGCACGTGGAATTTCTCCGCGAATTTCCTCCAGGAATTCCATAGGAATTGGTCCGAGAATTTCCTCCAAGAATTCCTCCGGGAACTTCAAGCAATCCAGATTTTTTTCCGTGTAATTCCTGCTGAGTTGCTCTGCTCTAGACATCCGAAGTTCTTTTAGCAATTCTTTTGGATTCTATCCAGCATATCCACCGAAATTCCTCCAAAGCTTCAGGAGGAACTTCGGAGAAACTGCTGAAGGAACTCCGGAAGAATTGCTGGAGGACCTGCAGAGGAATTCTGGACAAAATCCTAGGTAATCTTCAAAAGGAAATCCTGGAGGAATTACGGAATAGTTGCTTGGATCTCCGGGGTAATTGTTTGACGAAATCTAGAGAAATTTCTGGAGAAATTAAGGAGGAAATTCGAAGGAATTCCTGGTAGAGCTCCAAAAGAATTCCCGGATAAATTTTTGGAGAATATCTCCGGCGGATTCTCGGAAAAATATCAGGAGTTAATCCCAGGAGCAATTTCTGGAGCAAATATCCGGAGGAATTGCTATTGGAGAACTCCTAAGGGATTTCTGACGAATATCTCCGGAAGAGTTCTTGGGGAAAATCCCTGGAAGAATTCTTTGAAAAAATTCGGAGGATTTTCTGGTTTCTGGAGGATATACTTGGAGGAATTCCTGGATGATATTTCCGGAGGAATTGCTGGACGAAATCCCCAGGTGTATTTCTAATGGAAATCCTCGGAGGAATACCTGTTGGAAATACCCTTTAAAATTCCTGAAAAACCCAGATGAGTTCTTGAGGGAAATCCCGGGAGATATCTTGAAAAAAAAAAATCTCGAGATATTTCTGGCGAAAATCTACGGAGGAATACCTAGAGCAGATAGCCAGAGGAGTTTCTGGACGAAATCCCCAGAAGAATTCCTGAGGATTGAAATTGAAATTGAAATTCTGACACATCGAGGATGACGAGATGATGGTTTCTTTCGACGTAGCGGCTCTTTTCCCCAGCGTTCAAGTAAAAGATTCCCTAAATCTTCTCGAGGACTGGTTATTACCTCAAAGGACGGATGCAGCATGGAAAGGAAAGGTCAGGACATACATTTTTGTGCGAACTATTCATGGCGTATTTTGAGGAAAATTTTAAGAAACAAGAAACGTCCTATTCTGGGGAATGGATTTCTGGGAAATGTCGTACAACCCTCTGTTTTGTGGTGAGCTATCTGCAGTTTGACTCCGCTCATCTAGCCCTCGTTTGCGTCAATTGTTTCCATCACCGACACTTCTACCAGCGTCTGGCCAATCGCCGTTAGTGTGCAATGTGTATTTATAATTTATGTTATAAAAAAGAAGGATTAAATTAACACAGTCTTAGGACTTTTATGAGTACTGATTAATACATTGTTATACGATATGCATTTGTTATACAATATATGCTCTAATCTATCAAAACTCAGCATTTTTGATATCCTTATTTTTATTTCTACTCTACATTATAGCAAAGACAGAGCCTTATTTGCAGCTTAACATGTTTAGAGACACTTCCATAGTTATTAAATAAGAGCTGCCAAACAGTTGATAATTTTTGCATTCGCGTATGTCATGTAGCATATATGAATATTAGTGTGGGCCCAAATTTAGATTCTCGCTCCAGTCCACTTTTTGGATTGCATCTAGGTCCCATAATAACTGTGTAAAATTTCAGCACGATCGGAGAAACTATATTTTAGCGCCAGCCGTTCAAATTTTGTATGGGATTTACTATGGGAAAACCTACTTTTACAAAGAAAAAACGCCAGAGGTCTCCCACTGTTCCCACTATAAGGGAAATCAAGAAGGCCATTCACCAACTAAAGAACAACATTATTTTGGAAGCATTCACCACCAATCCCAATTTTACTGACTCGCGTTTCAGGCGGGTATGCAGGTCTGTTACCTTTGTTCGGCCAACAATGTCCGTCCATAGCATCTGCAAAGCTAACAAATCGATTGGTTCTTGAGAAAATCGTGTTGAGTGTACAGCCCCTAGCACTCACCAAGTCTACACACTCACTCAGTAGGCTATGTTGCCCCAATGAAGATGTCAGTGTCACCACTGTTGAGAGGAATTATAAAGACAACAACACTTCTGATTTAATTTCATGTATAGTTCTCGTGAATAAACACGCTTTTTCTTTGAACACGCTTTTTCTTTGAACACGCTAATTTCGTCGGTCTCACTAGTTTTTTCTTGTGTGGCCATTCGAAGAACCACTTCAGGTTTTGGGTCCGGTAATCGTTCCGTCGGTTCCGTCGCATAATCAAGTGGAAGTAATTTCGATGGAGGAGGAGAGCACGGAGCGAGTTTTTCTGCCGGTTTTCGACGGGGGAAGGACGTTTCGCATAAGGACGTTTCGCATAAAGACGTTTCGCATAATTTTATGGGTGGACGTTTCGCTTAATTAGCTTAGCTTAGCTTAGCTTAGACTGACTACACATAGCAATGGTTGCTATTCCGTGATTGACCGAAGTCAGTGAAAATGCACAAAGAATCAACTAGAAGTTTGGCTGGGATTGACCATAATCTTCTTCAATGTGCATAATTCAGTGCCTCTATTTATACAGGGTCAATAACGGCGCCGGCCACGTCCTTGCAGTCAGGTGGTATTGGGGGAAGGAATGTTAGTGTGTAACCTTTGCTATTTGGAGACCGTGTTTGCCTCTGCATCTCCACAAAGGATACTGGGAGGGATGTTTGTTAATGGGAAGGATCGTTGGGTCACAGGATTCACTTTGATAAGCGATTAGACCATGATAAATAATGATTTGTGAGATATATACATGCTTATTTGTAAATATAATATTTTCATTTGATATGAACAATTTCTATGTAGTGGAAAATTATGCCAACACTTGAGGTGACGAACCATTCAAAGTTTGTTGAACAAATACCTAAATGTAACATTCCTACGGCTGTCAGGACGAAAGCATGTGTTATTATATTTTATTTATTTGAAAAGAAACAAAAAACTTGATTGGTTGGAACATCATAGAACACTCTTATTCTTATGCCGACACTTACAGTGGCGAACCATCCAAAGTTTGTTGAATAAAGTGAACCTTTCGCAAGTCTACACTTGTAGTGTCGAACCATTCATAGTTTTTTTTAATTACAAAAATAAAGGTAAAAGGGGTGTTCTGAAAATAAAAAAAAATGTGAAACATAAATAATTCATGAATCAGAGTTTGTGTCGACACTCACAGTGACGAACAATTCATAGTTTGTTGAAAATTCATATTTACGTCCCACAATTGTAACGATTAAATGTGCAGTCATACATATTTTATAGATTAGAAATAGTAGCATGAAACGAGCTCACCAATTGATCCGTCATCCTTCACTGTGCAGCCACAATCCACTCTCAGCCTCACTCGTTTGCTCGGCTATATAAAAGCACTCAGAAAAAAAAGGGCGCGCGACCCGAAAAGGGAAAAAAAACTTGGCTTTCTTGACGCACTGCCCAGCAGCAAGCGTCAAGGTCAAAGGATCAAAAAGAACTAACCGATCACGCCACTTTTTCACTTACTAGACCGACGCGCGACATGTTTGATCCTGCCCTCGTCGCTGGCCCCCGTAGGAGCAAGCCTCAAGGTCGAAAGATCAGACAGAACTCTTTATGGGTGAACGTTTCGCATAATGGAAATTTGGCATAAATTGAATTATATGCCTTCTTTAAAATGCTACCTGTTCCTAATGAAACTGCTTTATGCGAAACGTCCATTATGCCAAACGTCCGTATGCGAAACGTCCTTATGCGAAATGTCTTTATGCGGAATGGGTCACCCCCGTTTTCGACGGCTCCAATTTTTCTGCTTGCAAGTTCTGAATGCTCATTCTTTTAGAACAGCATGTACTGGCGGAGTGTGTTCAGTGCTACGCTGCGGACGTTGAGGAGCTGAAGGAAGAACCTGGCGACTGTGAAGAGCAGAAGAATAATAAAAGGAATTAACGTTCAACGCTCCGTCATCGTAATCATCGTCATCATCTAAACTTCAAAAGCTGAAAATTATTAGATGAAAATGTGTTCACTGTGTTTCAGTTGGAGAATAGAATACAGTGAACACATTTTCCTGTAAAATTTCTTGAATTTGAAAGAAAAAACTGCTTTTGAAAATCCCGAAATCAATGACGGATCCTGCCCCCGGCGCCGCTCTCGATGAGCTTGACGTAGTGTGCCTTCTCCTTTTCTCTCGGTTCTGCCTACTCGGCGGTCGTCACGGCGCTCGAGACGATGCCGGAGGATGTGCTCACATTGGAGTCCGTGAAGTGTCGCATCCTAGACGAGGAAACGAAAAGGAAGGGCACCGAAATGTGCACAGTGAAGAGTAAGCCGGCGGCTTTTAGCGGAGCGAAGCAAGCACCGAAGAAGAGAAGAATCAAGGGGTTCGGATATGTAAACAAGAAGATCACAAACCGGCGCCGAGTGCCCCGCGAAGAAGAAGGAAGACTCGAAAAAGAAGATCGTAAACAAATCGAAGGCTCACGTCGCCGATCAAAGTGAAGTGTATTTTGCCGGGTTCAGCAGGGGCAGTGCTGGTACTGAGGAGTCGAACAGTGTGAGCTGGTTTATCGACTCGGGCTGCTTCAACCGTTTGGTGAATGACGTTGAAAGTGAAAGCAGGGTTGGGAAAAAATCTGAAATTCACTCTACAGTAGCCAAGCAAAGCCAATCACAGTCAGCGAAGCCAGTGAAACTCACGCCCATCGCTGCTGTAGGCAAAATGCCTTGAAAATAGCAAAACACCCGTTGCTAAGGGCAACCCAAAACTACTGTAGAAAAATGTTCTATTTCCCGCTGCATTTCCCGCATTTAGAGCCTTCAATGACACTCATGATTCAGAAAATTCGAGCACCCAACATAGGCTACTTGATGAGATTCACGTTTTTGAACTACTGTATTGGGAGAGCCACGTGACTTTCGCGAAAATTCAAGCCTACTACTATTACCATTCCCAGCACTGAGTGAAAGTGATTTCCGTCCTGAATGGCAAGGAAATAATCAAGTGCTCAGTTAAAAATGTACTGTTTGTACCAGAGCTTCGGTGTAATTTGTTTTCTGTCGTACCAGCGAATCTGGAGCTGTGAAACAGGCGTTTCAGCCACCTGAATGCGAGAAGCTTGCAGAAACTATTCGGAGAAAAATTTGTGTTGGCCTGAAGCTGAACGGTCGCAAAAAGAACGAAAGCGTTATAGTGCACGACACGTGCGTCGCGGCCAAGCAAACACGGAATTCGTTCCAAGTGCGTAAAGAACCACGATCGTCGCGCATTATCAAATTCCCCAGACAAGCAGAAGTCGCATGAAAGGTCACGTAATAACTCGTTAATTCATACAAATTACATCAAACTCGCAAACACGGTGGATAAAATCGTCAGATTGATGAGTTTCCTCGCATAAAACGCATTTTTTCTGAGTCATTTGCAGCCCTGTCGTCCTGCTTAGTCTCGCTTAGTTGACGACTAAGAAGCTTTTCTCAGTTTTTTTTTTAGATTTTTTCACCCGAAGACTTAAAAAATAATGTGCGAAATCAACAACAATCTAACGCCCCATGAAGAATCAATCGAAATTTCCAACCTGTACCTACCAACACTCTGGAGTAATTTTATCCTATTTCATATAGAACTTCATATATAACAGGGGCATATTACCGCCCTGTAGAAAATCAATTGAAATTTAGGAGCTGTATCAACGCCTTAGAGTAATTTCACCATATCTATCGACCTGTAGAACATCGATTGAAAATTTCAGGCTTTTTGAACGCCCTAGAGTAATTTGACCTTATTCCAGTCCAAACAGTATCAACGCCCTGGAGTCATTTCACTTTGTCCCATATAGATCCGTAGCATCCTAACGCCCTGTATGACATCAATTAAAAATTCAAGCTTTATCAACGCCTTGGAGTAACTTGACCTTACTTTAAGAAATCCAAGTCACTTGAATGTTCCAAGCATTATCAACGCCCTGGAGTAATTTGGACTCATGTCATGTAAATCAGCTGCATCTTAATGCCCTGTCAGACAAATGTCAAGATGTATAAACGCCCTCGACTAAATTGACCTTGTCTTACGTAGATCAGGTGCACCTCAATGCCCTGCATCTATCGAAAACTCCAATCTGTATCGACGCCCTATAGTAATTTGAATTTGTCTCATATAGATCAGCTGCATCTCAACGCCCTGTACGACATTATTTAAAAATTTCAAGCTGCATAAACGCCCTGGGTTCAATTGACTTCACCCCAAGTAAATCAAGTGCATCTTGATACCCTGTATGACATCAATAGAAACTCCCAGCTCTATCAACGCCCTGGAGTAATTTGACCTAATCCCATATCGATCAAATACATCTCAACGCCCTGTAGGACATCAATTGAAAATTCAAGCTTTATCAGCGCCCTGGCGTAATGTGACCTCATTTTACGTAGACCAAGTGCATCTTTACGCCCTGTAGGAAATCAATTGAATATTCCAAGATTTAATAACGCCCTGGAGTGATTTGACCTTGCTCCACGTAAATAAGTTGCATTTTAACGACCTGTGAGACAAATGTCAAGATGTATAAACGCCCTCCACTAATTTTACTTTGTCTTACGTAGATCAGGTGCACCTCAATGCCCTGTATCGTTTGATAATTTCAATCAGTATTGACGCCCTGGAGTAATTTGACCTTGATTCTCGAAGATCTTAGATCAGGTGCATATTAACGCCCTGCAGGACATAAATTAAAAATTCCAAGCTTTAGCAACGCCCTGGAGTAATTTGGCCTTATTTCACGTAGTTTAAAACCATCTTAACGCTTTGTATAACAACAATCGACCAAGCTATATCAACGTTTTGAAGTTATTTGACTTTATTCCATATTAATCTTTGCGAGATCTGAAGAACATTTACGCCCTGTTGAAAATCAATAGAAATTTCTTAGCAGTATCAACGCCCTGGAGTAATTTGACTTAATCCTATGAAGATCAGGTGCATCTTAACGTTCTGATTGATGTCATCGAAATTGTCAAGATATATCAAGGCTCTGGATATGTTTTTTTCTTTTCTCACGTGTATTAGGTACATCTTAAGGTTCTCTAGGACATCAATTGGAAATTCTAGCCTTTTCAAGGCCCTGGAATAATTTAAGCTTATCTGATGTAGGTCAGGTGCATCTTAACGCCCTTTAGGACATAAATTGAATATACTAAACTGTATTACCTCCCTAGAATAATTTGACCTTATTCTATGTACAGTATCGGACATATAAAATGCACCAAAGCTGTTTTTCCATACAAAATGGTCAACTTCAGAGAGCTATATCTCTGCCGTTTCTCAACCAATTTTTCTTATTTTTTCTGTGACGAACTACAAATTACCTCAATTTTTGATAAGTATTGAAAAAAATGTGTGAAAATTATTGGTTTAAATGTTACAGATAGGGCGAATTTTGACATAAAAAATGCACCAACAAGAAAAGTAATGCATCAGACAAACTATGCTTCGTATCCTTTCGGTGTCCTCAGCGCATTTGATCCTTATCAGGTATCAGGTATCAGAAGGCCGGCTCCAAAGGCACGTTCCCCACCAGTTGGGAGATTTGTGCCATCGCCATATTTGAGCCTATTTCATCATCTACCCGATGGGAGAGGAAAGGGAAGGGAAAGATGGGAGGAAATAGGAGAGGGGTCCCTTGAAGAGGGAAGATCGCATAAGCGAAATGAGAGCATGTAGCTCCATACCACAATGGGTTCGAACAGCGCCCTAAAAAGGGCACTGCAAAACGCATGAGCGTAAAGAGAGCCTATAGCTCATTACCACAGCGGGTTAAGAATAACAGGATGTCCTGAAGATTCAGGCTTCTGTATTCAGTTTCACTTAATTAGTGTTTACCAAGTATTTGGAATCGCATTTGCGCAAAAACTGGACAGTTACATATCAGGTGATACGAAGTTCCATAATCGGAGTCACAACTATCACACACAAATGAGTCAGCACGCTGAATATTTACCATGTGATAGTTGAGTCGGCAGTGGCCTGTCAACGCTCTGACCAAGAGACTGCAATTCTGCTTTGACAGATTTGTTAAATACTTCGCCACCTTTGGAGATGGCTCAGTAATATACAATTTTGTTTGACGACACGACTTCAAACTATTCCAATATTGCTTGTGCTGAGTTGCCGCCCAAGAGTTTATCTGAAGCTTCACCCAGCACTTCGAAATTGGAATAGCCGGCTCAGGGCCAATGAAGTCATGCGATGCTCCATCGCGAGCTAACTCATCAGCCAATTCATTTCCAGCGATGGAAGAATGGCCAGGTACCCATACAAGGTTTACAGAGTTGACTGAATTCAGTTCCTCAATTTGAGTTCGACATGCGATAACAAGCTTCGACCTTGAGTTGGCCGAAGCGAGAGCTTTTATAACAGCCTGACTATCTGAACAGAAGTATATGACTTTACCCATTACGCGCTGTTGAAGTGCTGATTGCACTCCACACATAAGAGCAAATATTTCCGCCTGAAAAACGGTGCAGTTTCTACCAAGTGAGTAAAACTGATTCAGCCTTAGCTCACGAGAATATACTCCTGCACCAGCTCTACCTTCAAGAAGGGAGCCATCAGTGTAACATACTATATTGTTTGATATACTTCTTTCCAAATAGCCAGACGTCCACTCTTCCCGTGAAGGGAATTGTGTGGTAAATGTCCTGTAAGGAAAGTTACAAGCAATTGTGAGATCACTTGGAGCAAGGACAATTTTGTCCCAATTCACCAAAAGTGGAAACAACGAAGTGTGTGTAGATCTACGATTCACTGGATTTTTCTCCAGTAGATCCAGTACCCATAAACGGTAAGAGCAAGAAAGTGCTTCTTGTTTAAGATATATGTGTAGTGGCGCAACGTCGAAAAGGGCCTCGAGCGCTGCTGTGGGAGTTGTAGAGAACGCACCAGACATCGCCATCAAGCACATCCTTTGGAGATGGCCCAATTTTGATTGGATTGTTCTCACTTCGCCCTTTTGCCACCACACAAGACATCCATATGCCAATATTGGTCGAACAACTGTTGTGTAAATCCATTTGATATATTTGGGTTTGAGGCCCCAAGTTTTACCAAAGGTTCGCCGGCATTGACCGAAGGCCATACAAGCTTTTTTGACTCTGAAATCAATGTGAGCTGTCCATAAAAGTTTGGAATCTAGAATGACTCCGACATACTTTACTTGATCAGTCACATTAATCTCAGTGCCAAAAAGACGTAAAGGTCGAATTCCATCGCGGTTTCGTCTTTCCGTAAAAAGAACAATAGATGTTTTATTCGGGTTAACCGAAAGGCCATATTGGCGACACCAACTCTCGACTACCTGAAGAGCACTTTGCATCAGGTCGAATAGGGTGCTTATGCACATACCAACTATCAGAGCTAGATAGTCGTCGGCAAATCCATAAGTTGGAAAACCACAATTATTGAGTTGCCTCAATAGCGTATCTGCTACGAGATTCCACAAAAGTGGTGACAAGACTCCCCCTTGGGGGCATCCGCAAACACTCAATTTTCGAATCGCTGCTTGACGCAATGTCGAGAAGAGATGTCGGTTTTTGAGCATTTGATGAATCCAATTGGTAATCATTGTAGGTAGCCCATGGTTTCGTGCGGCTTCCAATAGGGCATCGAAAGACACGTTATCAAAGGCACCCTCAATATCCAAGAAAACACCCAAGCACGATTGCTTCTGAGCGAATGCTTTCTCGATATCGTATACAACTTTGTGTAAGAGAGTCACAGTGGACTTTCCAGATTGGTAAGCATGTTGATTCACATGAAGAGGCATGTTTGCCAAATAAACATCACGGATGTGATGATCGATAATGCGTTCCAGACATTTCAGAAGAAAAGAGGTCAGACTGATTGGTCTAAAACTCTTCGCTTCCTCATACGACGCACGTCCTCCTTTTGGGATAAACTTTACAGTAATATCACGCCAGGATTTGGGAATGTACCCGGTAGCAAAACTGCTTACAAGTAGCTTTTTCAAAACATGTTTGATAGACTCAAATCCCTTTTGGAGCAGAACAGGATAAATCCCATCCGCTCCTGGAGATTTGAAAGGAGCAAAACTATTAAGTGCCCATTGAATCGATTCAGTAGTTACGATACTGCGAGCCGAGGCCAGAGACTCGTAACTACATGAAAAGACATTTGGTTCATCCGTAGATGCTATGTCCACACATCCGGGGAAGTGTGTATTGAATAAACATTCTAAAACTTCTTCATCGGAAGAAGTAAAGTCACCATTAGGTAAACGAATTTCGTTCACTTGGAAATCCTTAGATTTTGCAAGAATTTTGTTCAACCGACTGACTTCACTCAAACTGGAAAAATTGGTACAAAGGTTTTTCCAGCCGGATCGTTCAGCAGAACGAAGAGCCTTCTTGTAAGCCTTGCGAGCTGACTTGAACGACTCTGATACAGCTGAACGGCGTCTGTTCCTACTCCTTCTACATTGTTTCCTGAGTCTAGTCAGATCGGAATTCCACCATGGGGTCCCTCTTGTAGTCTTTACAGACCGCAGAGGACATGCTTCTTCAAAAGCTTCCATAATGTAGGATGTTGTAGTATCAACGGCATCATCCAGATCACTTGGATTTTCAATGGACGGAGAATATCCATGAAATTTGGTCGCAACCAATTCAATGTAGAGTTCCCAGTTTGTTGACCGGGGATTCCTAAAACGCAAAGTCTGCGCAGTTACATTTGAATGTTCAAAGAAGATGTAGCGATGATCAGATAATGATTCCTCATCTGATACATGCCAATTCGTCAACTCGTGACTGATTCTATTCGAGCAGAGCGTTATTTCTAACACTTCTTCTCTATTAGAAACCATGAAGGTTGGGCGATTGCCTATGTTAAGTAATCCAAGGTCTGTACTACTTAAGTATTCCATCAGACTGGAGCCTCTCAAATTGATATCCGAGCTGCCCCAGATGATGTGATGAGCATTGGCATCACTGCTCACAATCAGCGGAAGGCCTTTTGTTACGCAGTGTACGACAACTCGTTTGAAGTCATCCGTTGGGGATGGTTCATCATGTGGTAAATATACCGAGCAATAGACGTATTTCCTGTTGAGGTCACCAACAGAAACATCAATTGTGACAGCACATACATCTCTGGTCGTCAACTCAGAAATGAGTGTAGCAACGATTGCTTTATTAACGAGCACGCATACGCGGGGCATGGAGCGCGAGTTTGCCATTTCAAGCTTGCTAAAAGTAGCAAAAACTGGGTCCACAAGGTTACCTAGATAGAAGTTCCCTCTACGAAAGTAGGGTTCTTGAACTAGCGCCACTTGGGCTGCACCATTTTGCATGAGTCTGCAAAGATTGATCGTTGCTGTTCTTTTATGCTGAAGATTGATCTGAGCTAACCTAACCGTAGCCACTACCCAAACTAGGCAGGATTAAGCTTTTTGCAATCTCAGCACGAAAAAGACCAGCAACGAAAAAACCAGATCGGTATCTATTTAAAGTCGCCAAAGGCGAAAGAGCACAGAATACACTGTGTAAAACGCATAATGCGAATCCATATAGGTGATAATTTAAATTAAATGTCAACATATTCATAATCCCACCCTTATTAAGCCTCAAGATAGAGACTGAAGAAGGGCAGCCGATTATCTCGGAGAAACACAAGGTCACCTGCACCATTGCTCCGGGTAGCACAGGAAGGACTCAATACTGTGGAGGGCGCCCTGGTACCCCACAGGCTCCGTTTGCGGTTAGGTTTTATTTAGACCCCCCTAACCATTCATTCTTAGGCACGGTACGCATCACACCATAAATTAGGGGTCACCTGTGAGGTGGACTTTTACCACCGGAACAGGCAGTCCGTAGTGTTAATTCTTAGCCAGTTGAAACAACCGCTACCGACACTACGCGGCTATCTAGGCTGCTCGGGAAAAGGAGGTTAATATTGATGATTAACTCCTGACGTGCCCAATCAGCCACTAAAATTATTGGTTTAAATGTTACAGATAGGGCGAATTTTGACATAAAAAATGCACCAACAAGAAAAGTAATGCATCAGACAAACTATGCTTCGTATCCTTTCGGTGTCCTCAGCGCATTTGATCCTTATCACGCAATGAACAAATGCACTTAAGACACCAAGATGCAACGACACGTAGGTTTTCTGCTACATCACTTTGTGTCTTGGTGCATTTTTTATGTCAAAATTCAACCTATCTGTAACTTTTGAATCAATAGTTTTCACACAACTTTTACAACAGTTTTCGAAAGTTGAGGACATTTGTAGTTAGTCACAGAAAAAAATGAGAAAAATCGGTTTATAAACGGCGGAGATATAGCTCTCTGAAGTTGACCATTTTGTATGGGAAAACGGCTTTGGTGCATTTTATATATCCGATACTGTAGATCAGGTGCAACTTAACGATCTGTAGGGCATGAATTGAAAATTTCAAGCTGTATCAATGGCCTTGAGTAATTTGACCTTAGTCCACATTGATCAGATGCATCTTAATGCCCTGTATGGCATGAATCGAAATTGTCAAGCTGTGTAGTAATTGATTTTGTTTCATGATCATATGAACGCTTTTTAGAACATCAATGCATGTTAAAATGTTAAATGAGCAATATCAACACCCTGGAGTAATTTGACCTGATCTTATGAAGATCTGGTACATCTCAACGCCATGTATGACATGAAAATATGAAAATTCCAAGCTCTATAAATATTCTGCAATAATTTAACCTTAGTTCACATTGATGAGTTGAATCGTAACGCCCTGTAAAAATCAATCAATTTTTTTAATCTGTATCAACGCCCTGAAGTGATTATACCTTGTTTCATGTAGATAAGCTGCATCTTAAGGTGAAACATCTCGGAATCCAAAGATGACTGCCACAATGGCTGACTTGTAAAAACTGGAGAAATAGTTGGCAAACGTTTCTGATCTTCTTATTTTAAGCTTACTGTTAGGGCACAAAGCCAAAATAAAAAGTGCACTGCTGTTGGGTGCTTCCTCTACGAGATTTGTGCCCTTGAAGTTCTAGTGTAATCTTAGAAGTTGATTCCAAACTGTTTGACAGTTTCCCGAATAACCCTTTTCCTCGAATGCCATTATTCGATAAAAGCACTTAAGGGGCCCAAGACTAGAGTTTGCATTCCCGGGATTCCCATTTCTCGGGAAATGATTTTCTGTTTCCCGGGATTCCAGTATTTCCCGGGATTTCTACATTTTCCGGATAGCTCTATAAAAACAAAAAAATTTACTATTTATTTTCAAACAAAAAGCATCGCAAAATTTACATTTCATATAATTCTAACCAACGAACTCACTACATCACTAGTTATATTTCGATGCTGATTATTTTAGTTTTTTTTTTTCGTAATAACATAGTTGTTTATACAATGGATATCGTTTTTGACGAAAGAGTATATGCTATATAAAATAAAGGAATTTTCGAAGGATCTTTTATATGAATTGAAAAGGCTTATAAAGATTTCATGGATGTTACAATCACAGTTTTCAATATAAAGACCCTAGTTGGATTTTATTCTTAACTTCAATTTATCAAGAATAAAATCCACGAGGACATTTGTTTAATGCTTTTTTGTTTTGAAACCTAGCGTTTGAAATGAAGCTAACATTGTTTTAAAGAAACATAAATAAATTAGTCACAAAGAAGAGAAATATCCAACAAATTTACTGGCACAAAATAATATTGGGTCGATGTACCATTAGGGCGGTTACAAATTTAAAAATGTTTGAAAGTCCAATCTCCCATATGTTCCTTACCATCCTTACCATAAAAATAGTGTTCTGTGAAATTTTCAGCTTTCTAGGTGGTGATTTAATGGTGGCCCAAAGACAATGTAGGTTTATATGGAAATAACTATGGAGAAATGTAGGTTTATATGGAAATTACTAAGGAGAAATTTTGAGAAATGTTTCAAACACGCTAGTACTGTAGTGTAAGTAGAAACATATCATCCCATATTGAAAATTCATTCTTCAAACCTTAATGAAGGATGTTGCTGAAGAAACAAATCTTTTCTGAGCTAATTTTGTAAAAAAACATAAAAATACTAAAACTCAAATTTTTGTATTTATTGTTGCTTGTGCTACTATAGGAACACAAATACAAGTCAAAGCCGTATTTTTAAAAAACATTTACATTTTTCCTTTAAAGTGTGGATCAAAAGCCTTCGGTTGATATTAAAAAATGTTTAGTTTTAATAATTATTTTGTTTTATGACAAATATTTCTTTTAGCAGTGCTACTATAGGAACAATAAGTTTGTTATAGATGCAAGGGAGCTTAAACTATAAGCAAAACTATATTTTGTTTATTTTTTTTAGCAAGATCGATTTGTGTATCAATGGTACTTAGATAAATAGTTAGATAATAGCAACGATTTATAGCAAAACGGTCATAAAAAGCCACTAGTGCGACTATAGGGGACTATCTACTAATGGAACACTGACCCTACACGAAATATGAATATTTTGATAAAGAAAATTCCACCAAATTGACTTTATTTTCACATCTTTTAGAATTTTCCGGGATCCTGGTATTCCCGGGAAATGGAAATTTTTTTACCGTTTCCAATCATCAAATCTCGGGAAATCAAATCCCGGGAAATTTGGAAACTTTACCCAAGACCACTCTCGAAGTTTGAGGAAATATGGTTTAGTTTAAAGCTGAAAAATCTTCAAATTATATGTTCTTAAGATAGTCAGTTCATACCCTTGTTTATTTTGGACCAATAATTTTCATGTGATGGTGATAAATTTCATAATCAAGTATGCATTAAGAGCAGCATTTTTGTGTTATTAAATTTGATGAAATTAGTTTGAAAACCATCTGTAATTGATACCAGGCAATTCCAAAGTTCACTAATATATCTAACGTAAAACTACAAAAGTTACAACCACAGCGAAATATATTGAAATCCAGGAAAAATGTTGACTTTTTTTCCATTTCGTTATCACCTTAACAGCGATGTTTTATTTTTAATTAGGGTCATATATTTAGCTGAAAGTAGAACACCTCTTCTTTATGTAAAAAATAGTTCAAACGTTCTAGATGTCCTGCATTTGAAAAATCAAGAAAATCTTAATAAACTTAATTATTTGATTCTTTTTTTTAATATCATACATTTCTCTAAGTATGCTCCATATATTACTTTACTTACGAACATAATCAAACATTCGAAACATCGAATGTCAGGTATGAATTTATTCATGTTTAACTTTAAAACTTGTCTTTGCATCTTAGTCAGGTCTACATTACTTTCTGGTCTGACATGACAGAGAATACACATAATATTTCGTTAGAAGATGTTCCGAGTTATGGTTGAGTAATAATCGCTGAAATGCAGATACCATCGGCATATATAATTAGAATTACAGTTTGCGTCGTATTTTGCTTGAATTTTATAAAACTAGAGGAGACGCATTTTGTTTGACTCAAATTGCTGGACCATAGCTTAACAGTTATAAAAATAGGGGAAATTTGTAGTCTAATTTAGAATAATGTTGGCGACCATTTTGAATTTTAAATAAAAAAAACGTGATTCACCGTTAGCGCTTCGCTTTGAATTTTGAGATCAGCTTCAAAAAGCATAAAAAACTGAGTTAGAGCAGCTGTAAAAACTGTACAATAATATTTACCGAATGAAAGATTTTCTAATTAAATGCACACATCATATTTTGTACAATGCCATTTTGTTCTTAGTCAATTTATCAAACAAAAAGAAATACAATATCAAATAATAAAAAATCATTCAATTCAGTTGTATTATCAAAATTCTGCTTTTGAAGAGCTCTACACAGTACCAGAAACATAAATGGTCGTTACTCAAAAACTGTGGAATCAATTTGCTCAAATGTTTCACAATTTTGTTTAAACAGCGAAATGCAATAACAATATATTGTTTTAAAAGCGAAATGCTGAGAAAAGTTTTGAAATTTGAGGCAGACACAAAAACGTTTACAAATAAACGGTGCTATGTGATTTTTGGATTGGCGCTAGATGATTCGTTTTACACTGAGTGAGAGGTTCTACAAGACTGAGTTTATTTCATGGATTGAGATTTCTTTCACATCGTAATAGTATTAGTTGTATGACTCTAGTAAATAGTCAATAGCATATACAGTAGTCAATGTTAAGGTACATTCAATTGATACAAAGAAAAATACTTTCATTTTTTACATCAACAAATTTTTCAACTAAATAATGTTTAAGCCCATGGACTTTATCTCTTCTTTCCATATTTTAATAGAAATGGAACACAAACTAAATACGTGCAAATAGGTACATATTGGTTTTCATTTGTTAGAAATGTAAATTAAGGTTTTTGTGATATTTGTAATTGTTATATATTAAAATGTATTTAAGGGTTTTCGGATTTTCGTTAATGATCTGTATAGACTAAAAATCGAGAACCCATAGCAACATATCCTACATCACAGTTGATCCCTATATATTAAAATATTAGTGATATTTCTTATGATACGACTTCATCAATGCCTGGGAATAGAAGCGCCCTCTGGTTTATAGCAACGCCCCCTCAAAAAGGGACGACTAAGAAGCTCAAATTTTACAACGACAGGGCTGGTCATTTGTACATTTTGTTTCGTCCCGTACACCTGTACAAAGTAAGTTGAATCAATCAACATTTGTTATCATAAGTTAAGTCGCATAAGATCATAGTTAAGTTCGGTAGAAAATTTGTACGCTCGCATTGTATGCTATTATTTATCACGTAACATATGCACGTATATCGCCTTCAGTTTTATACGTAGTAGGCCTTTTCGCGACATCTTATTAGTGAAATTTTGCACATACAAAGCCTCTAGATGATTTCGTTATACGTACATTTTGGTTGTCTGGGTCGTACATTCGAACGTTTGTGGAGCGATCAAGCCGGTCGGTGTTGGTGGTTGGAGGTATTTTGTGACTTTTGTGGATGCCTGGAGCCACTTTGTGATACCCCGGAGCAGAACGGCGTTTCCGAACGCATAAACCGCTCTCTCGTTGAGCGCGCTTGGGCCATGCTGGAAGACTTCGGCGTGAACAAGTGCTTCTGGGGTTACGCAGTACAGGATGTGGCTCATCTGCTGAACCGTAGCCCTTCCAGCGCCATCGATCCATACCAGCTGTGGGAAGTATCAAAGCCGGACGTCCAGAAACTTCGAGTCTTTGGTTGCTCTTTTTTCGTTCACATTCCGAAGGAGCAACGAGGTAAGTTGGACGTTAAATCTTGGAAAGGCCTTTTCCTGGATATGCCCACAACGGCTATAGAGTGTGGAACCCGACGAAGCGGCAGATTATGCACGTTCGCGACGTCGATTTTGTAGAGTCCATGCGCGGGGAAAATACTTCGGGATGTGGCGTTGAGCGATGATGAACAATCCGAACCGGTTGAAGCGGCACCGGATGCAAGATTAAATGTTCTGGATACGGACAAGCAGGATGGCGGTTCCAGAACGGAATCGGTGTCGGAATACGAGAGTTTCGTCGTAGAAGACCGCACCAGAGCAGAATCGGAATCCGGATCGAGCAGCAATGGTGAAATCGATCCAGTACAACCAACCCGCTCTGGTCGACCAATGCTAGCGCGGAAACAACCGGCGTGGTAAGATGACTATGACATGGAGTACGCAGCGTATGGGTTGAGCGCCACGGAATACGTCGAGGATTTGCCAAGGACGTTGGCCGAAGCAAAATCGTGGAAGGACTGGCCGAAGTGGAAAGCAGCGGTCAAAGAGGAGTCCGAAGAACGGAACTTGGACTTTGACCGAACTACCAGGAAGCAACGGAGAACCAGATCGCTATAAAGCTCGACTAGTGGCCAGAGGCTTCGAACAACAGTTCGGCTTCGATTATAGTGAAACATATTCTCCGGTCGCCAAACTCGACACGTTGCGTTCTGTCTTGGAGTTTGTTTGTCGGGATAAACTGGTGGTGCATCAAATGGATGTTGCCTAGGCAAACTGCTTCTCCTAGCCGATTTAATCAATGTTACAAGGGACCAGCCTCGGCAGGGCTAATCCTCTGCAGCCAACTTTTGGTCGACGCGCCATAGGCGCTGCAATTGGGAGCAAGCCGTTAGGCCGAAAGTCGTTAGGCCGAAGGCCATCAGGCCGAAGGCCATCAGGCCGAATGCCGTTAGGCCGAAAAGGTCTTTAGGCCGAAAGGGTCGTTAGGCCGAAAGCTATCTCAGACTACAAATTTTGATCGTGTTTGGATTTTCACTCCACGAAGTGAAACATTAATGCGAGTATGTTGTGAAAAAAAATGAAGCAGTTTGGTGCAGTCGTCTTTGAGTAATGAGCATTTAAGGACTGTTCATTTTATAAAGTGGACGCTTTGGACATGCAATATCTTTTTAATTTATCAATGAAATCGAAATCGGTTTTCTGTACATCGTTCGACTAATATTGTACAATGCTGTGGTAACAGGCATCAAAATTATCAGATAGACGATGATACTATCATCTATCTGATAGACAACTGATACTATCAGTTCAGCCAGATGATACTATCACTTCTTGTCTATCTCTGATAGTATCACTGAGAGAACGGTTTCTATCAGAGATAGAGGATAGAGAGATAGTATCCCTATCCCAAAAATTTCTCATCATGATACTATCAGTAAAACATCTCTCAATTAATAATGATAGAGGTTCTATCTCTATCAATTGATAATATTATAGAATAAAAATTGTTGGACTATGGGCATAGAAAATTAACTAAATTCCATATTTAGCGGCTTCAGGAGTGTAAGACTTGTTGGAATCCCATGCAATATGAGTATTTTCGGAACAGGCGCGACGAGAGGATGACGAAAATCGATGTCCGACGCCATTTTGAAATCCAAGATGGCGGCCTGCGGATTAGTGAAATCATTGGAAACCCATGCAATATGGGTATTTTCGGAACGGGCACGACGAGGGGATGACGAAAATCGATGTCCGACGCCATTTTGAAATCCAAGATGGCGGCCTGCGGATTAGTGAAATCATTGGAAACCCATAAAATATGGGTATTTTTGGAACGGGCACGACGAGGGGATGACGAAAACCGATGTCCGACGCCATTTTGAAATCCAAGATGGCGGCCTCCGGATTAGTGAAATCATTGGAAACCCATGCAATATGGGTATTTTCGGAACGGACACGACGAAGGGATGACGAAAATCGATGTCCGACGCCATTTTGAAATCCAAGATGGCGGCCTGCGGATTAGTGAAATCATTGGAAACCCATGCAATATGGGTATTTGTGGAACGGGCACGACGAGGGGATGACGAAAACCGATGTCCGACGCCATTTTGAAATCAAAGATGGCGGGCTCCGGATTAGTGAAATCATTGGAAACCCATGCAATATGGGTATTTTCGGAACGGGCACGACGAGGGGATGACGAAAATCGATGTCCGACGCCATTTTGAAATCCAAGATGGCGGCCTGCGGATTAGTGAAATCATTGGAAACCCATGCAATATGGGTATTTTCGGAACGGGCACGACGAGGGGATGACGAAAACCGATGTCCGACGCCATTTTGAAATGCAAGATGGCGGCCTCCGGATTAGTGAAATCATTGGAAACCCATGCAATATGGGTATTTTTGGAACGGGCACGACGGGGGGATGACGAAAACCGATGTCCGACGCCATTTTGAAATCCAAGATGGCGGGCTCCGGATTAGTGAAATCATTGGAAACCCATGCAATATGGGTATTTTCGGAACGGGCACGACGAGGGGATGACGAAAATCGATGTCCGACGCCATTTTGAAATCCAAGATGGCGGCCTGCGGATTAGTGAAATCATTGGAAACCCATGCAATATGGGTATTTTTGGAACGGGCACGACGGGGGGATGACGAAAACCGATGTCCGACGCCATTTTGAAATCAAAGATGGCGGGCTCCGGATTAGTGAAATCATTGGAAACCCATGCAATATGGGTATTTTCGGAACGGGCACGACGAGGGGATGACGAAAATCGATGTCCGACGCCATTTTGAAATCCAAGATGGCGGCCTGCGGATTAGTGAAATCATTGGAAACCCATGCAATATGGGTATTTTTGGAACGGGCACAACGAGGGGATGACGAAAATCGATGTCCGACGCCTGGGAGGGAGGCACCGATACTACACACGAAATATTAGTTAACGTTATATTGAACTGCAAGATAACTCCAGCTTGCCAACAACAATCAAGGCAGGCTTCGAGAAAATCGGTAGTTTCCTTTTGTTGTGCACCTTCGATCTTTCCTGACAAACATGAAAAAAGGGCCACAGTTTTCTATGCACTAAATATTCATTTTCATTGGAAAAAGTAGAACGATGCGTTTTTCAATGCTTTATGTTCAATCAGATTAAATGGTGCTCACGTGACATTACTTGCGTTATGTGCATAAATTGATTTTCATTCGATTTTTATCACTTTTGAAGAAATACGAAAATGTGTTTTAATCAGTTAAGCGCTTTTTTCATGTTAGTCCAATGTTTGAGATCTGGGCTCACAGTGACAGTTCGTGACAGCGGAATCTCGGCTCACTATGACGTACAGAAATTTTGTATTGGTTTCTCCCTCCCAGTCCGACGCCATTTTGAAATCCAAGATGGCGGCCTGCGGATTAGTGAAATCATTGGAAACCCATGCAATATGGGTATTTTTGGAACGGGCACGACGAGGGGATGACGAAAACCGATGTCCGACGCCATTTTGAAATCCAAGATGGCGGGCTCCGGATTAGTGAAATCATTGGAAACCCATGCAATATGGGTATTTTCGGAACGGGCACGACGAGGGGATGACGAAAATCGATGTCCGACGCCATTTTGAAATACAAGATGGCGGCCTCCGGATTAGTGAAATCATTGGAAACCCATGCAATATGGGTATTTTTGGAACGGGCACGACGAGGGGATGACGAAAACCGATGTCCGACGCCATTTTGAAATCCAAGATGGCGGGCTCCGGATTAGTGAAATCATTGGAAACCCATGCAATATGGGTATTTTCGGAACGGGCACGACGAGGGGATGACGAAAACCGATGTCCGACGCCATTTTGAAATCCAAGATGGCGGCCTCCGGATTAGTGAAATCATTGGAAACCCATGCAATATGGGTATTTTTGGAACGGGCACGACGAGGGGATGACGAAAACCGATGTCCGACGCCATTTTGAAATCCAAGATGGCGGCCTCCGGATTAGTGAAATCATTGGAAACCCATGCAATATGGGTATTTTTGGAACGGGCACAACGAGAGGATGACGAAAATCGATGTCCGACGCCATTTTGAAATCCAAGATGGCGGCCTGCGGATTAGTGAAATCATTGGAAACCCATGCAATATGGGTATTTTCGGAACGGGCACGACGAGGGGATGACGAAAATCGATGTCCGACGCCATTTTGAAATACAAGATGGCGGCCTCCGGATTAGTGAAATCATTGGAAACCCATGCAATATGGGTATTTTCGGAACGGACACGACGAGGGGATGACGAAAACCGATGTCCGACGCCATTTTGAAATCCAAGATGGCGGCCTCCGGATAAGTTAAATCATTGAAAACCCATGCAATATGGGTATTTTCGGAACGGACGCGACGAGGGGATGACGAAAATTGATGTCCGACGCCATTTTGAAATCCATGGCCTCCGGATTAGTGAAATCATTGCAAACCCATGCAATATGGGTATTTTCGGAACGGGCACGACGAGGGGATGACGAAAATCGATGTCCGACGCCATTTTGAAATCCAAGATGGTGGCCTCTGGATAAGTGAAATCATTGGAAACCCATGCAATATGAGTACAGTGGGATTCCGTTTTTGGCATGCTCCATTTTATGCTCCCCCCGATTTGTGCAACAAAATGGATCCGTTTTTGGCAACATTTTTAAATACCACTGAAATTTGTATTTTTTTGTAAATATCATTGTGTCTGTTGCTTTAGTCATTTGAAAAGCAAGTCAACTACTCACTGACTACATTCCAGAGCTCAATTTTCTCGATATTCCCCCAAATCTTACTAACCACTAAGGGCTCTCGTACGCGCCTATTTACTTCGGGATGGTCATTGGTCATATATTTGCAGCGTTTTATGAGGCCATAAATCTCCACAAGTATCTCAACTAGAGAACAGTTAATTTTTCTTAGGCATTTATACTGAGTGACCAGCCTACTTGAGTCTGCCAGTAAGTCATACACTTATTAAAACCGCTTTGCTTCAGTTTTGGATCAGCTTGTTTGAACAAAGCACAAGCACTGACAAAAGATGGTTTGGTTTGACTTTATTAACGAGATTTTTAGCCCTGGGCTAGTTCATCTCGGGACCAACGGCTTTACTTCCCTTCCGAAGGAAGTCGTCACTATAACTTTTAACGTCATAAGTGACTATGTCAGGGATGGGATTCGATCCCAGGTCCTCGGCGTGAGAGGCGAGCGTTCTAACCACTACACCAGGTCCGTCCCCCACTGACAAAAGAGCCACAGAAAGTCTATGACTCATACAGAGCTATAAATTTCGTCTCACCTTCCTAGTTCACTATTGTTATTATTATGGAATTGCATACATTGCGTATATAAAAACACCACTGTAAGAGAAACAAATAAAACAAAATGTCGTGTATCATAAGTTTCAAGGAATTTCATGAAATAAATTGCGTTATTCTAAAGAATTGCAAAAGTGTCAACATAAAATCCAAAAAACCGTCTACATATTTTATTAAATTGTATTTCATTTTTCAAGAATTACAATGTGCCTTTTAATATTGCTGTGTGCGTTTGAAATGCAAATATCAAATGCGGGAACACCAAATGCGGTAAGATTTTTCACAAGAAATGCGATGTCAAAGATATATTTTTCTTGCTTGGGCGGTGGTGATTTATACAATCGTTGCTGGGTGTCCTTTGATTGTTTCGTGTTACCGCATTTGGAGGACGTTTAGTCAGGATTTGCATCTCAAATTCAAACAGCAATACCATTGCCATGATGACAAATGCGACCACAGTGCAAACAACACTTTATTCTGAATACAGTGAAACCTCCATGAGTCGATGCTCCATGACTCGATATCGACTCATGGAACCATACTGAAAACAAAATTTCATGGTTACTATGATGGTCCCCTCAATCAGCTTTCCAAAGCATTTGTTTCTACTTCTCGATATTTCCATGAGTCGATAGTCCCTACAGATATCGAATCATGGAGGTTTCACTGTATTATCACTAAACCGTGCGATAAATACGCTTGAGATTGTTTAAACTTTGTCTGTGGTATTAGTGTGTAAATTGATCTTTCTGCGTCAGATATCTAGAACTACAGTGGGGTTCCGTTTTTGGCATGCTCCGTTTTTGGCATGCTCCGATTTTGGCACCCCCCGATTTTGGCAACAAAATGGATCCGTTTTTGGCAACATTTTTCAATAACATTAAAATTTATAAATTTGTGTAAATATTATCGTGTCTGTTGCTTTAGTCATTTGAATAGCATGTTAACTTCACACTCATTACATTTCAGAGCTCCATTTTCGTCGATATTTCCCTAAATCTCACCAACTACTAAGGACTCGCGTACGCGCTTATTTACTTCAGAATGGTCATTGGTCATGCATTGGCAACGTTTCATGAGGCCAATAATCTCCACCAGTATCTCAACTAAAGACCAATCTCTTTTATTAGGCATTCTAATTGAGTGACCAGCCCACTTGAGTCTGCCAGTACGTGATACAATAAAAACACTGTTCTTCAGATTTGGAACAGCTTGTTTGAACAAAGCACCAGCACCGACATAAGAGCAACAAAAAATCTATGGCTCACACAGAGTAACAATCATAAATTTTGTCTCATCTTGTTAGCTCACTGTCTTTATTATTATGGATTTACATACATTGCGCATGTAAAAACACACCGCAATAATAGATATAAATATGTACAGCAAAATATCGTGTATCATGCCTTTAAATAAATTTCATTAAATAACTTGACAAATGCGGATAGTCCAAACTACAATTTATTTTCGATAATATCATTGAAGCGTGCGATAAATACGACTGAGAATGTTTTAACTTTTTGTCTGTGATATTGGTCTTTCTGCGTCAACTATTTAAAGCTACGTTCCCTCTTTTCTATAGACTCTGTAAGGCGTTAGATTTGTTAAGAGACGATCCAGAATTCTGTTTAAGATTGTTAATCAACGGTACGGGCCTCAACATCATCAAAATGTTCCTTACGAGCTGAGTCTATGAGTTTCCTAACTGTACCCTGAAGAATCCTTAAATGATTCTTGGTTCTTGTGGGACTTTTCAGAAATTTTAACGTATTCATGAGAATATCTACAGATTCCAAGTGGACACTGAGGGCTTCTTGAGGGATCCTTAGAGTGTATAATTGGTTATGGAGAATTATGTCCAAAATCTGGTGATTCCTAATAAACTCTAAGGCGTCCTGAAAATTTTAAGCGGGATAATGTGAATTTCTAGTAGTATTTTTTATTATTTTCGGCGAAAGCTTGGAGATTTTGAAAAGGTTCCCAGAGGAATTTGAGGTGTGCTAGTGGTAGCCTAATAATAATCAACTTTTAATTTTTCCATTGGAGACTTGAGAATTTTCAGCAACATCGCAGCGGAATTCCAAGCAGCAAAAGCCTTAGCAAGATCCTGAAAACTCTATGCAAGATCCTACGGATGCTTGGCAATTTGCTTCAGAGCTCAAGCGTTTTTTCTGTAGATTCCTTATGATAACCTGAAGATTCCTTTAAGGTCCATGAAGTTTCATAACAGGATCCTGTAAATTTCAGTTGATTTCATAAGGTAGGTGGACAACATACATAAAGCTTAATTAAAAATTATTTCAAGTAAAAATTGAATTCTACAAAATAACAAGTCACATTTATGCATTATCGCATGTTTATGTTTGCCCTTTTGATGCAGTCAACCATTCGTTATAAAATGCTTTACTTTATTAGAAACATATATTGAATGAGCAATTCTAAACTCACCGAATTTTTCAAAATTTTTCGTCAAAGTCCAAAAGTCAAACTGATTACAAATGTTCATTTAATTAGGAAAAAAAAGCTCATGCCGTTTTGCAATACCCAGCGCTTTTGTTTCGTAAATACTTCTTTAAAAGAATACAAACATATTTTTTTCGTGTTCTTTCATAGTTTTAAGAAAATGTCCAGTTCGTCAATAAAAGTCACTTATGCGATTATTGGTTTTACAAGGCCCTCTTATACAAAAATTATACATAAAGCTTCTAAAAAATAATTGAAGATGTTGAGGCGTATAAACGCCACTAGAAAAACGTTTGCCAGATTTAACATGACGGGGCTATAGATTCATAGCATAGTATAACCCTTTGGAAAAATGCTTCGAAGTGAACCTTTTCGAAGTCTCAACGCCCTATGATTCCATAAAATGATGTATTAACATAGTAATGATGTTTTCAAAATTAATAGTTGAAAAATAAAATTTGAAATATGGGTTCCGATTTTGGCACGGTTCCGTTTTTGGCAACTGAAAATTTCAACTTTGTTGCCAAAAACGGAATCCCACTGTACTTTCCCGCTTTGTTAGGAATTCTGTAAGACGTTAGATTGGTTAAAAGACGATCCAACATTGTATACAAGTTTTTTTGATCAAGGATATGGGCCTCATAAGATAATCATTATGTTTTAACGAGCTGGGTCAATAAGTTTCGTAACTATACTCCGAAGAATCCGGAGATTCGTGGTTTTAGGGGATTTCTCAGATATTTCAACGTATTCTTGAGGATTTCTGCAAGTTCTTATCGGAAACTGAGGGTTTCTTGCAGGATCTTGAGATTGTATAAATGATTATTGGATATAATGTCCAAAATATGGTGATTCCTAACAAACTATTAATATTTCTAAAGCTTCCTGTGAATGATTTCACTAATCTGGAGGCCGCCATCTTGGATTTCAAAATGGCGCCGGACATCGATTTTTGTCATCCCCTCATCGTGCCCGTTCCGAAAATACCCATATTGCATGGGTTTCCAATGATTTCACTAATCCGGAGGCCGCCATCTTGGATTTCAAAAAGCCGCCGGACATCGATTTTCGTCATCCCCTCGTCGCGCCCGTTCCGAAAATACCCATATTGCATGGGTTTCCAATGATTTCACTTATCCGGAGGCCGCCATATTGGATTTCAAAATGGCGTCGGACATCGATTTTCGTCATCCCCTCGTCGCGCCCGTTCCGAAAATACCCATATTGCATGGGTTTCCAATGATTTCACTAATCCGGAGGTCGCCATCTTGGATTTCAAAATGGCGTCGGACATCGATTTTCGTCATCCCCTCGTCGCACCCGTTCCGAAAATACCCATATTGCATGGGTTTCCAATGATTTCACTAATCCGGAGGCCGCCATCTTGGATTTCAAAAAGCCGCCGGACATCGATTTTCGTCATCCCCTCATCGTGCCCGTTCCGAAAATACCCATATTGCATGGGTTTGCAATGATTTCACTAATCCGGAGGCCGCCATCTTGGATTTCAAAATGGCGCCGGACATCGATTTTCGTCATCCCCTCATCGTGCCCGTTCCGAAAATACCCATATTGCATGGGTTTGCAATGATTTCACTAATCCGGAGGCCGCCATCTTGGATTTCAAAATGGCGTCGGACATCGATTTTCGTCATCCCCTCATCGTGCCCGTTCCGAAAATACCCATATTGCATGGGTTTGCAATGATTTCACTAATCCGGAGGCCGCCATCTTGGATTTCAAAATGGCGCCGGACATCGATTTTCGTCATCCCCTCATCGTGCCCGTTCCGAAAATACCCATATTGCATTGGTTTCCAATGATTTCACTAATCCGGAGGCCGCCATCTTGGATTTTAAAATGGCGCCGGACATCGATTTTCGTCATCCCCTCATCGTGCCCGTTCCGAAAATACCCATATTGCATGGGTTTGCAATGATTTCACTAATCCGGAGGCCGCCATCTTGGATTTCAAAAAGCCGCCGGACATCGATTTTCGTCATCCCCTCATCGTGCCCGTTCCGAAAATACCCATATTGCATGGGTTTGCAATGATTTCACTAATCCGGAGGCCGCCATCTTGGATTTCAAAATGGCGTCGGACATCGATTTTCGTCATCCCCTCATCGTGCCCGTTCCGAAAATACCCATATTGCATGGGTTTGCAATGATTTCACTAATCCGGAGGCCGCCATCTTGGATTTCAAAATGGCGCCGGACATCGATTTTCGTCATCCCCTCGTCGTGCCCGTTCCGAAAACACCCATATTGCATGGGTTTCCAATGATTTCACTAATCCGGAGGCCGCCATCTTGGATTTCAAAATGGCGTCGGACATCGATTTTCGTCATCCCCTCGTCGCGCCCGTTCCGAAAATACCCATATTGCATGGGTTTCCAATGATTTTACTAATCCGGAGGCCGCCATCTTGGATTTCAAAAAGCCGCCGGACATCGATTTTCGTCATCCCCTCGTCGTGCCCGTTCCGAAAACACCCATATTGCATGGGTTTCCAATGATTTCACTAATCCGGAGGCCGCCATCTTGGATTTCAAAATGGCGTCGGACATCGATTTTCGTCATCCCCTCGTCGTGCCCGTTCCGAAAACACCCATATTGCATGGGTTTCCAATGATTTCACTAATCCGGAGGCCGCCATCTTGGATTTCAAAATGGCGTCGGACATCGATTTTCGTCATCCCCTCGTCGTGCCCGTTCCGAAAACACCCATATTGCATGGGTTTGCAATGATTTCACTTATCCGGAGGCCGCCATCTTGGATTTCAAAATGGCGTCGGACATCGATTTTCGTCATCCCCTCGTCGCGCCCGTTCCGAAAATACCCATATTGCATGGGTTTCCAATGATTTCACTAATCCGGAGGCCGCCATCTTGGATTTCAAAATGGCGTCGGACATCGATTTTCGTCATCCCCTCGTCGTGCCCGTTCCGAAAACACCCATATTGCATGGGTTTCCAATGAATTCACTAATCCGGAGGCCGCCATCTTGGATTTCAAAATGGCGTCGGACATCGATTTTCGTCATCCCCTCGTCGTGCCCGTTCCGAAAACACCCATATTGCATGGGTTTCCAATGATTTCACTAATCCGGAGGCCGCCATCTTGGATTTCAAAAAGCCGCCGGACATCGATTTTCGTCATCCCCTCGTCGTGCCCGTTCCGAAAATACCCATATTGCATGGGTTTGCAATGATTTCACTAATCCGGAGGCCGCCATCTTGGATTTCAAAATGGTGCCGGACATCGATTTTCGTCATCCCCTCATCGTGCCCGTTCCGAAAATACCCATATTGCATGGGTTTCCAATGATTTCACTAATCCGGAGGCCGCCATCTTGGATTTCAAAAAGCCGCCGGACATCGATTTTCGTCATCCCCTCGTCGTGCCCGTTCCGAAAATACCCATATTGCATGGGTTTGCAATGATTTCACTTATCCGGAGGCCGCCATCTTGGATTTCAAAATGGTGCCGGACATCGATTTTCGCCATCCCCTCATCGTGCCCGTTCCGAAAATACCCATATTGCATGGGTTTCCAATGATTTCACTAATCCGGAGGCCGCCATCTTGGATTTCAAAATGGCGTCGGACATCGATTTTCGTCATCCCCTCGTCGTGCCCGTTCCGAAAACACCCATATTGCATGGGTTTCCAATGATTTCACTAATCCGGAGGCCGCCATCTTGGATTTCAAAAAGCCGCCGGACATCGATTTTCGTCATCCCCTCGTCGTGCCCGTTCCGAAAATACCCATATTGCATGGGTTTGCAATGATTTCACTTATCCGGAGGCCGCCATCTTGGATTTCAAAATGGTGCCGGACATCGATTTTCGCCATCCCCTCATCGTGCCCGTTCCGAAAATACCCATATTTCATGGGTTTCCAATGATTTCACTAATCCGGAGGCCGCCATCTTGGATTTCAAAATGGCGTCGGACATCGATTTTCGTCATCCCCTCGTCGTGCCCGTTCCGAAAACACCCATATTGCATGGGTTTCCAATGATTTCACTAATCCGGAGGCCGCCATCTTGGATTTCAAAAAGCCGCCGGACATCGATTTTCGTCATCCCCTCGTCGTGCCCGTTCCGAAAATACCCATATTGCATGGGTTTGCAATGATTTCACTTATCCGGAGGCCGCCATCTTGGATTTCAAAATGGTGCCGGACATCGATTTTCGCCATCCCCTCATCGTGCCCGTTCCGAAAATACCCATATTGCATGGGTTTGCAATGATTTCACAAATCCGGAGGCCGCCATCTTGGATTTCAAAATGGCGCCGGACATCGATTTTCGTCATCCCCTCATCGTGCCCGTTCCGAAAATACCCATATTGCATGGGTTTGCAATGATTTCACTTATCCGGAGGCCGCCATCTTGGATTTCAAAATGGTGCCGGACATCGATTTTCGTCATCCCCTCATCGTGCCCGTTCCGAAAATACCCATATTGCATGGGTTTGCAATGATTTCACTTATCCGGAGGCCGCCATCTTGGATTTCAAAATGGTGCCGGACATCGATTTTCGCCATCCCCTCGTCGTGCCCGTTCCGAAAACACCCATATTGCATGGGTTTCCAATGATTTCACTAATCCGGAGGCCGCCATCTTGGATTTCAAAAAGCCGCCGGACATCGATTTTCGTCATCCCCTCATCGTGCCCGTTCCGAAAATACCCATATTGCATGGGTTTGCAATGATTTCACTTATCCGGAGGCCGCCATCTTGGATTTCAAAATGGTGCCGGACATCGATTTTCGCCATCCCCTCATCGTGCCCGTTCCGAAAATACCCATATTGCATGGGTTTGCAATGATTTCACTTATCCGGAGGCCGCCATCTTGGATTTCAAAAAGCCGCCGGACATCGATTTTCGTCATCCCCTCATCGTGCCCGTTCCGAAAATACCCATATTGCATGGGTTTGCAATGATTTCACTAATCCGGAGGCCGCCATCTTGGATTTCAAAATGGTGCCGGACATCGATTTTCGTCATCCCCTCATCGTGCCCGTTCCGAAAATACCCATATTGCATGGGTTTCCAATGATTTCACTAATCCGGAGGCCGCCATCTTGGATTTCAAAATGGCGTCGGACATCGATTTTCGTCATCCCCTCGTCGTGCCCGTTCCGAAAACACCCATATTGCATGGGTTTCCAATGATTTCACTAATCCGGAGGCCGCCATCTTGGATTTCAAAAAGCCGCCGGACATCGATTTTCGTCATCCCCTCATCGTGCCCGTTCCGAAAATACCCATATTGCATGGGTTTGCAATGATTTCACTTATCCGGAGGCCGCCATCTTGGATTTCAAAATGGTGCCGGACATCGATTTTCGTCATCCCCTCATCGTGCCCGTTCCGAAAATACCCATATTGCATGGGTTTCCAATGATTTCACTAATCCGGAGGCCGCCATCTTGGATTTCAAAATGGCGTCGGACATCGATTTTCGTCATCCCCTCGTCGTGCCCGTTCCGAAAACACCCATATTGCATGGGTTTCCAATGATTTCACTAATCCGGAGGCCGCCATCTTGGATTTCAAAAAGCCGCCGGACATCGATTTTCGTCATCCCCTCGTCGTGCCCGTTCCGAAAATACCCATATTGCATGGGTTTGCAATGATTTCACTTATCCGGAGGCCGCCATCTTGGATTTCAAAATGGTGCCGGACATCGATTTTCGCCATCCCCTCATCGTGCCCGTTCCGAAAATACCCATATTGCATGGGTTTGCAATGATTTCACTAATCCGGAGGCCGCCATCTTGGATCTCAAAATGGCGCCGGACATCGATTTTCGTCATCCCCTCATCGTGCCCGTTCCGAAAATACCCATATTGCATGGGTTTCCAATGATTTCACTAATCCGGAGGCCGCCATCTTGGATTTCAAAATGGCGTCGGACATCGATTTTCGTCATCCCCTCGTCGTGCCCGTTCCGAAAACACCCATATTGCATGGGTTTCCAATGATTTCACTAATCCGGAGGCCGCCATCTTGGATTTCAAAAAGCCGCCGGACATCGATTTTCGTCATCCCCTCGTCGTGCCCGTTCCGAAAATACCCATATTGCATGGGTTTCCAATGATTTCACTAATCCGGAGGCCGCCATCTTGGATTTCAAAATGGCGTCGGACATCGATTTCCGTCATCCCCTCGTCGTGCCCGTTCCGAAAATACCCATGAGAATATACTTTGAGTTATTTTTATTAGCTTTTTCCCATTATGCGCAAGATTTTGGTTTCGCTGTTTGTTTCAATGATAGGATAGATAGGGATAGCTATGGAAATTTGCTGATAGTATCTTTTTCCCCAAAGATAGATGATAAAGATATGCTTGATCCATCAGTGATGGAAAAATGCTGATAGTATCTCCATCCGTCTATCAATTGATAGAGATAATATAGACTATCTTCTATCCATCATTTTTCAAGAAGTGATAGTATCCCTATCACTACCCATAGGGATAGTATCATTTGATAGTATCAAAAGATAGACGTGATAATGATAAAAGATAGGGATAAATTTGAAGCCTGTGTGGTAATAAAAAAGTTACCAAAATAATATGATTTCACACTAATAAGGCACAACGTTAAGAACGGTCGATTTTTGGAGGTTATCAAAATCAAGGATTATTAAAAATCGGCAGGAAAATTCGACAATTTATATTTTTTATTTTCATAAAATGGTTGTACTTCGAAAGCATCATCAATTAGAAGCTTGCTAAAAAATATCAAGTTATTTTTGGAGAAGCAATTTTGCAGATATCATAAAATCATTTTTTATCAATTTTTTTTAAAGAAAAATACCTTAAATTTAAATGGAACTGATATGAGTAGAATTTTAAGGTTTAAAGTACGTCCAAACGGGAGCAATAATATAGTATTTATAATAAAAATAACTTACGCCTTCATAGAGTTGCTGATTTAGTCCCCACGTCATATTTTAAGCACAATAGAAAAACAAATAATTTATTTTCAGAAGACCACTCAAAGCACAATAACAATCATCAAGATTGGGAACACGCAGCATTTTCTTGTCAATTTCTAAAACGCCTTCTCCCATCTTCCCCTTTTTTTTGATACATAATATAATGTATATACATAGTTCGTCTCAAAATCGTAAACTCTCCGTTAACCGCGAATATGCTACGTCATTTATGGACGGTCCCTTAAGGACATTGTCCCAAACGTTCAAAGATGGCAGCAAATATGGCACCCGTCAACTCCCTCTTCCTTCTTCCCTCTGAACGCTTCCCCTCATGCATACTCTACCACAGCCACAGCGAGCGTTCAATAAAAATAAAAAATGTACCAACTAACCTGTTCAGAATAAGCATATTTTGCTACTCATATTAAAACAGTGAGTTTTCTTTGTGTTGGGAGATATTCTGGATCATTATAATAAATAATTCATTAGTTTTGTGCATAACTAAAATCACTTCGCGAATGCTATTGAATTTCTCACAACACTTGTATTTTCTCACATCACAAACTATTTCCGTTTATAACTTCCCTTCCATACACCGCAGCACTTCAAATTCTTGATGGAATACTCTGTACACTCTACATTTTCGACTGGAGTACTTCCCAGACATAGAAAACTAATAGTTTTTCACTTTTGTGTTCGAACAAACTACGCGTAAAAAGTTCCCACGGAATCGGATGTATTACACCGGTTTGTTTGTTTTGCGGTTGTCAGTCAGCTGTTGCTAGGGTTGTTGCTATGTATTTGAAGAACGTTCTAAGATCTTGAATTCAAATATATCAATATATCACTACTACATTGTAACGATTGTCTTCGTTACATGAGTTGAATTTGTGTAATAAATGTAAACACAGTTTATATGTTAAAAACAAAAATATATGTGCTTTATATATGTCCGTTATATCGGACAAGACGATGCATACCATCCTTAATTATGTGGCTCATATGTTGAACTTGCCGTTCAATGTGAATAGGTTCCCTACTGGTGAGTTTGAGAACTATCACTCAAATGATTGCAGATTGCATACCTAAAGGTGCACTCCACTCAGCTCGACTCGAGTTCAGCTCGACAATTTGAGAAATTTGAAATCCTTAAACAGGAAACCCTTTTCCACCAATGAAAATTCAACACCAATCTGAATAGAAAACCGGAAACCAAAATCGAACCAATCGAAATTAAGATAATTAAAACAATAGGCATTGGCTCCACCAAAAGGGGGTTGGATTAACTTGTCGATGAAATTTGAGTTTATTCTGGTGAAAACCGTTGTTGAGTAAAGGTGGTTCTAAGTGTCGACAGCAAAGTACACGCGTGTGACATCTTAAATACGGTGCAGTGAGTCGAATATAATTAAAGTAAAGTAAACCTAGTTCTAATTAGTTTCCAATTTAGATCTATTTGGCTAGTTTTTCGGTTTGTGGCTCATTCACGTCAAAATAAGAGTGTCAGGCAAAATCGGTTGGACTATAAGGTAAGAACTTTATTGAAAAAGTGATGAGAGTGCTCGGACATTACAAGTTTACGTTGAACAGGTGACAACCCCATTCAACGTGGGTGTTTGGACTGGATTGCCAAGATCCATACCGTCGGGACACTCGGTCGCCGCTAGGTGGCAAGCAGCTACTCCACCGCATGATAATTCCGGGACGCCAAACAACCCGTGAATACGCTGTGCGGCCATCCTAGACTACGGCGATAGGAACCAAGACCGTATTTCAAGCCCTCACCGTCCCTGAAGCGCTTCCTACGTTGGACATCTAAGCCATACGCCCTCTGGCGACCAAGTAAGCTTGTCCTAAGTGCACTCCATGATTCGAGCTCAAAAGGCCTGTAAATATTGTAAAAAGATAGTTGTTAGGTACCAATAGTTCATAAGTTTTGGTTTCACACTCTTTCGGAAATGAAATCATTAGAACATGAATTCGTTAGAACTATTTGATTTATTTTGGATATTTTTTTAGAATTAGGTTTGATAATAGTAAGTATTTTGAATTGAATTGGGGACCCTGGCAGCACTGGCTGAGGGAAGGTTGTGCATTTTTAACGTGGTACTCAAATAGTGAAAAAATGTGGCAATATCAAAGTAAAATCGACGAAAAATACATATCCGTACGTAGAAAAGAGCAAAGTCGCGAGTGCAAGTTAAATTTCAGTTGGAAAATGGATTAAAAGTTAATAATTTAGAATTTAAAAAAGTGGAATTGCTGTGAAAAAAAAAAGATTGGCGACAGCATGCACGGGGGAAGCGATTAGTGTATGAGTGAACGCAGTCTCAGTAGTAGTGGTAGTGAAAGGTAGGACGGGTGGATGTGGTGTGGTGAAAGAGGTGAACGTGTGGAGAATTTTCGCTTGCGAGTCTTACCCACACCAACTGATTAAAGTAATCTTTCGGAAGCGGGAAAAAGAAGCGGGTATGAGATGGATAGGAAGAGCTAAACTGTCAACTTCCTATCGCTAACATTTTGTGGAAAAAGGGCGGACTCTTCTTCCCATCTATTGGGTCTTTCTGACAAGCAAGGGCTTGATTGTACGACTGTTCGTGTGAACTTACTTTTGGAAGGAGATTCTTTTTCCTTGCGGGTTTCGCGTAAGTGTCGCTGCTTACGGGTCCGCCATTCGTTTTTGGCCCTTCAGACAGGAGTATGATTGAATACGAATAGTCATACAATCTCGAACAAATTGTTTTGTTAGAATAGGCCATTGCTACCGGTGGATACCTTGCTACAATAGATGGCAGCCTATATCATCATCATCATCAGTAAGTATTTTGAATTGAATTTTATCTACTTAGCGGTCTACTTTCGAACAACCGTGAAAGACCAGGCGTCTCCGCCATTAACGCGAATTTCATCATCTAGCAGTTTCGAGTAGTCGTTTATAGTTGCTAATTATTCTGGTTCGATTAGGTTTCGATGAGTATAATTGATTGGTTGACTTGAATTCGATTGGTCGAGGTTTACTACGTATTTGGGAAAACCTACCCGCCCTGTTTAAAAAGTCTCTAGCCGGATTTCAACGGTGACAGTGACCCTTCTTCCGAAGGTGGCGCTTAAGTCACTGTCTACGAGTAACCATTTACGTTGGTTAGGCTCTCTTTTCGTCTTTTGGGTCATAAAATCAAGGTTACAACATATACTGCTGACATATTTCATTCATATCACAAATGCTAGGAAATACCTTTTAGCGGTCGCAGTGAACTTTCACCTTAAGGTATTTTGTGTGACATCCACTCCAGTAAAACTCTGTATTAATTCAAAATGAAAAATGTCTAGTTTCCTGAAGGCGAAAAAGATTTTTATTTTTGAAATAAAGTTTCTAACATTTTCTTCAGTGATGATCCTTCTTTTAGACATCGGCTTTTCTTTCATGTTAAGCTTCAAAGTAGTAATTGACTAAATGCTAAGGTCAGATATTATTTCTTCTTTAAACGCTGACAGATTGTTTACTTTACTAGTTATTATTGGAGTTATAGTTGCTTTTAATTTCATCTTTTATATTTTTATTCTATTAACATCAGCTAATCTTTGGATAAGACGTTAAATTAAGAGAGCTCGAATTTTCCAAAATTACGCATGCCAATACTTACAGTAGGCTAACAGTACAATAGTTAAACTCTCTTTAAGGGTTCATTCAACTATTACGTAACGCAAAATTTGCCAATTTTAGGCTCCCTACCTCCCCCACGCAACAGATGGACAATTTTAAATTTTTGTATGAATCGTATCACTATGTAAGACCCCCTGTTACGTTAGGTAATGTTTGAATGATCCCTAACCATGTCATGATCTAGTGTCTACAAATTAACTAAGTAAGCATAGAGTCATTTTAACAAAAATAATCGTAACAAGTAATTTCATCGTGGTTGCTATAGTATTTTGGAATGTTGCTATGATACATATTTGTTGATTTTGAAGAAGAAAATTATTTCCATTTAGTCGTCGTCGCAAACGGACCGATTTTGCGTATTCGAATTTCGTCATAATGTCCGACCATATTGAAGTATTGCGTGGCTCCCGTGGTGGCGAAATATTAGTAGTTAACGACTACTTATATCATCGCAATAAGAAAGTGAGTAGTAATGCTGTATTAATTTACTTAAATCTAACATTCACACTTAGATTTTTTTCACGAGCTCGGCTGTGCGAATCTCGGTTTTCCGATTTTAACCGAGATTCAGCTAACCAATTGTCCGGTTGCTTAGCAACGAAGCACGATTAACTGATACTCGGCTTTTATTTGCTGAGATCCCAGGAAATGTGTTTGCTGACTACTCGGCTGTGCGGATCTCGGTTAAAATTAGCCGAGATTCGGCATTCTGAATTAAGTGTGTTGTTTTGTATTACCAGGCTGATGATACCCACTACTGGGAATGCTCCCGAAGAAAACACAACAAGCTATGAGAGAGCAAGTGTTCTTCCAGACTGGTGATAAAATTCGTGGGCAACAACCACGTAATTATTTCGGGAAATCCAGCTTCTCATCATCATGTTCCGGATCCTGCAGCGGTTGATGAGTTCAAACTCCGCAACAAGCTCAAGCGGCTAGCAGAGCTTGATTCCGGTCCTCCAGCCAGAATCATTCGAAACGTTGCAGCTGAGTTTTCGGTTGGAGTTAATCAACGCTTCACCAATAACGCGCAGAAAAAGGTGATCCAACGCCAATCGCCAACGCTCAGCCACCGCAAAATCCAGGAAATCAAGAATTTGTGATTCCGGAAAAGAGTCGAGTGACATTTGAAGGCGGATTATTTTATCGAGGTGAAGTGACAGACGACAACGGTGGAAAGGCGTTAGTCTTTGCCGCGGACGATGACCTCAGGAGATTGGCTTTATCACGATATTGGTTAGCAGATGCCACCTTTGATACTGTCCCTGGAGAGTTTAGACAAATGTTTACTGTCTGAGTGAGTGAGTGAGTACATTTCGGATAATAGAGGAGATGCGTCTTGAGCAAAAAGCTTCCGTTAGTCGTGCATCAGTATGGCTAGAGGGAGGAGCGACAGGCAAGAGAAAAGAAACCATTGATAAAGGGGTGGTCCATTAATTACGTAAGTGTTTATGGGGGGAGGGGGGGGTCTGAGATTTCTTACGTGTCATACAAATTATTTTTTATTTTCATACAAAAAATCTTAACATGGAGGGAGGGGGGGGTTGAAAATCCCCGAAAAATGTCTTACGTAATAAATGGACTGTCCCTTAAAGATGTACGCCTCCAGAGAGTATAGTGCAGAATTACAAGGAATATCAATTATTGGATTATATTAATGCTGTAGCATCTAACCTGAATAGTAAATAGTATTTAATGTCAAGTATTTTAGATTGCTATAACTGTAATAAAACATGAACTCGTTAAACATAATAAACAATATTTCGCTTATTAAACGTTTAATATACACATAATTTGTAGCATTTAAAGGCAGACAGTATCACTTGTTTGACTCAACCATTTTTCACAAGCTAAGTTTTCTGAAATCCTAACATCGCTCAGATATAGTGAAACCAATCTCGGTGAAATACTCAATGATAATTCACTTGGCTTGACTTGAAGCCTAATTATACTATCAATTCATTCGCCTTTCTGACCCAATGGCCTATTCGGCCCAACAACCCATTCTGTCCAACGACCCATTAGGACTATATGCCATTTTCGGCCTAATGACCCTTTCGGCCGAACGACCCTTTCGGCCTAATGACATTCGGCCTAACGACATTCGGCCTAATGGCATTCGGCCTAACGGGATAGCACCCTGCAATTCTAACATAATGTGAGTGACAGCCGTAGTTACTGCATTCCAGCACTCGGCATCCGCACACATTCTCTCTATTATATTGTTAGGGGACGTGTCCCCTCCGCATGTAGTGAACATGCGACCTCTCACTGACGTGCCCAAACAGCCATCCTGGAACAGCCGATTTCACAACTTCGTAGTGAACCACCTTGGCTTCAATCGAAGCACCAACGACCGGTGTTTGTACACCCGCGGATTCGGAGCGACAAGGGTGATTATGGTCCTCTACGTGGACGACATCTTGATTGCCGGAGCATCGCTGAAAGCAATCCAGCTGGTGAAGAACTGTCTCTCCAAGGAATTTGAGATGAAAGTCACCGGTGAAATCAAGTGCTTCCTGGGAATGCAAGTCATCTATGATCGGGCTGCCGGCGTGATGAAGATAACCTAGCGACACTATCTGGAGAATGTCCTGAAACGTTTCAAAATGGTGGACTGCAAGCCGTGCTCAACGCCTATCGTCAACGCCTGAAGCTGCCGAAAGGAAACGAAGAGAATCGGACCGTGCAGCTGTTCAGGGAGCTAGTTGGTTGCTTGCCGTACACGGTGATGACCACTAGACCAAATCTGAAAGCGGCAGTGAACTTCTGTTAATGATCAGTCGTCAACGTAGCAGACTTGATAACTATTGTTGGCATCCTTAACCTCCCTGAAAGTGGGTGCTGGCTGGTTTACATCGTCCGCAGTACTGACGAAGGCATTTCCTCCGTTGACAAAAGTATTTCTTTCATTGCATGTGCTCTCAATACCATTCAGGTGTTCGTTGAAGTGCTGCTTCCACCTTTATGATCACTTCACGTTCACCCTTCAAGATACCCCCAGCCTTATCCCTGCAAATTTCGACCCGCGGCACGAAGCCATTGCGAGAGGCCTTGAACTTCTGATAGAACTTTCTTGTTTCTTGAGACCGACCCAGCTGTTCCATCTCCTCGCACTCCGTCCCCTCCAGGCGGCGTTCCACGTTCTGCTGGGTCCCTTGCTACTGCATGACCGCCCGCGCTGCATTCTTTCCCTCCAGAATCTGCCAACATTCCTCGTCGAACCAATCGTTCCGTCGATTCCGTCCCACGTACTCGACGTTGCTCTCAGAATTGTTGATACAGTGTCATCTTGATTAGGTGTTAGTTAGATAAATGTAAAATTCTAACGTAAAGTAGATGAGTATTTCACGAAACCTTCGCACGCATGTGACCATCTGCCCACTAAGAAGGGAAAACATGCGGTACTGGAAACTACCCATAGACCACTGACTTTTCACAAGCACAGCCAGTTATCAAATCAATTTCGGCAGAGGATTTGCGCTTATGAACATGTTGTTTGTTTTCGGTTAGTGTGGCGTATGTGCTTTCAGCCAGCGCGCTCTATGTTCGCTACCGCCATCATCATCATCATCACTGAGGATTCGCCCTGAGGGACAAACGCGATTCAGCACACTTTCCATTCCACTGTCGAACACCGAGAGCGGAGATGAAACTTCATAATACTAATTACCCGGTAAGCGGAGAATAGGCGGCGCACTGGTACTGTGGACGATGAGGTGGCCAAAATTCGAAAAAGATGACTAATTCTTAACGATTTCGTAGTCAATATTTCTATAAAACATCAACTATTGCGAATGTGATGCTTATATTTGAAAAAAATCAATATAAGTTGCTGTCAGAAGGCCTTATACGTAGAAAATAAAAGGCGATGTATGTGCATATATTATATGGTAAAAATTGGCATAATATAATATAATGAGCTCGCATTTGATTGATTTGTTTTGAATATTATTATTAATTTTGCTTTAATAACAGCTGTTTTTGATAACCAAAAAAATCATAGTTACTATTCAAAAGTTTGTATGGAATACTTGGCTCTTGAAAAAAAAACCTAAAGTTTGTACCTAAAGACTCATAAATATATGACATAAAACGGCAAACATATTTTTGGTCGTCAGACTACACGGAAACTGTCCATAGTGACCCGGTGAGTTTACTCAGGTATTTGCCGGAGCGATTTCCCGTGTGCGTTGATTAAAGTTTTCCGGAATCACTTTGATTGTGTGATGATGAGGAGGCTTATTTGCGCTTTGGCTTGCACAGCGGAGGCAATGCTTTGACGTAACACGCGCTCGGTGATGAATTTTCTGGTAAACAGCCACTAATACCTTCGGCATACATGTTTGAATTTGAATAAGGCTCTGATGTTTATGCCGGGGCATGTTTTGTCGACCAGAGACTTGTGATTTGATTTGATTGCTCTGAGTTCTGCAGAAATTGAGTTGGGGCACGAATAGGATTAATCTTGAAATTGTTTACCGAAGAAGGTCTTTGAGATTGGTGAAGTCAGAGTTTCCGTTAGATATTAGCCTCCAGCGGAAATCTCAGGAATAGTGATGGAAAGAGTAATTACTAAAGTTACAGGATTCCAAGCACATAAATGAGACCCTAAGCATGTTCTATCATTCGAAAGCCAACGCACATATTTTTCATATAGTTATCCTTGGAGTTTATCCGATAATTTTCCAGGGAATCCTTCAAACCCCACGGAGAATTCTTTATCCAACATTGCTCACAACATCCTAAATATTGACCACAAAACATCATCTCTCGAAGAATGTTGTAAGCGGAACCACTGGGTTCATATAAGTTTACTGAAAAATAAGTCATTAATAACGTACATGAAACGACCGAGCCGTCGGTCCAATCATGTACATTATATTTGACAGAATATTCAGCGTATTATCGTGTTAACCGAGCATTTTAGTTTGCAATTTCACTTTCAAGATGCAAGAAATCATGCAATATTGGCGAATGTTGGATGCAAGATCATGAAATGTTTCAGTTTCACGCAAGTTTGCAAGCATTCCTGAATGCAATGAGGCAGTTTACATTATTTATCATTGAAAATTCAATTATAACCTATTTTACATGACAGTTATAAAAGTTAACGTGCCATGTAAAGTTTAGAATTGTTTGCTGTACAGCAATCGCCGCCTATTCAAAAAATATTTCAGCGTCCATCAGTTCAACTTGAGAGCAATAAGGCTATGAGCTCTGTATTGTTCAATATACTATTCATCTTCCATAAATCCAGAACAAATTAAAAATCTCTGTTGCTGATCAAACACGTCAACACACGACATCAACAAAATCCCCATACTTCCCAAGAAGCAATCCCCATGATTATCTAAAAGCCACTTCCACCCCCAAACCACTTGAACGCTCAATTTGCCAACTAATCGCAGTGTCACAGGCACTTTCAGACGCCTCTCACCTCCTTTCGACCCCACCTTCTGACCAGAGACCCGGAAACTGCCTACGCATAGACTTCTTTCTTTTTTCTTGACTTTTCTTCTGACTTCTTTGACGTCGCACTCTCTAGGAGGAACACCACTTGGCAGCCAGAAGCAGAAGCTGCACGCACTGATTGACATGTTTTGATCCGGTGCTAATCGTTGCTCTTTCAGGAACTTGGGCAAGCGAGCGTGGGATGTTGAACGATGCTGAAAGATTGCCTTGAGGGGGGCTTTCTTTTGTTCAAGCAACGCCACAGAGGCGTGGGTTCATAAGAAAGTTGGACGAAACCTCAAAAATTGTCCAAAATGGCTTTCAATTTCACCATTTGCTGATTTTAGTGTGCTGATTAAATTTTCAGTGTTAACTTCTATTATGTGTATTTTCAATCATAGTGTTAAATTGATCTTATATTTTTATCAGTTAGGTTTAATTCTAATTTTTCATATTCATATTTAAATTTGTTCAATATTCTTTTCAAACGTCAATATTTTGCAACTCCAACTACACAGTCAATTTTGGCAACATATTTGCTGGTGTGTGCATGAGTTTGATCTAATAATTTCGAAATTGTGAAAACCTTAGATAAAAGTTGTAAAACGAACGAATAGACGTTTAACGGGGCAGGAAGAACACGGGTAGAAATCAGAATCCAAAAACAAGATTATGACTCATGATATCATGATTCCAGCGTGTTTCCATCTTATGAAAATACACCATGATTTGGACTCATTATATCATGAGTCAGATTGCCATAACGCAACACACGCGTTAGCTCTTTAATGAATGTTCGAATCCTCTGAGCAGAATCTCAAATAGAGAAACTTTAAAGTAGATGGAGTACCGTGTACCTTTTAATTCCGCTCCTAAATGCTTATCTTTGACAGATACGCGTATTTCGACTACCACTTGCAGTCTTCTTCAGTGTCAGTTACTCGTATCCAGTGGATACGAGTAACTGACACTGAAGAAGACTGCAAGTGGTAGTCGAAATACGCGTATCTGTCAAAGATAAGCATTTAGGAGCGGAATTAAAAGGTACACGGTACTCCATCTACTTTAAAGTTTCTCTACACGCGTTAGGTTTTTGTTGCTGATTGCTCGGGATCATGATTCAAATGCCAAAAATGCTGAGTCGCGCATCCGTTTATGATCGACAAAATAAAAAAAAGTAACAGGTTGTTTCCAAGATACGACCGCCAAGTTGACGTTGGATAACGTTAGCCTCTTCTATTTCCTGGCTTGGGACCGTCACGAACTTATGAAAGTTTTCTACTGCTAAAAATCCAATTAATTTTCACACTATTTGTTGCATGTCAATTCTGATTTATTATAGACATTTGTGTTAATACAAAATAATCACTTTACATGTATTCAGAAGCTTAGTCCGTTATATTGAAGAATTGATTTTTAAGTATAAACTTAATCATTGTTAGTTTGTATCAATTAATTCAAAATATTTGAATCATTCCTTAACAATAGAAAATATATTGTATTCCGACAGCACTGCAGTAGCGTCTTTGGAAACATTCTCAAATTGTCGTTTTGTCAATTATTCATAACTAATCAGAGATGAATAATAGCAAGAATGTGGTAAACACATTAGCAAATATAACACAAATAACTCTTTAGTACACATTTGTTAGCCCTGAAAAGGGCCGATTGAACTGTGAGAATCGAGTAACTATTATTTAGTTCACCGACAGTTCTGTTGCTGTGAGAATTGCCAATACTGTTGCGCTTCATGGTAGGAATATTTTCAAAACTCTTTCAAAATTGAATTGTCGTCCTGAAAAGGACGGTTGGGTTTGGATATCGTCGATCGCCATTCCATGCTCAGGTTTGATGGATTCAGTGCTAGTTTTGAATTCTGGTTTCGGTGATGGAGGTGATTTAACCTCAAAATCTGTACAGCGTACGGCCCTACCACTTCAGAGCGTAGCCGACAGAATTCTGGATGACTTCAGCATACCGCGGGTTTTCTCGTAGATGAGACCGAAGGTACGCTTGACGTCACCACGGCGAGCCAGACGGCGGTGGTTTTGTGATGATGCAATTGATGTTGTCACGCAAAACCTTGCGATGACGCTTGGCGCTTCCTTTTCCGAGTCCGGTCTATCTTCGGCAACGATTGTAATAAAACTGATGCTTGGCCGCCGGCTCGGCTCCTTTTATGCGGTACGCTATGGATGAATTCTTCTTGCTCGCTCGCTGTTCACTGTCCGTCTCGCTCGCTCGCAAGAGAAGGTCATAAAAGGGACCGGCAGCCGCGCACATTCAATCATTCATTTGTTTCAATCCGCCCAGAGAACACTACGACGATGGCTCTACCAAGCAGACTGCCCGTAAGTCCACTGGTGGAAGCGGCCCCACGAAAGTCGCTCGCTAGAGCGTCTCAGCCACCGGAGGAGTCAAGAAGCCGTATCGCTATCAGCCAGGAACGGTCTCTCTGCGTGAGATCCGTCGCTACCAGAATTCGACGGAGCTGCTGATCCACAAATTGTTTTTCCAGCGCCTGGTCCGTGAAATCGCTCAGGACTTCAAGACCGATCTGCGATTACAGAGCTTGGCCGTCATGGCCCTGCAGGAAGCGAGCTAGGCCTATCTTTGAGGCTACCAACATGTGCGCGATCCACTCCAAGCGTGTGACCATCATCCCGAAAGCCTTCTAGCTCGCTCGTCGTATCCGTGACGAACGAGTTTAAATTGAATTGGGACACAAGCAAAACGGCCCTTTTCAGAGCCACAACAATGCATTCCACGTAAAAGAGTTACGGCTAGAGATATTTCACCTATTATTATTAATTAATTTATTTATTTAATTGCCAATTGAAATTTCGGATGATTAGTTTTCCAGTGAAATGGCAAACAAAGTTTTACTTAGGTTCCCGTCGGGCGGCGGTAGCATTTTTGCAGTCTTCTCTGTGCGATTATTTGGTTTCGATCGACAATTTCTTACCAAATCAAATCATCAATGAAGCTGTTGCTGATAAGTTTTAGCTTTCAAATCGACAAGTTTATACTGATCGCTTTGTCATGCATGTGGTTAGCGACGACGACGACAACGGCATTATTCAATCATCGCTAAATGCGAGGCAAACCGGAATCCTCATTCTAGTGCCGTCCCCAATTTATCTCTCATGCACACAATGTCGAAGATTGCCCTGCAAGAGCACGATGGGAAATTGATTTCTTGGCCCTGTGATTCTCGAAAAGCACTAATGTTGACGCTAATGAAAGATTGCATGCAAATGACTGACCGAAATATGAATTCATCACATCCATTCACCAGTAATGTCGCTCTTAACGGTGTAAAATTCTCATAACTCTCTTTCAAAATGAAATTGTCGTCCTGAAAAGGACGGTTGGTGGTAGTCACAATCGATCGAACTGGGTTTTCATTCCATTGTTAGACAGAAACACACCAAAAGATTACCGAAGACGATTTAATTAAAATGCGGTCGTGCGCGTGAAGTGGAATTTGATTGGCTTCGACTGAACACGAAATAATGGAGAGAAGTAAGAAGAAGACCGAAAGGGGCGTTTCCCTTTGAATGACGAAAGAGGCTAAGATATCGCGCAATGATGTCTGTGTCAGGAATACACAAGAAAAATGTGCTTTTCTATGAAAAATAAGACATGCTTCGATATTTCTCAATTTTTCAATAGTTTAGTCATGAGAATCAATAATTTTCATTATTGGAGTAGATTCGTAGAAAGATTTCCAATCGATTGGTGCAAGAATCTTGAAAATCTATCCGGGCGTTAGTAAGTTATTAACAGTCAAAATCTAACCACTTTTCGTGACGCGAGCGATTTTTCGTTTTTCGAAATTGTACCCCAGTATGTTGCCGTAAGACGTTATCCAACGTCAAAAGTTAAAAGTAGCATAAATTGAGATTCGGGCCAAGAACCTTCCGATTGTAAGCCATGTACTCTACCACTCAACCGCTTCGTCATCTTGAATAATGAGTGATCGATACGAATGAGATGAAGCAAAGTGCGCCGCTTAGTGTTTTCACACTGGATGTTACGCTTATGAGGAATCATGATTATGACTCCAGGAACCATGATTTGTGATCCTGATATTATGACCTAACCAATTTATGAATTTCATGATTTGTAAATCATGGTGTGGGGATCAGATTTTTATCCGTGAAAACGTACATTCGATTATATGTCAAATCGCACTAAATATTAACTGAAAATTCCTCACTTAAAGCGTAAAGAGGAATAAAACATGTTCAAAATATATCAATCATATCGTATTAATTGAAAAGGCACGTAAACTTTCAATAATTGATGAAATTTTGAATATCTTCTGTTTATTATTGTTACGCATAGCATAAAACTCCTTAACGGGATGGAATTGTTTCCCACAACTAATAAATTTGGTAGAAATAGCAAATATAGTTCAATAAAAATAGGAATGTAATCGTCCTTATGATTCATTTCGAATTTCATCTCTGTCTTTGTTCAATTTTAAATTCGAATTTCAAAAATAAATGGAATATGTGAAAATTAGACACCTTAACGTTTTTCAATTCCGTAATTTGAGATTGATCTTTTTTGATAAAAATCATTTATTTGAATGTTTTAATGGTACTCTCTATAATATCTGGATTATTTGGAATATTAGCTCAGATTACACTGAACTACAACACGCAAACTGGGAAACACTCTGTATTGAACCACTTCACTGCTCGTCTGTTCTACAAGTCTACACCTACAGTCTATACCTCCCAATCACATGGCTTGCTACTATACTACATGCCCCCTTTACTTATCCTTGAAAACAATAATTATCAGTAACATGAGTAAGATATTTTTTAAGATATTGTGGAGTTCTTAATTCCCGCCGACTGCGTCGAGCCGATGATGATTCAACTGCTGCTGAGTTTTTAAAATCGGTCGGTGTTCCATCTGCTTCCGTGTCTTCTCGTACTGCTTTCGTTTGGTCCATTGTTTCGTTACTTTCTTGACTTTCTGTTCCTGCTCCTTCAACAAACCGTTTCAGGTGAGCTACATTTCGAGTATATACCTATCCGGATTCCTTTGAACTGATTTGAACTTCCGTGAAGTTTCTGGAGATAATTTCAAACAGCTCTGATCCGTAGTTTGTAGCTAGTTTATTTTCTTTAATAATACGTTTCGCCACTACAACATCTCCTTTGTTCATGTCTTTCTTCTTAGCATTCCTTTGAGCGTTGGATTTTCCCACTGCTTCTAGTTGCTTCATCCAATCACGGTCCCTGATTTCCTCTGGTAGCACGTTTACCGAAAGATGAAGGCAAGGCAACTTGTCTCGCAATATTCTTCTGCACATGAGAGCTGACTCCAGTCATGGAATGGGGTGTTGAGTTATACATCAACAAAAAGCTTCTCAAATCCCATTTCCAATGCATATTTTTTTCCTGACTAATTCTTATGTTGTGATCGGACGAGATCTTTCCGATATCTCCAGCTGATGGTACGCATCCTTGATGTCTATCTTGGAGAAATATTTTGCTCTACTAACAGAACCCAATATTTCATCCACAAACGGCAACGGATAAGTTTCGCGAAGAACAGCTTGGTTTGCTCGCCGCATATCAACACACAATCTCACATCTCCGGAATCCTTCAGGACTGGTACGATCGGTGATACCCACGGAGATGATCCTTCAACTTTTTCGATAACTCCCTGATCTAATAAATATCTAATAAAATTCCCTGATCTTCAAATAGGAACGTGTTTTTTCCCCATGGCGTAGAAAATATAGTTGTCATCATGTTCAGCCTCCAAATCGTCGTATACTGCTCGAATTCGCTTCGGTGGTACCACCGGTCGTTCTTCGTTATTAGCTCTCTTCATACACTGCTTCGCAAAATGACCTGTTCCTCCGCATTTCAGACACGACTTATTCCTTTCAGGACAAACATCTACCCCTTTCACGTGGCCCAGTTTTCCACAAGAGAAACAGACAGGAACTGAAGCACTCCTGTTGGATGTATTGAAACTGTTCCCTTCAAACGGTCGACGGTATCCGATACTCTTGATATTGACTCTCTCTTTGTTCATACTATTCCCTCCCGTAACTTTCTTTGTCACACTGTTGACGTGATCTCGGCTCGGATCACCTGGAATAGTATTTCCAAACTCTTTCAGCTTCCGTGCACTTTCCTCTAAACTCGTACCCAGGCCTTCAACTTCGCTTGAAGGCATGTCTTTCTTAAGCATTTTCTGCCTAAGCTTCGCTTCTCGACAATTTGATCTAAAATCATTTCTTCAGGTTTATCATACTCGCATCGCTTCACCTATATACGTGATAAATGTATTAATTTTAATTTAATCCGAAAAACGTTCTGACGAACCTTGGGTTATTTGTCGAAAGAGGTGTCGTTCATAAGTACGCCAACAATACGGCTCGAAATGGGCATCCAGCTTTGCAATATCCACATCGTAGTATGGTGGATCCAGCAAAACGTGTGGAATTTTTATGATCTCTGGCAGATTATCATATATCTCGGAGCTCAGAACCACCCAAATACAGAAGCTTTGAACGTTTATCATACTGAGAACAAATATTATCGGATTCAAAGTAGCACTCCAAATTACGTTTCCACTTGAACCACGCCAAAGGTAGCTGAGACGAGTCCACATTGGTTTGGAATGCTCTGATTCGAAGTTCGCTGCTGGTCCTATTTTAAAAATTACCAGTCAATAATACATTTTCCAACATTTTCTTTTTTTCGTGCTGTTTAGCTCACACATCATACTGTTTTCTTCAACTTTTACCGTAGCGAGTCATTTTAATAATTCTTGGAAAGTCTAATTAACGTTCAATTCATTTCATTAGGAAATTATTCTTCATATAGTGAAAAATAACAATTTTTTTCATTTTTTTAATACGTTTATTGATATGTAAATTCAATTCCTGTACTTTTTTATGTTTGTACCTACCTACTACAAGCGAACCCGCCTAAACAAGTTTCTAGATACTTTTAATTATTCTTACTTACACTTTTATTCCACACTTGCATTTATTAGTAATGCTGTTGCCCAACATTTGACGAACCCGTCTCCATTATATTCATGTGTAAAAAAATAGATATCTGGATGCAAATACCATCTGACGAACCCGCCTATTTTGCGTAAAACAAATTAATTTATTTATGCGATTCAACATCTGGCGAATCCGCCTGTTTTGCGCAAAGCAAGTCCATTCTGCAATGCGACTCAACATTTGACGAATCCGCCTATCTTGCATAAAAAAATCGACTCGCTTAAATTGTAACTGGCGATTCCGCCTATCTTGCGTTTAGCAAATCCACAAGTCTATGGACTTATCCACGGTCTTCTTTTATCCTCGACTTTCTTTTTCTTTTCTGCTCTAAATGCGGGCAATGTATACATTAAATGACATCCGGACCAACATCCGGACAACGAATGTTCACAGGATGAACACGAAGTGGATGAATGCACAACGAAATCGTTCATTTTTTGTAAAAACGGCCCGCAGTAATGGTTTTCTTCCCGCTGGAAGTTGCAGCGTGACGTCATCGTAGATTAATTCATGCAATTTTCTCATTATTTATTTACGTACCTTTGATAGCAACTAATCAATTAGCTGCTTCTCTGGAGATGATAGCCAGCATTCGTGATGTTTCCTGATCAACCGATTACTTTTTATTTTTTCGTTGCATTAAGGTCTGCATAATGAAATCTTTCAAAACTACTGAAATCAATGTTCACTCTTAGAAAATCACCCAGTTTTTCCAAATAATCATACTAAAACTAGATTTTTGTTTTGTTTTGTTTTTGATTTTCCACACTTGACAGTTTTCTTTCTCCAATCAGAAATGTTTCGTGCGTTACGACACAGTAGCACGGTAACACATCGAAGCTTTATCTCGAGCTTTAAAATGAAAGTTCTAGATATGCACTTCAAAATGTTTCACCGTGGTTGCCATGGTGAAGTTTCGCTTTCGAATCGACGGTTTTCAGAGTAAAATTTGCAGAATGATGTGTGGCTTTTATTTTAGTTTGCAAGAATTGAACATTTTATGTTGAATACTCACATTTTCTCTTCGTCGCCAATATAATATCTGAATTATTCGGAATATCAGCACAGATTACACTGAACCACAACACGCAAAATTTCTGAGAAACACTCTGTATTGAACCACTTCACTGCTCGTCTGTTCTACAACTCTACCGTCTATATCTCCCAATCACATGGCTTGCTACGATACTACACTCTATTGGAATATGTTTGAAAAGTTTATAAAAAGTGTTGATTCTAGTGGTAATAATAATAACAATATTTATTTTACGGAATACGTTGCGTATCATTGTATCTTCAACTTTCTAAAAGAATACCCCCTTATAAAAAAAACTATTCCTGAATGAGCCATATCTAGTACCTCAATGGTAAAATGAAATTTTACAACCCGTGTTTGGGTTATACAACTTTATTTTCCACTTATTTCTCACAAAATTTGACGATGACAAATGTGTCACATTTTACTATTTTTCAATTAAATTATTATCTCGATCGTATTTTGACTAAATAATGAATTGGTCAAAATTTAAAAAAAAATGTGTTGTTTAACTCCATACTTCCCTAACAATTCTATAAACCTAAACCGGTGATTTAAAGAACTTCAATTGTTGAAATCACGACCGGCCATGCGCCACTGTGTAACGCGCGATGATGGTTAACAGCGAGAAAGAGCACTGATGGTCGTTAGAATGGGATTTTCTGTTCCGGTGCGGGATTCGCTTTTCTTTTGTGTTATTCTTCCTAGTCCGAGTGTGATAGGATGTGGAATCACTTAAAAATTTTGGAATCGAGCTCTTGTTGAGATTTTGATTAAGCTTCACTGGGTGTCGAAAAGAGCGTTATTGTTCGAAATGCTTTGATCAATAAAACCTGGCTATTTTCCTGCATTGAAATTTGCAACATGCATTGCTTCGTATATCTTTTTTCTCAGGGTTGGAAAAGAAACACACTGTTAAACGTTTTCAATTGTATCCAGACGACGAAGGATTTTTAATTCAGTAAATTACAGAAGTTTTAAGGCGTCTCATTTGAAAGAGATTCTTTTGTGAATACGTCTTGATAAAAAAACTTATTTTTATTATTTTTTTTTTAAGAGTACACTAAGCGCTTTTGTAAATCGGAAGTTGATTTCCCTTTATGGACTCATTTTATAATAAATCTTCGAGCTTTTAAGTGAACTTTCTGTAAGTATCCAGCTTTTAACACTGCTTTGCTATAAACTTTGAATCATCCCTTTTTCTACATTTCTTGCCTACGCTATTTTTTTTTTTTGGCGTTTCTATAAATGGACGGATTTAGTGAGTTTGTTCCGATTTAATCGCTATTATTAATTCTGGGCTATTTCTGTAGCATGGGGTTGGGGATAGTAAATCATAGTCCATTACCCTTCCCATCATCCAACACCTTGACATCTATGAGGGCGTCGGTGAGTCGCTGGCCTCTCTTCAAGTTGGTGTCATATCATCATATTCCTTTCCTTTCCTCGTAACGGAGAAGATGGGCGTGGCCGGCAATGGAAATCGTCATGTATTTGCATCTCTGACTTCCGATTGGATAACTATTTGATCCAAAATAGTTTTCCATGAGCAATAGGAATCTGAGACGAGACTCGCGAAGACGGTCTTCTTTTTCTGTGATTGCTGAGTTTTTTTCTAATTCCCCTTTGTGTTTATACCAATTATGCGCAAGCCGTTCAAATCCTCACATGAACCTCTCAGCAAAAAATGATTGAGTTTGCATCACATCGAATCATAAATAGCCGTTTGAGTGAAATTTCATGCCAGCAAACGTAGCAGACATTAGAAATAATTAATCTTCTGCTTAGATTTATCAGCAACTTTGGTAAAAACTGCTCCGCTGACTGAGGTTTTTAAAAACAATTTACTTTGAACACAATACTTTTCACTTTTTCAGCCATAAAAACGGTGGGCTGCATTTGACGTTTCGTGAGAGGGGAATCTGGGCTGCATATGACGTTGATATTTTTCCTCTTCGCGAGTCTCTCTCAGATAGGAATAAGTGATGTAAAGTTTCTAACATGACAGTTTTCAGTAGGCAATCTACGAAATACTCCGTTACTTTTTGAATTATTTCAAAACTAAAAACACCTTGAATTGCGGAATACGCCTAAAAGTAGGCAATTTCCTAAGGAAATTTTGCATTCATAATAGTATTTTGTGAATTATGCATAGCTGAACATATTTATGAAAGTTTTGACAACGGAATCGTTTTTGGCGATGTCGTTTTTTGTAACAATCGCATTTCTCTTGCTCATATGTTTTTCAGAACTTATGTGAGACATGATTTTTTGATTGTGGCATCCATTATCATAAAAATCATTGTTTCCAAAAGTTGAAATCATTGCCTACTAAGACTAAACCAAAAAATCTGGAGACAAGAAAAGTCAAAATCGAATCACCTCCTGCAATATTGTAGCGAGCGTAAAAAGCTGAAAAAAATAAAAATTTTATACCGGGTACCCCCGTTGGTTTGACCATATTTAATCTGAACACATTTTAATTTGACCCCCGATAATTTGCACATCGTTCAAATCAAAAATGGTTCAAACGTCATTTTGCTCATGGGAAGGAGTAAAGCGCAATGGAACGTTGTGAAACGAAACACAGAATAAAAACAAAATAGCCAAACAAGTGAGTTGAATTCTCAGAACAAACGGTCATCTGCAGATCATGGTTATCTAGATTTGTGTTTTCGAAAATTCGAGGTTTGGCTTCGATTAATCTTCTTCTTCTTCATAGCATTAACGTCCTCACGGGGACAGAGCCTGCTTCTCAGCGTAGTGTTCTTATGAGCACTTCCACAGTTATTAGCTGAGAGCTTTCTTTGCCACAGTTATCATTTTCGCATTCGTATATCGTGTGGCAGGTACGATGATACTCTATGCCCAGGGATGTCAAGGAAATTTCCATTATGAAGAGATCCTGGACCGACCGAAAATCGAACCCAGACACCTTCAGCATGGCTTTGCTTTGTAGCCGCGCACTCTAACCACTCGGCTTAGGAAGGCCCCGATACATCTTCACGTTAATTTGATTGAATTGATTAAATAACTCCATAAAATTTCTGAAATCATCGTGACTCTCACATGATTATTTCATAACCAATCAGGTTATCAAAAAAGGTATAAGATGCACTTCTTTGTAATTCTCGTTTAATATATTCCATGCATTTGTTGTTTTGTTTACTTGATCTAAATGTCTAAATGAACCAGCGAAAATGGTTTTCAAACTTTTCCAAAAAGTTGGACATTTATTTCAAACTCATATTTGGTACGTAATCGAAAATGTACATTTTCCCATGCTCTCCTCTACTCGTACATTGTGTTATTTTTTCTAACTTCACTAGCAACACAAAACGACTGCCGATGACGTGGCACATCATCGCTGAGGTTGCCCATATCCACCGTTCCGAAAGCGCTCCTAAGGGATGTTTTTATTCTCCTTAGCGCCGTTAGCAGTTTACCATTACGTAGTCGTAAAGGATCAAAAAATTTACATCGACAACAGGCAATAAACAAGCGCACATGATGAAGTGTGCTTATGATAGTGCGTAGGTTTACTTGTCATACTCCTCCATATGGTGCCGATGCCAGGGAGGGCAATAAAAGTTCACTGGAGCGAACATTTAGAGGAAAAAAAGCATACGTTGTTAAACGAGCGGTAAACAAACCGAGGAAGATGGCTGCACACAGCTGGAATGGGTTAAGGATGCGAAGAGCTGGAAAACTTTTCCGAGATTCAGATATCGGCACGATGATGAAAGATTACTCAATGGAACAATGAAATTGACAACTCAATTTTCTTCTCTTTTACGTATCGGAACCCTCTGAGCAGTATCTCAATAAAGAGAATCAAAAGAGTAGATTTGAGTATTGAACCTTTGAATTTCGCCTTAATTGCTTATCTTTTGACAGATACACATATTTCGAACTACTACTCGTAGTCTTCTTCAGTGTCAGTTACTCTCATCAACTCTTTTGTTAGATGCTTTCCACATATCCACTTAATGAATACGAGTAACTGACGCTGAATAAGACTGCTAGTACGAAATACGCGTAGCTGTCAAAAGATGAGCAATTAGGGTAGAATTAAAAGGTATAACATTAAAATCTTATCTTTTGATTCACAATTTTCTTGTTTTGTTTTTCGAAAATGACATTGCATATTTTGTTTATTTATAATCTACATTGTAGATACCTCAATTGTTCTAACACTTCAAGAGTGATGAAATAAATAAAAAAAACTTCAGCATTATTGTGGTTTACCTTTCATTTATTTTTTAAACATGACACTACTTCGGCTATTAAACGATACACTACTTCCTAAATCGTCACTTCTTCGAAGCAGCTACTAATTCACTGAAGATGTTCCGCCATCACTTTGCCACAAGTCATCATCACATCAACACCACAAACCCTCGTAATCTCCACGTGAAAATGGTTCCAAACAGCAAATTCAATAATCTAATGTACATGATTGCACATAACGGAATCATGAATGGCAATGACATCCTTTCGTCACCTCATTTTGCTCCCAATTTTCGATGGTTATTTTGCGTCATCATCATTCTCCGCTTCGCACCGAACGGCTCCGGTAGAGGTACGCAAAGGTACAGTGGCGTTCCATTTCTGGTAACATACCAGAAACATGTAAAATATATTCTTAACAAGAACCTGTAGTTTTGTGACTATTGTACAGCAGTATTCAATTACAAATGAGATGATATTCAAGGTCAATAACTCATAAAATGACTCCAAATATGGGAAGACTCTGTACTTACCGTACGTATCCATAGGCCGGCGACAAGATACCCAAACATGCATTCTCCCTTTCATCGAAACGTCTGAACTGTCTCCTAGCCCTATATCGTCACACCCGTTGTCATCTTCATCGCCCGTCGTCTTCTGCAACCTCGAGGAAAACGGTCGACAGCCTGCCGTTGGCAGCAAAAATTGGAATTGAATAACTCTCCATTCTCCACCAGTCAGTGTGTGTATCCGTATCTGTCCTCCGAGTTCCGCGCCGAGCTTTGAAACCATGCTCCTTTGGTCGTCTTTCCGCAACAATATCCTTTTATTCTGCGGTGACGAAGAGGATCCACCTTGCGGAAAAATTCAATTCCTCGAAGCGAATTCTCGGAACCGGGATGCTTTAAGGTTCCATGGAACATCCCATTGAAGTATGTGGAAGAGTACGGTTTTTTCGGAAATAATTCCCTGAAAGCCTTGCCGCATCAGATGTTACCCAGATTTAGGAAAGGATAATAGAGACATGCTCCGCTCAATGTGTCGTCGTCGTCGTCGTTTCTATTCCTTGGCTCATCGTTCTTCTCCGATACTTCTTTTTTTCGGTGGTGTTCATGTTTTTCACCGTTATTGTTGAATTTTATGTATTTATTATACGTCGAGAGCAGCCCTCAGGGGGGAAGCGCAAAGCCACCCACTACTCGCCGAAATGGCACACATAATAGAGCCATCGAAGGCATTCAGGAATTGCCCTATAGAAAATGTACACTTTTGGAAAGCAGGAAGGATGTTTTGCTTATTGTTCGTCGGGATTTCTTTCTATGCAAACTAGGGTGACGCTAACTTTTGGAAAATTCAGCAAATTATCTTGCTGCCAAGTGCATTGAAAAGGCAAATAGGCAGCTACAAAAGTATATTAACCTAGCTGCATTTCAACAAAAGTTTCAAAAACTTTGGAGTCAAATGACGGTGGAAGTTGATGTATTATGCCTTTGACTGATGATACAGTCGCCTCTCCACATCTCGATATCGAAGGGACTACTAGATTGAAAAACACCCCGTTGCCAAGGAAGTAATACACAAACAGACGTCATTTTGCGCTCCTAATTTGTTTTGAATCCTAAAACTTTGGTCAAGTAACCTTCGATATTGGTCATATCGACATATGGAGAGAAAATTGAGAACGAAAAATCAACAGAAACACATCGAGATATGGAGATATCGAGATAAGGAGGATATCGAGATATGGAGAGTGAAAATGTATGCAGACTGAAGGGACTTATGATATCATCGACATAGGGAGAGATATCGAGATGTAGAACATCGAGATGTGGAGAGTCGACTGTAGTAACTCCACCACATGTTCCTACCATTCGATCATTATGATAAACAAAAAAAATGGATCAAGGTTTTAAATAAGTTTCACTAATTACTGCTGTACGTATGTTAGTAAACACACACTGGTATCATTATACCTGTCATGGCACATAATCATGTTATGGGATTCTGGAGAAAACTGCATTTAATTTTTACTTGTTAGATTTTTAGATAAATTTTATGATTAAAAAATGACATGGTTTGGCAAATTTCACTGATTTTATAACTCGCAAATTCACCTTCATATCGTTTGCGCTCTGGGGTTCAATGTTTCGTTCCGGTCATGGATCTAGTGTTCACCCTTAAAATTGACATCTGCTTCAATTCGTCTGACGTGATTGCTATTCTGGAGAGTGCGTCAGCTCCAACGTTGTTTTTGCCTTTGAAGGCTCATTCATCCCGAAAAGATACACGAGGGGTCTATGATCAGTTCTAATTTTAAATTTTCTTCCGTATACGTATGCTTTAAAATGGTTGATCGCCCAATGAATGGCAATCATTTCTTGATAAATAGTATGTTTTTTTGATTCCGCTTTGTCTTGCTACCGTAAGATACCGGTAAGTCATCACCATCATAGTCTTGTGATAACATTGCACCACATCCAACATTAGAAGCATCCGTTGTGATAATAAATTCTTTTGAGAAGTCTGGATATCTTAAAATTTGTGGTAAAAACAAATGAGATTTTAAATTTTCGAAAGCGTTTTGGCGTTTATCAGACCATTCAAACTTAACGTTCTTTTAAGTAAATCATTTAGTGGCTTTGCTATTGCTGCAAAGTTTGGTACAAAATTTCTATAGTAGTTGCAAAAAGCGATAAATCTGCGAACTTCGTCAGCATTTGTCGGAACTGGATAATTTTTTACTGCTGAATATTTTGAATCATCAGGATAGATACCTTTATCAGTAATTTTATGACCTAAATACGTGACTTCGCACAGTGGTTTAAAACCCAAAAAACACGATCATCAGCTTTTTCAGTATCAAAGAGTGAAAATATTGCCATACTATATTCGGCAAAGTTAATGCATATGTTAAGCAGCAACTTTTGACATTTACAAATTTTTGACTTATTTACTCATAAGTTATATAAAATTTTTATTTTCTCTGTTTGTCGTTAAAAGCATTTGGTGTCGTCGACAAAGTTGTTGGAATTGTTAAATGAAGAAAAGTTGTCGAAGACACTTTAACTCTATCTATTAAAATAAACGATGTATAGCGATTTTCATATAAAAACCACTTCAAAAGTACAAATACTCACTTAACTTTTTTCGTAGCGATTTTCATGGCTTACAATGTTCTAGGACTATGCTTATATTTTCAAAATACAAAACTTTGCTGAACATACCAAGACAATATCTTTATTTTTTCTTTGAGTTATAAGCATTTTATTGGGGAAAATTCACCTTATTTATACTAATATATCTCGAAAAGTTGCAAAAAGTTGCAAACAAAATTATATGCATTAGAAAGGCCAACATCTGTACTTTGTTTTCCAGGTGGACTCACCCGTGTCTTCGCGTGTCTTTGTCACCTATGAGTCAACTAAAGTGGGTTATATTGCTTTATATTTGCTGCAATCTGAACCGCTGTTTATCATTGTAATTAATGAACCTACAGCCTGCTTTGATTGCTCAGGAGCTATTTGACAAGGTGATTTCTGCAATCATTGAAAGCAATAAAATGCTATCTAAAAGGACATATTTCTGCTAGCACATGATGTCATTACTGAAATACCATAAATTTCCAAAAAAGTTATCTATTGTCTATTAGTATTTCGTTACGATTTGAAATTATCTCCACCATTTAGTTTATTTGGAGTTGTTCCACTTTTTCCACTTCCGTTTTCAATTAACAAGTCCGCTTATTTGCCATCCTACTTTTTAAAAATGTTACAATTAATACCGCAGCAAGCTTTAAACGGACACAATTAATATCCTTTGATCAGGTTTCAGATATTTAAAAATGACGTATTTCAGTGCCACTGAACTGTCTTTTAATGCTCATATAAGACATCGATCAGAACCCAACCACATAAACTTCAGTAAAACCAACCACAAAAACTTCTGTGACGTGTGCTACAACAATGCTTACTAATTCTTCAAAACACATACCCCGTTGACTCCATACTTCCTTCAATTTAGAAGTTTGGAAGAATTGGCATAGCGTACATGGTCGTTGGAAGTTCTAAAACCCTATTTTATATTAAAAAAAAAACAGACAAATAGTAGGAAATGCAAGAGTTTATCTTCTCAATCGCATGCTAGAGTCGTCGGATCTGGTGATGGTGACGAGCTTAAGAAAAGTGACATTAAAGTTTTCTTAGCTTTTAGTATCGAATAAAGTGTACATGAAGAAACTTGATTATTCAGGTGAGGAGGGAGCTGAGTGAACCAAATTTGGATGTTTATATTTAGTGCACTTGAGTTAGAATAATTAATTGAATAATATGAATTTGTTTCGGCGATTGCATAGTACACATCGACACGTAAAGAAATTGTGCGGTAAGAACTACCATTAGAGGGGGATCACTTGAGCTCTCGCACCAGCAATTTTCCAGACTAGAAAAGCGCTTGATTTTACCATGTCTGTAGCCGAAATCAGATTTATTCCTGTCAAATATACCAGTTTACTATTTACGTAGTATATTGTTCTGGAGGAATGGGCATAGTCAGCTATAATAGTAATATTTACCAAACATTTTTTTCCCGTGTACATATGTAACAAATAAACTACCAAGATGAACAAAATAATAACTTTTTGTTCGAAAACCTCGAACTGTATGACGAGTTAAAGCTTTGAATGGTGGTTATCTCAATTATGCGTAATTAAGCGCTAGTTATAAATAGTGCTCAGATACACATAATCAATACTTATAAATACAAATATTCAAATTTTCAACTGGTAGAAAAGTGGAAAAGACACGCGAAGACACGGATGAGTCCACTTGGAAAACATAGTACAGATGTTGGCCTTTCTAATGCATGTAATTTTGTTTGCAACTTTTTGCAACTTTTCAAGATATATTAGTGTAAAAAAGGTGAATTTCCCACAATAAAATGCTTATAACTCATAGAAAAAATAAAGATATTGTCTTGGTATGTTCAGCAAAGTTTTGTATTTTGAAAATATAAACATAGTCCTAGAACATTGTAAGCCATGAAAATCGCTACAAAAAAAGTTAAGTGTGTATTTGTACTTTTGAAGTGGTTTTTATATGAAAATCGCTATACATCGTTTATTTTAATAGATAGAGTTAGAGTGTCTTCGACAACTTTTCTTCATTTAACAATTCCAACAACTTTGTCGACGACACCAAATGTTTTTAACGACAAACAGAGAAAATAAAAATTTTATATAACTTATGAGTAAATAAGTCAAGAATTTGTAAATGTCAAAAGTTGCTGCTTAACATATGCATTAACTTTGCCGAATATAGTATGGCAATATTTTCACTCTTTGATACTGAAAAAGCTGATGATCGTGTTTTTTGAGTTTTAAACCACTGTGCTTCGGTCTGAAAAAAATTACATTTGCTTGGATTTAGTTTCAAATTGTAGTGCCTGAGACGATTAAAAACAGTGATTAAATTTGAAATATGGTATTTTATAGAACATCCAATGACAATGATGTCATCAATATATATAAAAGCGTGTTCAGGGGTTAACCCAGCCATGGCTATTGTCATCATACGCTGAAAACTATTTGGGCTGATGTTTAGTCCAAATGGCATACGCGTATACTGATAATGACCTGACTGTGTTGAGGAAGCTGTGAATTTTCTGGACTCTGGACTGAATCAATCCTCGGTAAGGGGAATTTATCTGCCAAAATTTTTTTAGTCAGTTGCCGATAATCAACAACTAATCTCCATTTTTTATTGTTATTTTCTGATTTTTTTGGGACAAGCAAAATTGGTGAATTATATGACGAAATAGAGGGTTCAATTATGTTTTCTTGAAGCATTTTATCAATTTGCATTTTAATTTCATCTGTTTGAGAATGAATTTGTTTATAATTTGGTATATACACGGGGATATTATCGGTAAGGTGAATGTCTTGGCTGTAGAAATTATTTGAAGAAAGTTTATCATCCTTTAAACAAAAGATATCTGCGTAGCTTGTGATCAATTTTTTGAAATCTTGTTGTACAAAACTAAGTATACCCGAAAGATTAATCTCATTCAAAATTTGTTCTTGTCGATTGGTTTTTGTAGGTGTATTCTGCGTAGTTTTCAGTACATGATAATTGTCAAAAGGCTCTATAGTGGGATTAATCTGGTCGTATTTTATAAAAACTGGTTCATTTGTAGTGTTGATGAATTTTGCATATGGTTCGTCCTTGGAAATGATCGTATTGCCAACAAAAATTCCGGTTTGGATTTCTTGTGCGTGTACAACCATGTCACTCGGATAAACTCTTTTTGATAGTTTACGAATGGTTTCACTTCTCTGTGGAAGAATGAAGCCATCTTTAAAATTGTCTTCAAAAGGTATGGAAATTGTTTTATTTCCGATGTCAAAATGTAGTAACCAAGAATCGTAGTCTATTTTGCACCTGTTGGTAGTGAGAAAGTCGCGACCTAAAATACCATCTGTTTGTATTGGAAAATTTTTTGACACTAATTGAAAAGAATGTTTTACTTTTAACCCATTTTCAAAAAATATCTCAGTATCAGTGGAAGCTAGTGTTTCAATACTTTTATCAGAAATTCCTGTCAATTTTTTTTTTGCAATGTTTACGATCCTGTCAGGTCTAACTTTGTTAATTTTAAATAGTGAAATATCTGCTCCACTGTCGACTATTAAAGTTACTTTATCTTCGGACATCTCAGTACCAACGGAAACAAAATTAGACGCATTTAAATTTATTGAGAGGATCGTTCTGTTCGATCGGCTCTCTCTCCTAAAATAGATTCTTGACTTTCCTCGCGATATTCATTTCGATCGCCGGCATGGGGAGAACGGTTCTCCTGTGGTGTGGCATGATAAATTCTACCACGACCCGATCCATTTCTGTTGGTGTTTTCGTTATATCTTCGTTGATGTTGGTCTTGCGGAGCGTTGTTTTGAGCGTAATTCTTGTTATGACTTCCACGCCAATTCGAATTGTGGCCTCCGCGTGTTGGGGGATATGAGGAAGTAATGAACTGTAATTGAATTGAAAAGCAGGCTTAGAAATATAAGAAACAAACAGACTGTCAGTTATTGGTCTAATCTTGGCTCGCAAAGGCGTTGAATTACTACATTGGCGTAGTTGGTAGAACGAAAATAATCTTATTGGCAAGTATCGAGTAACAAAATTCCTGTGAAATGTTTCAAAAAGTAGTCTCCGACGGACATGGGTGGAAATAAAAATTGACGGTTTCTGATAGGAATAGACAGAAACCAGCGAAAAAAGGTCTCTGATGGACAAAGGCAGAGAACCGAACACTTGGATTCTGACGGAAATGGGCAGAAATCCTGTATCAAACTGACCTCTGGTTAGACAAAGATCATCGATGAATGAAATCTTGTTTTGAACGATTGAAGAAGAAATAACCTCAATTCGATAAAAATGTTTGAAATACTGAGAATTTTTCAAGTTTCATGATCGACATATGCACGACTGCAAGATTATGTTAGTTCTTAAGTACGTATGTTAGTTCTCTTTTAAGGATACGCAAAAAGTTTTACAAAACAGGTTTCATATTAAAACAGAATCAGACGAAGAACTTCAGAAACTACGAGAAGCGTTGATTGCTGAATAGGGGAAACAAGGATCACAGAAATTTAAGTCCGAGGTCAGGTACCAAAGCTTATAAAACATTCTGTTACTCGAAGATAGTAAGAATTTATTTTCTAGAAACTTAAGGAATAAAACTATGCAATCTTCCGTGGAGAAGAATTTCCAGAAAGATACAGTAAGTATCCAGTCTTACTGTCATCGGCGTACGATATTTCTTATTGTTACGGAAAGTGTATATTGATTTTTATAGTTATGAGAATGTTTTTTTTTTATTTCAATATGCTAGTGATAAACCACTGAATGCATACGGTTCTACCAGGAAAAAAAATCAAGGTTATTCTATAAACTCACTTCCATCAGATTTACATTAATCGTGTCATATCATGTAAGCTAAGATCAGCATGACTCGCCTCAAATTTGATAGTATTTGATGATCGTTCGATGCTAACGGAGTTGATCTAATGCACAAAATCCAGTCAATTTTGTGTTTCAGTACAGCTTTATGAAACAGTGCTATAGATGTTGTTGCTCACAATATCGATGTACGATGTATGATATCAGAAAATAAATTTTGCTGTGGACACGTCGGAAATATCGTGTAAAAATTACTATAACTTCAGAAACAGTCGAAGAACTAAAAACTACAGTATGTTTTGTACCTTGTACTCTAGATTACAAGGCTCCAGTATTCAAATATAGTAAAATTGTTCTTCGTAGAAAGCTACCAAATTCGAATGGTGAGTTGAATAAGCCATCTAAATTAAAAAAAATGTCAGTAAGTATTTGATTAAAATACTACTAGAATATTGTTGTATACACAACAATACAAGGATAAAAAAACAGACTACGATGGTGAAAAAAAAACCAACATGAAACAAAGAACAACAAAACAGACAGCAGAAAATTTAACCATTAGAGCACAATTTGTAATGGCATATGATTCAAATTTCGTAGCATCTTTGGTGTTGAAATTCGATGAGCATTGTTCAACGACACGATTCAATGAAATCCACATTGAACGACTGACTTCGTTGTGTGAATCGCTAATGAATACTTCTATGAACAGCATTCCTTATAACGCAGAACGCTCCACAGTTTTAACCGTTCGAAAGGAGATGGAAGTGGATAACCAGGCAGACTTACACTTACAAGAAAATGTTGGAGCATCGCTGATCATAATCAGAAAACATACGGTTGAGAAGTAGAATTTCTAGAATTAAAGCTGGAGAAGATCTGTTGGAAAATTCAATGGAACGGTTTCAGAACAGGATGCCTGATGAAACGTCATCGGATGTTTAGACTGTATGAATAGTATATTTAGCTTCACAAACAAGCAATCTGATGAAAAAGCCGTTACCGATTTGTGTAAGTACATCAGTATTATGAAGCTTGAAGTGATTACAATGACTCTTACGAATTATACCAATTACAATACCGAATATCCAAATTGATCAAAGCGGAAATCGATGAAATGTTGTAGACATCGTTGGAGATTTGAATAAGGTGTAATATCTGAAATAAGCGTATTTCTTACATTTTTAATAATAAAAGAAATTAAACACTGAAATAGATTTGAAAAGGAGTAGGAAAAGAGAGTAATGTGAGGAAGTAATGAACTGTAATTGAATTGATAAGCAGGCTTAGAAATATAAGAAACAAACAGACTGTCAGTTATTGGTCTAATCTTGGCTCGCAAAGGCGTTGAATTACTACAGGGGATTGCCTCGACGTTCCTCGTTTTGCTGATAACCATTCTGATAGAATGATCTATCTTGTTGATAGTAGGAGTTCTGGTATGGAAGTCTATTGTTGTAAGAGTTCCTTCCTCCTCTTTGTCCTCTTTTGGAGTGTCCAAAATACAACACTTGCATTGAAGTGCATTCGTCGTTATCATTTTCTGCTGCTATACCTATGGCATCATTTAGGGTATTAAATGTGCCTGCTTTGAGTATCATTTTTAAACTCGGATTTTTTACGCCATTGGCTAAAGCTTTTGTGCCTGCTTTATTCGCCATTTTTGTTGCTGTATCTAGTGCTATACCATCATTTATGTAGGGGGGCTGGGGGCAAGAAGGACACCTTAAGATACATAGGTTCAAATCATGGTTAATTAGCACAATTTTTGAAGATTATTCCAGTGTAGGGGCAAGCTCACCTCTTGTTCGAAATGATGTTATCGATAGATTTCAAAAATATAAGAAACACATGATGATTTGAGATTTTTGAAAATGTCCCTTCTTATGAGGTTTTTAAACGAGGCACGGGGCAAGAGTGCCACTCGTATGGGGCAAGAAGACCACCAGAGCAAAATGCCACAAATTTTGTATATTATTATTTCCCCACCTAAAGGATAAATTGGAGAGTAAGTAAAGATAAAAATTGAGGGATAAAAGTTGACTTATAGTTAAAAAGTAATTTTAAGAAAAAAAATAGTTTTCATCTTATTTGACTGTAACAATAATAGTAAAAATTTTCAGAAACCATTTTGAATGTCCAAGATGGTTTATTTTGATTTTATTTAGTAGGAAACATTGATTGAATGCAATATTAAACAAAAAAAATAAAAGTTCATTTGATTTTACATGAGAAAATTGCGGTGTCCCTCTTGCCCCATAAGGCATACTGTTATTATGTATGTAAAATTTAATGTCAAAAGGACTTTTTCGAAAAAAATTCCTCACAGCTATATTAAACAATTGAAAATCATCAATACTGTGCGGAAAAATCAATATGTTTTGTATTTATTGGGAGGCAAACCTTGTTTTCCAGTCTTACATTCTTATAATATTTCGCATATTTTGCGTTGGTGAGTTAAAGACATTTTTCTAATTTTTTGTACTAAATATTTTTAAATGTAATATTCACACAAACCTCAATTAGTACTCAATTTATACTTATCCTGCGTTAAACATCAACAAATTGATTTGAACTACGTGAAATTAGAGGTGGCACACTTGCCCCGGGTGTCCTTCTTGCCCCATGTCCCCCTATGCTGCTTCTAGAAGAGTAGTGAGCTCTTCTATCTCACTAGTAAATTTATTCAGTGTTCCGTGTTGCTTTGCTGCGTTCAATTTCGCTAGTACTACATCAGATGATACGTGTTGCTTGCATTTTTGGTTAAGGCTGTTAATAATCGCGTCAATATTTGCTGGTGCTTCTCCTACCGCGGATTTCGCCTTTTTCTCCAATATTGACAGAACTATCTGTAATGAGACAGGTTCTGTTGCAGCTGTTACAATAGTCTTCAAAGCATTTAATGCTGCAATTATGTTGCTCAATTTATCGCCGGGGAATGAGGGATGAGGCTACTTACTTCGGTTGCATTCGCCATGTTGTCTTCTTCTTCTTGTTCTGGTAAATTTAATAAAATTTGTGTAGGTTTCAACCGTCTTAATAAGATAATAGTCGAAACTAATGTCTTCAACGGGATTGTTCGTTTTGTATTTTTAAATTTAGTATCTAATATTTGTTGAATCTTGAAAAATGCATCTCGTGAAGTTTTTTCAATATTGTTCAATTTTGATTCTGATATTGAATCCTCTAAAAGAATAAGACTTCTTTGTATTTCAGTATACCATTGTCTACTAAGCTTCTCTTTTTCCAGAAGTGTGCGATATAAGATTTTTTTGTAAATAGATTTTTTAGGCGAGATGGATCTACATAGGTCCGAGCCGTGTCCAAATCGGACGACACAGCAAATAAAAAAAAATAGATTTTTTAAATTCGATTCTAGTGTTATTAGTTCTTGAAGTTTTTGTTCTAATTCCACTATATTCATTTCAGAAATGCATATTTTACTACTTGTTTATAACATATTAGAAAAAATTGAACATACATACAAGTTATTTATATGTTTTGTACATCTTAATTTAAAAATATATGTTTATAGTCTATGTTTTTACTCTCACCATCGCCCAGTGTGGTCTCCGAAGTGTCTTACGCCAGAATCTCGCAGTCAACGTCAAATCGTTGATTCAAATTCACCACTGGTACGCTGCGTTCTCCTTTTCTGCACTCTGCATCTGCTTCTTCGTCGGTGTCGTAGGCAATAGACTTACTTAGTGAAATACGTGACCTGTCGACGCACAGATCTCGAATACGTTGGTTGCCACAAATTGTATAGCTGGTTGCATTTTGCACTGATGAAGCGTTACCTTTTTAGTTCAGCTCATACTGTTTGCGAGCATTTATCGTTTTATTTCACTTTAGCACTTCACTTTCAGTATACAATAGCCATCACTCGTCCGCCAATGTTCTTCTGGATCGCTTCATGGTGCGTCATCAGACCTTGGTTGGTTGAGATGACTACTGCTCCAGTGACAGTCGGCACCTCTTGGATAGCGAATGGTAGCAGCTCTGCAGCTCTAAGTGGTCTTCTGTTGATGACTGCTACATTGTTTAAGCACATCTTCTCTACTTTGAAGCTATTCTTTGACACTTTCTTCGCTACGATATGTCCTTCTTTTATTAGTAAAGACAAAAATTGTTCACTTATGTTCGACCTTGCCACGGAGATTTTTCTGCTTCTCCTCACAAAAAGTTCGTTCACTACGTTTGTTATCCCCTCCATTTTTCACTTCGTTAACCTGTTCAGGATCGTTACATCAGTTTTTTCCGCTAAGCTCCTGTGTTTGCTAATATTGGAGAACTTTGTAGGAGCTTCCGCTCTTTTGGCTACTACGTATCGTCAAATGTTCTTCACTGTTAAATGTATTTCGTTGGGGTGCGTTGCACTTCGCATCAGCTGATCGGTGGACTGCACAGCAACAATTTTTCGCGAACCGCACTCGCAAGCGTTTTCATCGATTCACTCACTGCTTCGCATAGCGTAGCTACGATGATGACAACGGGGATGCGTGCATGCACTCTTCGATTGGTGCTGCTCGTGGCTTGGATGTTTTACTTACGGCGCCAAGGAGTTTTTAAAGAGGTTTTTCACGATCGCGCTGCGACACTGACCAGTTCTTCTGCCCTTTTCTGTGTTTTCTTTTGTATATACTTTTTCACTGTATCGTACATAGTAATAGCAAATTGTACTGCTACTATTGCTAGTATTATCTGCAGCATTAGTTTATTTTCCTCGAATTTTTCAGAGTGTTCACTCTGCATGTTAATAATGTCGATATGGCTGTCGCCATTATGCTCAACATGAGCATTCGACTCTTCACTTCCCATTTTCAAATTGTTTTTGCAGACAACCCGGACAAAAACAAATTACTAAAGTCACACTAGTTCGTCAAAATAGCGTTCTTCGCTAGCGTCATTTGTTCTCGAAACTCGATAAATTCTTCAATCACAATCATGGTTAGGTAAACTGTTGCTGCAAAGCAAGCTATCGCACATAACCACATTTTCACATGTCCTTCCATTTGATTTATTTTCGAGTCACTACACTATTACATTTCTACACAATTTTCCACATGTTATTCTTCGTTCTTTCTCGAAGATTGCAGGAATGTCGAACGGTCGACATCTGGGGTTCGAAGTCTTTACTGAGATCTCGCATCGAACCGATCACACCAAATGTCTCGTAAGGCCAGGCGGATACTAACCCCGAAAACCGGCAGAAGTGCCGGAAAATCGGACCCCAGCCAGGCGTCCCGGAAAGCCGAGAAGGGTGGGCCCGAAAAGGCTGGCCCCTCACGGAGTGATGGGAACAGGGGGTTGCGACCTTTGAGAGGTCCTCCATCACCACAGGTCAGGGCGGAGCAGGGGGGAACGCCCCCTGGACAACCGTAGTGAGGAAGAAACAGGAGAATCAGGAGCGCAGGGATACCAGACCTAAGAAAGGTAGGAGGGTAGGTGCCAAGCGCGAAAAGGGTGATGCGATCATCATCAAGACGGAAGAGTCCAAGTACTCGGAAGTCCTGAAGGCGACGCGCAGCGACGCGAAGCTTGCGGATCTAGGAGCCGACGTACGCAGTGTCAGACGCACTCGTACAGGTGAAATGATCCTCGAGCTTAAGCGCGACAAGGAGCGCAAGGGCGCCGCCTACAAAAGTTTGGCGGAAGAGGTCCTTGGCGCTGGTGTTGAAGTGAGGGCTCTGACGCAGTCAGTGACTCTGAAGGTGATGAACCTTGACGAGATCACCAACGCAGAAGAGCTCGTCACGGCACTGCGGCAACAGTGCGAAGTGCAGGTGCCCACCACCGCCGTTCAGCTACGGAAAGGTCCGGCAGGTACTCAGGTGGCCTTAGTACACCTACCTGTGGCAGACGCAAATAAGTCCGCTAAGGTAGGTAAGATCAAGGTTGGTTGGTCAGTATGTTCACTGAACATACATGAGCAACCAGTGATCTGCTTTAGGTGCAGGGAACCTGGACACAAGTCCTGGGGCTGTAAAGGCCCTGATAGGACCAAGTTGTGCAGGCGTTGTGGTGAGGAAGGTCATAAGGCACTAGGCTGCAAGAACCCTCCCAAGTGCTTGATTTGTTCCGGCAAGTCCGTGAACAACAATCACCCAACGGGAGGCTCAAGGTGCCCGACCTTCAAACGAGCCATCAACGAAAAGTCACAGTGCAGGTAACGCAGCTGAACCTGAACCACTGTGACGCAGTTCAGCAACTGCTGTACCAGTCAGTTGCTGAGTGGGGGACGGACATCGCCATCATATCGGACCCATACCGAGTACCCGCCGGCAACGGCAACTGGGTCGTGGATGGATCCGGAAAAATGGCGGCGATATGGACAACGGGTAAATACCCTGTCCAGCAGTTGGTGTCTACTACCTACGAGGGCTTCGTGATCGCCAAGGTAAACGGGGTCCTCTTCTGTAGCTGCTATGTGCCTCCGAGTTGGTCGACCGAGCGGTTCACGCAGATGCTGGACTGTATGACGACCGCGCTGACAGGGCGAAGGCCAGTTGTAATAGCGGGTGACTTCAATGCCTGGGCCGTGGAATGGGGAAGCCGTAACACGAACCAGCGAGGTCAAATCCTGCTAGAGGCACTGGCCGTGCTAGATGTCGATCTGGCTAATGTTGGTGCCAAAAGTACCTTCAGCCGTAACGGAGCGGAGTCGATTATCGACGTTACTTTTTGTAGTCCTGGCCTAACGAGTAGTTCGAACTGGAGGGTAGACGATGCCTACACTCACAGCGACCACCTGGCGGTTCGCTACAGTATCGACTACAACATCAGCAGGCAGCGGGTTGAGGAAGCGGCTAGGTCAAGGTCAAGCCCTCGTAGGTGGAAGACATCGTACTTCAATGACGAAGTACTTAGAGAGGCGCTCCGCCGTGAGCGTAACCTACTCGGCCTAAGCGGGGACGAACTGGTAGCGGTGTTTACGCGTGCATGCGATGCGACCATGCCTAGAAAAGTCCACCCTAGGAATGGGAGACCACCGACATACTGGTGGACTCAAGCTATTGCGAACCTGCGCCATGCCTGCATACGGGCCAGGAGACGGATGCAGCGAGCACGTACCGAGCAGGAGCGTGAAGAACGACGGGCGGTGTTCACCGCTGCCAAAGTCGCGCTGAAGTCCGAGATAAGGGCAAGCAAAAAGGCCTGCTTCGAGGGACTCTGTCAGAGTGCCAACGCGAACCCGTGGGGTGATGCCTACAGGATCGTAATGGCGAAGACAAGAGGTGCAATTGCTCCTACGGAGCAATCTCCACAGATGCTGGAGGGGATCATCGAGGGGCTCTTCCCGCGCCACAACCCTAGCCCATGGCCTCCTTTTGTAGGACAGCCGGGGATTGGGGCTGGCGATGAGGATAGAGTAACTGATGAGGAACTTGTAGGGATTGCAAAATCCCTAAGCATGGGGAAGGCACCAGGTCCGGACGGAGTTCCAAACCTGGCCCTCAAAGTCGCAATCTTGGAGGCTCCCGGTATGTTCAGATCTGCTATGCAGATATGCCTGGACGAGGGAGTATTTCCAGATGCGTGGAAAAGGCAGAGCCTGGTACTATTGCCAAAGGCGGGGAAACCACCCGGTGACCCGTCGGCGTATAGACCAATATGCTTGATTGACACGGTGGGGAAAGTGCTCGAGAAGATCATCCTCAACAGACTGTCGAGGTACACCGAGGGTGTAAATGGTCTCTCAGGCAACCAGTTCGGCTTCCGGAAAGGGAGGTCCACTGTAGACGCTATTCTGGCGGTTAAGAAAACCGCTGAGATAGCACTCCAGCGTAAGAGGAGGGGTATTCGCTACTGCGCAGTAGTGACTCTGGATGTAAGGAATGCATTTAATAGTGCCAGTTGGGCGGCTATTGCTGATGCGCTCCTGCGTCTGGGGATACCCGAGTACCTGTACAAGATTTTCGGAAGTTACTTCCAGAATCGGGTATTAGTCTATGACACAGAGGTGGGTCGGAAGTGCTTTCACATAACCTCAGGAGTCCCGCAAGGTTCCATCCTGGGTCCGGTGTTATGGAATGTCATGTACGACGAGGTGTTGAGATTAAAATTCCCGGCGGGTGTGGTCATCGTTGGCTTTGCCGACGATATTACGCTGGAGGTCTACGGTGAATCGATCGAAGAAGTGGAATTGACTGCAGCCCACTCGATCGCAATTGTGGAGGAGTGGATGAGCTCCAGGAAACTGGAATTGGTTCACCACAAAACTGAGGCTGTTGTTGTCAACAACCGAAAGTCGGTGCAGCAAGCGGTGATCAGTGTAGGCGACTGCACGATCACTTCGAAGCGCTCCGTCAAACACTTGGGGGTGATGATCGACGACAAGCTTACCTTCGGTAGCCATGTCGATTATGCCTGCAAGAGAGCCTCCACAGCTCTTGTGGCACTGTCCCGGATGATGTCCAATAGCTCTGCGGTGTACGCCAGCAAGCGTAAGCTTCTGGCCAGTGTCGCCTCGTCCATACTGAGGTATGGTGGCCCGGCTTGGGGCACGGCTTTGAGTACCGATAGCTACCGTAGCAAGCTAGAGAGTACTTATAGGCTAATGTGCCTGAGGGTTGCGAGCGCGTACCGTACCGTGTCACACGATGCACTCTGTGTCATCACCGGTATGATGCCTATTGGTATCCTTATCATGGAAGACATAGAGTGCTTCGAAAGGCGCGGCACAAGAGGCATACGCAGGACTGCCAGACTGGCCTCCATGGTCAAATGGCAGCGTGCGTGGGACAGTTCCACCAAGGGAGTGTGGACTCACAGGTTGATTCCGAGGTTAGATATCTGGGTCAATAGGCGCCATGGGGAACTAACATTCCACCTAACACAGGTCCTTTCGGGTCATGGATGCTTTAGACAATATCTACACCGTTTCGGTCATGCGGGTTCTCCCGAATGTCCAGTTTGTGCAGGTTTAGAGGAAACGGCGGAACACGTTTTGTTCGTGTGCCCGCGTTTCCGCACAATGCGTGACCGCATGTTTGCCACATGCGGTCGGGACACGACTCCGGACAATTTGGTCCAGAGGATGTGTGCAGACGAGTTTGGCTGGAATGCCGTTTCATCGGCTATCACCCACATCGTCTCGGAACTCCAAAGGAGGTGGCGTGTGGACTCGAGGAGTGACTAGTGCAGACGCTAATCAACAGGTGGTCCAAGGGTTCGCAGTCGGCTACGTAGGTCATACCGGTGCCCTACGGTCGAAATCGACCCTTACAGCGATTAAGTGGCCGCGGAGAGAACATCCTGGTAGCGCTGCTGTCGTGGCGCCGGCCTACTGGGTGGATACGAGCCTCTGGTTGTTCGGGGCAGGTGGAGGCCCCTTCGTCAGCAATCCCAGCTGGTGCTAGCTGATAGGGCCTGAGCCTTCAGTAGGTCAAATTGCGAAGCCCGCAGTATCAGTTCTTGATACCTGCGGTGCAGCTGGGCGCGGGCTCAGTGCGACCCTGCCCGCCTTCAGCGGACAACGGGAGGTGAGGACCACCCGGGAAGCTGGCAATGCGCCAGCATGCTACCTTGGTGGATCCCCATAAGCGTGTCATCGATGTTCGTTGCTGCATGGCTACGCAGCTAACCTGGAGGATGCGATGTGCAATAGCCCCTCTCCGAAGCAATGCCTTCTTGGTGGTCCCGGAGAGACGAAGGGTTTGGCGGCAATGGAAATGGTTTAGTGGGTCGGGGGTGTAGTCCTGTTTACTGCTTGTACGTAGTAAATGGTCCCCAACCCCACACTCCCGGACCTCGGTCCGGAGTCTGTTGAGCAGATTATCCCCCCATTGCTTAGAAGGAAAAAAAAACACCAAATGTCTGTCCGGAGACAATTGGTGTACTAAAGGAACTTTGGTTCCTTCGGATTGAATTACTTCCGACTTGCAACTATTCCAATGACTAGCGGTGTCTGAAAATCAGAGTGCTATTGAAGGGTTTCGATATGCCAGAAGGCATTGAAACAAATAGTTTGATAGTCCAAAGAAGACTGACCGAGTTTATTGAAATCCTTCTTTTATATCATTTTACATTTGGTTATTCTTATGGCCTAAAAGGTAAAAACACCTGGGGTTGGTGTTTATAAACAATATTTATGGCTTAAACTTCCGCGTGCCCATCCGATAGAATTTTGGTTAACTTGCGCTTTGCGGCGGCTAATGGGGTGTTATTGTAAACACGCTGATGGGTACGCGTTAGCTTGCCTTTGAATGGTTTGACAAATAATTAAGGTAATGCGGGAGTATGTCTAGTACAGCGCATCCAAATATTCAAATTTTAATCTCAAACCTTGAGATTCCTCTTTTTATGTGATTTGAATTCAGAAAGGCACACGAATTTTTGAGAACTTTCGAAAAAATAGCCACACCCTAATGCTTACACATATGTACGTGCATCCGAAGATAGAAGACGACAACGCCAAGCAGCAATGTGTGTAAGGAAAACTCTTCGGAAAAAGCTTTCCCACCATTTGGCGGCGTGAGGAGTAGTTTGTCTTGAGCGGGGTGGATCGAGCGAAGACAAATTGTGTTATCCTGGATGAGCAACGTCGGTTGTTCCTTTGGTCTTGTGGGTCTTCTCTGTAGTCAACAACGTAACGTGTGGGAAGGCATCAATCTAATGGATGAGGAGCTTGAGGCGCGACGGGAAGGAAAGATTGGATAGATTGAAAGGTTACAGCTAATGGTTTTAAGGGGAAAAGGATGTGCCGGCTGTTAGGAAAAGATCTTGAGCTTAGTGTGAAAAGAAGTGCACATTGCTGCAGAGCTTGGGCTTCGGTTGTGTGTTGCTTCTAGACGATGCCGATACCGAGGAGAAGGTCTATCCGGAGCGAGAGGATTTTACACTTTATTCAATCTTGTTTACAGCACATTAGAAGCCAAGTGTCGATAATTGAAGCTCAACTGCAGAGTGTTGTGATGCAGAAGGTAGCAAAATGTCAATGGGCATATTCTATTACGTTTTTTTTATTTTTATTCATCGATACACTTGGACATCGATGTCCAAGTGTATTGATGAAGAAAAATAAAAAACGTAATAGAATATACCCATTGACATTTGGATACCTCTTCATCACAACACTCAGCAGTTGAGCTTCAATTATCGACACTTGGCTTCTAATGTGCTGTAAACAAGATTGAATAAGCCCTCTGAGCCTTCATCTTATGGGCATTACGTCCTCACTGGGACAGAGCCTAATTCTCAGCTTATGAGCACTTCCACAGTTATTAACTGAGAGCTTTCTTTGCCAAAGTTGCCATTTTTGCATTTGAATATCGTGTGGCAAATACGATGATACTCTATGCCCCGGGAAGTTAAAGAAATGTCCATTACGAAAAGATCCTGGTCCGACCGGGAATCCAACCCAGACACCTTCAGCATGGCTTTGCTACCCTCTGAGCCCTCTATCATGAATTCAAGACCACATTCTAAGTTCCCTTAAGTTCGATCTTTTACAGTCACATTAAAGTTCGCCATTGTGTTCGAATTCCGCAAGTTCTGACAATCATTATCTTTTCGTGAACAGTTGCTCTCCGGGCAGATTCAGATGTTTCAGATGGCCTGAGAAAACTAAAAGAAATACTGGAGGTGCCTTAGAGAAAATGCTTAACTAGTATTTGGAGCAGTCCTTCAGAATCTTGAAGTATTTTTGATGAAATCTGTAAGTTTTGTTGAAGTGATTTTGAAGTCTTCAGCTGGAACTGTCAATTGCAAAATAAATATCACCGTGGTTAATAACTGCGGATGTGCTCATGAATATAGCCTTGACATAATGCTAAAAAGTCTTGCTTTTTACTCATGAGATTATCAAATTGTGTCCAAGTCTGCGCCCAACTCTATTATGCATCAACAAAATTACCACAAAAAAAAACCTCTTCCAAGGGTAGTCGCTGCTCTAAAACCAACCACGTTTTACCATAATTGCTTCGCAATGTGGTGCATCGGTAAGTTGCACTCCAGCTCTGGCCCAGATGCTGTAATCCTTGTGGCTTTCATACCGCAAGTGTTTTAATTCCATCTCGACCTATTCACCGCAACCGCAACGCTTGCTAGCCATTGTTGCCTTCCCAGCTTTCCATGCGTTCCCCATTTCCGGTAAAGCAGCAACTGCATCCGAAGTCTGGCCGGATGCCATCGAAATGCTTACATTTTGTTCCACCTGAACCACCGATTGCCCTTCCTAAACATTGGCGCCGGTAAAAAACGCAACCAAATAGAATTCAAACGATTCCTTTCGCGCTTGCTGCGCTCGTCCTGGGCGAGGTGCTTTTCGTTGATTTGAATCCGTTTCCATTATTCACGGTTTTCAGGTAGTTGAAATTGCGGTGTAAAACCCGGAATCCTGCAACGACCGGAGCGAATATGCATGGGAAATGCATTCGTCGATTATGGGACTTAAAGGCAAATGAGTCCTATGTTAGCGGCACACAGCATTGCGAGGAAAGCAAAGGCCACTTACCCCACTTTTGCCTATTACCGACCTATTCAGGAAAACGAAAATCTTTTTCGTGCCATTTGATCGCAATACCCGGCAAGCTCACGGAAAGCCCTCTCCAATGAGGTTGGCTTATTTTCCGCCCGGGTGCACGTGAATTGCACTTTTCCCGCAGATTACGCTCGGCCATTTTGCCGGTTCTCTTTTTCCAGTTCGCCACTTTTGGTGAAATTGCCGCAGGTCGAGGCTTACATCCGCAAAAGGTAATAATTTCCCCCCAAAAATGTATAATTTTCTCACCGATAGTATCATCGACGAGTGCAGTGGCAAGCCCCTCTCAGGTGGCCGTAGAGGATGACCGACCTGCTCCCTGATCATGATATCCATGGACGTAGCCAGAATTTCTAACAGTAAACTTAGTCGCGATGCTCTCACAAGAGCGCTGGACGGCACTGACGTCCTTCTTCCGGATACAATTCCGAATCTTCATGGTCAACTGCTTCGTATTATTGGCCCACCAATTAGTTTTATACATTTAGGTACTCAGGGAGTCGATCAAATCCTCAATGGGACGGCACTGGTACGTACGGTGTTTCGTAAAACCGTACAACACGCCCACGGAGTGCTTGCTGTTCCGACGCCATCTTTGATTGAACTGACAGCAACATACCCGCAGCCCACAGACGCTCAGTCGGTTTGACCAACATTGACTCCGCTCCCAGCTTGATACGCACATGTTGGCGCTATGTTTGACAGTGTGTGATGCTGCTTGACGAACCAATTTGACAGTTTGTGAAACCGATTTGAAGGTTGACGAATCGGTCGGCCAAAATCAAACGAGTTTGATTTAGCACGAACCATAGCTACGCATAACTGTCTCGCTACTGAATTTCTACGCATATCTGTCCCACTACGTGTTTTCCAGAAACAGTTTCAAATAAAGTGCTAAATTTATAGGATCCATTGAGCTGTGTCAAATCGTTTTTATAATCTTCTTACTTTGGCTTTACATCCCATGAGGAAAATCGCCTGTTTCACACAATAGTATTCTAATACTGTTTTATTGTTACTGTTTGGGAACAGACAAAATAATCGATTTATTTTTTAAATTCAAATGCTTTAAACTTTTTGAAAAACGAACTTGATTGGATGCCTCCAGAAGCATTGGTTTCCAGACACACAAAATCTAAGTTTCTGGTTTTCTGAGTTCATATCTTAATCACATTCCTTCTGTTACTCAAAACGTATGAAAAACGTGAATTACTTGCAATTAAACTAGACCGAAAAAATAGTAATGATGTGAATATTTAACTTTCATGTTTAGTTCATCTTCCATAGTGCTTTCTTTGCTTCAGGGTTTTCACTACCACTGAGAAAGAGCCATCTTTGCATTTGCAGCTTTAAATATTGCCCTATTTGGTACAATCCCGAAACATATCAATATGGGTTTCAAACTTCAACATTTTTCCATGATTTTTTTTTTGACAAAGCCTCACTCTCGCCTACCTCCCACTTTTTCTTTGTTTTGACTTTTGCCTCAACTTTGCATTCAAGTGCCTGTCCGTCCTCTCTAACCACATTTATTCACATACCCATATACGACTCCACTTTGCTACATGCCAGATGAGCCTTCGTTTGAACTCTCAACATAGGCTTTACAATACACATCTTCCACATTAAGTCTAAAACTTACGTCAAATTTACCATCAAGATCAATGTGCTTGGTCAAAATTGGTCTGCTACAACTAGTCTCTTATGGGTATAAATTCCCCCAAAACGCGGTATTTCTAGGCATGACCGTCCCACTTTGAAATTCATAGCGAAATTCAAATTCTTTCGCTAAAACCAATTATTGACTATAAAAACACCCATTGCCTTATATTATTATAAAGAAATTATTCAAACAGAGCATAAATGTGCCAACATCTTTAATCGCGTTTTTCTCGGTTTCATATTTTGGAACATGGGACAATTATGCGTATAACGGCAGTACAGGGTGCACCGATGAAAAATGACTGATTTTTTATTTAAAAAAAAAATATATCTCAAAAACTTAAAAATCATACATCGCTGAAAATTTGATAGTAAACGTAAAATGTTCTGAACTTTCAAGAAAAATGAGAACAGCAATAGCCCCTTTGGTCCCAAGCCCTTCAAAACACGAAAAAACGGAGAATTTTGATTTTTTTTTTCGTGTTCAAAAACCAATTTTTGTAAAATTTTATATTTTGCTTGAAAAGTCCAAGAAAATTGAAAATCGGTCAAGCGGTTCAAAAGTTATAATTTTTTTAAATATAAAAATTTTACAAAATCGCGATTGTTATGGTCATTTTATTTTGGAAATGGTTATCCTAATCAAAAAATCCAAAAACACGTGCATCCTTATTTCGGATAAGGAACAAAATAGCAATTTTTCACGAAATTCGATGACTCACTAGATCGGTTTTACATGGAATGGCAGTATATATAAAATATAAATATGAAACTTCTCAGGGCTGGTAGCGAATCACTCCTTAGTGACTTGTTCCCTGTTCACTATTTGCAACAAAAAGTCACTAAAGTCACTATTTTCACAAAATTGGTCATTCAAATTATTTTTTTTTTGTACGAATGTGAAGAAACGATGAGTAATCTTACTAACTAAAACAGAAAGGGGTTTTTATAAAAAGAAAACCCTTAAAATATCTTTGCAAATATTCTGGAAGAAATTTCTGAAATAATTTCTGAAGTAATCTCTGAAAGACTTTAAAATCCCTTGATTATCCCTTGGTTATGATTTAACATGCTTGCATGAACTATAATTTGCAAATACTTTTGCAGGAATACCTGGTGGGATGCCTTCAGGATTCTCTGGAGAAACCAATTGAAGGTTTTCTTGCTGAAACCATGACGGAACTACTGGAGGAAATTGTTGGAGAAGTTTGTAGTAGAATCCAAGAAAAAAATAAGTAGAAATTCGTGGAGAAAACCGGGAGTATTGTATATTAAAAACAATATTAGGAATCACTGGAGGAATCTATAAAGAAATCTATATAAATAAAAATGAAATGTTGTTTGTATGTCACGAAATGGCTAGAGAACGGGCCATCATATTTTGAGCTTTTCCATTTAGATATGATCCTGAAGTGTTCCGACGTGTTTGTGTGCATAAAAAGCTCAGGATTTTCACCGGGAAAGTTAGTAAAAACAGGAGTGAACGGAACTATCAGTTTTGTATGGGACGTTCTATGACGTTTTTCAGCAGCCTACTTGATGGCAAGACGAAGTTTGCCGGGTCCACTAGTTTCAGAATAAATCTGTTGGAGAATTTCCTTGAGGCAGTGCCGGATTTTGGCTTCGGGGGGCCCGGGTCAGATCTCATAAAGGGGCCCCTCTATACAAAATTCAGCACGTTTTGGGATTCCACAAACTAATTTGAATTTGAGTTTTGAACGAGATGGTCGGTCCAAACACATAAGGGGCCTTCAAAGTAGTGTAAGTGATATTGTCGGTTGTGAGCTATATACATTGAAAAAATCGACTGTTTTTAAACTTTCCAAAATGTTTTAAGGTGATTTTTGCGTCCAAAGAGAAAAATATAATCATGCGTCGGAGATTGGCTCGTTTTTTGGCTTCTATATAATTTGTATAAAGTGAAGAATTGCTGAAAGTCTTCAAAGTCCTTTTGATTCTATTAAATACAAGTTTCCAGGTTTTCTTAAGTTACCGCATTCTCTGAAAAATAAAACATTTACAGTACTAGCAAAAATAAAATACACGAAGCTGACTAACCTGAAATTTGAACTACATGTTGAAAATAACTTCAAATTAGATTTGTAAATAAATCATCAAATTTTGTACAAAAGTGTCTAAGCTCTTAAACTCCACCCATTTTGACAAAAATGTAAAAATTTTATTAGTTAGATATTTTGAAAACAGAAAACATGTCTTTTGCTTAATGCTCACATTCAAAAAATATTCATCATTGAAAATTTTGTTATTTTTCTCAAAATAGTGTTTTTAAAAGCTAACAAAATCTTGAAAAAATAATGATAAATTTCCTAGGAATCTAATTCCAAGTTATTTATGAGATGTACTTCAATTTCAATCAATCGGTTCGTTAGAAATTGTTGTACAGTTCCCTAAACTTGAACATTTTTGTATGAAAAGACCGATTTCATGTACTTCAATGTTGGCAGTATTGTATATTCTATTAATTATATTTAAATTCTACTCTAAGCCTTAACTGAATTGAAAGAAAACTTCATCAACTACGGAATATAAAATAGAAAACTATTTATAAATAATGATTACCGCGTCACAAAATAATTTCCCTTTAGTTTTTATTAGAATTGCAAATATGTTTGGATTTTAAAGTTCTGATAGGAACCAGATAAACTCTTTGTATTGAGAGTAGTGCTTTACAGGTTTAGCCGTATTTGTAAGATCCTGCAATAACGTTAAGCGCATTTTAAATTCAAATATTTGTTTAATATTAACTACAGAAAAATTAAATTTTGGCTTAATATTCATGATTTTTTTTTTTTTTTATTGAGGGATAATAATTGACCATACCATACTGTGGGATTAGACAAAGAAAAACTAAATAACTTTAGTATTGGAAAGTTGACTTTAGAATGAATGACTTTAGAAAGAACGTTAGAATTATATGCCCAAATGTCTTAAGTCTTTGTTCTTAATTTTGGTTACTCGGGGGCCCCCTTCATCGGGGGGCCCGGGGCATTTGCCCCCTTGGCACCCCCCCCCCAAATCCGGGCCTGCCTTGAGGAATACGGCAAGGAACTCCTGGAGAAATTTTTGCAAATATCTGAGAGGAGCCTATGGACAAATTTCTGAACGAATCTGAAATTCCTCGATGTATTTCCTTATGAATTCCTGACGGTGCTATACCTGAAGGAGTTGTTAGAAAAAAAAAATCGAATTCTGGACTTATCTCGAGACGAATTCAAGGAGGGATCTTTGAAATCTGGGAAAAATTCTGTATAAATACCCGGAAAAAAACATGAAGTAGTTTATGGTTACTTTCTAAATCATGGATCATTCTCGAAAAAAAAACATGTATAAATTCCTGGATGGTTATCTGGAGAAACTGGTGAAGAAATTTCTGAAGCAACTCGATGAAAAGTTTTGCTGAGTTTGAATTAATTAATTAAATAGCTCTTAGATTATTCAAGTTTATTAAACTTATTCCTTGTATAAATTCTTAAGGGATTCTGAAGAAATCAATGAAAGAGCTTTTTGGAGAATTCATGGAAATATCTGGTGGATGCTCTGAAGTAATTCCTGGATGAAAGATTGTAAAATTTCAGAAGCAATCTCTGAAGGGATACTGGAAGGAGTAAGTACCTTCTGTAAATATATCTGGACGGCCGAGTTCCTGGTGAAATTATTGGTAAAACCCTTGCAGCAATTCCTGATGCAACTCGTATAGCACTTGATGAAAAAGAGCCTGGAAGAGATATTACTGGATGAATTACTAGAGGAATTGCTGAAGTACTTTATGGATGTATCGCGTAGGAACCTCTGAAGGAACTTTTGGAGCAATCCTTAGCATACATTTCTGAAGAAATCCTTGGAAGATTTTTTGTGAGAATTTGTTGTAGAATTTCTAGAAGAATTCTTGGAGAAATGTGTAAAGAAATTCCTGTAGAATTGTTTGGAGAAATTTTTAAAGAAATAGAATAATTCCTGGAGACATACCAGAGGAATTTTAGAATGAATTGGAGAAGAAGTGTCTAGTGGAATATCTCAAGGAATTTGATGGGGAACTCACAAGAAAAATCCGAGGGATGCTCTGTAGTTATTTATATACAGTCGACTCTTCACAACTCGACATTCTCAAACTCGATGTACAGTCACCCCACAGTTATGGATAGCACACAGATATGGATCAGAGTTGGATTAAAATGGGAATATTTCATCATATACAGGTGCAATTTTGCCAAACACATTTTACTTACGTTAATCATAAATCTGTATAGCATCGCAGTCAATCATAATATGCTGAAATATTTTTTTTTCGTCCGTAGGAAATAAAATGTCAACCGTAATCCCAGAAGCGTTGATTCATAACTGTGGGGTATTGAAACCCATACCACAGTTATGAATCAATGATAAGACGATTCCAAAAGAAACGCCATAACGTATGCTATCACTAACACACCATTCGTTTACTTTGCAGTTAAATTGCTTTTATAGTGTTCTGATCCATAATATGAGTCGATTTGATCTATAATAGGGATCTGCCTCTTCCACTGATCCACATCTGTGGGGTGAACATCGTTTGGAATTTCTATTGAAATCGTCACTTTTTGGTAAACATCCGCGAATTTTGAGCTGTATTCACAAAAACAACTATATTCTGCAGTGTCAGGAAGGTAATTTCAATGTGTACAGCGTCACCATGTTTTTTAATCATATATTGTTCTGAAAAATGACCCTTAGTTGATCCATAACTGTGGGGTAACTGTACTCTATAACTCGATGGATTTTTCGGTCCCTTCAAATTTCCATACATCGTAAATATCAGACCTCAGACTTGCTTGGATGTGAATAAATACTTGGAAGTTGTAATAATAGTAATTATCATTAAAATAAAATAAAAAAATATCGTTAGAAATAACGTTATTTTTTGACCATTTTGAAAAAAGTTATCAAAAAATAGTTGGTAAGATACTACAGTCTACTCTCAACATCGATGGTTTTTATCATCGATGTTATATATCTCGATATCATTCCCTATATCGATCATTTTTTGGTTCCTGCATACATTTTCACTCTCCATATCCTCCTTATCTCGATTCTCTCTATTTTGGTATGATTTTCATTCCTAGTTTTCTCTCCGTATGTCGATATGCCCATTATCAAAGGTTACTAGACTAGATTTTAGGGTTTCAAGACAATTAGCCATGATGAAATGACGTCTGATTGTTTTTAATTTTCCTGGTAACGGAGTGATTTTCAATCTAGTATTCATTAAAAATAGTTCTATATCTCGATCTCTCCCTATCTCGATGGTCCCTTAGATATCGAAATGTGGTCGACTGTATCAACAAAATTATATTGCTTTCTTGCAAAAGAGATCATATCTTCTTCTTCTTCTTATTTCTGGCATTACGTCCCCACTGGGACAGAGCATGTTTCACAGCTTAGTGTTCTTATGAGCACTTCCACAGTTATTAACTGAAAGCTTACTATGTCAATGACCATTTTTGCATGCGTATATCGTGTGGCAGGTACGATGATACCCTGGGAGGTCGTGAAAATTTCCAACCCGAAAAGATCCTCGACCGGTGGGATTCGAACCCACGACCCTCAGCTTGGTTTTACTGAATAGCTGCGTGTTTACCACGACGGCTATCTGGGCCCCAGATCATATATGTATTGGAAATACAAAATTTGTTTCTTTGATTTTGGGATTTTTCGCGTCGTTATATTCTCAAAATTGGTTATTCTTTAAGCCGATGGTCTCTTGAATATCGAGTTATGAAGAGTCGACTGTAGAACTTGTAGTAATTTTTAAATATTTTTTTGGATTTATCTCTGATGTTTATTTCTGGCAGTGTTGATAGACTCACACTCAAATCTCAATCAATAAGCTCTCCCGTGAGAGAAACTCATTGAAGATCTGTTTCGCAAATCTCACGCTTGAGATTTTGATGCAAAATCACTCAATCAACTCAAACCGTAAAAAATGATTTAGTCACAAAACTCGTCAAATACTCGTGAAACCCGAATGTTGTTGTATACGTTAGAAAGGATTATTATAATTCTACCAGACGAACAAGAAATTATTGCCATGTGCGATTAAACTGTGGAAATACGAGGCAATGAGTCAAACAGGTGAGCCAACTCATCTATGATTTTTTGACTGCTGAGTTTCGTAATTGACAACTCACGCATGAAAAATCTCAGCCGTGAGTTATGAGAAATTGAGTTTTTCACAATACTGATTTCTGGAGGAATCTCTGAAAGGAATTTCTCAAGCAATCCCTGAAAGAATCTCTGGATGATTTTCTGAAGGAGAACTGGAGTTTTCTGGATGAATTCTCAGAGAAATTTCTTAACGAAACTCTGATGGCAACTTATTTAGGAATTCCTGGCGTATTTCCAGAAGAAAATTATGTAAGAATCCCTGAAGAAATTTTTGCAGGAATCCTCGGAATATTTCAGAAGGGAATCTCTGGAAGATTATGTATATGTGGAATTTCTAAAGGAATCACAAGAAAACTTCTGGTAAAACTATTGACATTATTAAGGAAGGAGTTTTTTTTACTTAAGATATTTTGGATCCTGATGAAATCATTGGAAGAGCTTCTAAAGGAAGAAAAACCTAAAGGAATTTGAGGAGTCATCAATAGAAAAATGGCTGGGAAATTTCACTGAGGAAATCCTGGTTGAATTTGTAGATGATTTCAGGTGTAATATCTGGGAGGAATTCTAAATGAATTTCTGATGGTAGTTTCTGATGGAACATCTTTAGGAATTCATAGTGTAAATTATGCTGAAAATTCTGAATGAATCCATGAAGTACATGGTTGAATTATTCGATATCTAAACAGAAAAACTTCAAGGAAGTTAAGTAGATGAAAGAACCGAATTTAGTACTATACCATTTAATTCCACTAGAGTTTGTATCCTTTGACAGATACGCGTATTTCGACCTCAACTGTAAGGCCGTCTTCAGTGTCGTGTACTATAGACTCGACTTGAAGAAAACCATCATATGCACTTCGCTCAGTTCACACTGCGACCGTGCTTACCGGGCGTGTACCAGGGTTTCATGATGAAAGGTTTCAGGCACACTACGACGAACTGTCAAATTATGCTGTTTTTGCAGATTGAGATTGATGATTTAGTTCTAAAATGGAAATTCAGAGATAATAGAATTACTTCAAAAATTGTATAAGATATTCGGTACGGTTTTTCTATCTGGCGCACTTATTTCTGATATTCTTGTTATATTTTTGGCAATATACTGGAAATTGGCAAGAAATACGTAGTTATTCGATCAGGGAAACTAATTGATAAAAAATTTCTTTCGAAAACAAAAACCTCAAGTTGGTAGCGATATATGCCTAGTTTAATAGGTGTTCCTGGATCAATCTGATTTGCCTCTAGTTAGCAACTACACGATCATATAAAACGGGATACAACTTTTCCGAGATTGCTTCAGCGAAACTTTCCGATTTTTTTTGCCAAAGACACACCAGCGTTTATTTTTAGAAATAATTTGGCATCTCTGAAGTAGGATTTGGGGAAATGTTTGTTCCAAGAAACCATGGGTAAATTCTTCCAAACTTCTTTCTTTGCGTACCATGGTACTGCAGTTTAAAATATCATACTAATACTTCTAGGCATTTCTACAGGTACCTTTTCTCATTTAGAAATTCCTCAAGATGTTAACTGAAACCTTTTTTCAAATATACTGCTTCGAAAACACTATGATACTCTATGATGATCCAGTAATTCTTACAATAATTCCATCTTAAACTCATCAATGGTTTTCGCAAAGCAAACTTTCTAGAATTTCATCAAGCATTCATTTAACAATACCACAAATAACACAGTCATGAATTTCTCGAGAGGTCCATCAATTTTCTCAATAATTCCTTCCAAGGACTTCTTCATGAATCCTTCCAAGGACTTCTTCAAGAGCTCCTTCCGAAGTTCCTCCAAGAATTCCTCTTGTTGAAATACTTAAATTCAACTACGGATTTTCCACTTGTTCCTTTAGGTATTCTACCAATAATTCCTTCAGGAATTCTTCCAGAAATTTCTTCAGGAATTCCTCTAGATTTTTTTGTAGAATATAACAGTTTTCGTCAAAAAATCCTTCAGGGGTTTCCTTTAGGGTTTTCATCAAGAGATCATCCAGGATATCTTAATGAATTTCTAGAAGAACTATCTAAGGGATTTCTTAGAGAACTACATGGAGGAATGTCTAGAGGAGTTTCCTGAGAAATAACTTGCGGAATGTCTGGGTGAAGCTTTTAGGGTTGCTAGAAGTCCTACAAGACTTCATAGATTTCTACGGGAATTAATTCAGATTTTCCGGAAGAATTCTACAGAAGTTCAACAAAAAAATCTAGTGGAACTCTAAGTGTATTTTCTCCAGAGATATCCTTCTCCAGGATATTTCAGAATTGCTCAAGAGATTCCTCAAAGCATTCATCCACGGATTCCTAGGGAAATACTTTCAGTGATTACTCCAGGGATCTTTCATTAATTTTTTCTTGTTATTTTTAGAATTCTGGGATTTCTCCATGAATTCTTCCACGATATTCTCCACGCATTCCTCTACGGGGATTTTCAATAATTTGTCTGGGGAGTTTCCACCTATTCCAATAATTCCTCCAGGGATTTTTCCGGATATTTCTCTAGAAATGTGTGGATGAATCTCTGTTTCAATCACTGAAAGGATACCTTCAAGAATGCCTACGGGAAATCAGGGATTATCAAAGAATATTCCGGAAGAAGGAATTCCTTAAGAGGTTCCCAAAAGATTTCCTGGTGGAATTTTGTTTTAGGAAATCAACAACAGGGAACAACTCCTATAGAAACCCATAAAGGAACTTGTTGAGAAATCCCTGAAAGAACTCGAGGAGGAATCCACGAAGAAAACCCTGGTGATATACCAGAAAGAGGAATATCTGATGGAACTCTTGGAATAATGCTGGTAGGAAACCCTGAATGAATCATGACAGAACACCTGGAATTATTCTTGAAGAAACTCCAGGGCGAATTTCTGCAACAACTCTTGGAAGAATTCATCAAGAAACCTATGAAGGAATCCATAAAAGAACTCCTGAAAGAATCCCTGGAGGTGCTCATGAAGAAATCCCCGACATAATACCAAGAAAAACTCCTGGAAGAAATCCTTAAGAATCTCTAAAGAAATCTCTAAAGGAATCTCTTGTGGAACCCCTGGTAGTATTCCTGGAAGATTTCCTGGAGGAATCCATGGAGGACATCTTGGAAGAATTTCTGGAGAAATATCTAGAGGATTGCATGGAAGAACTCCTAGAGGAATCCCTGAAGAAACTTCAGAGGAATTTCTGGAAGAATATTAGGAAGGAATCTCTGGAGAAACACCAGGAGGAATCAATGAAGAGAATTTTTCAAGGTAATTAAGAAGGAATTCCTGGAGAAATTCCTGGGACAATTCTTGAATACCTGAAGGTATTCCTGAAAGAAGCCCTGGAATAATTCTTCAAGAAATTCCAGGAGAAATCCCTGAAGGAACTCCTGGAGAAATCCATTAAGGAACTCCTGAGAAAACTCGTTAAGGGGAAACCAGAAGGAACTTCTAGAAGTACTCAGTAACTATTAGCGGAATTTTCAGAGGAATCCTCTTAGAACTCTTGGAGGAATCCCTGGAGAAGCTTCTGAAGGAATCCCTGAAGAAACTCCTTGAAGAATCTCTGGAGAGACTCCTAGAAAAATCCACCCAGTCAACATTTTGGTTGGTATAACTTTTGTTATACATCATTCTATATGAATCAATTCAATCGTATAGAATGCACGAAAAGGCTATATACCTACCAAAGTGGAGGCTATATACGTACTTGGCACGACTTTTTCGGACTTTCTGCGATCAGATATACGATGCCACAAAATTTGGATGAAAATAAAAAAAAAGATTCCAGCGAGTCTCGAACGCGGGACCTCTGGATCAAGAATCAGGCACCTTACTACTGTACCACCAAGGGTTGCATATTTAATAGGTGATTATTTGCCAATATTAATACGTGGTTCATGTACAGCGACACATACTTTGTTGTTCTTTGAGGCCCATCGTCAGCAGATGCCAAATTTGGATGGCAATTTTTGCTAAGTTATTGCGATTTCATACGATGCTTTCTGGATTGATATATGATCTGTCAGTTTATATAACATAACGCGATTCTACGTTGCACTATTTACGACATGTTTTGTTGTCAACACAGATTGTCGTTTATGAATCGTATTGGGGATTTACATACAACTTGTATTGACATTGATAAAGCTTAATATGGCATCTTGTGTGATTCTGATTTTGGACGCATGAATATGTGATTTTGGATGCACATTCTTATACGATACGTGGTTCACTGGGAGGTATTCTTGGAAAAAATATCTAGAGGAATTCCTTAAGGAACACCTGGAGGAATTCCTAAAGGAACTCCTAGAAGAATTCCTGAAATAGCTTCTGGAGGAATTCCTGAAAGAACTTCTGGAGGAATTTGTGTAGGAACGCCTGGAGGAATCTATGTATGAACTCCTGGAACAATTCCTGAAAGATGTGCTGGAGGAATTCCTGAAAAAACTCCTGAAGGAATTCTTGAACGAACTACTGGGAGCTTTCCTAAGGGGACTCCTGGAGGAATTCTGGCAGGAACTTCAGGAGCTCTTCCAGAAATTCATCGAGGAGTTGATCCAGGGATTCTTCCAGAAGTTCCTCTAGGATTTTTTCAAGAGATTCCCTACAGGGACTTTCCATAAGTTTCCTCCCAGGATTTCTACAGGAATTTCTTCAGAGATTCCTCTAGAAATTCCTAAACAAGGTTTTGGGGAGAACTGCTGGAGTATCTATAAAGTTTCCTCTAGGGATTTCTCCAAGAGTTTGTTCTAAGGATTCCTTCAGGAATTCTTGCAGATTTATCCACAAATTCCTCCAAAAGTTCCTCTTGGAGTTTCTTTAAGGATTCTTCTGGAAGTTGGTAGTCTTATGATTATTTTGGAAAGTTTTGGAAAACCTGATAAAATCTCTGCAAAAACTCAGATTTGTTAGAGAAATATCTGGAAGAACTTTTAAGAAACTCATAATCAAAATTCATGAAGAAATACCTGCTTGAAGTTTTTGAGGACATTTTTAGAAATTTGTTTGAAAAATCTGTGAAGAATTTTTTGACGAAATCACTCATTTAATTCCATAGACATCCTCAGATGAATTCCTAAACAAGTCCTTTGAGCAAATCCTGCAACTCCGAGCAAATATTCAGGAAAATTGTTTGAATTGGTCAATTTGTGAAGAAGTTCTTGCCGAATTTTATAGGGAAACTTTGTAGGAAATACTGAATAGGTACTTGAAGGAATCCCTAGCAAAATTCAAGGAAAGAATTAAAAAAAAAGTAATTCAAGATGTATTTTTAGAAAAATAATAACTGTGAATGAAATGATGACGGAAACTTGGATCAGAATTACTGAATGGAATTTCATAGAGATGGAAGATCTATCGATGATCTGAGGAGTTTCTGTAATAAATTTTGAAAAAAGACTTCGGGAGTCTCAAGAGAAAAACCTCAGGAGTACTTACCCTGAAAGATTGCATGAAACAAAATGAGGAGAAAAATCGGTTAAGAGTTTTGGAGGAATTTTGGGAAAAGATCTTAGAAAAATTGTGGAAATTTTTAGTGGAGTTTATGATAAATTTTCCGGAGGAATTCCTTAAGAAATCCTTCAAGAGATTGCTGAAGCAAACTTTGAGGGAATGTTAACTATTTACTTAAAACAATTTCAATTTTATCTCAATTTCCACCGCTTGTATGACACGTTTGCAATTCCAAACCTTTTTCAAAAACACTTAATGGATAACTCAGGTTGATTTCGGAAAATGTCCATACTTTATCTATATAAATATCCATTCATGTTTCAATCCCGATGCGCACAATTTTTTCGTACAGTCACGTGAAGTTATTTGTGACCCCAAATGGAACTAAAAAAAAACTTTGATCTGATTGTATACATTTCAACTTTCGCTTTTTTAGTGCTTGTGGAACATTTTACTGCGAAGCAAGAGCTGTCCCAGTAGGAACGTAACGTAAAGAAAGAAAATAAAATTTCGAAAAAGTAAAAACACTGTTAACCTTTATGACTTAATCAAGAATTTTGGCAATCATCAGAGATGAAAAAAAGTCCAACAAAACTCAAACAATTTTCAGAGTTAATTATCCCGCTGCTGATTTCAAAATTTTCCTATCATTCACATTTTCAAGAAAATACCAGCCCTTATTCTTAAATAAGTGGGTTTTATTCAATTAATTATAATTATTTACCGAAGAATTGTTCCGGGAATTTCCAGATAATTTCTCGCTATTCATACACCCCGGACCCGGCACGGCGCAATGAGAATGGCCCTTTATGCGAACAGGGTCACCGCCCTCCACTGGCTACGCCCATGTATGCACCTGCTGAAACTGGGGCCAAGAATAATAAGTCTCTTTGGCGAGTTTTCTGCATTTTCCTCCCGTCCGGTCCACCCAGGGTCAACTCGATGCAGGACAGAACCACAGCCAGTTTTCGTTTTCGTTTGTGCCTGCCGTAAAATGCGGTTCCGGTGATGGTCAATCGTTGCGGCGACCGCCGAACGCTGACTGCACCTGCTGCTCTCTTTCTCGATATGGTGGTGGAGTGCAGTGGATGATGATTTTGAACTAGGTAACCTGCTGGATAGCTGCAGTATGGACTGTAGTCGATGATACCGGTCTTACCGTTTGTTAGTTCGGAACCGCAAATGGAACGTAAGCCTGTGGTCTCCACTAGAGGAGCCGCAGTCCGGTTCTAGAGTTGGCTTTTTGCCTGCTGCCGTGAGTATTGGAATGCTTGAACATGGTTGGTTGGCTGAAGAGCGATTTGCGCAATCTTGATAGGATGCCCCCGGTGGGTGGAACCGCTGAAATGAGCACGCGTTGAAAGGTGAGCAGCTGTCGGAGTGAAAAATTATACCTTCGGGAGGGATTAATTAAACGGATACTTGTTTGATTATAATTCCTATATTTGGAGAAAATAACGATTTTTAGTCAGATATTTTTTTTTTAATTCTGATGAAAATTAGCGAATGTTTAATGCAAAAACATGAAATGTTTCAATTCTTCTTAAGATTGCAAGTAGCCTTGAATGCGTTGAGGCATTTACATTATTTTAAATAATGTAAATGTCTCAACGCATTCAAGACTACTTGCAATATTATATTATTTTATTTATCGGTAAATTATTATTGAATTATTAACCATTTATATGTCAGCTACATAAAAATACACGTGCCTTGTAATTTTTCGATTTTTGGGTGTTTAGACTTTAGACTTAGCCATTTTGAGTGAGAACATTTTTTATCACAAATTAAGACTCCTTGAAACACAATAACATTCATAAAAAGACGCATTTCAAACCTACAAAAATATCTCTGATCCTTTTCAAAAACGTCCATCTCCTTATCTGGGGCAGAGGGATAAAACGCAGAAACCGTAATTCATTATTTACGTTAAATTGCGCTACTGAATAAATTAAAATTTGAACCCGCAGCACGGTAAGGTGGCATCTCTAGACACTATCCTTCTGCCAGTGGAACTGTGAAGCAAATTTCATCCTCTTCCAGGTCCTGTGCAACATCTTGACATTTGAGACAGACCATCCCTCCGCCCGAAGAGGTGGGAAGATTCTGGAGCGCGCTCTCAGTTTTCATTAAGTTGACTGGTCTTTCTTCTGACCAACAGCGTGCTGCAACGAATGTGTAGGTCCTTCAATCTACCGAGTGCTGCTCCTCGCCGTCGCTTCTTGATAGTGAAAATTAATGAATATTTCAGCTGAACTTACTCGTCCTCACTGACAAGACAACTAGGAAGCTGGTGGTGGCGGAAGTGGTGGACAGACGCAGCCAGCCGACCGACGACTGGCACACGGAAGCAGACGTAGTTTTACTGCACCAAACTTTGCTCGTTGTCGTCTCAGATGGGGATGAAACACAAGGCACTGACTGCGCTGGCTAACGAATGCCTTTTTCATTCACTTTCTTCCTGGCGAAGGGGGAGGAAAAATCATAAGCATAAAAAGTACATGAATATAAATCCATTAAAAGAATTCATTAAGGGAAAAGTTTTCCCGGTGAAGATGGCGAAAAGCACGAAAGGTAAAACCGACTAAACCGAGCAAATGGTGGGATTGCGAGAAACGGCCAAATGACTTCCATTCCGTCGAGGTAGGTGTAGCTAGTAAGCAAAGGAAGCGTTTTTAATTCCACCGGATTGTGGCGAGGCATCGTCGTCGTCTTTACCGGCAAATAAACTGGAGAGTTCATTTGCCAGCGCACTTCAAAGCACATTAGGGCCATTCAATATGCTTTCCTTCCTTCCATGATCGAGTTGTTTAATGGTGGGATAAAAGAGGAAGGTTACTTTATGCAAAGTTGTTTCACTTGCAAGCTTAGCTCTTAGAATCCGAAAGGTGTTCAGTTCAGTTCACCAGCTGAGTATTTTCATAAGAGAAAAGTGAAAGTGTTGTCAATAGATTTATGAAGTTTTAAGTCACTACACACATATGAATCGAACAAAGTACATTTAGAAGATTTGCTCTTCAGCTGTGTGTACACAAATTCTTTTTGCTTCCGAAAGCTTTTAAAGCTACATACCTTAACCAATAAAATAGTACTTTTCAGTGCGACTGCTTCTACCTATTTTTCCCTTTTCGATCCTTGATTGGACTCATGCCTTCGATTTTTCATTAGACCCGTTAGCGAAACGGTGGTAATCCTTCTTGGACACCGTATTGGTAAAAAACCTCTTAGAGGATCAATTTTTTTTCGTTCATTTACAGAACTTGGTTGCAACCACGAACAAAAGGAAGTGTGAATCAACTTCTTTCGAAAAAGGCGTGTTTAAAACCGTCAATTTGACAACGTCAAAATCTTGCCAAAGAGGAAGAAAGCACGTTTCTCCGGAAAGCACGTTTTCTCCCAAGGTTGAAATGTTTAATGTTGATAATTGTATCGAAATGAGCAATCAGTTTGACCCTTTAGACAAGCATCTAGCCCAGGTTCTTTGCTTTAAGTGAGGAAACAAAGAGTGTCGCAAATCGTGATCAGTAGTTCCGAATTTGGAGGATTCAGGCAGGAGATCTTGAACACCATTAGAGGAATCAAGGTTTTCTTCCAAATCGCAACAAGGGATACTGCCGCGTTTTGGCGGAAAGTCTTAAAGATGGCAAACTTCTTCTCAAACATCTCCAAGAGAAGAAGCACGTTTTTTTTACTTATGACGACAAACCTGAACGTTTGTTCAATGTCGTCTTGAAAGATCTCTCATGTGACTATTCGTCATCTGGAGATGAGATTAAAAACGGAATAAAGGATTGACTTGGATTTTCCCCAGTCCAAGTAATCATTATCAAAAAAAGAATCAGTCTGATGTAAATAATATTGAAGTTTTAGGAAAAGCAAGAGTTATGTTCGATGTCCGTGTGACATGGGAACATTTCCAGAAACCTGGAGGACATGTTCAGAACCTTTCTCAGTGCCGCCGGTGCCAAAAGTTGGGTCAAAACATTGCCGCATTGATGCTAAATGCATGATTTGCGGTGGTTTTTAGCACGCTAAGGCCGTCTGTCCTGTGAAAGAAGGTACAACAAGTTTGTATGCGCAAATTAAGTATAACTATTGGGGTTGCCCTTCGCGTGAGCGAATCGTCGAGGCTCGTACCAGGCGGATGAATGACAACGTTTTTCGGAACTCCTTTGGCAGAATATTCAACAATTCTTATTTTTCAGGTAATGATCACTTGCTCCAAAATCATACCTATCAGGTAAATTATAGTTATGCTCATTTACAAGCTTATTTTTTCCGTCGGGTAAAAGCGCCACTGTATATGGGATTTAACATTGTGTCACCATTGCTGTTCTGTCAAACACACAAGGCTACGGTGGCGCTATCTATGCTTTCCATAGCGGCCGTTTTGGTTATTTTAATGATCCATAACAAAAACGATTTGCTTCAGAGCGTTAATGATTAACGGGTACCAATGATTAATTAAGTGAATAATGATTTTCAATTCAATTTTACTATGATTAACGATTAAGATTATTGATAAGAATTTTTAGAGCCATGATTAATGTTTATGATTGATTATTAAACCAAGGTATGATTAATAATTGTGATTAATGATTAAACTTCAATTTTAGTGATTAATGATTATGATTAATGATTAAACTCAGAATGGTTAGTGATTATGATCAGGGTTGCGATGGATCTTCTTCGTGAACAATGATCGACGCATCTTCGCGATCCAACATTCGCCAAAATTCATTTTTCATTTTTGCGTCACGAAGAGCATCGGATTTTTTTTTTATTGAATCAAAATTTCAGTAAAAGCAAAATAGTGATTGTTTGACCAGGGGAACCAGATATAGTTGAATATCCATGAGACGATATTCAAGGAACTATCAAGTCACGGGAATATCGGGATACGATCAGCAACCAGCAAAACTAAGAAAATGTGCCAAGTAATATACGAACCAGAGCGTTAATTTAATTTAATAAAGTTGATAAATTTAAATTTAATCACGATTTGCTACTGAACATTGTGAATAACTTGCTATAACGATGTTTTGAAGAATTATTTATGAGAGTTTATCATGAGTAACATTTATCATTATCTAGAGTATAACCTGTATGCGGCATACTTCGAAGCATGTAGTGCATACTTTTGTGCTTTTAATCATTGATCAATTAAAAATTTATCTTTAACTAATGATTAATTGTAACAAACATGATTAAATAACTTTAGGCAGCGGTTTTCCCATTGTGCTCCACGACAGTTTTGAGAATTTGTACCAATGCCTTGAAACATCTCAACTTTTTGCTTTGAAATATGTTTTTTTCTTGAATTTTCAAGAGTAAAATTTGAAGAACAAAATAACCGATAGTGCTAAAAAACGATTGATAACTTGTATATTGCGATCAATTTATCGAATTGCCATTGAATATTACTGTTTTGTTCCTTATATTTGTGCTCTAGGAAATTTTCAATCCATCTTCACATTTTGATGTTCTCTACACCATGATAGATGACTCTTTGAACTATAATGTACCTCGAGTTACGAAATCGTTCAGATTTTCCAATTTTGGATCTTAAACATATTCTGCTGGCGAAAATTTTCCCATTTATTTTGTATGGAACATTTTTTACGCAAAATTAGGTTTTCTTGTATTTAATATTGTTTTCCAATTTTCTCCGACAGAATATTTTAAACTTTCAGAGTGTGAAATTTGTTTGGATGCTTACCCTCGTCAGTAAAAACTTGAGGTACATACAACTTCGATAATGATCGAAGTTTTGACACCGTGATACAAAATTAGGAATATTCTAGAGTTTCATCAAGTTTATGAATATTTCCGAGAGTGCTGAACTTGTTGTTAACCCATTCAAGCATTCTAATAAGACGCCATCCAAAAATTACGTAACGCTCTAAAATGAGGGAGGAAGTAATCTCAAGCGTTATGACTCATACGAAAATTATAAATTTTTCATACAAAAAGCGTTATAAAGGAAGGAAAGGGTCGCAAATTTTCAATTTTCGCGTTGCGTAATAAATTAACGCGGCCTTAACGCTTAAAAAATATACATTTCGCTACACTCGCTCAATCGCTCGAATCGGCAGCAAAAGTTGAATAATTACCCAACCAAAGCAATTCTACAATGTTAAGGCTACGAACTTCAAAAATTAAAAAAAGAACCAAACATAGTTTCATTTAGATGCCTGGGTCCTGAATTTTTTGATAAAATCTTCATATTATTAGATAACACGCCAGAGCGTGCCTTATTACTACTTTGGCAAATTTGTCTACTCAAATAACGGCTTTATCACATTTGAATTTTAAATATAAAAATTAGTCAAAATTTGAACTTTGACACTCATGATCATGTTTCACGCCACCACCAAAAATTTACTGGGGTTTTACCTTTCTTAGAAAGTGCTAACACTAGGGTTGTTCCAGAACCAGAAAAACATGTGTTTTTTGGACTTAAACCTTAAAATTCAAACGGCGTGACGATAAAGGACAGGTGCTCCGAGCAACAATTTTGTTTAAAAAAGTGCTCCACAAACCCCTACTTTAGAGATTCCCTAAGCGCCTTGAAGTTATATGTCATAGCCTAGAAAAAGATTGGCTTTACTTAGATTTGAAGAAAGAAATCCAAATTGAAAAGCTTTCAGCATAATTTGTCGTTTAATCATATAAATTTCAATCATGATTAACGTAACGTTCTGGTGCGAACAGTGGGTATCTACAGGTGACGCATCAAACATGAACGAAACCCGTGACGAAAACGGTGTGAGAACAGTTTGTCAGAATTAACACATACTGGGTACATTGTATATACATTTTATATTTTTTTACTGTGGAAGAGCTCATAGAACACTAAGTTGAGATATAGACTTCCAATGTGAACGTTATGGCAAATGAAACAAGAGGCTGCTAAGAAGTAAAAGTATGCCAATGGGTGATAAACTCTTAGGAACTTCAATGTTTATATCAAGTAAGGAGGAGTATCCAATGCAGCTTTCAGGTTTCCCAAGGTCCATAATGAACCTTATAGAAAAAAAATTCATTTAAAGTTTACTGTGTGGTCTTCTAACGGTGCATAAATAAGCAGTGTGGCAAAATTTGATGACTCGTTGTTCAATGATTGATTGATGATTGATTAAATGTTTGACTTGTGATTAAGATTATGATTACTGAATAAAATAAGTGATCTTTATGATTGTGATTAATGATTATTGAATAAAACATAATTTTGCAATGATTGTAATTAGTGCTTAATGATTAACTTTTATTTTTTTGTGATTAAAGATTAACATTTTTGATAAATCATAATCATTAATCATTATTCATGATTAATTTTATGATTAATCATTAACGCTCTGATTTGCTTACAAGTAGTTAAGGGACTTACCGAAGTAAAATTGCACTGTAATTACACTCGAAATGCTTTGGAATTTCGATGAAGTTTATCATTATACTGCTGCTCAACGCCCAAGTTGTTGACATCGACCTTTCCTTTCCTTGATTTTCATCACTTCTACTGTTTCAAAAGGGTAATGACTGTTTTTTTTTCGTTCATAATCGCTAACAGTTGGCGCCAGCGGCAGTACAGACAACAACCTTTCGAACATTCAGTTTCTCTCACTGGCCGCCGAGCAGCGACACTGATGTTTGTATTCACCTCACTGATCGCGCTACGCAGGATCAGTGATGCCACATACACAGATTTATCTGTAATTACATACATTATTTCCTGTTCTTGCCTACAGGTATCTGTGATCACAGATCACTGATTTTTGAGATAAAAGAAATTTTTAAGATTTTAGGATATTTCACGGGTTTAGGACATGGTTTTCGAAGATACAAATCAGAAATGCCATTACTCTGTATATAGTTTTTTTTTAAACTTTAGAATTTCAAATTTTAAGAATCAATTATACAACTTTAACTTTCTTTTTGAACAATCAGTTCAAATCAAAAATCTTTAACATGCCAAGAACAGCCATAATACGATCACAAAAGTACTTTCTGATGAAAATAAATAAAATTTTGGATATTTTGCGACACAGATTTTTACCAAGATTTTTGGAGGTTGACTTAAGATAAAAAAGTTTTTTTCAGACGAAAACACAGATGAGAGTTAGAAAAATGTGGCAACACTGCGCTGGATTCTCAAATTTCTCAAACTTCCAACACAAGCGCATGGAAGAATGGTAGTCGAGAGCTGTCAAAACGTATGGCAAATAATGAAAAATGTTTATTACTAGCAATTAGGAAACTGGATCGAAAAAGTAGTCATTAGAAATCAAGCGTAATGTGAATACATAGATACATATTTGTTTTAAGTTCATCTTCCATGGTGCTTTCTTTGCTTCAGGATTTCGTTTTCACTACCACTGAAAAAGAGTTATCTCTTGCCTTTTCAGTTTTGAATATCGCCCTATTTAGTGAACCAGTTGAAGTGAAACACACATATATGGCGCTGGGAACGATCAAATGATCCAGGTTCGAATCTAGCCATATTTTTTTGTTGCTAAAACTTTCTGTATATAACTACATAGAATCGTTAAATTATGATTTCAAATATTCGTACATTCTGATTAAAAAAATGGTTAAATCAGTTATTTTTAACACAGTAGTAAATAACGTCTCACGGAGTCGCTAAAATCAGATTGATATCTCTACACAGCCTCTACACAGCCTCTACTCAAATCACTTAATTTAAAGTGAATCAGACATGAATCACTTCAATATTAACGAAACAATCACGCAAATTTGAACTGAATCACTTTGTATGAGGAAAACAAAGCCAACTGCTTGAATATGAAATGAATTAGACCTAAACAACCTAAATTCTAAAAGTTTTAGATCAGAATATTAAGTGGTCTAATTCACTTTAGATTCTCATCTGAAACTCTTAGAATCCCTTGAATATATAACAATTGGAGAGTTTTTCGTATGTGGTAATATTCCGAATCAATTTGAGTTCCTAATATCAATGGCTTTCTGTACAATTTTATACCTTGATCGGATCATGAAATAAAACTAGTCGGAAATGTTTAATTGTATGCTCACAAGTGCCACAAAGTGTAGGAATTCCCAAACAGACAGTCCATCATTTGCATACCTTAAGCCTGAACAACTTCACTAAAGACCACACCATTATTGAAAATCATTAAAACAATACTTTTCCAAGCGAGAGTGGTGTAAATAGATAATTTCTACGAAATATTAAATCTTTCGTTTTAAAATCGATTTCAACTCAAAGTAGATGATGGCAAAGCTTAAACACTCAACAAAACGGATCATAATAGCAGAATTACAAGCTGCATTCCTCGGATATTTCTCCTCCGGGATCATTAAAAACCCTTGTTTGCAGCCACACCTATCATCCTCTTTAATGCATGTTTTCTAATTGGGCTCTCACCAAAGCAAATCCCATTCCGGGGAAACAAGACTGCCGAAATGCCAATATTCGAGCAGCCGAACGTCGAAATTGAAAGCCCTTTTCACCCTTTTGCCAATCGACCAGAAAGCATCCTTCCTGACCCTTGAACTCTGTATCTAGTGCTACGTAGCTGCCGACTCAGCTCAAAAAACAATCCTTTCGAGCTCTAGCAAAGATAAACGGACGTGACACTCATTTAACGATCATTTCAAATTCGCCATGTTTCAAACTTCACAATCAGAGGCGCGCATCGTTTTTCATCGTGTTTGACGTTTGACACTACTGCCATCTGCAGGTCTTATTGCACAAAGCAGATTTTTGTGTAAAATTCTCACCAGAGGATTATGGTATGTACTGAACGATGGATTCCAATAAAGTTTGTTCTGAGTATTACGTCCGTTCGTCTGGGGCTCTAGGCTGGCAACCAGCCAGCACCACCACCCCTAAGTTTATTGCCCATCGGCTGCTAAATTTCATCAAGTGTAAAATTGGTACGGCTGACCCGTAGAATGACATACTCACACAGTTATAACCAACCATTCCTCAGCCCATAACTCATGTTTTGATCTACTCCAACCCGAAGAAGGGACGGCCTTACAACTTGTGTGTTCAATAGATCCCTTCCGAAGTCGATTGTTCCTTCCTTTTCAGTTGGCCTTTTGGTCCGGGATGGTCCGAATGGCTTTCAGCTACTTGAATCGTTAGGCCAGTGAACCCCATTGAAGTAAGTTTCCCAGCAAACAGACATTTCGAATATAAATATGAATTCGAATTATTGGAGAAAGTTTTCTGTTTATCAATTGCTTCCCGCTCCATCGGCTTAGGCTTCGTTTTGTTGAATGGCGCTGGAGAACATGAAATTTTCATCGCCCTTTGTTGGAGGTTTTCCACGGAAGGATGGGAGGTTGTTGCAGAAAATTTCTTCACTTCGTATTGCTATGGTGTAGATATCTGGACATAGCTACTACTGGCTTGCACCGGCCTCTCAATTTCTAAAAAGAGAAGTTGCAAGTTTAGAAAAGGGATAAGGTATGGAAATGCAACAACTTTTGTTGAGTTTTCTCGATTTGAAGAAAGAGGACGACGATAAAGGGTCACTGCTTTCAATATCCACCCTATGATCCGACGAAATTTTTACTCAATTATAATTTTATTTTTCAAAGTTGCAATACAAAGGATGTAACGCTGATTTCCATTTCAGTTTCACACTCTTGTTTTTCATGTATTTTCATACATGAATATTTGAATATTTTTTGATGTCCTAACACTTTTTTTTTAAAATGACCATCTGTATTTGATTTCAATATTTTTGGGAAACGTAGGACGAATAACGGAACTGTTACTCTAGTTGACACGGAAACTCGTTCCGTTGCGGCTCAGTGTCGGAGTCAAGCTGGAATCCTGGAGGGCGTTTGCGGAAAAGGAAAAGTTTTATATTTTGTTTACGGTGCAAAGCCACAGAACGACTTCGGATGAGTATTCTGGTGTAGCATTGCAATTGTGGGAGAGGGACTTTTTGGGGTATCGGTTAAGAGTTTTATGGTTTCGATACGATACTGGCTTTTTGATAGTTAAATTAAAACAACTGGGTATATGACCGGTGTTGACGATTATAGTTTAAAATTTTGAAGGTTGAACAACCTTTGAAACAGGGGCCCAGATAGCCGTAGCGGTAAACACGCAGCTATTCAGCATGACCATGCTGAGGGTCGTGGGTTCGAATCCCACTGGTCGAGGATAATTTCGTAAAGGAAATTTTTTCGATTCCCAGGGCATAGAGTATCTTCGTACCTGCCACACGATACACACATGACAAAATGGTCAATCGGCAAAGAAAGCTCTCAGTTAATAACTGTGGAAGTGCTCATAAGAACACTAATCTGAGAAACAGTCTTTGTCCCAGTTGGGACGTTACGCCAGAAAGAAGAAGAAGAACCTTTGAAAACCGAAGCTACTTCCGTTCATCAATCCATCGGTTGGTGCGGTCTTCATTTTTGAACTGAAGACGCATTGGTTTACAAAGGTTGTGTCATTTTTTTCTCAAGTTCAATAAGTCTAAAGCATTGCCAGCAATTCCGAAATTACCGTTTCGACTCATATTCCGAACACTTAAGGCAAACAGTGACTTCAAAAGCATCTGATAGGCACAAATAAGCTGATATTTGTGAAAATTATAATTGCTTCACAAAGTTTTACTGTTAGCTGTTGGGTTTGCTGATAAAATTTTAAATTTAAACATGTAAATAGTAAAGTTTTTACGTAAAATTATAGAACAACATTTTGATTCAAATGCCGAACACTGTGTTCATTCTGTCTCATATTCCGAACACCTTGATTCAAATTCCGAACAGCAAAAATAAACAATATTCAAATGGATAATTACGCAAATAAATTCATCTGAGCAAGTTCTACTGGTCTCGAACTAGAGAATGACCACTATTCCCGAGGTATAAAATAGATTGAATGACGTTTAAATTGAATTGCAATTGGTGCCATTTTCTGGTAATTTGATGACATTTCAGCGAAACATTTCAACCAAATCGTCATGCATAAACCGAGTGTTCGGAATATGAGTCTGTTCGGAATTTGAGACAAAACGATATTCAAACTAAACCAGGCATTGCTGAATTCGCTCTTATTTGATTTTGTAGCACGATCAAAGGGTGGTAGATCATTTGGCATAAAGTCGTTTGACATAAAGCCGTTTGGCATAAAGTCGTTTGGCATAATGGTCGTTTGGCATAATAGTCGTTTGGCATAATGAGTCCGAAACCAAGAATTTCTTAAGATAACATTCGTTCTTACGTTTCTATTGAATCTTTTTGATGACATAAGACTTATTGTGAAGTTAATTGACACAAAATGTCACTTTATTCAACAACCATATGCTCTTAAATGAACTTAAACATATTAGGAAAGTTATTGCCAATATTATTTAATTATTCATCTAGAAATTACCCTTCTTTCAAATATTAATTCGCCATTTGAGTTCCGCTGTTGGAAAAAATCTTTGTGTTAAAGATTTTGATGTATTTAGCCCAAATTTACGCTTCTTTCAAACATTAAATGATTTTTTTTCTAAATGTGATGTAATCATAATTATAGGTACAAAAACTAGATTTAAAAATTAAATTAATTTCACCTTCTTTCATACATAGGCTATTCTTTGGAGCTACAGTCGACTCTCAACATCTCGATGTTCTATATCTCGATAATTCTCCCTATGTCGATGATTGCATCGGTTCCCTCTCTCTCCATATTTCGATATCTCCATGTCCCGATGTGTTCTTGATGATTTTTTGTTCCCAATTTTCCCTTCATTTGTTGATATGAACATTATCAAAGGTTACTAGGCCAGTTTTAAGTGATTCAGAATAATTTGAATACTCGAAATGAAGTTTGTTTGTTCATTATTTTCCTAGTAACGGAGTGATTTTCAATCTAGTGTTCATTAAATTGATGTTTTTTGTCTCGATCTCTCCCTATTTCAATGGCCCCTTCGATATCGATATGTGGATTTTTTAGATATATTTTTGTTTCCAACTGACAAAAGGGCGGCAATCGATAACAATTATCTGCACAAGTAATCAGCCAAAAAAATAAAATCGATTACTGCAGTTACTTCGACGGGTTGTGCTAATTTTCCCCGAATGTCGTTACTCCGAACGCCAGTTCCCCGAATGCCAGTTCCCCGAATATCCCGTTTCCCCGAAAAGTTTTTGGCACTCATAATTGTCAAAACTTTATACATTTCAGGGTGGTGAACGAACTGGCCATCTAATATGCACCCTTTTTTATTTTATTGGTGGTTCTTTCGAGTTTTACCGTCTTCAGCATTTTTGTCAACATGTGTATAGCCGAGAATGACAGAATACCCCCTTCTTTTAATTGATTATCGTTCTTTCTCGTTCACCATCCTGCCACTGAAGACTATAATAGCACCAATTTAAACTGCACCACTTTTCGAGGATACGGGTCATTAGGGGAAATGGCATTCGGGGAAGAGAGTCATTCGAAGAACTGGTATTCAGATAACCAACTTTCGGAGAAACGACATTCGGGAAAAAGTAGCACAATCACTTCGATGATTCTGAACAATATTTTTGATGTCTTTTCGTTTTATTATGCTGCAAAAATTTTAGGCGTCCAATCTTCTATTGGTTTTATTATGAATTTTGCCTTCATTTAAAAATAGGCAGTTCTTCATATTTATACTGTTCTAAATTTTATTATTTAGTTCAGCTAAATGTTAATCATTTTTGTATTTTGCTGTTTTATAAATTCTTGCAAGACGTGCTGTTAGGATGATTTCTACTTTAGAATCAGTCAATATACAGTGTTTTTGATGTACACTTCCAAAATTAAAATTTATATTGAATCGTTCAGAAGCTTTGCCGCAAATATTTTCTTTCAAAAATGTGTTGTTCATTTGAGTTATGATGTGAGAAGATTTTTTTTTGCTTTAGCCTTAAACATTTTAAACGGTAGATAATCTGATCTCTTATATAGGCTATTTTTGCATTATGCTTCAGTAATAGATCTTTGAGTAAGAGCTTTTAATATTTGCCAAATAAATTTTCCCTTTGGCAATTTTCATCAAGTATTACGTCTAAACTAGGACCGATCTTGATCTGAAGCGAAATATTCTATGAGCGTTCCCTTTATTAATAACTGCGAACTTTCTTTTCCAATTTACTATTTTCAAATATTTGTACATCGCAACAAGCTCAAAGACACTCTATGTTCTGGAATGTGAAGGAAATTATTATTCCGAAAATATCTACCACCAGACCCGTAACGAGTTTTATTTAGTTATGCTATCTAATTTACTACAATTTTTGGAATATCTCTAAACATCTTCGACGCTTATTGAGAACCTACGATTTTTTTTGCTATGGGCTCGGTGGTGCTGATCTCGGTAAAAGCTTCAAAAATGCCGATATTCATTCTTAGTCAATCATTATGCCAAACGGCCATTATGCCAAATGACCATTATGCCAAACGGCCATTATACCAAACGACCATTATGCTAAACGACTTTATGCCAAACGGCTTTATGCCAAACAACCTCATGTCAAACGACTTTATGCCAAACGGGGTACAATCCGATCAAAGCAAGTGAAGAATAACATCCCATTTGTTGCGGTTCACGATCAGCAAGTTGTATTGTGCCCTGCAAGACAAATCCACGGAACGCGATTAAGGTGAAGATGAATCGAAGCCAATCCTCAAATTTACAAGAGCACAAATCTGGAGAACCAAACATCCGTTTAAGTTGAAAACTTAATCGATTAGTCACAAGCTGGTGGTGACCAATTGATTAAGTTTTCAACTTAAACAGGTGTTCGGTTCTCCAGATTTGTGCTCTTGAAAATTTGAGGTTTGGCTTCGATTCATCTTCACCTTAACTTAAAATGTCGATATACCGTCGCAGTGATAATGAAAATCACCATATATTTCATTATTAGCCTGGTGGTACTAAAATAATTTCAAACCTATTTTTCTGTTAAGAGGAAAATAACCATCATCGTTTTACAAATTTTCAAAACCAATCTGGATTGCAATGATATGTTTTTATGAGGATTTCTTAAAATTTGTAATAAAAATCTGGTTTTTCATTTTCGGTGACTGCTGATGATTGAATGATGGATTATTGAGCCTTAATTACACGGAAAATAAAATGTGTTCCAGAAAAAATTAAACATAATAATATTTTCAAAAGTGCCGTCAAAACATGATTTTTTATTATTGCCAAAAATCAGTAACCAGAAGAGGCTTCAATTAAATATGAAAAAGTGTAGGGATGCTTAAAAATAAAAATTATAAAAACCAAAAACCAAAATTCATGAATTCGCGATTATAAATAAATCCTTGCCCAAAACGTGTTCAGAACGATTTTGGATAACAAAAAATGATATTTTGATCGAAAATAAAAATTATGGTATTAGAGGGTTAAGTCAGCTTTTGGACTTTTTAACCCCTTCTATGGTTGGCGGATCCACAGTTTGACCGTAATCATCTACGTTAACACTACTTCTTGCTTCATCTCCATTTTCATCGTTAATACAAGGAATCCCACGATTAAAAAATTTACGCGGAGCCCCGGGTTCAAAAACATCTAAATGGATGTTAGCCATCGATGAGATGATGGCTCAACCGATTGTCGAATTATTTTCACGTGTCTTATGTGCATACCCTCAACTCTTTTGATTGTGACTGCAAGCCGAAATCCAAAATAAACATACCCTCAAGTTTTGTACGTTTAAAATAACTGCTCCTAGCGGTGTTTAAATTTCTCATACAGCAATTAAACCAATACATTTTTTTTTGTTAAACGAAAGTGCAAGAGAATCATGTCAAATATCACCGGAAAAGTTAGTATTTTAAAATTCTCAGATTTGAATAATCGTGAATAATAAGAAAAATAACACATGTATTTTGAAAACAATATTTCGAGCATTGTTTCAATTTCATATTGTTTTAATTTCTCTAAGGGAAATTTGAACACCACTAGAAGCAATATTTTTCCACCGTTCTAAACTATGGAATATGGACATGAGATACGTGAAAGAAATGGAAATCGGTTGAACAGTTGCCAATATATTGCTGATTGAAATTCAGGTTACAATTGATATTTGATCCCGGGGCACCTAGTGATAAACAACTGCTGGTAATGCTCCTTCTACTTGACAGCCTCTGCCGAACATCGGTTAACAAATTCCCCTCTTGATTGTTTCTACATGCGGTATTGTGCTGCGCGCCGTTGTATAAAATCTTCGCATATCTTTCCGATTCGTGCTATATTGCATTTCAGCTACCACAATTTCCTCGTACTGCCTCTTTATTCTGTGCTGCATTCGCTATCAGCCATTAGCATACACTGCTCTTGTCAAAATTCATTACATTTGTCACTCGCTAGCACTCTTCATCGAACCAAATCATACTATCTTCGTCGTTGTCCAGGATGTGATTGACATCCAAGTATGGGAAACACTCGCTCTTTTATTCCGTTTCTCTCACTCGCTTCTACGTGCGGTCAGGAGCGAGGTTTGCGCTTTTTCAACCAAGCGTTTTAATTTCCGTTGCGTACTCTACTTCTTCGTCGAGCACCACGCGAAGCAAAAAAACGACATCATGATGACTGACTACCGATTCGGAGTGCCGAAGGTTACCGATCGCAATACCGAATGATTGTTTGCATCCCGATTGCACCCGAGTTACATTCGGCTTTGACTGCTGATGAGCGTTCACTGATCGACAATACATACCAGTGAATGATTCAGTGAGTGGGAATCCGCTCGTTCGGCTGGATACATTCGTTGACTGAATGCCGAACAAGTTCGTTCGTGTTTTGCAGATACAGGAAAATCGGTTTTCACTTCTATTCGTGTTTGTCCCGGTTTTCTCATTCGATTACAAATCTTGGAGTTAGCGCCCATCCCAGTAGGGTCAAGTGGTCCAAAATGCCACTTTAAGGATTTGTGTCGTTTCCTCCTAATGAGATCCAAATTTTAACACCATTCGAAGTCCTAACAGTAACTTTACAATATTTGCTAGCTACCATCATGAAAATATTTATCAAATTTGAGTTTTTTTACGGGTTTAAATCGAGTAGAAAAGTTGGTTGAAAAAGGGGGGTGGTTCAAAATGACCAAATGGATGGGGTAGAATGCCAATTAGTATGGAGAACTAGTAGTTAGCAACCAAGTTTCTCCATGAGTTTGCTCTGTGGTATGGAAACGCTTATTCCTTAGTGAAAACATCGGAAAACCTTAATATTTAGGCAAAAAAGTGAAAAATGTTAAATTTCACCGGAAAATTAAGGAAAAATCTATGAGTTTATGTCAAAATGTTGTGGCGGCAACTCTTGGGTAAACATATTTTAACATCGTTTGGCAAAGAATACAAATTGAAATGTTCTAGGAATGATATAATGATGTGAGCCATTTTACCCCATCAGTGCGTCTTGGACCATGTTCCCCTACTGTTTGACTGTCTTCTAGCATTCGGTGGCAGCAAATATTTTGCTATTTATTATCTGCAGCGTTCGTGTGAGTTTCCCCATACTTGATCACTTAATTATTTCCAACTGCTCCTCTAGCTGCTGGTGGTACTGAGTAGTTATTCTACCTGTTGACATGCATTGAACATAAATGTGCATCAATTTGGTGTTTCTTGAATTAATGACGCTAGACCGTCCCATTATTATTATTATCTTCAGCATTCTTTTAATGATCACAGTAATCACTTTTAATAATCAAAATAATGTTCAATACAAACTACCATTGCATTGTACTGTATTCCTTCACATTTTTTTTTCATGAATTCTTCCAGAAAATCCATTTAAGAAGACTTTTTTGCAGGAATACCTGAATAAATACCTTGAGCACTTCCTGGAACAATCTCTGGAGAATTCCCTAGGGAAAAAAATGGGAAAATCCTTGTAAGATTTCACGGAATAATCACTAGAGTTGCCCTAGAGAAATCATATGCGGAATCCCCGGTTAAATCCCTGGAAGATTCCTTAGAGAAATTCTTGCAAGAGTCTATGGAAGGTAATCCGAGAACTCCTGAAGCAATCCCTGGAAAAGTTTTTAGAGGAATCTATGTGAAGATTTTTCTGGAGTATTGTGTGGAAAAATTGCTAAAGAAATTGCTGCAGGAATTTCTATAGTAATTCCTGGAGGTATCTCTGAAGGATTATCTGTGTAAATTGTTAAAGAGATCAATGAAGGGTTACATTCCAGGTAACATTGGTATCTTAATAACAGTCAATACATCTGAAAAGGGGTTTTATAAAGTGCAATTCAGCTGAATAAGCTGTTATTCAGCTACCAATGTTGCTTGGACTGGATGATTTGCTGAAGCGTCTATGAATGATTATCTGAGTTATTTACTCAGTTGATTCCTTGGAGGCTTCCCTGGAGTCATCTCTGGAGGCATCTCTAGATGAATCCCTGGTGAAATCTATGGGAAAATTCTTTTATTAATCCTTGGAGGTATCCCCGAAATAATCTGGGGAAATCCCAGGGTAAATCTTTGGAATTTATGCAGCATTTTCACTGGAGGAATCCATTTTAGTTTTCCTGATATAACCCATGAAAAAATTCTTAGGGTAATCTCTAATGAAATTCCTGCAAGAATTTACGGGAGGACTCTGCATTTATTCCTAGAGGAACGCCTTAAGAAAGCATCGGAAGATTGTTTGAAGGCCAGAACGAAACGCTGGAGAATTTATTAGGGAATCCATGGAGGAAAATTCGGAAATATCCTTGAAGTAATTTTCCTGGATGATTTTCTGGGAGGAAACTTTTGAAGAACCCCTTGAGGGGTTTGTGAATTAATTGCTGGTAGAATACCTGTAGGATTTTTTTTATGGAAACCCTGAACGAATTTGTGGTAAAATCCCTGTAGCGATCCCTGAAAAAATCGCTACTTTGGGATTCACTGCGTGTATGTGTGGAGAAGTTCAAAGTAGATTTTCTGGAATAATCTTGAGTTTTGAGTAATCCTTGAAGATGTTGTCCTAGTATAAACCCTGGAGGAATTTCTAGATAAAATCTTGAATACATCTCTGCAAGAATCCCTGTGAAGATTTTTTGGAGGAATGTTTGGAGGATTCTTTGGAAGATTTTCTGGAACAATCTCTGGAGGGATACCAAGCCAAATCCCGTGAAAAGTTCGAGAGGAAATCTCTTTATGAATTTCCGGAGCAATCTCTGTATGAAGTAACAGATGTTGATATGGTGTTACAGAAGAATTCTTGGAGAACTGCCTGAAGGAATCCCAGTAAAGATTTCACTGAAGGAATCACTGGAAGAATTCCATCTGGAACTCTTTGCGAAATCTTCAAAGAAATCCCTCTGGAGAGAAATCTCAGAGGGAATCCGCGAAATAGTTCTTGGACGAATCTTGGGAAGGCTACTTGAAGAAACCCCTGCATATATTCCTGGAGAACTTCAAAGCAGAATTTCTGGAGAAATCACTGGTGAAATTTCCTGAGTAATCATTGAAGAGATTGCATTCTTGAAGACATCTCTGTAAGAATCTCTTTAGAGAATTTTTTGGAGGAATGCTTAGAGGAGTCTTTGGAAGATTTTCTAGAGTAATCTCTGAAAAAAAAGTCCAGGAAAAAAATCTTGAAGAATTTCGGAGCAATCCATGGATGAATTTCTGTAACAGATCCAAGAGGAATCCTTGGAGAAATGCATGGAGGAATCCCACTAAAGATTCAACTAGAGGAATCATTGAAGGAATCACTGGAAACATTCCTTCAAAAACTTCTTGCGAAATCTTACTAGAGAGATTAGCCTGCAGGAAATTTTCAGTTAATCTCTGGAGGAATCTTCGAAAGAATTCTGGACGAGTATTTTGAGATATTTGCTAAGCTCTATTAAATGTATCATGAAATGAAACCTGTAAAAACATAAATTATTTCTTGGATAATTCAATATAATGTTCAAAGGACGAACGATCAGCATTTGGATTACAAATCTTATAAATGGTGCACAAAAGCATAGCTTTGATTCGAGCTCGACAACATCACAGTGAATATATTGTTTCAAAGCAATGTATCTGCTTTGAAAATACGAAAATCCGACAAAACAATCCAACCAATTTGGTCAAACAAATCTTGTTGCCGTTGAGCCATGTTTCCGCTCGAGTCGTCAGCAGCTCGGCAACAGCTTATTGGAATGTTTATTCCATCTCAGTCCAGCTCAGCCCAGCCCGGAGGACCCAGTTCCCGTTCCAGTCAACACTCATGCTGCTCGCTCGTGCTCGAAAGCTCGCACTGTAGATCTTCGCCTGTTCTGCATTCCGAAAGTGCGGTGTGTTCTACAACTATGGGGAAGCAGTAAGCAAATCCGAACGAAGAACGACCATTGCAGCGTAAATACTTTTCCTTATCGCACGCCCCCCAGCGCAAGTGTCCTTTTTCTCTCGGAAGCAGCTCAAGAACACGATTCCGACGGCCACGGACTGTTGCCGGAGCAATTTTTCTCCTCCCAAATGGTTGTGTTCCCGGAGAATACATGACTGGAATTCTTGAACGCATTCTGCTTACGGGTTAGTTCCGTTTCTTCTTCACAGTGCTCAACCCCTTTTTTCCGGTCAACGGGCTGCTGGCTGGCGGGCTGAGATTTGGTTACTGGGGGGAAGGGGTGAAATAAATGCGAAACAACTTGTAGGAAACGAAAGCACTATCCGTCCAATCTGGGAAGAGTGGGATGAGTGCTTTACGGCTGTGGGTATGAACGTAGCGAGGATTCCCTTCAGTCGAACGACCCTAAATCAGGCCTACCTAATATTTTCAAAATCGTAACCCTAAACAATATTATTCTTCAGTTTTGAAACTTTGCTGAAAGTTTACAGCAGTTCTAAATGCTAAACGCTATCCACCAACTTATGTAACGTCGGTGACGCAATTGTCTTGTTTGTCTTGTTGCCTTTCTCTGTAGGTTTCACAAAATTAAACCTTATTTTTATTATTTAACCAGTGGTCCCGGCAAACTTTGTCTTGCGATCAAGTAGGCTGTCATGAAACGTCCTGTACAAAATGATAGTTTCGTGCACTCCTGTTTTTCCGACTCTTCCGTTCAAAACCATAAGCTTTTTTTAGCTAAGAAGGGGCAGTGCTCCCCCTCCTACCTACGCCCACGCCTGTGGGCTGAAATAAAACGCCCACCAGTAGTAGAAAACGACCATGATGTTATAGCAGAGGTAGTGTATTTATGCCGTTCTCAAGCACTGGGGCAGAACCATAAGAGGGTCCTCAAGTGGGCCTTCAAGTGAATGAGAGGCAGTGACGGTCGAGATAAAGTGCTCTTTTATCACAAAATAACGAACGGCAAATTATGAAAATTAAGTGTCATGATTTACTCCCGCACTCGCTCGACTGAACGGGGAAGGCAATGATGGTGTGGGCGGATGGAAAGTGCGTGTTTTGGGTGGGCTAAATTGGTTCAGATTTTCATCCTCCGTTTGCTGTGGGTCAGACGAGGCTGGGTATTAGGCCTCTTCTGAATTTTTGGCATTCATAGCCATGGTCACGACTTGGCTCTTTTCGGGGGATGACTCTTGTTACTTCAAGCGGAAGCAAGCTTTCAACGGTGTAATTAAGACATGAATAATTTTGCGTCCGTAATTAATTGGAGTATGCGATGAATGCGGAGACTGGCGGTATTTTTTGGAGGTGATTTCAGAGGATGAGAAAATGAAAATTTGATTTTTGACGGTATTTTGAAAGTGTTTGTCGAATCGCTCAATTGAAGCGCACACCAGGCACGGTAGGGATGAAAGGTCAAGGGCTCAAAACCCATAATCTGTGTTAATTTGGGAGTTGCCCAAGATGTGGCGAAGTACATACGGGGTTCTGATGAACTTCCATAATAATGACACTGAAAGCCACTCGAAAAGATTCTCCAGGGAATTCTTAAATCAATCCCATCGATTCCTTCTTTTCATAAGTAGAGTGTTAGATATCCTGCAAGGATTCAAAAATTTCCTTAGAAAATATTATGAGCATTCCTCCAAAAAATCATTTTTCGCAATATTTTCAAATAAGATATCGCTATATGTACATATTTTATACGGCTCCTTCCCATTTACCCGAACGCCATTACCCCGAACGCCCATACCCCGAATGGGTCACTACCCCGAAAGCCATTACCCCGAATGGGTCATTACCCTGAACGCCACTACCCCGAATGAGTCATTACACCGAATAGTGTGAGATACAGTACAGTATCTTGTTTTGCGTGCAAAAATGCGTGTCTAATGAAGGCTGGTAATTAATGGCACGTAAAATTCGTCGGTAAAATGTTCATCATATATTCATTCTTTCGAAATATCTTGATGGCAACTATATTCTTCTCATTCTTTCTGAGACAGTGCCTGTTTATCAGCTCAGTGGGCACCTTCGCAATTCAAGGGTTCATTCACAAATTTCATTTCGCCAACAATTGCCATTTTTAACACCTACCCACTCCCTCGTGCTTTTATTTTTTGTATGGAAATTCTACATATTGTGAATGGGCTGTAACATTTTGAGGACAACCACCCACAAACTTTTTTGCTCCCTTCAGCGTTACGAAATTTGTGAATGGGCTTTAATAAAATAAGCCTTTTATTGACTGAAAGGACTTCGGATCCATAACCCTCAATATGGTGTTGCTTAACAGATGCGTAATCACCGGTATTTGGACTTGTTGGTGGTATTCATATTTCAATTTTGTTTTTGAACAAATATTTTTCTTTCTTATGAATATAGGTTGTGTCATAGCATCACGTTGTTACAGTGATCATTCACGTCATAGCTGCAAACATTTCACCAGAAATTTGCCCTTCTTTTTTAAATAGGCTCTTCTTTCACGTTTTTGTTGGATAAGCTAGTCACTAATGATAATAAATCTTCGAGCTGTTTAGTAGAATACCTATAAGTAGATGAAAAAAAAAAAAACAAATTTAGTACTATACCATTTAATTCCACTAGAGTTTGTATCCTTTGACAGATACGTGTATTTCAACCTCAACTGTAAGGCCGTCTTCAGTATCGTGTACTAGACTCGACTTCTAGTACACGACACTGAAGACGGCCTTACAGTTAAATACGCGTATCTGTCAAAGGATACAAACTCTAATGGAATTAAGTGGTATAGTACTAAATTCGGTTTTTAATCACTAATATTTCCATATAGAACAGCTTTTTATAAAGGAATATATCTTGAAGGCATTCACTAAAGTAATTCCTGCTATAATTCTAATCGGAAATTTTCCCTTTCTTTTATCTTCTTGTATTAAAACAGACAGGTCTCTTATGGATTGAACAACCACTTTTCTGCCATCATCATTTCTTCATTATCTTGAATCAAAAAAATATTTTTTTTTTGTGGTTATCTCACAGAAATTCAAATTAATGATCCCACAAATCAACATAATTTCTTACTGTAGCGTCAATCAGAGGCCGCCGATTTTTCTAACATGTACAAGTGTACAAGTGCGATAGCGGAACGGTCGTCTATTAGGTTGGTTTTTAGGCAGGTTCCATAGAACAACTTTTGCAGCGACTATCTCAGGGTGAACTTCCATTACCATCGTTTACGAAACAAAATCTTTAAGAAGATCTTAATCTTAATGTCCGACAACTATAAAAGTGAGTAAAGGAAGTGGCTACCGACGTCCAATAAGAGACTTTACTACATCCTAATTTTGTACATATTATAACTATCCTTCTCATAATAAATTCACCCTTCTTTTCGAAATAGGCTGTTCTTCAGAGCATTGCAATGTGGCTGTGTGAATCTTCCCAAGAGGACAAAACTTAGTGTGTAAAAAATATTTGCTGAACAACTAGCTGCATTTTTATCTTCTAATATTTGAAAAAATACATTTTTGAGCCAAACTCGTGAAATACTCAAAAGGAATCGTACAATCTCCCCACTCTCTAACTAGAATATGTCTCAAAATGTTATCCATTCGGGGTAGTGGCGTTCGGGGTAGTGTCATAGAATCATTTTATACAATAAGTTGACATACAATACGAATGTTGAAATCTATTGCAAATTTATTTGTAATCTCATCGGATTTAATTTTTGATAACAAAGTTGATATGACAGCTACTTCAGATTGAATCCACTTACTTTGTACGTGTATTGGGAACCAAACAAAATGCATTGAAGAACTAAGAAAATGTATTTTCTTTTGTTATTATTGATAACACTTTATCAGGCATCTTGCGCGTTTCTGATTTTGACGTATGAATATGTGATTTTGGATGAACATTTTTATACGATACGTGGTTCACTGGGTAATGTTATATGTGTGGAAATTCGACAATCAAACGATTTCATTCTCAATGTTATTCGGGCATGATTTTTTTTTTTAAATTAAACGACTTTCTACGTCTATTCTTATGCAACTTCTGGTTGTTTGGGATCTGAAATTCCTACAGGAACATTTATATATTCTGTAGAAGATTTTCAAGAGATTTCTCTCTAAACGTCTTTATAGACTTTATAGAGGATGTTTTTTTAGAAATCCCTGAAGGAATTCTTCTAGAAATGTCTAACGATCTATCTAATCTCTGAAAGAAGTCTTTGAACAATATATTGTGAACGAATTGTGAACACTCACAAGATATGAAGCAGCACTTATTAATTTGAAACGCGTGATTTGATACTGAATCTTCTCATTGCACTGATAGGAAACCTCTTATGATGCTGTTCAGAATCTTTCAACATTTTCTTATGATTTTCAAATTGACAATTCCTGCATTTTGTTTAGAATCAACTCTGAATTTTGAGGATTTTGTTAATCAAACTTACTCAACGAATATGGCTCCGAATCCTTCTACATATAGAATATGTCTTGGGATATATTAAATCCAGAATCGTTAAAGGATTTAGTTCGAAATACATTGAATTTGTGCTTGAATGTCTTTGAAATTGGTTTGAAAAGCTTACAAAATTCTTATTTGTACACCTTTAAGAACTTGATTCAAAATATCGCGTGATTCAGATCTAAATTTATACTTGTTTTGATATTTTTTGTCTGTTGAAAATTGAAAAACTCTTCCACGACAGTTTGTGAAAATCTCACTATATATGTTTTATTTTGAGCAAAACTAAAATAAGTTAAAGACTTCATAGAAATAAGTATTTTAACAAAATCATAAAAAAATCTACTCCTTTTACTCGGAAAAAATATTTTTCATTATTCAAAAAAAATATTAATGAAAAAAATGTTTTTAAATTGTTTCTAGCATTTGCTACAGCAAAGTGTTACAGCCAAACATGACTGGTAACTTTACTTTATATCTTCTTCTTCTTCTTCTTTTCTGGCATTACGTCCCCACTGGGACTAAGCCTGCTTCTCAGCTTAGTGTTCTTATGAGCACTTCCACAATTGTTAACTGAGAGCTTACTGTGCCAATGACCATTTTTGCATGTGCATATCGTGTGGCAGGTACGACGATACTCTATGCCCTGGGAAGTCGAGAAAATTTCCAACCCGAAAAGATCCTCGACCGGTGGGATTTGATCCCACGACCCTCAGCTTGGTCTTGCGTCCTAACGGTCATCGGGGTTCATCTGCATCTGCATCTTCATGGTTTTCACAGGAAGTAGTTTTGTTAGTCGGAAGGATCAAAAGCATTATGACCAGGATACCTTGGTAAGTGATGCGATTCATGTAGCCTCAAATTAAAATAAAATATCTATCAGTGCGTCGACAATTTAAATGTCGACAATTTAAATTTAAAACTATTCAAAGGATATATTTTAGTAATTGTGTCAAATAAATAAAAGAATATATACGCGTAGCACAATTTATTTATGAAACAGCAATAAGGACTTATGCCGACACCTACAGTGACGAACCATCCATAGTTTGTTTAACAAATAGATGTTTTCACAAGCATGAAAAGAACTCACTAGTTGATAATCCATCCTCAACGGAAGTCACAAATTCGGCATCAACACGCAAAATCGATGATCTAGGAATCTTGTAAAATCCAAGCAACTTGCTAATATCTGGAATCTTGAAACTTGACTACTATTAGCGCCTTTGCTTGATTCTGGAAATCCTCCAAAATTTTCTCTCTCAATGTTCAATAGTTGATAAATGACCAAACATGTTTTTCACTGAGTCACATTGCTTTTCACACGCGAAAAGCCGATGTTTCGAATAAATTTCTAGGTGATTTATTTACTAATGCTATACAAATCTTCCACTTCACAAAACATTTCCTAAAATCCACTATTTGCTGACTTTTTCATAAATGAAAAGGACTTTTCGTGCGACCGATTCCGTCAAACACTGGATTTGAAAATGGTGTGTTGAAAATTTCAAACTCTAAAGAATTTCTTCAAAAACTACTCCCGCGAAAGCAACAATAGATTCCACAGTAGTTCATCTTGGATCAACATATTTTTCCCAAGAATGCTTCGAAAAATCATACAAGAGTCTTTTGAGGGACTCTTTCTAGAAATACACTCGAATTCATTCGCACGAACTTGTGGAGTCGAAGAAGCAATAAATTGAAAAATTTCCTTTGAATGCTGCAGAGTTTTTGTGTGGTTTCTTAGAGGTACTCAAAGATAAATGATAATAACTACTACTAATTAGATGAGATCCTGGTGGAACTGCTTAGAATGATAATAAAGAATTAAGTTTAGTGTTAGAATCCTGAAAAGAAAATTAATTAATTTTTTTTTTGTCGGAACCTCTGAAAGAGTTCTTTGAAGAGTTCTCGGAAGTATCCCTGAACGAATGTTTGATTAGATCTTAGATTTACATGCCACGTATTATTAGCTCCAATCATGTAAAGTAAAGCCATTTGTACTGTATTATTTAATGATAAATCATACAAACACAGCTATTTTATCCAACATTGCTTAAGACTTGAATATTGAACGCATTTGGAACGTTACAACGTCTTCTTTCAAAGAATGTTGCAAGCGAAACCGCTAGCTTTACAATATCTCACGCTAAAAATCAATCATATATAATGAACATGGAATGACCGGGCCGTCAATCCATCCATGTGTATTATAGTATCACTTGCAAAAAAGCATAGCAAAAATGCATGATCATAAAATGTTTTAGTTTCACTAGAGATTGCTAAAATTTTTGAATGCAATGAGACAGTTTACATTATTTTTAAGCGTATCCTTCGAAAAATTCCTAGATGAATTCGTTCTTAAGTAAATTGGCATAAACACTCTCAGAGAATGTTGTAAGCAAAATGAGTCACTTCACACGAGTTACACAGTTCGAATGAAACGTGTAAATTTCTGAGACATATAATGCACATAATTGGAGCGTGGAATATCATGGATATTTACATGATATGTCATGTAAACTTCAATTATATGTCATGTAATCCAGCAGGATCCTGAGTGATTACATGACATGTAACACATTTTTACATGATTTTAGACTTAAATTTACATGACGTCATGTTTACATCGCATGAATGAAGTTTACATTACGTGTAATCCTCATTATTTTTATCTGTGTACTGTTGACCGTTACATCTATGTGCATTATTTTGAACTGGTTTTTCAATATATTATCGCGTAAAAAGAGCGATCTCGTTTGCAATTCTACATTTAAGATACAAGAAAGCATGCAACATTGGCAAAAGGTGGATGGAAAAACATGGCATGTTTCAGTTTCGGTCAAGCTGGCAAGCAGTCTTGATTTTAATGAGGCATTTGACATTTTTTATCGTTGAATTTTCGATTATTACTCATTTACATGACAGTCAGAAAAGATAACGCGCCGTGCAAACTTTTTTTTGGTTTGTGGACACTTTTCCAAAAATATTTGTAAATTTGAATGTCATGTAAACATTTCTGACTGTCATGTAAATAAGTTGTAACTGAATATTCATCGAAAAATAATGTAAAATGTCTCATTCCATCAAGATTCAACCATCTTGAGCGAAACTGATACATGTCATGTTCTTGCAAACAACATTCACCAATATTGCATGCTTTCTTGCATCTCGAGATTGAAATTGCTAACGACATTGCTCTGTTTACACGATTATGAATTGAAAAATCATTCAAAAATAATGAACATCGATTAAACGGCGTCTCGACCATGTTGGATGAATAATTATGAATTTTCAGTGTAAAATCATGAGGGAGTCGTTTTGCTTGCAACATTATCTTAGTTCGGATGATAATACGGATGCGAACATCTTGTTAACGTTTTTTGAATTTCTATGGTCGAGAATAATACACGACACTGAAAACGTCCTTACAGTTGAGGTCGAAATATGCGTATTTATCGAAGCATACCAACTTTAGTGAAATTAAATGGTATAGTATTAAGCTCGAGGATTTATTATTTTGGCGAATTTTCGAAAGAATTCCTGTAGAAATTGTTTTAGTTGGAGGATTCTAATGAATCTAAGGAATTTTTAAAACAAACTATTTACGAATCTCTGGGTGAATTTCTGCAGTTAAATTTGGAAGATTACCTACAGACGGATGAGCTTTAATAGTAATTCATGAGAAATAAATTGTTGTTATAACTAGGGAAACCCCAAAAGAATTCCGGGATGATTTTGTAGAATAGTTTTGCAAGAATTGCTCGATGAATTACCCAGGAAGCATATTTTAACAATGAAAGAATGAAGAAATACTCTTGAATGATTCCTTGAAATATTGCCCGTGAGAATCTCTTGGATTATTCAATACAAGCATCCCTGGAGGGCTTTCTGGACCAACCTCCGGAAGTATCATTGGCAAAATTTATGTAACAGTTTTTGGAGAATTTTCCAGAAGTTTACCTGGAGGATTTTTTAGAGAAATGCTGGGAGGAATCTCAGAAAGAATTTCTAGAGAGATCTTTGGGAAAAATTTCTAGAGAGATCCTTGGGAAAATATCTGTGGAAATCCTGTTGGAATCCTCGAAGGAATTGCTAAAGAATTCCTAATTGAATTCATAAAGGGAATTCTAGTAAAATACCTAATCAAATCTGTGGTTGAATTCCTGATGGTGGAACCCTGGTGGAATAAGTAAAGGAGTTTCTTACGGATTTTCTGGTGAAATTCCCGTTGATGGAATTACTGCTGAAATATCTGGTGGAACACATACAGTAATCTCTGTTGCAATCCCTTGGTGAAAAAACTAAAGAAATTAATAATAGTGTGCTTGTTACAATCCCTGGTGAAATTCTAGGAGGTATCTCTAGTGAAGTTACTAAAGATTTTAACATTGAATGAATCGTGTGATTAAAAAATAGTATACAAAACATAAATAAACTTCAATGAAAAATATAACAAGCCAAAGCCTCACCATCGAATTGTCACAAATATAAAACCCAGAAGGGATGGTCCCCATTGCCGAAAATTGACCATCAGCTGCCAATTTAACCGGCCGAGGACAGTATATTTTATCTCCGTCTGCTTCCGCTTCCCCCCATCCCTTTCACGGGAGCATTGAAATTTACGAGCCTCTTAAGGGAATTCAATCGTTAAAAAGTGCTTCCCTTATTTCTGAAACGGGTAAAAAACGACCATCAAACGATTCGTCTCCGCTCCACTCTAGATGGCACCAGCATATGTGGCTCAGCAAAGAAAATGGAACCGTTCTTAAGAAGCCAAAAAAGTCACACCAGTCAGCATCAGAGCAACGACGCGCATTCGGTTCCAGGGACCAAACAAACGGAAAATTTACAGCCATCACCCCCTCGCACTTTTTCTTCCTAGGGCGGAAATGGGGGCTGCATTTCCCCTACGGAAGGTTTTTGTTTGGGTTGATGTGTGAGTCCTGTGTGTATAGTAGGGTGGTCCATGATGATCAAACTTAAAAAATCTTAGGTTACACCCAGCAAATTTGTTTGTTTTGGCTACCATGGAATATTTTTTCTCGCATATTTGATCGATTTTCTCCATACAAATTTCAATCTCGTTTAGCCTTCCCTTAGAGTTGACAATTTCCGCTCAAATTTTCATAGTACCTTTTGCAGAAGCTACTGTGAAAATTTGAGCGGAAGGCGTCAACTCTAAGGTATGGCTAAACGAGATTGAAATTTGTATGGAGAGAATCGATCAAATATGCGAGAAAAAATATTCCAATTAAATTTTCGACCAAATATGACGCTGTAGTTGATGAATTGATTTAATTACTGATGTCAAGATGATCCAATCAATATAGAAGATATTGCAACCAACCGGAAGTGTTTCCGTTTAGAAATCAAAAGGTGGCAGTCTCTTCTAAATTGATTGAAGAACCTTTAAATCTATAATGAAATAACTTCGACTACAACGCCAGTTGTGGTCAAAAATGTAATTTCAACCTTTTCCCCATATCTTTGGTCAATTTTCTCCATACAAAAGAATTTGAATGTTCAGACACCCCTTTCATTTGACGTATTTTGACAGTAAGGGAGATGAAGCTCAAGATTTTCACAGTTGTAATTTTCTTATACAAAAATGGGTCGCCTTAGTGTATAGTGTACCTTATATAAAATCTCTTAATAGGAATACAAGTAGGATCCAACAGAAGGGCATCCCTTTCCCAAATGAACAAAGAGAAAGAAAAATAAGCGAAAGCACAGTTGTTGGGTCGGGTTTTATCAGTGATCGAAAGGTAATAAAAATAAATTTCTATTGGCTGTGGAGTGTCCGGGTCGCCAATTCGAATGGGGAATGGGTTGGGAGATTTCCGCGAAGGATTCGTAATTTCTGGCAGCAGATGAGGTAAATCGATTGAAATTACCAATCGAGAGATAAATACAGAGTTTTCGATTCTTTGGCATGGCTTTGAAGCCAAATGTTCTATTATCGGAAATTGTGTGAAATTTCGATTGATGATTAATTGAAAAGAGCTCCCTGTAATTGAAATTAGTAGATAACAGCTATTGTATTGTGTTCTTCGCCTTCTGGGCACTACATTCCGAAACCTGTGCGCCGCCGTTGCATCGCGTCGCCAATTTTGGATGTTCATGCCGCAGAATAGTTCATCAAGAAATTAGCTTCCACTCCTATGGAAAATCGTTTAGCAATACCTGCAGGAATTTCTGAATGTATTTTCCGGGATTTTTTTCGAGAATTTTCAGGGGATGCCTCCTGGAATTTCTCCAGCGGTTCATCCAATAATTGTTCGATGAACACCTCCAGGGTTTCGAGCAGCTTTCAAATATTTTGCAAGGAATTGTATTGTACTTTTTATCCTCATTCTCCCCTTTTCATTCCTAGAGAAGTTTCTGAATCAAGTATGGAGAGGGGATAGATTAATATATATTATTTATTGAAGAATCCCTGAATTAACATTCAAAAAATATATGGAGTATTTTGAGAACGTGAAAAAAAATACTTGATGATATTTCTGGAGAATTATTTTTGAGAAGTTTGAGAATAAATTGCAAAATTCTTTAGTAAATCTGTTGAAAAATTTCTTTGAAAAAATCCATGAAAAAATGGCTAATGCTGTTTTAAGTAAAAATTCTCTGGAAAATACTTGGATGGATATCTGGGGAATTTTTCGAAACAATCCAAGGATGACATCCCAGGGTAAATAATAACATAGTTCTCTAGAAGCTTTGTAGGAATGTTTAAATTTTCAAAAAATTCTTAGGTGGGCATTTATACGGAGAACAAAAAAAAAATGATTTTCGGATAAACCTAAAAAAACTTAGAAAACTTTCTGTAAAAAATATGCAGATCTGTGGAGAACTTCTTTGAGAAATCATTAAGAATAGCTTTTTTATTGAATCTTGTTAAATTGTTTATGGATATCTTATGAAATAATAGGATGAATGCTTAGAGTAACCTGGAAGAAAATAATGTTACTAGTTTGATAATTTTTTTTTGTGGAAAGTCCTGAATAATTTTGCTGTGATTTTTTCAAGCAGTCCTTGTGGAATTTACGAGAGATTTTCTGAAAGATTTGTTGAAGGAAACTGATAAGAAACTTTAGGAAACATATCAAAGCCAAAGTTGGAAAAACTGTTGGAAAAACTGTTGTTCTTGCTCGATAATTTTTTGATGATTATTAAATACCTACCTTGATACCTTGATGGCTACAGCGTAGCGTCACGCCATTGCCGGGCGTATTGTAGAGCTCCATCTTCGTCGGTCTTGGGCGAAACTTCTACAGTTGCCCCGAACTTTTAGGGTCGCCAGCTTCCACTGCGTATAGCCAGCGTATTCGTGGTCTTCCCCGAAGCCGCCGACCTCTACCTGGTTCCCTGCTGAATATTATTCTCGCCATTCTTTCTTCCGACATTCGCACTAAGTGACCACCCAGCCAACAAATATGTTCACATAACTGAGACTGCAAGTGAAGAAAGTGATCACTTATTCGGTAATAACAGATTGTATAAAATGCACACATTCCCTCTTTTCGCACAAATCTGGAGGTCATATACGTACATTTTAGAGAATTTATCATGGTCAATACAACTTCAGACAATTTGATTTGGCGTTCACTGTAATTTCATGTATGATTGTGTATTGCAGTTTATATGACTTAATTTTTACAAACAAACATAATAAGAAAAAAAAATCACGAAACAAGTCTCAAACCTCTGACCTTTGGATCACTAGTCTGATACGCTACCACTCGGTCTTTTAGCAAATATGAATGAAACACTGTAGAGCATCATGTTCGAATGTAATCGAACTTAATTGTCATTTTGCAAATGAGCCAGTGCAACACGGAAGATTTCAAGTTTTATCGAATTAACGTTGAAACCAAGTGCAGCAATTTATTAAAGACATCGTACGAAAATACTTATGCAACGTGATGACATTGTGTTTGTGTTGAACAATGTTCTTTTAACCGGTAAGACAATTTGTTCATTACCACCGTAAATTTATTTATTTATTTCGTCAATCATTTGTAGACTACATAGTTACATAGTTTCTTATATTCTAAGATTTCCTAGTGAGTTAAAATATGATTTCAATTTGGTCCGGGGCATACTAAGATCAATCATTTCACAGTGCTCATTGTAAACAGACATCATTTGATTTAGAGGACTAAATTTGGCGTAGTTTGTACGATAACGATCTAAAGTAAACAAATTTCTGTGACGCAATTGTCGATTAGGAGCATAAAAGTTTAATTTAGATAATAGCTTTGTTGAGTCAATACGTTGTGAAACGATATCATTAACAAATGCGACCATGGCATATTCTCGTCGCTGTTTTAATGTCTGAATGTTTATCAACATGCATCGTGCTTTTTATGACGGAAGAGGAAATACAGTCCATCCTAATTTGCGGAGTGCGTATAGTAAAAACTGCTTTTGAATCGACTCTATTCGTTCTTCATGTGATTTCAAATATGGGGACCAGACAACACTACAATACTCTAATATGGATCTCACATAAGCAACGTAAAGGGTTTTGATCGTATAAGGGTCTTGAAAATGATATCCGAAACGTTTTATGAAGTTAAGCATATTGCCCGCTTTATGAGTTATTGTGTTGTAATGTTCAACGAACGTTAATTTGGAATCCAAAATTACTCCTAGATCTCTAATTTTATCACATTTTTTAACTTGTTGGTTTCCTAACCTTATTGTTAAATTCGGAGTGTTTCGTTTTCTGCTATAAGTTATTAGATTACATTTTTCAACATTCAACTTCAATAAACTTTTAAAACACCAGGTATTAAATAAAAGTATTTCATTATGGAATGTTTCATAATCGTCGTCTTTCATGATTTCTAAAAACAATTTCATATCATCTGCATATATAAGAATCCGTATTTTTATAAGAAGAAAAGATACGTCGTTAACATATAAAATAAAAAGGATAGGTCCTAAGTGGGAGCCTTGAGGAACACCTGATGTGACTTGAATTGGTTTGGATTTTTTGTCATTAAATCTTACTATTTGCTGCCGGTCAGTTAGATATGATTCAATCCATTTGAGAAGCTTTTTCTCGATACCTATTTTACTCAGTTTGAAAATTAACATTGAAATGTCAAGTCTATCAAATGCTTTACTAAAATCAGTGTAGAGAGCCTCTACGTGGTTACCTTTATCCATTGCCATTATGGAATAATCAACAAACTCCAGGAGGTTTGTAGTAGTTGAATGGCCTTTAAAGAAGCCATGTTGTGAATTAGTTATTCTGTGTTTAATTTGACCAAAAATACATTTGTTAATAATTGATTCGAACAGTTTTGGAATGCATGAAATGATGGCAATCCCACGATAGTTCCTGATATCAGATTTTTTGCCTGATTTGTAAATAGGTACCAAGAAAGACTTTTTCCATTCCTTTGGAAATTCACCAGATTCAAGTAACATATTGAAAAGCCAGAATAGTGGAGTTGTAAGTTCTACCGCTAATTTTTTTATAAATACTGGTGGGATTCCATCTGGCCCTGATCCTTTAGTAGCATCTAAATCATTCAGACCTATCGTAATGTCTTGAACATGAATTTGATTTACTCCAACATCCCTTGAAATCTCTGGAAGGTATGAAAAATATCCAAAATCACGATCATTATCAGAGAAGTTCGTGTAGTTCGTGTAATTCCACTTTTTGTTTATGTTGCGCTCGGCGATGTGCCCTGTATGATTTTATTTCTACATCAGATGAACTCATATGTAATCTCACATTGATGATTATAATAGAGTCATATCAAGTGAAAAAGAAATCGTAATGGAATGACAGTTTAAAGTTACATATTTGGTCAGACTAAATTGGAATTCTATAAGATGCAAATTCAAGTCAGATGAAATTGATCACTTCATTAACGATTTCAATCAATTAAGTTTTGCATCATATCTAATTCCAACGAAACTTGTACATTTATACAATTTGAAATGAACATCCTTATATGATCTCTGGTTTGCTGGGCAGCCCACTGAAGTCTGCCGTATTTTACACGATTGATAATATTCGCATCTTTGTACACTTGATACAACTCGTGATTCATGCGTCTGCGCCACACACCATTTTCGAGTTTCCCACCGAGTATTGTCCGCAGCACTTTACGCTCAAAAACACCGAGAGCTTTCCGGTCTGACACTTTCAACGTCCACGCTTCGTCCTTCACTTCGCGGGAAACGTCGTTGTCACATGTCACAAGCGTTCCAAGATAAACAAATTCTTCAACAACTTCATACACATCTCCATCAAACACTACCTCAGCACCTACATCACCATGCCTGACTCTATCTCTACCTGCGATCATGTATTTCGTTTTGGTAGAATTAATAGTCAGGCCTATCCTCGCTGTCTCCCTCTTCAGAGGCACGAAGGGCTCTTCCACTGATCTGCGATCAATTCCAATTAGGTCTACATCGTCCGCAAAGCCAAGGAGCATGTGCGACCTTGTGATAATAGTGCCATTTCTCTGCACGCCAGATCTCCTAATAGCACCCTCCAGTGCAATGTTGAACAGTAAATTCGAAAGTGCGTCTCCCTGCTTCAATCCGTCTAACGTCACGAACGAGGTTGACACCTCATCTGCAATCCAAACACTTGATTTCGAACCATTCAGCGTAACACGTATCAGTCTAATTAGTTTCGCCAGAAAACCATTTTCAGGCATTATCTGCCAAAGCTCACTTCTTTTCACTGAGTCGTACGCCGCCTTGATATCAATAAACAGATGGTGAGTCTGCTAGTTATACTCCCGGAATTTATCTAGGATCATTCGCAAGCTTAACATCTGGTCCGTTGTCGAACGGCCCTCACGAAAACCAGCTTGGTATTCGCCGACGAAGAACTCCGTGAGCGGTCTCAGTCTGTTAAACAGGACGCGCGACAGAATTTTGCACGCCGAATTCAGCAGGGTAATTCCTCTGTAATTGGCACACTCCAGTCTGTGCCCTTTCTTGTAGATAGGGCAGATGCGGTCATCCAACCAGCCGGCGGGCAATTCTTCGTCCTCCCATACCTTCAGAAGTACTCGGTGGATCGACTGGTAAAGCTGCTCGCTTCCGTGCTTGAGAAGCTCGACCGGGATCTCGTCCTTCCCAGCAGCCTTACAGTTCTTCAGCTCGCTGATAGCCTTTTTAACCTCTCCTATGGTCGGTGGGTCCACAGTTTGATCGTCGTCATTTATGTTCATCCTGTTCCTCGCTACATTTCCATTTCCACCGTTCAACAATTGCTGAAAGTGCTCCTTCCACCTGGCAGCCATCGCCGTTTTATCGGTCAGCAAATTCCCTTCTCGATCATTGCACATGGCGGGCACTGGTACGGTATTGTGCCGCGCACCATTGACCGTTGCGTAGAATCTCCGCATATCATTCCGGTTCATGCTTTCTTGAGCGTCAGCTATCACACTTTCTTCATGCTGCCTTTTCTTTCTGCGGTGGATTCGCTTTTCGTCGGCTCTCGCTGCCCTGTACCGCTCTCTGTTCTGTCGGATACCGGCCACAAGCATACGGCTTCTGGCGACATTCTTCATGTCTGTCACTCTCTGGCACTCTTCATCACCAGTGGTTTCGTCTCCGTCGTTGATCAGTGCCGATCACTTCCCACGCCGTTGTTGTCACAGCTTCGTGGATAGGGTCCCACAGGCTGTTGACGTCTCCAGCAACGTTGATTCTTCCCAACTGCTCGTCTAGTTGCTGACGGTATTGCGCAGCTACCCCATCAGTCGACAAGCGATGTATATTGAAGCGCAGCGTTCTGTTTGTCGTGGAATTTGTGACGCTGGATAACCGCGTCCGAATTTTTGCTACAACTAGATAATGATCCGAGTCGATATTAGGGCCTCGGAAGGTCCTGACATCCAAGACATCTGAGAACGTAGGTCGCCCATCAACCAGCACGTGGTCTATTTGGGAGCAGGCATCGCCACTCGGGTGTCGCCAGGTGTGTTTGCGGATATTCTTTTGTGCGAGGCAGGTACTGCTGACTGCCATCCCTCTAGCAGCCGAAGGTTATTAGCCGGAGGCCATTATCATTGGTAACGGAATGAAGGCTTTCCGTTCCAATGACGGGTCGGAAGAAATCTTCTTTCCCGATCTGCGCATTTGCGTCGCTGATGACTATCTTGACGTCTTGTTTTAAGCACTCTCCGTAGGCCTCATCCAGGCTCTCATAGAACTCATCCTTCATGTCATCGGGCTTATCGTTCATTGGCGCATATATGATGATCAGGCTGTAGTTGAAGAACTTGCCCTTCATTCTCAACACACAGATCCGGTCGCTTACCGGTTTCCACCGAATAATTCGCTTCATCTGCTTCCCAATCACTATGAAGCCAACTCCACGTTCTGCTCTGTCGCCACCGCTGTAGTAGATGTGGTACTTGAATGAAGTGTTGGCGATGGGGTCCACCGCTCGGTATTCGCGTTCTCCGGTTCTCGGCCAGCGTATTTCCTGGATAGCTGCCACGTTCACGCCGACATTCCGCAGTTCACGAGCCAGGAGCCCAACACGCGCGGGTTCATTCAAAGTTCTCACGTTCCAAGATCCAACTTTCCAATCGTTGTCCTTTATTCGTTGCCGGGTCTGTTGCCGTAAAATCAATCCATTTGCTCTACTTTTGCCTTTCTTGGTTGGTGAAGAGTCTTCGATAGGCCACCAAACCAGGGTTGCGCTACCTACATCGTGCTAGAGGGGCTGCCTCCTCGGTGCTGACACGATACAGCAATGTCCGTTTGTTCTTTACATGATGACCACGGTTAAAGCAGGTCCGTCGCACTCTGGCTCAGATTGGGTACCACTTCTAGTACTGCATTTGGTCCCTCGGTAGTGCAAAAGGTACCCAAGTTTGACACATCGCAGTACACTTTTCACGGCATTCTAGATTACCTTATGAGCCATAAAATTTTTGGCATTTGCATGGGACATGAAGGTCTTTCATTTGTCTTTGGTTAAAGCCATCACAACCATCCACCTTTATCAGGGCTTTTGAACTGTAGCTCTGGTTCTGGTTATTAAATTATGAATGAACAAAATTATGTTTAACCTAACAATAATATTTTAAACTAACAATAATAATTTATGCGTATCAAGAATATAGAGGACCGTCACGGAGAAATGTTTAAAATTCGGAATTCTTCATTCAGATTTTTTAATCAGTTTGATACAGATTCTTTGAGAAATTTTCTTTTGAGATCTGAAAGTTCTTTACACTTGAGGAAAAAATCTATTGAATAATAACTACTAATCCTGGGAATGGTTTTCCGTGGGAATTCAAGGAGAAACTGAATGAAAACTGATAAACGAGTTCTTAGAGAATGCACTGGAAAAGTACGGTAATAATTTATGAATAAATCCCCGATACTTGAAAATTCGTGGAAGAATTACAAAAGGATATTCCTCGTGAGTTCTTTGGAAGAATTCTTGAAGGATTTTTTTTCTGAATTACACAAAGAAAATGTTCATTCGTAGTGAAAATTGAAATTTACTAGTACAGTTCGGACTCGATTATCCGGAGTGCCTATTTTTTTTTTTTTTCACTCCGGATAATCGAATCCTCCGGATAATCAAATCACTAAGAAAAAATTGAAATCTTCGGTAAAAGAACATAAATATTATCTTTTTTTTGTTGTTTTATTTATATGATGCGGTGGCGTAGCCAGAAATTATTTCTAGGGACAGTGTGGGTCTTTACAAGAAAAAAATTTGACCAGCATATACAAAAAACCTTTCTTCAAACCCCCCTTTTACTTAAATATGTTCAAAACTGCAAAAAATGCATAAAAATTGAAAAACAAGAACATCAAAAAACAAATTCCGGATAATCGAGTATAAAATTCCGGATAATCGAATCCCGGATAAACGAGTCCCCGGATAATCGAGTCTCCGGATAATCGAGTCCGACCTGTATCACTAGTATGAGACAAAATCACAAACAAATAAAATCAATACAAATCTACACAAACTACGAAATTTGCAAATCGGGGTTAATGCGACCGGCATTACTTTGGCAATCCAGAAATTTGCTAGGCCCCCTAGGATCCCTCTAGGGGAAAATCCTAGCTACGCCAATGGTCTTCGGAGAAGATTCAGTACTAAGCTGAGGATCAACTAATAATTTTAGATGAGAACTTGACCGGTATGGGGCGCTTTTTCGGACTTGCATTATATGAACCAACTGCAACAAATTTTTCTGGAGGAATTCCTTAAGGAAATCCTCAGAAGAATTATTATTGAGAATCCCCTGAGAAATTCCTGACGAAAATCCCCCTAGACTAGGGCCCTAGTAAACGTTGGGCGATATCCCCGGAGAATTCCTTGAAATCCCCGGAAGAATTCCTGGAGCAAATTTGCAGAACAATTCCAGGTGTAAATCCTCAAAGAACTTCCTACAGGAAATCGTCTGAATTTCTGGAGAAAATCCACGGAGGAAAAAATCGCGAAATCTGGGGAGGAATTCCTGGATGAAATCTCACGATGAGTTTCGGAAGGAATTCATCGGAGATGCTTCACTATGGGCGATCAGGTGGCCAATAATCGAAAAAATGACTTGTTCTGATAGGTTTTTCTTGTACATCATTCCATAGTAAAGACTTCAATTAAGATATTCCTGGATTATAAGTGCAAGATCTTGTATAGTTAAATTGATACAGTATGTCAAAGTTATAATTTAAAAAAAAAAAAAAAAAAAAAAAAAAACAGTGAAAACACAAGGTACACATTGAATACAATATCCTGCATAATCATAATATTTTATACAGATCTTTATACACTGTCCGAAAGCTTATACAAAAACCTATCTTTGAAAAATAAAATGAAATAAAAATTAGTACATTAGGTCAGAAAAATACGTGGAGGGCACTGAAAAAATATATTTGATTTTTTGATGAAACTTTATACATCCCATACTTTTTTGTCCCAAGTTGTCCCAGGCTAAAATTTATTTCCAAGGGTACTTTGAGATGTATACTAAAGGATCGTGAAGAATTTGCACTTTTTTGATTTAGGGCTTATTGAATTTTTCCAATATGTTCAACTATTCTCTATTAAAAACAGCTAAAAAATAATTCAGAGGATGACTGAATGTAGCTAAATTATTCATATCATGATTTCTTTGTAAGTTATAATATTTATAATGGCTTGCACAACGTTTGTCGCATAAATGGGTTATATACATCATTAGTCACAAAACTTATTATTTCGCTATAGGCCCTATTGAAAAGTTAGTCTCGAATACTTGTTTTTGAAAATAAAACATCAAATTTGTAACACAAAACTCATGAATACGACATGAGATGAGAAAAATATTTTTGGCCGCCAGTATGTATGGAAACCGGCCATAGTGTGCTTGTTGAGGAAATCCCCGGAGCAATTCCTAGACGAAATCGCTGGTGGAATCCTTCAAACGATCGTAAAAAGAGGTTAGATGCCCTTAGATGCGAACAGAAAATCCACAAGCAGCCAGGCTGCTGTCAAACAAAAATGTTCTCGAAAATGATCCGAGTATGCCTAGGAATGGTCGGACGGGGTTAGTGGTCTGATGGCTACCGCTTCTGCTTCATAAGCAGAAGGTCATGGGTTCAATCCCAGGCCCGTCCCTTTCCTCGTACTTTGTAGTTGTATATCTATCACTACAATAGAAATATTAGTAGTAGAACGCTAATGACGTTGTTGTCACAAAATTGATTTAAATTATTATTACCTTAAATTATGGATTTCCATTGTTTGTTCAATACCATGTTGTTGTTTTGGTTTCTAAAATTAATCTGACACTTCGAGGCCCGGTACTCAAGCTGTCAGTTCGTGGCAAACTAGATGTTGGTAACACGAACAGCAGCGACATTAGCATTCTTAGGTTAATGCTTCTACTATCACTACACACTCAAACTATTCGTTCATAGCAAACGCTAGAACCAGAGATGGACAAGAAATCCCTAACGCTTCCATTCTTCCACGCACACGCCTTTCCTTACATAGGCAGTCTGCTAACCACAAAAGCGAACCTCTCTGCCATGCCTTTCCCCCAATCCATACACTCCCGCATGAACTGGCTTAGATGCAGTGGTATATACGGTCTACGTGGGAGCCAGTAGTAGTATAATGCATCATCAATTCCTCCCCTTTCCCACATTGGTCTGCATTCTGACGTGGCAGGCACCGTTGTCGCTAAAAATAGAAGATCACCAGCACTTATACACTGAGGATGCCTGTTAGTCCCAAGCAGTCATTCGGTTGGTTCCTTGTGTAAGTGCAGCTGAGCTGGCGATACTGGAGTAGCATCCACGGGCGGCCAATCAAGCTCAAGCGAGTATGCCTAGGGATGATCGGTCGTCACGCTAAAACAGTTGTTCAATTTATATAACACAAAGACTGCCAACTACCAAAAAATATGTAATTTGTCCAAATTATGCAGAAATCTTTTACAACATTTTCCAAATATATTTTAAATTAACATACGGTCAGAAACTTTCTGATTCAGTCTGTTTATTGGATTTATCGCCTGATTTGAAATCAATATGCTTTGTGTGAAGCATTTTAAGAGTGTACCTATAATGTAGTTTCCTGTGAGACGAGCAAACAAACAACGGTTAGCACTCGTGGAAAAGATTTTGTTCAATTTGAACGACCTATTCATTCGACTTCGCACCCCCAGGTTAGAATGTATCGCGTTCACGTAAAATAAATTCCAATATCGATTCCTGATCAAGGTAATCTAAAATGTGGTCGACTGTCACTTGACACTATGTATTATTACTGGCTTTTCAGTCTTGCAAAATCAATGAATATTTTGATCTCCTGAAGAAGGCCAAAGCCAATGGCCGAAAAGTTAGAGTTGAACAAGCGGTAGGGTTTTGTTCTTCTTCTTCGTAAGCGCTACTATTCGTCGTATCAAACTTTAAATGTTCCACTACGGCGGATATTCAAACTTACCTGCAACATAAATTCATTATCCAAGTGTAATTTTGTGAAAGCTGTTATGGTTTGTACACTTGTACACCAAAAATGCAATAAAACTACTGTATTTCGGTAAATAACTTCAGTTCAATTATCCATTTTGCACTTTTTCACCGAAATCGCATGGACGAACACGATTTGAGAGAAATGCTTAGCGATCGACTGAGCCACACCACTTTCCAACACAAGTTTCTTCCCGCCCCCGTGGGTGACTTACTTCGCCGGGCACATATTTTCACTATGGAAAACCTTCGTACTTCTTCACTGAAGGATTTCATTCCAATCACACGCCGTAAAACTTCAATAAATCACCAAATTTCCTCAACCACCGCGTATAATTGAGAATGTAAACAAAGTTTAATCCGTCGTACTGAGAAAAAAAACTTGTGCGCATCAATGTGTGCGCGACTCTCGACGTAAAAATACGGTTTCTTTGATTGTGTTGTTTTCGCAGTACTGTGAGCAAATACCATAATTGTACGGTCAAAAGGAATTGTGTTCATATGTTTGGGCTGAATTTTGATAACGAGCAATGAATTTCAAAGGAAATTAGGATATTCCATCATGCTGAAGGAATGGAAAGAGATGCCAGTAGATCTATATATTCTAGTAAAACATTTTATTATAGCGTTGATATGTTGTGTTTTGACCACTCAATACATCACAGTGAGCCGTAAGTTGTGAGACGAATCTGGAAACTGATTGCGACGGAGTTGAAAACGATACGACGGACTGAGAATACGGTAAGATGCATTTCCTTTGCATTATTTCCAAAAAGAGATCAAGATTTATCAAAATGTTATTGTACAATGGTAAAGCCGTTTTAAGAAAGAATTGTTTGGCATCGGTTTGTGTCAGCATCATTCACTGCAATACTGGGAAAATTGCAGTTCTCACTGATCAATGCTTAATACGATGGATACTAGCACATCACCCTACTTGTTTTAACCTTCCGTCAGTCGCTCAAAAAAAAGTTACACCAGCGGTCGCATCGTGTACTGAGTACACGCTGAACAATTTTGATTGTACATGCAAAGCTAGGCAAGATAGAATATGGATGTCTTCGGCAAATTTCTTCAGTACAACGATACCAATTGCTCAGTGGACAAGAAACACTTTGGAAACATCCCCATCTTCCTGTGGCCATCGGATTGTGCCCCGGGGGAACCGATGTAGTCGAAATTTCCCAATGCAACATCTCGAACACAAATATCTCAGGATCTAGGTTTTTTAGCAAGATGGTATCTTCGGCAAAGTTATTCAGTAGGTCAAGGGCTAACATGTGATAGGCTGCTTGTTTCGAAATTCTGCCACCAGATAGTGCTAGTGAGCATTTAATTTTTCATTCACCGATATCTCAAGATCCTGATTACCTAGAAAGATGATGTCTTCGACAAAGTTGTTTAGTAGGTCAAGGACTAGCATATGATAAGCTACCTAATAAGAAAAACTGCAACAAGATGGCGCTAGTGAGCATGCAATATTTTAATCACGAATATCTCAAGATCCCGATTCTTTAGAAAGATGTTGTTTTCGGCAAAGTTGTTCAGTAGTTCAAGGGCTACCATGTGATGATCTTCTTGATTCGAAATTCTTTCAATAGATGGCGCTAGTGAGCATGATACTTTATGAACACAGATATCTCAGGATCCTGGCTACCTTTAAAGTTGACGTCTTCGACAAAAGTGTTGAATAGGTCAAGGTCTAGCATGTAATAAGCCACCCACACGGGTAGAAATCAGAATCCAAAAACAAGATTATGACTCATGATATCATGATTCCAGCGTGTTTTCGTCTTATGAAAATACACCATGATTTGGACTCATGATATCATGAGTCAGATTGCCGTAACGCAACACACGCGTTAGGTTTTTGTAGCTGATTGCTCGGAATCATGATTCAAATTCCAAAAATGCTGAGTCGCGCATCCGTTTGTGATCGAGAAAAATAAAAAAAAGTTAAAAATAGCATACATCGAGATTCGATCCAAGAACCTTCAGATTGTGAGTCACATGCTTTACCACTCAACCGCTTCGTCATCTTGAAATGCGCGTGATCGATACGAATGTGATGAAGCAAAGTGCGCCGCTTAGTGTTTTCACGCTGGATGTTACGCTTATGAGGAATCATGATTATGACTCCAGGAACCATGATTTGTGATCCTGATATCATGACCTAACCAATTTATGAATTTCATGATTTGTAAATCATGGTGTGGGGATCAGATTTTTATCCGTGCAACTTGAAATTATACCAAAGATGTTTAGTAGATTAAGGACTAAACATGTGATATGCAGTTGGATTCGGAATTCTTCCACAAAACGAAATTTTCGAATGAAAGTATTTCAGGATCCTGGTTAGGAAAATAAAATTAGATTAAAAAGATGGTGTCTTTGATGAAGTTGTTTTGTATATCACGGGCCAACGTGTTAATTGTTAAATATACCTACTCAAAATTCTCCCACATTCAATTCAAAATGCAATGTGCTGCTAGATTTCAAATACTTCCATCAGGCTAGAGAAAGAGCTACTGGTTTATTTTTTTTTTTTTTTTCAAATACAGAATCTCAAGTTTCCGATTATTTTAAAACTCTTCATCAAATTTATTGGGTAAGGAAAGTTCTCACAGGTAATTGGCAATTACATTTTGAATTATGTAACCCTGCGCCAGTGAGCATTTAATTTTCTGAACATCTTATGTTACTGATCATTTTGGCTCATCAATACACGTTTTGTCAAATGCTAAAACATTTCGCTACCAATAAATTAATAGATAAGCACAAAATAAAATTAAACATATAGGGTTCATTCTACTTCAAATTCTAGATTCAAATTGAACAAAATTATTTTTATATTTAGAAGAAAAGTAGGACGCTAACTTCTCGTTGCTGGTTGTAATCTAAATTCGTTGCTGCACATCTCGTGAGAGCACACTCTCGCAGTACTGGTCGGGTCTGATATTATGGCACGTCTTTTACCTCCGGAAAATCAGCTTGAGCGATAGGCTTATGATTATCGCCGTGACCGATTATTTCACTCCCTGGTTGTTTGCAAATAAATTCAAAGTGCTCTTTGTGCTAGTATAATCATAATATGGTTATACTAGCACAAAGAGCACTTTGAATTGATTTGTAAACAACACAGGCAATGCCTATCACATTCGAGGTGATTCGAAAAATGTTGTAGTGTGCGTGCCATCCCGTGAGTCGCCATGAGAGACCGAGTTTCTCATCTCACTTTGCACTAACACACATCCATCTTCGTTTTTGTGTAACAGCTTTCTGCCGCCCATGAGCCTCTGTACGTGCCATAAATTCTTTTGTTCTTTTAACTTTTATTGTGCGCCGTGTGTTGGTGCTGTCTCGCTCTCTCTCACGGGCAACTTGAAAACAGGGCGCACAGTAAAAGTCAAACGTTTAATAGCATGCATAGGCTCATAGGCCTTTTCATAGGACAGGTCCATGTTGCATTCGTTTCTATCGGTGGAGGACCGATGATTACCAAGGGAGAAGAGCGACTGTAAAATGGAAGTAAAAATGAAAAGCCGCGTGTACTAAGCCTAGCACCAGTTTTAAGGCTATTACTTATTCGCATTATTTAAACCAATAAATGTGCTTGAAATATACTGTTTGAAAGCAGAAAAATACTACGTGCTACTGCAGTATGCTATTGACAATTTCATCAGAAAATTCAGTTGAATTCACAGAATAGAGGTTTTTTAGAAAACCGATTACGCCTTCATAATTATTTGATCGTTATTTTGTATTTTTTTTTCCTTGAAGAATCACCGACACGTTCGGCATTTGCATAGAAGAACTGTCAAAGACCTTCCCAATCAGCTGATTTGAGACGTCTCGTGAAAACCTATTGCTCAATTGTAACCACCATTGACAGTTCTTTGATTTCAGCACAGACAAAAAGGCGTCACACTCTCATCGGTGTCTATCGATCATTTTTAACGACCGATTCGTATATATATGCGACCAACTGCAGGCTGCAGCGCTCGCGTCGTTTTCATTCGTGTTTGACGTTTACACCTGTTGGCCCATCGGCCAAACAAAGTCATTTTAGCATTGGGCTTACACGTTTTCGCGGCAATATTAGTATTAGTCGATGTTCCATAGTTCTATATCGACTCATGAAACCATACCTAAAACAAAAAATCATAATTACTATAATGCTCCCTTTTATCAGCTTTCTAAAGAATATCTGTTCCATGAGTCGATAATCTTTTGAGATCGACTGAAAATTTGACTGTACTTGAAATTCTGAAGTACATTCTGATGGGATTTTCATGCTGAGGAGCACCGTTTTTGAATCAAACGGTTTATAACATGGTAAACATGCTTCAGTCTTGGACAGAATAAACAACTTAGTTGAAGACGTCATTTTCATGATTAAGCAATCACGATCCTAGATATATAGGTTGAAAATATAGCATACTCAGTAGCACCATCTAGTAGAAGAATTTCCAAACAAGTGTGGTACATAACAAGTTTGTACTTGACTTACTGAACTTTTGATCCGAGAAGTATATGGATGTATTCGGACTCCCCAGATATTAGCAATCAAAATATGCATGCTCACTAACGCCACCAGTTGAAAGAATTTTAAAACTTGAGGTTCCTTGCATTTAGGCCTTCATCTTTTGAACAACCTTGCCGAAGGGTTTGTATTTCTTAGTAATGAAAATATCTCAGGATTATTTTTGTAAGCGATCGGGATCCAAAAATATCTGCGTTCGAAAAATTGCAGTCGCTGGTTGGAACACAACTGCCTTCCATCTAGCGAATCCGACCCGTTAGTTGTAACGACTGAAAGCTGGTGAAAATTTTTCAGACTAACGCATCTGGAGCGCAAATCGTCACGAAATGCACATATACATACACATTTGCCCTATGTATGGAGACTTTAACGCGACGGTACTCAGACGTCAAAATCAGTTTGAAATCTTCTCTTGACATTCGAATGCTTTTTAGTTGGATTTTTTTTTCCAACCAGCGAACATCCAACCATCGAGTCATCCCATGTAGCGGACCCCCAAGGAGCGGATCCCCGCTGTAAACACCTTTGCCGAAAACACCATTTTGCTAAAATATCGTTATCCTGAGATATTCGCGATCAACATACGCCATCTGTTGGTAGAATTTCAAGTTGGGTGGCTTATTGTATGCTAGACCTTGACCTATTCAACACTTTTGTCGAAGACGTCAACTTTATAGGTAGCCAGGATCCTGAGATATCTGTGTTCGAAAAATATCATGCTCACTAGCGCCATCTATTGAAAGAATTTCGAATCAAGAAGATAATCACATGGTAGCCCTTAAACTACTGAACAACTTTGCCGAACACACCATCTTTCTAAAAAATCGGGATCTTGAGATAATCGTGATTAAAATATTGCATGCTCACTAGCGCCATCTTGTTGCAGTTTTTCTTATTAGGTAGCTTATCATTTGTTAGTCCTTGACCTACTAAACAACTTTGTCGAAGAGATCATCTTTCTAGATAATCAGGATCTTGAGATATCGGTGTATGAAAAATTAAATGCTCACTAGCACCATCTGGTGGCGGAATTTCGAAATAAGCAGCCTATCACATGTTAGCCCTGGACCTACTGAACAACTTTGCTGAAGATACCATCTTGCTAGAAAATCTAGATCCTGACATATTTGTGTTCGAGATGTTGCATTGCGAAATGTCCACTACATCGGTTCTCCCTGGGCACAATCCGATGGCCACAGGAAGATGAGGATGTTTCCAAAGTGTTTTTTGTCCACTGACCGATTGGTACCGATGAACTGAAGAAATTTGCCGAAGACATCAATATTCTATCTTGTCTAGCTTTGGATTTACTATCAAAATTGTTCTGCGTGTACTCAGTACACGATGCGACCGCTCGTGTGACGAGCCCGGTAAAAAAAAGTTACACGAGCGGTCGCACTGGTGTACTGAGTACACGCCTAAAAACTTAGGTTAAAAACACGATGTTTTCGAAAACTTTTCGTTGATTTTTTCGAAAAATTTCTTCTCTACAAGCAAGAAGAAGAATAGATCTTGGAATAGGACCAACACCCGGATCAATTTGAAGGGATTTTCAACGTGTTTTTCGACTTTTCGCAAAGTGCGTGTACTCAGTACACTAGAGCGACCGACGGTGGGTTAATCCAATGCAAGACTGAAAAGCCAGCTTTTAACAATACAGGGTAAACAAAAACCTGTTTTCCTGATATGATGACACTGTCTCAAAATGAGAAAATAACTAATTGTTTTCTAACAACTTCAGTTTCTCATATCCACGTACCTTCAAGCTGTTCATGCAAACAACCAGTAAAAAAACTATTATGGCAAGCAATGTTACATGGTAACGGTGCAAATTGCTCATCTTTTGTTCACCGAGGGTTCGTTTAAAAACCATTTCGCTTTAAGAAGTACCGTTTTGTCTCAAATTCCGAACAGCCTCATATTCCGAACACTCGGTTTTTGTATGGCGATTTGGTTGAAATGTTTCGCTGAAATATGTCAGCGAATAACAAGGAAATGGCAGTCAATTGCAATTCAATTTGAACGTCGCCAATATAATTTATACCGCAGGAGTAGTGATGATTCTCTTGTTTGAGACCAGTAGAACAAGCTCAGATAAATTTATTTGCGAAATTAATCATTTGAATACGATTTATTCGTGCTGTTCGGAATTTGAATCAAGGTGTTCGGAATATGAGACAGAATGAACACAGTGTTCGGCATTTGAATCAAAATGTTGTTCCATACTTTCACGTGAAAACAATACTAAAACTAATTAAATCATCATTATTATTGGTACACCCAACAGCTAACAGTTGGACTTTGCGAAGAAATTAAAATTTACACAAATATCAGCCAATTTATGCCAATCGGATGCATTTGAAGTCACTGTTGGCCTTAAGCGTTCGGAATATGAGTCAAAACGGTACCACCTCGGAATTCATGAGAAAACCCTCACATTATACGGCATGAAGAACTTTCTCGTAATTTGTTGGCGCTGTTGCTATGGCACTAGCCACGACTGGACGGACGCTAAGTAACGCTATCTTTGTTGGAGGACACTCACCACCATCGAGGATTGTGATGGGGGTGGAGAGGAGCCTCCTGGTGAGAGTAAGCAATCTTTTATTCAACAGATCCCTTCTGACTATGGCTCGCCGTTTGTCGCAAGCGCCGGCCGTCGAGACTTCCCCACTGAGGACCCGGGAGCAAATCTGACAGCGAACAGTGCAGTGGTTGATGAAGTGATATCCCAACTGCCGATGATGGGCGCTCCATCTGTCTTGCCACGTCTTCGCTTTATGTTTTCCACTTCATTGTCCTGCTCTCGGTAGAACTGCAGCAGCAGCAGCAGCAGCGAGATTGACGGATGGACTTATGCTCTGGCTTCCAGCAGAGCAATCTGACTAACTCAATGACCAAGTGACGGCAGGGAGGTGACAGTTATATGGTATATGCGGAGCGTTCCTCCCGCGAGAATATCTGTCTTAGCTGTAATCCTTTGATTTATGGATGAAGCGTTGAGCGAAGTGATGAGCTATGATTTATTGAATGTCCTTACACTGCAGCGGGAGCGAATGCATTCCAACTAGCGGTATGACTTTTTCTCGCATAATACACTGGAATTTCCATTTCATCCATCAGACATGAAATTAAAATTGTATGATATTTTGTAAATTGACATTAAATTAAATTGACATAAAATTAATTATCTGAAAAATAGGCTTGTGTGAAGAAGCTTTAGTAAAACAACGGAACCTTCAAGATGCTCAAGGATTCGAGCAATCTTCAATGTATCGAATTAACAAATATGTGCTAAACGAATGCACACAAAATCCATGTACGTACAAAGATTTTACGTAAACGTTGGTTTCAGTTTAATCTGAATTTTCCGATCGACGTGGTTTTTCACGGATTCTCTTCGGAAGGTTGCTCAACAAAAAGTGCATGCACACAACAATTGAAAACAAATGAAAAGTAAACAGAAATAGGAAATTCATTTCCCAACATTGCAATGGCTGATGGCAGGTACATGTTATGCAAATATAATTCCCCGGCTTCCCGTCGTGGCCGAGTGGGCAACATCGGGTCAGTGGCGGCAGTCTTTGTGTGTCTCGTGCAGAGCGCAATATTTTCATCAATCAATTTATCGACTAAATTAAATATAGGTTTTCCTTTTTCCCGGTAGCTTTCCCACGAAACGAAGAACCAACCGAGAGCGAGAGGTGTGGGAAAAAAGTTGTACTTGCTCCGGCTTCTGGTGTTGACCAGGTGTAGTTTCCGGCGTGTTTCGGTTCGGTGCCAGTGTATGTAAACACTTCGCCGCAGGAAGTATTTTAATTAACTTGACTTGTGTGATGAACTTTTATTCCTGTGAGCAGGGGGGATTTTTTGATATCGATACTTCTCCGTCCATGTTGGATGTACTTGGTGTAGGTACATACTAAATAAATCCATCACATTTAGATAGTATTTCCTATTACATTTGGAGTTTAGTCAAAATGGCATGGCCAGTTGTTGTAGTTGCACTTAGGGGTTGGTTATTATTATTATTTATTTATTTTATTTATTTGGCTTTACATCAATTATCTTGATAAAACCTCGCCAACAATATTTCGCCAATTCACTCGGTTCATGACATTCTTGCAGCATGCTCTGCCTACCCGAGCAAAGTCCAACATCAAAATGAAAGCAAGTTGAAAACATATATTGTTTTCAGCATCAAGTTGATATCATAATTTGATATCAATTTATCAATGAAATATTCGATATCATATTTTGTTTTCTTTCTGCTATCATTTTAAATTTTTACTTATATTTTCTTTTTATTTAATTATAAATTTATTCGTGCTACATGTTTAAATACTACGAGAATATAAAAATAAAGCATTTATCTAGTCGCAGCCATATTTCAATATCAATCGAAAATATGTATATCTCAGCGAGTTCTCAATTTGCTTTCTATGACAGCAGAAACTGTTTTCAATTTGCTTTCACTGACAGCAAAAAGAGTTTTCAATTTGATTTCATGGGAACATTTTTCTGCTCTCAGTTTTGATATTTTAACCGTTAAAACGACCAAAATGACAACAAACTGAGTTATCAAAATCCGCGACAGCACAACATCAAAATTAGTTTTCAATTTGATCTCAAGCTTTGCTCGGGTAGCGTATCCTTCCAGCTTTAGCTACCTTCACGATACTGGGTTCGCCGAATAGTTGAGCGAGCTCGTGGTTCATTCTTCGCCGCCACACGCCGTTTTCCTGCACACCGCCGAAGATCGTCCTTAGCAGTCGGTGCTTGAAAACCCTAAGAGCTTGCAAGTCCTCCTCGAGCATAGTCCACGTGATGTACAAACGTGCATTTGGTGCGGGGGTGAATCTTTCTTGACCGCAGCTTCTTCTGGAGCCCATAGTAGGCACGACTTCCACTGATGATGCGCCTTCGTATTTCCCGACTATCATGTATCAGGTATCAGAAGGCCGGCTCCAGAAGCACGTTCCCCGCCATTTGGGAGATTTGTGCCATCGCCATATTTGAGCCTACCGGTTAAGAATAACAGAATGTCCTGAAGTTTCAGGTTTCTGAAATTAGTTTCACTTAATAAATGTTTACCAAGTAATTGGAATCGCAATTACGCGAAAACTGGACAGTTACATATCAGGTGATAAGAAGTTCCATAATCGGAATCACAACTATCACACGCATAAGTATCAACACACTGAATATTTCCCATCTGGTTGAGTTGGCAGTGGCCAAGAGGCTGCAATTCTGCTTTGACACTTTGACAGATTTGTTGAATACTTAGCCACCTTTGGAATGGCTCAGTAATGTACAATTTTGTTTGACGACATGACTGCAATTTATTCCAATATTGCTTGTGCTGAGTTGCCGCCCAAGAATTTCTGAAGCTTCACCCAGCACTTCGAAATTGGAATAGCTGCTTGAGGGCCAATGAAGTCATGCGATGCTCCATAGCGAGCTAATTCATAATCCAATTTATTCCCACCAATGGAAAAATAGCAAGGACCCATACAAGGTTTACAGAGTTCACTGAATTCAGTTCCTCAAGTTGAGTTCGACGTGCGATAACAAGCTTACACCCTGAATTGGCCGAAGCAAGAGCATTAAAAGCAGCCTGAATATCTGACATATTCTTTTACAAACTAGCTTACCCGACGTGGCTAGCCACGTTCCGTTGACAATTTAAAGCGAAAAGCTACGTGTATAATCTTTCAAATCGCATGATATTGATAAACGCAAAATCGCAAATTGCTCTTTCTATACTTTATCGAACACGTGATCTCAATACTGTTATAATGTTCTAATCTGAAATAATTACAGCCTTATGCTGTTGTAGTGATTCTTATTTTGTGAAATAATTCAAAAGTTCCAGAAGATTCTGTCAATTAGGAGATTCTACTTCCTAATTTCTAGAGTTTTCTCCTAAATAGCTGTTGCAGTGTAATATGATTCATTGTCAATTTTCAAAATCACAGTTGTGATTTAAAGACCATCGACTCATGGAAATATCGAGTCATGGAACAGGAATGTTTTGGAAGCTGTTTCAAAAGATCATCATGGTAAGCAAATATGTATTGTATTTAGTATGCATCCATGAGTCGATATCGAAAACTCGAATATTTAGCGCACATTCATTTAATTCATGTTTATCTTGCCATTTCATATGTCGAATTCGTTTTTGAACCTGAGTTGGAACTGGAAAAACCCGTTTCACATTTTCAACTCCAACCCGACTCAGGTTCGACCGAACTACAATTCCAATTCTACGAATTGGAATGAACAATATTGCAGTACATTCCAGAATATTCCGTCGAAGAGCAGTTGTAGTGCTCCAAAATATGCAATTGTAATGTTCTAATATTAAAATTGACCATTGTAGTACTCCTCAATTGCTGTTGTAGTGATCAACGAAACTTTTCGATGAAACATTTCAAAGCGTTACTGACAGACAGACAACTCTGGGATTTTATATATATGATAGCCAGACGTCCACTCATCCTGCGGAGGGAGTTGTGAGGAACATTTCCTGTAAGCAAAGTGACAAACAATTGTGGGATCACTCGAAGCAAGGACAATTGTGTCCCAATTCACCGAAAGTGGAAACATCCAAATCACTAGGATTTCCAATGGACGGAGAGAATCCATGGTATTTGGTCACAACCAATTCCTAGTTTGTGGAATATAACAAATGCAAAGTCTGCGAATTTACATTCATATGTTCATATTGAGTGTAGCGATGATCAGATAACACTGCGGAATACGTTTTTGTCTCCAGCATCAAAATACCTTCATTTACTTAATTAAGGGTTGCTGAATCCATTGCCGTTTACAGATATATCATAGCACATCTAGTTTTTGAGATATTGGTTGTTGAAAATGCAAAAATTGACTATTTCAGCCAACTTGCATGCAAGTTTGCCAGCTTGTACGGCAATTTATTTACTTAATTTGCCACAGAATTCAAACTTTATGTGTATAACAATGCTTATCATCAAAGTTTATAATATTTTTGATGCGGAAAAGTTATTTTTTGATGGTTTAGAAAAGTATTGTATTTTGCCATATAAGAGAAACGAAGAATTTTTGTATGGAGACTGCAAGCATGTTGAAAAAGATAGGTTTAATCTAAATTTAATTGTAAAATTTCAACCAAAATATATCTAAAACGAAGTTTAAATCCTTTGTTTTATACAACTTTGGCGACCTGTAGCTAAAAATTGGGACGTGCTGGGAAATTTTTGAGAACGGCATCAGATTCAGCAACCCCAAATCTACTAGAGACACATAATTTGATCCTTGAGACACGCAAAAATGTCATTTTGGTTGCGCTGTGTAATGATTCATCATCTGATACATGCCAATTCGTCAACTCGTGACTGATTCTGTTCGAGCGAAGCATTATGTCTAGAGGGTCTTGTCCCGGGAATCCCGGGACAAAAATCCCGGGAAATCCCGGGATCCAAAAAATCACGAATCCCGGAATATTTTTGAAAATCCCGGGATTTCCCGAAAATGCATGTTTAACTAGAAAATGCTGTTGTATTATTTTCAAATAATGGCACAAAACAAGCGGCATGTTTTTTTTGTGACTGTTGATGTAAGAATGTATTTATTGCATTTATCTTAGCCAATAAGAGTTTTTATTGATATTTAAGGCCACTTATGCTTAAACTTGTGTAACGTAATTTTCAACAAACTGTAACAAGTTTATCTACAGTTTGTCAACAATTGATTTTTTTTTTAGGCACTATGTGCTCGTGGCCACTACTGTGCCGAAATCAGTTGATCAGTAGCTTATTTACCGATATCGATCTATTTTTAACTTATCTATAATTACATCTTCTTTCACTCTCTCCTACTCTTTTACTCTCACACCGAGCAGGTAGGAAGAGCTCTGCTGTTATGAAGGCTAGCTGCCTGCGAAGAGGGTCAGTTTGTCTCAGTCACCATCTGATACTGACGGAGGATGGATGTGCTCCCCAAAGCACAGTCCTCCGTGAGGCGTCTTCTGGTGGCTGGACGGGTTTTTTGTGGAGGGGCTGGGAATAGAATCCATGACCTTCCGCTTATGAAGCGAAGGCGTAACCTCAAGGCTACAGACCCCCCTAACAATTAATGTAGTGGTTGATTTTTTTTTTATCTTCCCGTAACCGTTTTAATTTGCCTTCCCGTAACCGTTTTAATTGTACCTTACACTTTTCGTGGTCTAACATGTTTAACGTGGCTCTAACGTCTAACGTGGCTGTTATGCCAATAATTTGAATGCACGAAGATTCCAACAATGTAAATAAATTACATAACCATGAGTGTAGATTTTGAAAGGTCTCTTGGTAAAATTTGGGAGTGAATGATATTACCTATATCTTTATCTCATGTATCACAATTGATATTCTTTTCAAATCAACTTTAATAAATGACCATTGACTTTGACTAAATATAGGTGAAATATTGATGAATTTAATCTGAGATAGCATTGCTTTTACCTATAAGAATTCAACTTAACCTTCGAAAACTACTCTATAAACCTAAACATTGCTTCAAACCCCGCTTCGATTATTCTATAGTCGTTTTGGAAGCATTTGATTTTTATCCGGGATCCCGGGAAATCCCGGTATTTTTAAAATAAAATCCCGAATCCCGGGATTTTTTCGAGTCCGGGAAACAAGACCCTCTAATTATGTCTAACACTCCTTCTCTAGCAGATACCATGAAGGTTCCTACAATGAGAAATCCAAGATCATCTCGAAAAAACACAAGGTCACCTGCACCATTGCTCCAGGTAGAACAGGAAGGGCATAATACTGTAGAGGGCGCCCTGATATTCCACTGCAGGCTCCGTTTGCTTTTAGGTTTTATTTTGAACCCCTTAACCATTCATTCTTAGGCACGTCTTGCTTCCACTCCTCCGGTAGCTGTTCTCTTTCTCAGATTCTGACTATCAGTCGATGCAGACAACCGGCCAACCTGTCCGGGTCCATCTTGATGAGTTCGGCTGCCAACGGCCTTGTTGTTTTTGAGCTGTTGAATGACATCCCAAACTTCCCCCATCTTGGCAGTTGGTTGGTTTCCATTGTCCGCTGTGCTGACGAGCCATCGCCTTCGCTGTCCTGACCTCCTGTGCCTGTGTTCTCTGCGCCATTCAGATGTTCATCGCAGTGCTGCTTCCACCTTTCGATCACTTCGCGTCCGTCCGCCAAGATGCTTCCATCCTTATCCCGGCACATCTCAGCTCGCGGCACGAAGCCTTTGCGGGATGTGTTGAGCTCCCGATAGAACTTCCGCGTTTCTTGAGAACGGTACAGCAACTCCATCTCTTTACATTGACCCTCTTCCAGGCGGCGCTTTTTGTTTGCTGTTTCCGCTGCAGTTTGTATTGTTCCACGTTTTGTCGCGTACCATGCTGCAGCATTGCAGCCCGCGCTGTATTCTTCTCCTCTAAAACCTCCTGGCACTCTTCGTTGAACCAATCGTTTCTTGAGCTCCGTTCCACATATCCGACAATGCTTTCGGCAGCGTCGTTAATGGCTGGTTTGGCTGTCCTCCAGCAGTCCTCAAGAGGGGCCCTATCGAGCTCGCTCTCATCCGGCAACGCTGCCTCAAGATGCTGTGCGTACGCATTGCCGAAATCCGGTTGTTTTAGTCGCGCTAGATTGTACCGAGGCGGGCGTCGGTACCGTACATCGTTGATGACGGATAGTTTTGGGCGTAGTTTTACCATCACCAGGTAGTGGTCGGAGTCAATACGGGATACGGGAGCCTGTGCTGGGATTAGGTGCTACGAATGGTCACCCGACTAGAGGCTTGTAACAAAAATATAATAAAATTTTATCAGAATATAATATGCATATCATATTATGATATAATTTTGTTAGGCTCCGTTATCCATTGAACATAATAAAACAGAAATATAACATAATGTGTTTTTCCCTTTGAGATATTTTTTTGTTCATTTTTAACAACTTTATAACAAAATAAATAGATAGTTATGCATTTCAATAATATACAATATTATCGTATATCGAACAGTATTATAATTTTGATACTTTGTATCAAACATTATAACTTGGTTTGATATGTTTTTGATAGAATTAAAACACATTTTGTTATGTTTATGTTACTATTCATACACTTTTTGTTATAATTTTAGTTATTTTAACAACATCCTGCATCAAGTTTGTAACAACCTATGTTCGAAAAAAACTTATAACATAATATTATATGCTGATATAATTTTGTTATGTACCCTTAGTCGGGCATATTCTTGGAGGCCGCAAAATCTATCAGTCGTAGGCCGTTCTCGTTCGTCAGCCGGTGGGCGCTGAACTTTCCTAACGTCGGTCTGAACTCCTCCTTCTGGCCAACCTGAGCGTTCAAATCTCCTATGATGGTCTTGACGTAGTGGCTTGGGCAGCGGTCGCACTCGCGTCTTTATCATCATCAGTGCTTCCGGAGTGTGGGCTATACATGTTGGTTATGCTGAAGTTAAAGAATCGGCCTTTGATTCCTCACTTGCACATTCGTTCATTGATCGGCCACCACGCGATCACGCGTCTTTGCATATCACCCATCACTATGAAAGCTGTTCCCAGCTCGCGAGTGTTGCCGCAGCTCTGGTAGATGGTATGGTTACCTCTAAACGTTCGCACCATTGATCCCTTCCAACACACTTCCTGCAACGCTACGATGCCGAATCCACGGTCCTTCAGCACGTCGGTGAGTATGCGTGTGCTCCCGATGAAGTTGAGAGATTTACAGTTCCACGTACCGAGCTTCCAATCACTAGTCCCTTTACGTCTCTGTGGTCTTCACCGATTGTCCCGATTCGAATTCTCTCGTTGATTATTCGTTGCTTGATTTTTCTACGGCTAGCTTGCAGGGCCTGACACCAACCCCCTTGATTTCCGGGGGACCCTTCCCCCTAAATGTTCGGAGGACCATAGTGCACAGTTTAGCTTAGAGTCCTTCTCTGGCACTCGGACGATAATCAGCCGCCCCTGACATGGGGAACAGACGCTGTTGTGAGCCGCTCCTAACAAGGAGTACAGACGCTCCAGGTTTGTAGAAGCAAAAGCAAGGGGTCGGTTATAAGATGTAAAAGGGAATTCTTTAGAATTTTGGGGTAAATGCATCTAAAAGGGGTTTGTTGTGTTTAATCGCATGCAATGAGGTGATCGATAAATATCGCGGACCTGCTTAGGTGCGGTTCCAGTGATCGCATAACCAATCATAGTTGAAAAGATGTATGAAAACCCAAATGTAGTACAATACCATTTAATTCAACTAGATTTTATATCCTTTAACCATAGATGACTTCCAAATGCTAACCTTATCCAACTAACGTAATATCCTTTCCATGACAACTGTGCATGTGCAGAGGTATACTTGGTCTCTAGTTATAATGAATGTCTACCTAACTTTCCTTCCCTTAGCCTATGCCCATAAGGCCGTTTCCGATGCCGTTACTTAATTTAAAATTTTGTGCGTTCGCGGGTCAGAGTAGTGTGTGTTCATTTGATTACGTTGCATGTTCCTGTAGGGTGAGCGACGGAATCAAGATGAATTGTGTCCGGTTCGCGTTGAACGAAAAGATTTTCGTGTTAAGCCGAGGTTGCAATGTCGACTGGTGAGCTCGTTTCATGCTTACGTTTACACATGTTTATCGTGGCTTTACGTGTGTGTGATATTTTAACAAACTGTGAATGGAATATTCATGAACGTAACTAACTCCTAACGATAAAGCATGATTGCATAAAATTTAGTACCATTTCGTTGAATATTTATATTGTATGCTTGATAATGATTGTTACTCAGTAGGTTTTATATGCAGCTACTTAAATATATGTTAATATAAGTAATAAATAATTTGTGATAGCAATCCTCGTTATTGGATAGAGGTATATAGCGAAGCTCATTGTATGGTTGACCGGGATTCAAATCCTACAGTGAATATTCTTATGCCCAAGCTCATGTAAATTTCCGAGCTTTTAATTCTATTTCCCATCAGTCACCGGGTTGAACACAACCGAAAACCACAAGAAACTGATTAGAAATCTTAGTTCATGTTAAATATTTCTTCTCAATTTAGATCCTGGACTTTACACTGGGCGGTGGAACTTGTCGTTAGAATTTTAGACTTATTGATATTCCAACGAACACCGCAGGAGAAGGACTCAATTAAAAGGTCGGTAGCACGAAGCTCCCATTTATCATCATCATTGTTGTGGTTTAGAAACTCTCCGACGCGCCCCTTGGCTGAATGGAATGGACCACGTCCATTTCTACCACATTTTTGGTTCAACAGCACTCTGGTAGAAAAAAAAAATGCTTTAAGGGAGGAATCAGCATCCGGCAGCATGGTCAAGATGAAGTATCCAATTACTCTTCCGTGGTCTGGAGATATAATGGTTGTTCTGGGAGGATGGACACACGGCCACGGCCGATGCGGAATTCTAATTAAAAGTAATGAGAATTGATTTGTTTTTCCGCTGACTGGCTTTGACCCAGTTGTTGGCTTTCTTAGGGAGTGAAATTTTAACTAAAAATTGAGGCACCGATACGACGCAAAAGCTTGGACTTCAGGAATCGCCACAGTTTTCACTCTCGATCAATGTTTCCTATTTAAAAATCCGCAAAATATAAAAGATATTTGCAAATGCATCCATCAATTTTCTCAAACAACTTCTTCTTTCTAGAAATACACTTAAGTGGGAGTGAGTCCGCTTATCAGCTTAGTGTTCTTTTGGGCATGTTTGTAGCTATCCAAACTATGAGCAAATCCCTGCATGACTGCAGCCGAGGATCATTGTTTCTCAATCTGGAAATATCAAATGGTCGAGCAAATTTCCCCACTCGCAAAAAAGGCAAGTGAAAATTTCCTCCCTCAATAAATTTGCAAATAGACAAACCACCGACGAAAAACAAACCACTTCCCGGGCAAACTTCCCGACGCAAGCATTCATCGCCGGATTTACTGAAATTCCCAAAACGGGAAAAAAGTGCTCTCATACTCTCTATCACTCTCATCGATGCCTAGTCATGAATATTTAGACCATGCATCTTCTCGGCGCGTTTGGAGCCATTTCCGTTCCTATCTCCGGGGATGCCACAATACAGATGTTCTTTTTTTCGCCTGTCGAATTGTGCGGCTTTGTTTGCATATTGTTCATGGGCGGTTCTTAGGAAGGGTTGGCAAATATGAAAATTAGGTTTTATTCCAGAAAAATACCTCTGAACGCTATCAATACCACATTACTGGTGATACTGATACAATCCTAAATCGTTGCATTTTACTATCACTTATCTTAGATAAAGGTTTAAGGTCTCAACTAAAACATAAATTTAGCCAAAGGTCCAAATGAATATTGGGTTATCGCAATTCCTCACTTCTGTAGATACAGTCGAAGCGCGTTATAACGACATCGAAAGGGACCGTCGCAATAGGGAAAAGTCGTTATAGAGAATAGATATAACATTGAAATATTTTTCATGGCACCGAAAAATGTCGCTATAGAGAGCTTTTGTCGTTATAAAAGTTGTCGTTATAACGAGCTTCGACTGTAATTATGTGATCAACTCTGTAGAGACTTCTGCGGATAATTCTGTGAATATTTCTGTGATTATGTTTAGGAAGACTTTAGTGTAGACTGTCGTGGAGACCTTTGTGAAACGCTAGCCATTTCATATGACACATATTTGCATTTTATATGATTAATGCTTCATCTGGCTTAGCTCACAATTTTAACGTTTACGATCTGCTCAATTTGTTGGGAATTTAATAGAGACTACTGCAATTTTTTTCTATGAAACTTCTTTGGAAACTAAGGTGATGAATCTATTGAAATTTCTGCGGAAACCTCTGTGAAGATGCTTATGAAGAATTTTGTTCAAATCGTAAAGAAAATACTGTAGAGGTGTCTGTGACTAGCATAAAATTCAAGTGTTCATCGTAGTACTGCTTCCACATTTCTGTATGTACTGTTCGTATATTAAGGCTTCTTTTTCTTAATTTTGACAAATTTGGTTAAACTGAAAAATGCGCTTTAAATACCTTACATATGAAGAATAAATTACTTGAATCATTTAGGCTGAAAATCATTTAATATTTATTCTGATTCTATTTTCTTTTGAAATATACATTCAATTCAAGAACATGTTCATAAACCTTTCCTAGCTATAAATAAATCTTATCTGAAATAAAGTCTTTCTACTACATCTAGCTCAACTAAGAACGTGAAGAACGTTTACAACCTAGAAATACTCATGTTTTCAGTTGCAGTGCTACTTTGAAATGTGAAATTCCGACTCAATGAAACAATGTTGCCTCTCCGGAGGCAATATTTTCCGCCGTAAGTCAATAGAAGAGCAAATTTTGGATGAATTTATTACGATAAAGAGCTATCCGGTTTTCGGAAATCGCTTTGAAATACAGTCTCTCCGATATTGAAAACCACCTGGGGATTCCATCCCTAAAAGTCGAGACAAGCGGATAATTCACTGTCAGTTTGAACTTGATATATCGGTCTGCCGAGAGATCTTTGTTGTATGCCGATTGCAGACATTTCCTCACATTATTCACGTATTGTGTTTCAGCTTTAAATTTAATTCCCTTTTCCGGGAATGATGAACTTATTTCTGCTCACATTCAGCCCCCGATGATGAAATGTTTCCGAGCGTAATAATTAATTTCATCTCATATTTCGCTTCTCTTCCACTCGTTTCAGCCAAACACACGAGCAGCCATGAAAATCAACCTGAACTCAATAACGGTAGGTATGCCCAGTTATAAATACGCATTTTTTTGTATACCCGACCAGACGTAACAAAACAAGAATATAACCGATGTTGTAATTCTGATAAGGATAAACTATTTGTTATAAATCATGGAACGTTAGTATAATAAGTAAATAATACATTTTTTTTTAATTACAGCAAAGGATATTCCATGATAACAAAATTATTTCGAACTATGCTACTCTGCACGACTGTAATTGTTATTTCTAACAAACGTGCAATTGCAATGCACAACATTATTTTGTCGATAGAAATGTGTTATAATCTGGTTATGTTATTCTGGTCGGGTCCCACTGTCGTTTTTTCCTCATCATTGCAAAATCATCAGTCAGCGGAATTCTATTTGCCAGATTTGCCAAAAAAAAGCACACATTCCCTTTAATCTGGAGCACCTTTCCCCGAAGGGCACACATTTTAGGCTTCAAATTTTTCACATATTTAATCCGTTAACGGGGAAATTTGGAATTCCGCTGATGGACACTTTTGCCGGCAATGCTGCACCACATCCATCCGCCCTCCATTTCCAAATTAAATAATCCGCTTTTCCACCATCATCACTTCGTGGCGCTCTCATCGCACGGCTCACTAAATTTTCATCTGATTCGCACATATTGACTCGAGAGCGCTTCGCACATATCTACCTTCGTGTTGGATTGTGTTACCGGTTTTTTCACATTACTATTTTTGGGCCTTCTAATTCCAGAGGCAAATTTTCCACGATTCGCTGAACCCATCCCGAACATAACGGTTACCATCGGGCGGGACGCACTGCTGGCTTGCGTGGTGGAAAATCTCAAAGGATATAGGGTGAGTGAATTATGTTAAAAAAAGTGATAACCTGTTGGATAATTAGTGGCTAAGCAAAATCCAAAATGGCAATGGGAAAGCCAAAATAAACTTATAGCAAAAACAGTTTGTTTGTTTTTTTTTTTGTATGGTATTCAGTTGGAGCTGCCTGACAGCTTAACTTGTCAAGGCTGAACCCTCGGTCTGGCTTTTGCCAAGTTTCCCCTCTACCAGGACCAATACTCAGACGGACTAGGCAATGGCGCCCACATGAACACTGTTTTTTTATTAGTATTGTGACGTGGTAGTTTTTGAAAAGTACCCATATTCCCTTGCTTCTGAGAAAAGGAAGCATTATGAAAATCAGCAGCTCCATTAGAATTTGTTTGAAATAGTAGTGTAGAATTTGTTTGAAATAGTAGTGCATTACTAATACTGTCTAGTCGAAATGGTTTTGAATAATTTGTCATTCAAGTGCTATTCTGATTACTATTGTCTTTTACGTAAGATTAGAGTCTTAAATGTCAAGTGTCGTCAAGTCTTAACAAAATTAGGCTGTTTAGTAGTAGTTCTAGTTAATTTCATTTTTTGTTGTTTAAAATATTTATTGGTCATTACGTTCATATATCCTTAAAGAAAAAGTTTTCCTTGTCTGTTCAACAATTTTTCGAAACTAGCAAGTGTACCCTAATGATCGATCTCAGCGTCTTACTTTCCATAGTCATTTTTATAGTGAATATTGAAGAGTAAAGTTACCTTAGGCTTCTATTACAGTCTCCTACAAGATTCACTTTTCGGTGGCAAATGCAATGCTTCACAACGCCTACTTTCTACTTGTAAATTTTGCGAAAATGAAGCTGGAATTAGATTATTTATACCGCTGTTACAAAAGAGGTATTTCTTATTATGGCAATGTAAAAACCATATTAAAATAAGATTGTCGCCACTCATTTCTACTCAGTGAATCTACTAGTCATTTTCCTAAGAGTTCCTAAGTATTCCCTAGGTCGTATATGATAACGATGTATCGAACTAGCTAATAGTAAGAGTGGCTACGGATCATTCTGGTTAGCAAAAGGCAAACTGAACGTCACCAATAGTCCAATGGGCATCAATTCTATCAATGACGCAGAATGTCCGTTGGATCTCATCCGAGATATTATTGCGTCTATGCCATATGAATTATGACGCGGCTTTAAGCAAAAAATGCCAAAATGTGATACCACCACTACAGGTTACGCCTTTGGTTTCCATCATATGGGCTAATGGATTATGCCCTCCCATTGCGGCAAGGTCGCATAACCAAGGGGAGGGTTATAGCAAAAGCAGTTTGTTTAAACAAAATTTTATGACTCTAATAATCAACAATGCAACTAAATGTGGAGCAGTCAGTCGAGGGACGAAATTGTTATGATGCCTTCAAATACAGAGGTACAAAAGATGGCATGTCTGACAAGACAGGATGGAAAACACTGCGATTAAGAAATTTTATTCAATCTGGAATTCTCAGGAAATTTTGACTACAATCAGTGTTTCAACGTGTCACTAGCTAAGCTTAGAGTGTAAGCTACACGTATCAATGGTTGCTATTCCATGATTGACCGAAGTTAGTGAAAATGCACAAAGAATCAACTAGAAGTTCGGCTGCGAATGGCCATAATCTTCTTTAGTGTGCATAATTCAGTGCCTCTATTTATACAGGGTCAATAACGGCACCGGCCACGTCCATGCAGTCAGGTGGGATTGGGGGAAGGAATGTTAGTGTGTAACCTTTGCTATTAGGAGACCGTGTTTGCCTCTGCATCTCCACAAAGGTTACTGGGAGGGATGTTTGTTAATGGGGAGGATCGTTGGGTCACAGGATTCACTTTGATAAGCGATTAGACCATGATAAATAATTATTTGTGAGATATAAACATGGTTATATGTAAATATAATATTTTCATTTGATATGAACAATTTCTATGTAGAGTAAAATTATGCCGACACTTGAGGTGACGAACCATTCAAAGTTTGTTGAACAAATACCTAAATGTAACATTCCTACAGCTGTCAGGACGGAAGCATGTGTTATTATATTTATTTGAAAAGAAACAAATAACATCATAGAACACTCTTATTCTTATGTCGACACATAGTGGCAAACCATCCGAAGTTTGTTGAATAAAGTAAACCTTTCGCAAGTCTACACTTGTAGTGTCTAACCATTCAAGGGTTTTTTTTTTTAATTTCAAAAATAAAGGTTTTCTTTGAAAAAAAAATGTTAAACATAAATAATTCATGAATCAGAGTTTATGTCGACACTCACAGTGACGAATCATTCATGGTTTGTTGAACAATCATATTCACGTCCCACCATTGCACAGTGGTCCAGGAATCAGTTTTACGCGGAAAGATGCATTTTGAGCTTTAGAATGAAACATTAGACAAAAACGATCTTCTACAAAGTTGTTTGTATTAGTTAAGCCCTTTGTTTGGTTTTATTGAAAATTAGGGTGGACCACATTTTCATAGAAATTGTGTAACTAACTTTCTTATTTGTAGAAATTATATTATACATGCTTCAGCAAAGTTATAGACCATTCAATTTCAAGCAACTTTGCCAAAAAAAGTTTTTTTGTATCTCTTAAATTAACCGATTTAGAGCCTTTTTCCTGCAGTGACATAGGGTGGTCCGAACAAAACTGGTTTTCTGGCTCTAGAGTTTTCAATTCAAATTTCTCATCAAAGTAGTCTATGAACCACTTTTAGAGCTTTAAAAAATGCGTAATTTGGTGAGTGAAGAAACTCGCTATCTCCTTTCGTTTAGGAGTTATTGTTGTTTTTCTTTCAAAAACATGCCTACTTTGATTGTGAATATCTCTGATTGGGGCAAACATAAAAAATATCTTTTGACGGCATTCAAAAGACAAAATAAAATTGTATATTATATCAAAAAATTACAGATGTGTTATTTTTGTAACTCTAATAAAATGCCTTGAAAAACAAAGGTTTTTAAGCAGAAAAACTTCAATAACTTTTGAACTAAAATAGATATCATCAATATTTTTGCATGAAAATTTGCGTTTTGTTAAGTTCTTAATGTCGTTCATAGACTGCTTTGACGAGAAATCTGAAATAAGAAAGATAGGGCTCTAAAACTATTTTGAAGATTTTCATGGTATATATTTCTTTATTATTTTACATTTTGAGCATGAAAATGAACTTTTAGATAAAAATGATCTTCTACAAAAGTGTTTCTAAAAATGTAAGCTTTCATACTGTGTCATTTGAAACTAGGGTGGTCCACAATATCAAACATATCATATAATCAACTTTTTTATTTGCAAAAATATTGGTATATGCTCTTAGACAAAGCGGTAGAACTTGAAATTTTGATCAACTTTGCCAAAAAAAGTTTTTCTGTAGCTCAAAATTTGACCAATCTAGAGCATTTTTTCCTAATCATCGCAGGGTGGTCCAACAAAAATAAGTTTTTTAACTCTAATTTTTTTAATATTATTTTCTCGTCAAAGTCGTCTATGAACGACTTTTAGAACTTAACAAAACGCAATTTTTCATGCAAAAAGATTGTTATTATCTATTTTAGTTCAAAAGTTATTGAAGTTTTTGTGATAAAAAATGTTTAACTTTCAAGACGTTTTATTAGAGTTACAAAAATAACACATCTGTAATTTTTTGATATAATATACAATTTTATTTTGTCTTTCGAACGCCGTCAAAAGATATTTTTTATGTTTGCCCCAATCAGAGATATTTACAATCAAAGTAGGCATGTTTTTGGAAGAAAAACAACAATAACTCCTAAACGAAAGGAGATAGCGAGTTTCTTCACTCACCAAATTACGCATTTTTTAAAGCTCTAAAAGTGTTTCATAGACTACTTTGATGAGAAACTTTAATTGAAAACTCTAGAGCCAGAAAACCAGTTTTGTTCGGACCACCCTAGGTCACCGTAGGAAAAAAGCTCTAAATCGGTCAATTTAAGAGATACAAAAAAACTTTTTTTGGCAAAGTTGCTTGAAATTGAATGGTCTACAACTTTGCTGAAGCATGTATAATATAATTTCTACAAATACGAAAGTTAGTTTAATCATTTCTATGAAAATGTGGTCCACCCTAATTTTCAATAAAACCAAACAAAGGGCTTAACTAATACAAACAACTTTGTAGAAGACCGTTTTTGTCTAATGTTTCATTCTAAAGCTCAGAATGCATCTTTCCGCGTAAAACTGATTCCTGGACCATAGTGCATTGTAACGATTGAATGTGCAGTCATACATATTTTATAGATTAGAAATGGTAGCATGAAACGAGCTCACCAATTGATCCGTCATCTTTGAATGTGCAACAACAATCCACTTTCAGCTTCATTCGTTTGCTCGGCTATATAAAAGCACTCAGAGAAAATAGACGCGCGACTCGAGAGGGAAAACAACACTGAGGACTGCTTGGGCTTTCTTGACGCACTGCCCAGGAGCAAGCGTCAAGGTCGAAAGATCAAACACTACTCTTCAATCGCTTTGTTTTCAATATTTTATATTATCAATAATTAATATTATTTCCTACAAAATCCACTTGAACTTCACTTAACACAAATGAGCAAAAATAAATCCGGGTGGCGTAGTACCCGCCGAACCACCGGCGGAATTATGTACGCCGAACGCGAAAAAAACGTGACAGCAGTTCAAAACACAACCGTTTGCGACACGGCCTTTTGCGATCTTCTTCTTCTTTCTGGCGTTACGTCCCAACTGGGACAGAGCCTGCTTCCACAGTTATTAACTGAGAGCTTTCTTTGCCGATTGACCATTTTTGCATGTGTATATCGTGTGGCAGGTACGAAGATACTCTATGCCCTGGGTATCGAGAAAATTTCCTTTACAAAAGATCCTCGACCAGTGGGATTCGAACCCACGACCCTCAGCATGGTCTTGCTGAATAGCTGCGCGCTTACCGCTACGGCTATCTGGGCCCCACAATTACTACTGCGATCTATAGTAGCATAATATACAGAATAACCAAAAAAGAGAGCTGATCAAGTGTTGTTCTAAAGTAATTACTGACGATCAGAATCCGCTATTGATTTGTTGGAAATGATTCAATGACACTACCCCGAACGCCACTACCCCGAATGCCACTACCCCGAACGCCATTACTCCGAAAGCCATTACCCCGAATGGGTCACTACCCCGAATGCATACAATTTGGAACTTATTCTAGTGAGAGATAATTGTACGAGTCCTTATGAGTATTTAACGAGTTTGGCTCAACAATTTATATTTCAAACATTAGAAGTTATAAAAGCAGCTAGTTTTTTAGTTAATAATTTTTGAATACTAAGTTTTATTTCGATTTGTCCTCTAATGTTGGTTAGATTCATACAGCCACATTGCAATGCTCTGAAGCCTATTTCGAAAAGAATGGTGAATTTATTATGCAAAGGATAGCTATAACATGCACAAAATTAGGATGTAGTAAAGTTTCTTATTGGGCGTCGGAACCCACTTCTTTTACTCATTTAGGTGTCGGGCTACTAGCATTAAGATCTCCTTAGAGATTTTGTTTCGTAAACGGTGGTTATGGAAGATCACCCTGAGATAATCGCTGCAAGTGTTCGTCTATGGAACCCGCTCAAAAACCAACCTGATAGACAACCGTTCCACTAAAGAAAGGAAACGTAATACACTTGTACATGTTAGAAAAACGGAGGCTTTGATTGCCACTACAGTAAAAACTTTCGTTGGTTTGTGGGATCATTAATTTGAATTTCGATGAGATAATCACAATTTTTTTCCGGTTCAGCACAATGAAGAAATGATGATGACAGGAAACGTAATACACTTGTACATGTTACCAGCGGTGAGCAAATTCATAAGAGACCTGTCTATTTTAATACAAGATGATGAAAAAAAGGGAAAATTACTGATTAGAATTATAGGAGGATTTACTTGAGTGAATGCCTTCAGGATATATTCCTTCGAAAAAAGCTGTTCTATATGGAAATATTAATGACTAGCTTGTCCAACGAAAACTAGAAAGAACAGACTATTTAAGAAAGAAGAAGAAATTTCTGGTGAAATGTTTGCAGCTGTGACGTCAATGATCACTGTAACAACGTGATATGTAACAATATGATATGTCATATCATGCTATGACACAACATATATACACAAGAAAGGAAAATATTTGCTTCAAAACAAAATAGAAATATGGACACCACCAAGAAATTCAAATATCTGTGTTCACGCAGCTGTTCAGCAAGACCATATTAAGGGTTATGGGTTCAAATTCCTCCGGTGGTAGATCTTATGCATTGAGCATTTCCTTGACGTTCTATGCCCAGGGACAATAGAACATGTACAACAATGGTAAGTTGACAAGGAGAGCTCTCAGTCAATAAACGGCTTATTTTATCAAAAGCCCATTCACGAATTTCGTAACGCTGAAGGGGACAAAAAATGTTGTCCATACAAAAAGTGGTACGAACGGATGGGTAGCTATCAAAAATAGAAATTTTTGGCGTTATGAAATATGCAAATGAACCCTTGAACTGCGAAAGTGCCCACTGGGCTGATGAAAAGGTACCGTCTCCGAAAGAATGAGAAGAGTTACCAACAATATATTTCGAAAGAAGAGCTGACATAAAAAAGAAGGGAAAATATATGATGAACATTTTACCGACGAATTTTACGCGCCATTAATTACCAGTTTTCATTAGAGACGCATTTTTGCCCGCAAAACAATATATTTCACTGTATCTCATACTATTCGGGGTAATGGCTCATTCGGGGTAGTGGCGTTCGGGGTAATGACCCATTCGGGGTAATGGCTTTCGGGATAGTGACCCATCCGGGGTAGTGGCATTCGGGGTAGTGGCGTTCGGGGTAATGGCGTTCGGGGTAATGGGATGGAGCCGTTGGAAATAAGAGATATAAGATCAAACATAAATATGTAGAAGTATTGAACAATATCTTGTGGAGATATCATAAGATCAAAACAATATGCGGCAAGTTTATTGATTGACCGACAAGTCAATATCAAAATCCGATCTGACAGATAGCGAAGAATAAAAATAATCAAAAAGCCAGCAACCAGGATCAACCCTCGATCCTCAGAGATCTATACACAGAGACGCTAACCAATCGGTTATGCCTATCAGTCGGAAGATCAAGGAAATAAGAGGATGATTTTCTTCGCTTTCTGAGACTACTTTTTACTCCTAGAGTAAGGATATGCGAAATACCGAATGATTCCGTGAAAACTAGCTTCGAAACGAAATTCCGCGGAATTCCACGGAACTCATACGAGCGGAATTTTTATTCTGCGATTTCGTTTCGCCAAATTGTAAAAATATTTACGCGGAAAATTGAACACATATGGAATAAAACGGAATTTCGTGAAATTCCGAGTTTACTCATAAGTATTTAGTATGTCAAACAAAGCTTTTCGCAATATTTTCGAGGGACGTGAGTCCCCAGTGTTCTGGATTTGCTCAGGTGGCGAACGCTTTATGTACCGTTTCAGCATCACTCATCCTCTAGATCGCAAGGTTCTTGGTTCGATTCTAGGTTGACAAGAAAACTATTTTTGTTTACAATTTTGATTTCATAAGACAAATTTGTAAATTTCAACCAAGCTTTCATAAGGGATTCCTATGTATTTCGATAGTCAATTTGCCTCAGTGGTGGTTCCAGATTTGATATTGGTATCTGATTTAGGTAAATGCATCGCATAATATATGCACGTATATCGCCACCACTTTTGTACGTAGAAGGCCTTTTAGAGATATATTATAAGTGAAGTTTTGCACATGCAAAGCCTCCAGGTGATTTCGTTATACCATGCCCACACAGTTACGGATCACCCACAGTGACGGATCACTTTGGCGTTCAACATCGGATAACTCGCTCAAAACATAAACGTTGACGTAAAATATATTTTTTCCATGTTATATTATTTGTCTTCTACCATTTGTAATGTTAATCAAAACATGTAACCGCTAAATAACGGTGCATTTGACAAATGTTTAGTTGGTACCACACAGCTATCATTATATGGTCGTTTTCTGTAAGAAGTGCCGTCAGCATTCATAAGCTCCCACAGGTGGTAAAATTCAAATGTTATAGTATAAAACATGCCCGTTCGCTTCGATTTAGTATGAATTGATCTTTGGAAAACAGTTTTCTTGATTGTTGATTCTAAATACCGAATATTAGCACTTCTAACTAGTGATCCATAATATGGACCAGGAAATGATTGTTTACCACGGTTATGGATCACTTCCAAAGAATGTTGATTTCTGCCACTTTAAGCATTGGATACGACATTTTCAGACAAAAGCACTAATGATAAAACTAATAAAACATCAAGGTTTGTAAATTTCATTTTTTAGCTGACAAAAATGGGTGGAAAACTTGGTGTGGAGCAAAAACAGCACATGTCTCAGTTACTACAATGCAATATCCCAAGAAAAATGGCATTTTACCCTTGTTTCCAGCTCTAACACTGCTATTTTTTGCAGTAATATGTGACACATTGTTAAGGTGATTATAAAACGAAGCCAAACTTTGAATTTTCAAGAGCACAAGACTGGAGAATCTGACAACAGTTCGCGTTGAAAATCAATCAAACTGCTTGCCTGCAGGTGGTGACCAATGGGATAAATTTTCAACGAGTTGCGCTGTTTGGTTCTCAAGTCTTGTGCTCTTGAAATTTTGAGGTATGGCTTCGTTCTATAATCACCTTAACTTTCGCCAAATCATGCAATACAGATGCATTGAGTTGAAAATCTTTTGATTTTGCGCACTGATCCGTAATATGTCACAATTTGATCCAGAAACCGCTACAATTTTTAATTTTTATGCAATCCTTTGTAAATATTACACTCAAAACAGTTTACTAACCGAAGTTCCAATTTGAAACGATTCAATTCGTGCTTTTAAATTACAATTTTACGTTTTCCATGTCGTTTTATTGAATTTTATAGGTTGGACTCCACACTATTTGATCCATAACTGTGGGGTCATGGTACGTACATTTTGGTTGTCTGGGCAATTCACGCTGAAACCAGGCCGCCATCGGCACACATCGATAGAATTTCAATTTGATGTCACTAATCTGAATGCTAAAACTAAAGGGTGGTCGTTTCGATTGTGTCAAATTGGCGGACAGCTAGCTAAACAGTTTGCGGAAAAGCCCAGTTTTCGATAAATCATATGTCTTATATGATATGTCTCATATTCCTCATGGAACACACAGCAAACTTAGTGGCATCGTATAGAGAAAGGATGCAACTTTCATTTGAAGCAAAATTTGACCATTTTGAATTTGACCGCCATCTTGAATTTCGCCAGAAAACCACCATTTTCACCATTTTGAACTGTTGGTTTTGAATTCTGAGATCCATCAGAAAGCTGACAAAAAAATGAGTAAGTAAGGTTACAAAATCTAGGGGTATTCACCCTATGAAATGGACGATGTTCTAAATCACGTTCTACGATTTTGACGTATACGGCAAGTACAACGAAAACATCATTTTAGTACAACAATGAAACAAGTTTTCAATCGTTGGTTTTTGTTCGTGTCAAATAAAAATATTAGTGTTATTTCGAGTGAAAAAAATTGACGGCCGTCTTGGTTTCAAGTTGTGGAATGAGTTTTTCACCTTGTTAGCACTCAACATGTTGAATTTTGAGGCTACTGCTGAAAATTTGATACACTTCTTCACATTAATATTCTTCCTTCTCTTGGCTTTACGTCCTCACTAGAACAAAGTCTGCTTTTAAGGTTAATTATTATAATTGAGTTATTAAGTAGCAACTTGATAATGATTATTTGGTACCAGAATGATCTGATAAATCTGATTTTATTTATTTTGTCTGAAACCGTCGATCGATATGAACAATCAATATTTTAAACCTTATGCCATAACACCGTAACACCCAGAACAAATTTCATTAAAATCCAACGCTGATTCTTTATAGACTGATTTCTCCAAGAATTATTCCACAATTCCTCCAGACTCGAACAGGGAATCCTTGTTAAGTTACTCTAGCAATATCTCATGGAATTTATTACTCATGAACAGCTCCAAATTTATCTGGATTTATAATATAATTTATTGGATTCTTTTAAATTTAACTCCTCTACCGGCAGCTTCATTTTTTACCGCAAAACAAATATTTAAATCACGATAACTTTTTTGATTCTCGATAATTTTGCACCATTTTCTTACAAGTTCTCAAAAAACTCTTCTAGTTTTAAAATCTGTGTCGATATTGATCATTGGTCATCTGGATCCGAAGGTATTTCAAAAACTTTTGGGGAAGCGACGCATAGACATAACTCACGTAAATTTCTCAGGCTACAAAATTTTTATCGTATTCCGATGTTCACTCTTAGAAATACATTAATGAGAGTGTGTTGTGAAAAAATTAGGAAATTTGTTGCAGTCATCTTTTAGTAATGTGCACTTTGGTTTCTAGTATCTTGAAAACTTCAAAACACATCATGAGATCATTTTTTGATTTCTTAACCGATTTGAATGATTTTTTCAAAGTAGCTCCTTTTTTTCTGTCATTGTGTAGTCCACATTTTATTTATTTTGATAAATTGACAAAAAAAACAAAATCGCCCCCAAAGAAATTTTATATACAGGGTGTCCGCAAATTATCCGAACAGCAAAACATTGTAAAGATGATCTCGCATTGAAAACAATGAAAAATCAATGTCCATGTGCCTTTTATAATACATCTATATGTTAACACAAAATACAACTTTAACAAATTTTGAAATGATTGCTTGTTACTGAGATAGGCAAATTTAAATTTTTCGGAGACGTTTTTTCCTGAGGGCCGCTAGTCATACTGGAGATGTGTTATCCCTAAAACCTAAAAGAGATGAATCCAAATTTCCTATTATTATTTGAAATAATCTACAGGTTAGAGGCTTCAAGTTAGATTGGAAATAGAAAATTGTAAGTTTCAAATCTAGTGAGTTCCATGGTCATTTTTCTTCCATCATAAAGCTCGGAAAACAGCTGCTTTGAAGACACCTCAATACATTTGGGTTGGATTTGCAATTATTTGAAATCGTAAATGTGTCAAACTTACTTCTTAAGAATATAATAAGCCAATGTTTAAAACCATGCAAGAATATTGAATTTATTATGCTTGATTGCATAGAGCCATGTCTTTAAAGTTTGTACGGATAATTTGCGGACACCCTGTAGAGAATGTTGGTCCCCTTGGAAAATGGGAATATCTTCGAAACCAAATCACCAATGATTTATACCGACACGAATTCTTAAACTAGAAGAGTTTTTTGAGAACTTGTGAAAAAAAAATTGAGAAACAAAAAAATTATCGTGATATTAATATTTTTTGCGATAAAAAATTGAGCTGCCGGTAGAGGGGTTGATGTAATTCAATACTCCTGCTAATACTACAGCAATAATTCCGGTTATTTTTTCGTTCTTCTTCTTTTTTTCTTCTTTCTAACTTTATGTTCCAACTAGGACATAGCCTGCTTCTTACCTTGGGCATTTATCGAAGAAGTTGCGCTACGTATATGATACCAAAAATACCTCCACATATAAAAAAATCGCGGAACATGAGGAAAAAATTCGTTTCTTTTCGAAACATTTCGTGAGGATTTTAATTTCGTATCGGTTTTTACGGAATATTTTGATTATTCGTTTCGTTTCGCTACAAACAGTGTCGAAAATTCCGCACATCGTTTCGGTTCGCCATGGAAAATACTCATATCGCATACCCTTATCCTAGAGGTTGTCCTGACGTCACACTGTTGAGCCCGACCATTTTACTGTTGAATATGTTTTGTTTCATGTCAAAGAACTCATTTTGATCTTTCTTACATATTTTCAGATGTTGAGATAAAGCGCTGAGATTAGGAAAATTTTCAAACATCTTTCCAATATTAAATTGAGATATGCAATCATAATATGTTCGTTTCGAGATGTGATTTTGATTCTTCCGTCTGCCGGATATTTTTATACACAGTATGAAGCTTGCGTGTCAGCTGTAGTAGATTGCAATAAAGTTTGGATATGTTTTCTTTATATTTGCAAAAATGGAGGATATCTCCCAAAACTTCTAAAACTCATATTATAAACCACGATGAGAGGGGTCCGAAAAATTCAAATTAAGTTTAGTATCTTGCACTTATTCCAGGTTTAAATTTTACATTAAAAAATCATATTGAGGGCATTAAGCAAGTAAAATGTTTAAATGAATTTTTTTTTTTTTAATATGAAATTTTGAAAAAAGGAAATATTTATATGATTATTAACAAAAAAACGGTACATCGCCTGGAGAACAAGCGTTAAATCTTCAAACGAGTTTTCAGGCCTGTCATGCCAATATGGACCAGCTGTTGTAATACCAGCAAGAAAGCTCTGCACAGAATTCGAAATAAAATTTTGAAAATGATTCTGACCCTCACTCGCTGGTAAAGTACTAAAGAGTTACATAGAATATCTAAAGTTAAAAGATTGATACAAATGTCGGATAAAATTATTAACAATTTTAGACAAAATCGTTATTATCTGCTATTGACACGATTAATGCATTATACATTTAGGTTAAGTAAATTGAAAGCAATCTTTTCTCTTATTAGCTGGTGAATCCATTTTTATGGGTGAAAATTTAAATAGTTCATACACGCTTAGATACAAATAGATCATAAGGTTTTGATTTCACTCAAAGTGAGGTAAATTCTTTTTTCTTTTACTTTTTACCCTTAAAATGGATTTACTCATGGTTATTAATGAATCCACTATTAGGATCGTAGTGAGTATGAGAACTAGCTTCCCTCTTTAACAGATTGAAGCTCATAATACTATGGAAATATCAATTAAGGTAGATCCCACTTCTTCATACTACCGCCCCAAGAAGTTTCACCCAGAACCAACCGGATGGCTAAGAAATTTCATCTTTCAGGAGAATCAATGGTAAGCCAGCTGCTGGTGTACTTGTTGGTGTCTGTCCCACCCCACAAATTGCCATCACTCCTCCCTGAGCTACAACACTAATACCGCAGATAACATAACTTGTTCCCTCCCGTTTCCCACACCCACACCATCGAAGAACGCCTATCCCCCAATGTGTATCATACCGAAACCAAAACCTGACAGGATGTGGGCTGCGGTAAACACCTTCTCCGGCACCACCTCTCGCCACCACCGACGACGACTACGGTTGGTTTGATATTTGAAACTATTTATTTATGTCTATCACACACGCGGTTTCCTCCGAAAAGGCGCCGACGGCGGCGGTTGTGGCTGACTGGCGGATCCAACAGACACATCACAAAATCCATAATCTTTGCCGGTTCCGGTCGGATGGGGAAAAAGGAGGGTGGTTCGGTTGAGCTAGGGTAGGTGTGCTGGTTTTGATCGCATCAATGCATTCGAGCTAAATTGGTAATTCAAGATTGAGATTCTCAAAATTATTTTTACAAAGGGGCGATCCATTAATTACGTAAGACCATTTTCGGGGTTTTTCAACCCTTCCTCCCCCCATGGTAAGATATTTTGTATGGAAATTAAAAATAAATTGTAAGGCGCGTAAGAAATCTCAAACCCCCCCCTCCCCCCATAAACCCTTACATAATTAATGGACAGCCCCAAAAGCATTTCCAAGATCCTTACTTCTGTAGGTGAATTCCGGCGAACAATTTCTCGAAGAGAGGAAATATTTTTTTTCCATTCATTTTTTCTCCAGCAAGAAAATTTTCTTCTCTTCGAAGAAAATACGCGCCGAAATTCGCCTACTGGTAACATGTCTGTCTTTGATTTTACTTTCTAAACTAAACAATGATCGACTAGATGGAGCATGTGATGGAGGTACTTTACCCAGCCAACAAATATGTTCACATAACTGAGACTGCAAGCGAATAAAGTGAACGCTTATTCGGTAAAAACAGATTGTATAAAATGCACACATTCCCTCTATTCGCACAAATCTGGAGGCCATATACGTACATTTCAGAGAATTTATCATGGTCAATACAACTCCAGACAATTTGATTTGGCGTTCACTATAATTTCATGTATGATTGTGTATTGCAGTTTATATGACTTAATTTTTACAAACAAATAAAGTAAAAACAAATAAAATAGCACGATACAAGCCTCGAACCACTGACCTTTAGATTACTAGCCTGATACACTACCACTATACCACGCACAGGTCTTTAGGCTAATATAAATGAAACACTGTAGAGCATCGTATGTGAATGTTACCACTCTTAATTGTCATTTGGCAAAGACCAAACCAGTGCAACACTGAAGGTTTCATGTTAACGTTTGCAGTTGGAACGAAGTGCAGCAATTTATTATAGACATCGTACGAAAATACTGATTCAAAGTGATTTCATCGTTTTTCTGTTGAACGGTGATGTTCTTTTAACCGGTAAGTCAATACCTATGTCGATGAATTCCACCTTTTCTGTTTATGTTGGGTTCTTGCCTTGTATAACTTTATCTCTACATCAGATGGACTTATATGTAATCTCACATTGATGATTATAATAGAATCACACCAAGTAAAAAAGAAATCGTAATGGAATGGCAGTAAGAAATTACATATTTGGTCAGATTAAATTGGAATTCTATAAGATGCAAATTCAAGTCAGATGAAATTGATGACTTCATTAACAATTTCAATCAATTAAATTTTGCATCATATCCAATTCCAACGAAAATTGTACATTTATACAATTTGAAATGAACATCCTTATATGATCTCTGGTTTGCTGGGTAATCATTCATAAGCGTATACAACATAAACTTTTTTCGTCATTTCACATCAAAATTTTTTGAAACTTTGGGTGTTTTTATTAAAACACAGCTTGTCAAGTTAATTTACTTCAAACTAGCGGAAATTTACTCGTTATAAGTCAATATTTGTTGTCCTGGGTTACTTTAATGCTCAACATAGCTTAGATATAAGAAATGAACATATTTTCGTTAAATAATACTGCTAAAGGAATTAAAAAAAAAATATTCAAGCGTAATCTGCCTAGAACAGATATAAGCACCCTCCTTAAAAGTCGTCACGTTCGAATGCGATCATGGATCTCAACCATCGACCAGCATCTGCACAGCTTTGCTGGCTTGGAAAATAGATAAACTTTTCTCCTGCAATATGGATTCCAGCATGTGTGTGTAACTGCAAGCCGAAAATCCAAGCAGCAGCGCAGTTCTTTCTCCAAATCCACCTCAAATCGTGCATGGATCTGAAAAGTTTCACACGAGCTTCAGACACAGCAGTTATACCACGTCAACGAGAGCCGATCTAGCCCCAGTATGTGCTCAGCTTGCGAAATTGATTTTAAATCAATAATAAAATTATACTTTATTGATATTAAATCCAACCCCCGCCGGTTTCTCTCCCGGGTAGACATCATCGGTGGTGGTGAAAAGCACATTCATACTCACAGGATGCCCGCAGCCAGTGAGGAACAGTTTATGAGGGTTGCTCTTCCCCATGCAGGTAGCGCCGTCTTTTCTACGGGTGACTGAATCATAAGACGAAAAGTCGAGCTTGTCACATCACAAAAAATGAGGAAGAATTTTCGTCGGAATCTTTCGTGCATCAATCTCTGTAGGCGAGCAGACAGAAAAGCTGTTGGTTGGCTTTGCAGCCTGGTTCATTGACTGCACTGTGGCTATTGGTGAGGTTTTGATGGGTTGGTATCCCATCAAAATTGTTCGAACAGCTGGTGAGTACACATGATGAGAAAATCATTTCGATGTTAATGGCCATGAGCATACATTGCACATTGGTCCACGGAACAAAATTAAGTGGAATATATTAATAACTTGAAAAATATAAGAGATAGAGTTTTGGTGTCTTCTGAATATTTGTTTGTCTGGTCAAGGCGCGTTATACGCAAAAGTGTCCTAAGCGCCAAATTTCATAGCTTTCGAAATTCGCTCTCAAACTTTTTTGTTTCAAAAGGTAGCGCAACAAAATGTTCTGCAATATTGAAGATTATAGAAAATATGGAAACTTTGTAGAACATTATTTTTGTTTTTAATCTGATAGTTTTAGAGTGAAAAATCGGTTTTCCTCAATACTAATGAAAATATCAAATTTTCAGGCCTACTATGTTCTAAAGAGTTTTAGATGTGAGCAAAATACACATTTTCTCTGAAGACGTCATACCTCTAAAATTCTTATATGAAAAGATATAAGCGTTTTTGTAATTTTTTCATCCACTTTTCCAAGCGTAACATTTCAAAATGGCGCAAGGAAAATCAAAAACTTTTTGTAATACATTCATGAATAATGAATCATTCTCAGCATGAACAAGAAGTGTGTAGATGTTTATCATGCCTTTTTTTATTCATATCGTTAATAATTACAGAAAAGTTCGCTGCCATAAAAAACCATCAATGGAAGGAAAATCGACGAATAGAAACGAGATATTTAAATGAAGTCCTGCTAATATTAATTGAAGCTTTCACTAGATAGAATGCAATGCAAATGAAATTGGTTTTTACTGTTTTATAAGTTTGTATAAGTGTTTTTTGAATTAGAAAATACTTAATGTTCAGAAGACACCAAAACCCTATCCCTTATATTTTTCAAGTTATTAATTTATTCCTTAATTTAATTTCGATCAGTGGACCAATGTGCATTGTTGCATCGATTAATAAGTTTGCAATACTTGTTGTAATGTCATAAGGAATAAAAAAAAGTACTTAAATGCATTCTTAGAAAAGTGAGATACCAAACTCTTATCTCCTGATTCTTGGTTTCTTAACTCGCGGCTAAGGAGCGGTCCATTAATTACGTAAGGGTTTATTTGCGCAGGGGAGGGGGTTGAGATTTCTTGCACGCCATATAATTTATTTTTAATTTTTATACAAAAAATCTTACCATGGGATGAGGGGGGGTTGAAAAACCCCGAAAATTGTCTTACGTAATTAATGGATCGCCCCTAAGCAATGAGTTAATAATGCATTGGATTAAAAAGTAACAGATGGGGATTTTATTTTATTTCCGTGCAAAGTGGGCCGAAGGGTCTCAGATTTTCATGAAACTTTTTCCACAGGCAGGGCTCATCAATATATGAATACACAAAAATTGAGAAAAATTCAAGGTCGCTTATTTTCCCGGAAAACTTAGTTGGATTTTTTTTTTGTTTTCCTCTGACACTACTTATTTTGAAAAATCATAACTCAAGAACGAAGCATCGTAGAAACAAAGTTTTTTATGGAAATGAAAGCAAATTTTCTCAGGAATAAAAAAAATATTGACTGGAAAAAGTTTTCCTCAAAATTTTCCACCGTTGAGAAAATTCGTAAAGAAAAGCCGGAAAAACTATGCTCCAACTCGTGGAAAATTTTCAAAAAAATATATTTGAGAAGATAATTTCATAAGCTTTAATCGCTGAAATTTTTGAAATGGTATTTTTTTTCGTATTTGAGTTATGGCCAATTTTGTATAAAATGTGCAAATGTGCCTTATCTCTGAAAAATCAAAACTCAAGAAAGAAGCATCGTAGAAACAAAGTTTTTTTTATGAAAATGAAAACAAATTTTCTCAGGAATAAAAAAAAATTGTGCCAATTTTGTGGAAAATGACCATATAAGCCTTTTCTTTGAAAACCCATATTTCAATCGAAGCATCGGAAAAACAAAGATTTTTTATCAAAGCAATTGCAAATTTTCTAAAACATCCGAAAAAAAGATATGGGATTGGTTTTAATGAAGCATAAGTCGGAATGGATGATATTTTTCATGAAAAATTACACTGCAAAGAAAAACTGAAAAAAAAAAAATGTTTCTGCCTCAATTTTTCATTGCACTGAAAAAGGATTTTTTCTTTTCTATGGAACAAATAAGACAATTATTTTTTTTATTCTATTTATTCAATTATTCAGTATATAACTTACATTTTTATCTTAATACTATCTATTTTTTTTGGAAGATTGTCTTTGGTTGCTAACACCAGAAGATTTTCGTTTCTTTGTATTATTAAGAACAAATCATGCTATATTTTCTTGGTTTTCATGTGCATCTGAGAATTCACTAGCAAAAATGCTTCGTTCGTCTTTTGGTATAAATGAATGATATTTTTTGTTCCAGGAATTGAAACAAGGTTAGAAAATCTTTCCTGAAGAAATTTTTCAGCCTCTGAATATTCATTTTCAGTTGCATAGATAAATTCCCAATCTATTTTGAATTGGTCTTTCAAAAAATTTTTTGAAAGTTTTCCACTAATTGGAACATAGTTTTTTTCCGGCTTTTCTTTCCGAATTTTCTCAACGGTGGAAAATTTTGTGAAAAACTGTCTCCAATTAATATTTTTTTTTATTCCTGAGAAAATTTGCTTTCATTTTCATAAAAAAAAACTTTGTTTCTACGATGCTTCTTTCTTAACCCAGTGAACCACGTATCGTATAAGAATGTGCATCCAAAATCACATATTTGTACGTCCAAAATCATAATCGCACAAGATGCCAAATAAAACGTTATCAATGTCAAAACAAGTTGTATATAAATCCCCAATACGATTCATATACGACAATCTGTGTTGACAGCAAAACATGTCGTAAATAGTGCAACTTAAAATCGCGTTAAGTTGTATAAACTGACAAATCGTATATCAATGCAGAAAGCATCATATGAAATCGCAATAACTTAGAAAAAAATTGCCACCCAAACTTGGTATCTGCTCAAGATCGGCCTCAAAGAATTCTTGTTAACAACATAGCAGGTGTCGCTGAACATTAAACATGCATTGATATTGACTAATAATCGCATTCCTGTTATGTAGACCATGATGGTACAGTGGTAAGTTGTCAGATTCTGAATACAGAGGTCTCGTGTTGGAGGCTTCCTGGAAATTTTTTTTTTATTTTCATCCAAGTTTGTTGGCATCGTATATCTGATCGCAGAAAGTCTGAAAAAGTCGTGCCAAGTACGCATATAGCCTCCACTTTGGTAGGTATATAGCCTTTTCGTGCATTCTATACGATTGAATTGATTCATATAGAATGATGTATAACAAAAGTTATACCAACCAAAATGTTAACTGGGGAGTTATAATTATTCAAAGAAAAGGCTCAAAATGGCACATTTGCACATTTTTTTACAAAATTGGCCATAACTCAAATACGAAAAAAATACCATTTCAAAAATTTCAGCGATCAAAGCTTATGAAATTACCTTCTCAAAAATATTTTTTTGAAAGTTTTCCACTAATTGGAACAAAGTTTTTTTTTTCCGGCTTTTCTTTACGAATTTTCTCAACGGTGGAAAATTTTGTGGAAAACTTTTTCCAGTTAATATTTTTTTTTATTCCTGAGAAAATTTGCTTTCATTTTCATAAAAAACATTGTTTCTACGATGCTTCGTTCTTGAGTTATGATTTTTCAAAATAAGTAGTGTCAGAGGAAAACAAAAAAAAATCCAACTGAGTTTTCCGGGAAAAAAGGCGACCCTGAATTTTTCTCAATTGTTTATTATTCATATATTGATGAGCCCTGCCTGTGGAAAAAGTTTTATGAAAATCTGAGACCTTTCGGCCCAAACCTGTACGGAAATAAAAAAAAATCCCCAGATATCTGATCCGCACAAATCACCTCACCACCGATATTTTCATTTCCGTTTGTGCAGAGCTTCATTTGTGCGATAGGCTCCAAACATTCAAACGGCTTCATCCTGCATTCTGCAAAAATTTCTTTCATCAGAATTCCTTTGGCAAAATGTCCCTGCTGAGGATGTCACCAACTTAGACAGCGACACGTCAAGACAGCTCCAGAACAAGTCTGAAATCTCGAAAAGAAAAGCATCAGAAAAAAAATATGAAATTGGCTCCCCTAGCTGACATCTTAACACACAAAAAGCAGAAGAAAACGCAGCATCTCTCCCCAGATGCGACAAAAGTGGGTGTGGAACAGGGACCGCATCTTGCACAAAGGAATTCAAACGGCGACGAACGCTCACTTGTGGCCTAAGCACAGGCGAACATCACGCATGTGGTGGAAGGAAGCGCAGGGAAGAGCATAAAAGTTGCCCGTATACGTGATCGGAATTTCCGTTGCTTGATTTGTCGGGTGCGATTTTTCTTCCGAGAATCTAGCTCCGCCAAGTGGAATGTCTGACGCGAAAATTGACGCCTCCAATCTTGGGGGAACGCATAGTTACGGTGCTTCCCGAACCGTTATTTTGAGAAATAAAATCTCAATTAAAACTGTGATCATCAGATTATTTCCATAGCTTATCTGCAGTTCTTGAAAAAAAAAAAAACATTAGGGCTTGTTTCGAAATTACATCTTTTTGGTGGCATACACAGCTAAAAATATGTTGTAAATTTAAGTTTATTTGCATGCACATATTTAGAGCATCAGAGTGCTAAGGACGATCTTCGGCGGCGTGCAAGAGAACGTCGTGTGGCGGCGAAGGATGGACCACGAGCTCGCTCAACTCTACGGCGAACCTAGTATCGTGAAGCTAGCTAAACCTGGAAAGATACGCTGGGCAGGGCATGTTGCAAGAATGCCGGACAACAACCCTGTAAAGATGGTGTTCGCTACGAATCCGGTAGAAAAAGGAAGACGTAGGGCGCAGCGAGCTAGGTGCACCAGGACCTGGAGAGCGTGGGTCACAGTCGAGGATGGAGAGAAGCGGCTAAACAAAGAGAATTGGCGAATTATTGTTGGCGAGGTTTTATCAAGATAATTGACGTAAAACTAAATAAATAAAACAACTAAAAGCGTCCGAAAGGGTTATTCATCATTTAATATCGAAGTTTTTTTTTCACTATTCACGTATGCAATTGTAATCCGGATGACGTAGCACTAGTTAAATCATCGGCAAAATCGCGAAAAACGAAATCACGATAAAACGTTGAGCAAACCAAAATACGACCGTTCGCGGGCAAAACCTACTGCAATCCTCTGCGCTGAATTGTCTTTTTGGTTGCCCAAAAATTGGTGTCACAATCGGTTCAAACTGTAAATCACCGTGCAGAATCTAGCCTGCCAGCCGTGATACCGGCCGTGAAAATTCGGCTTCCACAATTCTACCCGATACTATAGACCACTAAATTGATGCGATTAACCCGTATAGGCCTGAGTGAAAGCAAAAATCCTAAAACCCTCACCGCTCAGCGCATGCTAAACGGATTCAAATGATTTTTTGTCAGTATACTGGCCCATATTTCTAGTTTCTAGAAGTGGTCAGAGAAACTCGAGAATATTCCTGTGGCCGGAGTTATTCCGGTGGGTTACTGGGTCAAGTCAGGTAAAAACGGCTATTTTTTGGGACAAGTCAATTAATCTTTATTTATTTGCAATGACATCCATTAAAATTTGCATCTGATATTCAACACCATAAATAACGAGTTTTGGACCGTTTAGAATTTACCGGATGTGGCCACTTGGACCTAATGCCCGGAAGAACTGGCTATAGATTTGTTGGAAACTAAACCATTTCAATTCTCGAAAAGTAGAGATCAAACATAATAGTTCACTAAAACGCGTTTCCATAAGCTTGGCACAGATGTTTACATACAAATATGCCATTTTATTGTAAATTTGAGGTGTTCCGGGATCCGAAAATGGACGTTTTAAGGATCAATCAAATGCAGAAAACATGGTTATCCAAATTAATCGTTTCTCAAAAGGTTCACACAGATGCGTTTTTCTCAAAACTCTTTGATATAGTAGCTATATTATAGCCGATTCCTGGAATTATCTGTGACTTGAAATTTGCCTACCTTCAAGGGCACAAACGCACAGCACCCTTTTCACCTGATCTGACCCAGTGACCCACTGGAATAACTCCGGCCACAAAAACATTCCCGAGATCCTCTGGCCATTTTTCGTAACTAGATATGTGTACGAGAATGCTGACAAAAAATGATTGAAATCCGTTATTTATTCGCTGAGTGGTGAGAGTTTTAGTTGTTTTTCTTTCACTCAGGCCTTTACGGGTTAACTGGCTTATCTTTTCTACATCGTAAACAGATCATGGTGAACAAAGCTGACCAGTACACACGCGCATCTCTTGTTCGGCGATATCCTATTGTTCCCGTCGTGCTGCAGACATCTGATCTCGGTTGAACGACCCCTTGAACGCCGTACGTAGAAAATGGTTTGGTGTTAAGGTCTCCTGCTCCATGTCGTCATACGGAATGTAGGTTAGCGGTCGCGAATTCGCAATAGATTCCGCCTCCAGTGCCAAATAGTGCCACTCGTCGTAGTGCTATTCAAGATTTAGCCCTCGCAAAACAAATTTCCAAATGGCGTAGATGCATGGGTACATCCGGTCTACTGTGGGAGCCAGTATAATGCATCATAAATTCCTCCTCCTTCCTCTAATTGGTCTGCATTCTGACGTGGCAGGCGCCATTGTTGCCTAAAAATAGAAGATCACCAGCACTTATACACTGAGGGTGTCTGTTAGTCCCAAACAGTCATTCGGTTTGTTCCTTGTGTAAGTGCAGTTGATCTGGCGATACTCCACGAGCGGCCAATCAAGCTCAAGCTCAAGCTATGAGCGTTATTGGCTGGGATATTTTATAAATCATTCTTTTCTGTTTTGACTCAATCTCAAGGCCCAAACGCAATGATAGTGGAACGGTAACGGAAAGCGGAACCGGTTCGCCAGCATGAATCACACCACTGGCCTTCACCATCTAAACCCATTGTAACCACCATCGACGGTAAATGACGGTAACTTCAAATCGGGTACTACGATTTTTTTAATTTTTGTCTGGATGTGCAGTAATAGAAATCGACTGATAAGTACGGACTCAATAGATTTTTTTTCCTGATAACAATAGTCTGGGGAGAACCTTGTTTGTGTCTTTTAACGCAGCGTTCCTGGGCTGGAAGAATCCGAGCAGCCGAGGCATTTCATCAGAGATACCGTCGAAACTATAGGTGATTCATAATGCGGATGATTCTCCTGAGCCGAGGGCAGGAGAAAGTCATCATTTTGCAACGGCAGTATGCTGCCAGGATTATGATGGCGGCTTTGTGCAAAAGGAATTTGTGGCGGGAGGGTTAGGAGATTGATCCAGCTGTCGTTGTGCTCCGGGTAACACGTAAATCTGAAAGGGTTCACGATTGGGTGCGATATAATTTTTGGCTCGTCATCGTTGTCGACCTGTCTTCCTGTCTTTTCACCGGCAAAAAGGATGCCGAAAGGCTCGAAAGGTAAAGGGTTCGACTTGTTCGAATGGGCTTTCAAGTGGATCAATTTGTGGGGTTGAGTTCGTTAAATGGTGAAAATCAATCGATGATACGTAGCAATGCCTGTAAATTGAAAATAAATCGACTGTGAAATTGCCACTTTTCAACTTTTTCATCAACGATGATAGCTTGTTGGGATAATTGAAAGCAGCAAATGCAGATTTTATTGGAAACCAAGCTGTGCAATAGCGAGGTTTTCAAATCGGCAATCATTATTGACTAAGTTCAACAGTTCTACAGCTTGTATCAAGGCTCTACTCTCTACGTTTTTTTAAGTAACATTCACGGCTATGAGCCATGCCAATGGTATCTGTGTACTATTCCCGGTAGCTCCAAGATCTTTTCGTAATGAAAATTTCCGTGACTTCCCTTCCCAGCAAACCAGAGATCATATAAGGATGTTCATTTCAAGTTGTATAAATATACAATTTTCGTTGGAATTGGATATGATGCAAAATTTAATTGATTGAAATCGTTAATGGAGCCATCAATTTCATCTGACTTGAATTTGCATCTTATAGAATTCCAATTTAATCTGAACAAATATGTAACTTCATATTGCCATTCCATTACGATTTCTTTTTTACTTGGTATGATTCTATTATAATCATCAATGTGAAATTACATATGAGTCCATCTGATGTAGAAATAAAGTTATACAAGGCAAGAACCCAACATAAACAGAAAAGGTGGAATTCATTAACATAGGTATTGACTTACCGTTTAAAAGAACATCACCGTTCAACAGAAAAACGATGAAATCACTTTGCATCAGTATTTTCGTACGATGTCTATAACAAATTGCTGCACTTCGTTCCAACTGCAAACGTTAACATGAAACCTTCAGTGTTGCACTGGTTTGGTCTTTGCCAAATGACAATTACGATTGGTAACATTCACATACGATGCTCTACAGTGTTTCATTTATATTTGCTTAAAGACCAAATTCAGTAACAACAACTGCGCGGTATAGTGGTAGTGTATCAGGCTAATAATCTAAAGGTCAATGGTTCGAGGCTTGTATCGTACTATTTTATTAGTTTTTATTTTATTTGTTTGTAAAAATTAAGTCATATAAACTGCAATACACAATCATACATGAAATTATAGTGATCGCCAAACCAAATTGTCTGGAGTTGTACTGACCATGATAAATTCTCTAAAATGTACGTATATGGCCTCCAGATTTGTGCGAATAGAGAGAATGTGTGCATTTTATACAATCTGTTTTTACCGAATAAGTGTTCACTTTATTCGCTTGAAGTCTCACTTATGTGAACATATTTGTTGGCTGGGTTGGCACAGAGTATAATCGTACCTGCCACACGATATACCAATGCGAAAATGGCATCATTGGCATAGAGAGCTCTCAGTTCATAACTCGGTAATTGCTCATGAGAACCCTACGGAGAAGTAGGCTCTGTACCATTTGGGACGTAATATCAAGAAGAAAAAGAATCCCATGAGAAACTTAAGAAAAACTGTGAAATCCTTTTGGAAACTCAGAAAACCTCTTGAAAACTTCATAAAAATTCATAGGAATTCCCTGAGTATCCAAAAAAAAAAACGCCTGATAATCACTAAAAACTTCTTAGGAAACATGATGAATCTATAGTATCATTTTAACCTCATGAGATTCAGTTGAAAATATTCTTGGTACTTCTGAAAGCTCTGAGTGTTTAAAATCAACTGTAAAATTCTATTAAATGCCAGGAAACTTCCAACAAACTTCGAGATCCACAAGAACTTCATTTAAATTCCTGGAATAGTTCTTTTGTGAATTCATGGGAACGGTTTTGGAATGCTTGAGAATGCTCAGGAAACACTTGGTTGGTCAGTGAAAATCGTTGACTACTCCTTCAGAACCACTGAATATGATTTTCAGTATATTATATGTTCAAGAATCCTCATGAAAAAACCTCGTTGAACGAGTTAAAATCTATTGTTTTTGAACTTAGTCGTTTTATATACAACCTCAAAACCTCTATTGGCAGTTGGTTTTTGATTATATTGTTGGTTATCATTTCGACGAAACTGGTGGATCAATATGATTATTCTGAACTTGAATTACAGCACATCTAGTGTCGAAGGAGTCTGAATGAACTAGGTATATGAACACTTTGAGTGTCATTGGAGACGTAACTAGTGTGCAACGAAATCGATATGATATCCAAATAATTTAATCGTTAGTGAGAAAAAAATTAATGAATCTGCTTTACTAACCCAATCAGCTCCCCTAGCTACAACACACAAACTTAATCGGCAAACACCGTACTACCAATATAGAACTATCACCAATTCCTGGTAACTATCCTAATTAAAGCATTAGTTTGCCCCAAATGACCCTTGATAACACGCTCTCAACCCACAGTTCTAGTTCGATCCGCTGCTGACTGCTCTTCTCGAATTCAACGAGCAAATATTTGCATAGACAATTTCCTTTATTTTTGCCTCACGTTATATACCGCACCAACCTATGGTATCCTGTGTCTAGCGCTACTGTAGGGACCGGAAGGTAGAGTTAGCAGCAGTCAAGTGTTAACGACAACCATCGGCACCATCATCCACCGGGAGAGTTGGACGCAGAGTTGGTTGTCGCCTTGAAACTGTTGGTACCCGGTCAGGGTTGACCGTAGTTTACATAGTTATAGTCTGAAGGAGCAGGAGTCGATCGGTCAGTGTGGTGGAAACCAATAGCAAAAGTGACTGGAAGTGCAACAAGGAAGCAACCGACCATCACCCCTTAGCCCCGAGAGATGTGCACCCGATGGAATTGCCTTTCGAGTTTGGGGAAGGGGAAGGCGGGAAAAGCAGTGGTTTCCTGTTTGGCGAGGGGCACCATCTCCGGTTCCATTGCAGAAGTTCTTCCAGTGGGGAAGTAAGGGGTTTGGAGATGAAGTCGCAATAATTCAAAATTTTTGTCATTGATGACTTTAATGTCAAACATCGCTTACGGAATAATTCACAAAGTAATTCGAACGGAAACGTTCTATTTCATGAGTGCTTTTCAAGATATTTCTCACTGCAATACCCTGATAGTCCTGCTTATTTTTTTCTCTTTGAGAAACCCTTCTACACGGGTAGAAATCAGAATCCAAAAACAAGATTATGACTCATGATATCATGATTCCAGCGTGTTTTCGTCTTATGAAAATACACCATGATTTGGACTCATGATATCATGAGTCAGATTGCCGTAACGCAACACACGCGTTAGGTTTTTGTAGCTGATTGCTCGGAATCATGATTCAAATTCCAAAAATGCTGAGCCGCGCATCCGTTTATGATCGAGAAAAATAAAAAAAATGTAAAAATATCATACATCGAGACTCGATCCAAGAACCCTCCGATTGTGAGTCACGTACTTTACCACTCAACCGCTTCGTCATCTTGAAGTGTGAGTGATCGATACGAATGTGATGAGGCAAAGTGCGCCGCTTAGTGTTTTCACACTGGATGTTACGCATATGAGGAATCATGATTATGACTCCAGGAACCATGATTTGTGATCCTGATATCATGACCTAACCAATTTATGAATTTCATGATTTGTAAATCATGGTATGGGGATCAGATTTTTATCCGTACGATTGACTTGGTCCTTTGTCTTAACCGACTGTTTAGCAAGGTTACTGACACTCGCATCGTACGACTCGAAATCGATTTCCGTTTCTAAACGCGTTCGTAATAGAGAGAGCAAAACATTATTCCCGAATGAACGAACCGATAGCATCATCGGGAGGTTTGTGAGTGCCTCGTGCACGGAGAGTGTTTGTCCATGGACTTATGCACGAGTTCACTAATTTGACGTTTGAGCGGTGCCGAATTCACTGGTTTCCATGGTCACATAAATAACACGACACCGCTAAAACGTCAAAAAGTGAACTCGTGCATTGGTCCACTCTGCCATGGCACTCAGTGAGTGCACTCAGTCTTGCTCGATTCGAGTCGTTCTTCTCGAAATGTTGCGATAGGTTGCGATTAGGGAAGAGGGCAAGCAGAACGTTCGCCGTGAAGGCCCAAACACAATGATAGCGGAACGGCAACGGAAAGCGGAACCGGTTCGCCAGCATGAACTGTAACATGCTGGTCGACTCCGTGTTTGCTCACTTTTATTCGTTGACAGCTCTGTCATAATGGTGTAATTCATGCTGGCGAACCGGTTCCGCTATCATTGCGTTTGGGCCTTGAGTTTAGTCGAATATTCGCTGCAAGTGGCATCGGACCGGTTCAAAATGAATGGTAATGTTAATAATCGTGGGAGCTTGAAAAGAAAAATTGCTGACGCCGTAGAAGAAGTGAAGGATAATAATGGTATGAAATAACGTTGCCTGGCCGCTATCGACATGGAACGAAAATGCGCGTACGAGCAGTCAGTTTTTAATCCGGGTAATTTCGAACGCCATATTGATGTCTGCCATCCGGAAGTGGCCAAGCGTTTAGATATTGTGATCAGTGAGAGTGATGAAACGGTGAAACGTGTAAAAGTACGCAAAGTGCAAGTGGAGACGACCAGAAGCGTGTCCAATATTTCCTCATACACATTAAAGGTAACATTATTTCACGCTAGTCTAACTGACATCATTGGTGATTATATTTCTTGAAAGGCGTTATAATACTGATTCACGATAGAAAATAGTTTACAAATATTTCAATTACAAATTTATTACATTAACTCAAGACTTTACGAAAATTGTTTCCAGCGGCACGCTCATAGGCAGAGCCAAATTCAATCTGCAGTTGTCGCAGATTTATTTATCAAATATTACCCATATTTATCTATTCAAAACGTACCCGAGCAACACACATGTTATAATTGTGTATTATTAACTAATATACGACTAATTTTGGTCATATATCAGTTGATAATACACAATTATAACATGTGTGCTGCTGGGGTAATATGGTTAAATTAAAATTTCTGATTTTTTTTCTAAATAAACCAGATTAAAAATTATTTTCAAGTACAAAACACAACTTTGTAAATTTTGCGATAAATAATGTCGCAAAAACTGCGTCAAAGAGCAGGTGATCCCAAAATCGATGCAACTACTCGGCTCTCGAATTCGGTGTAAATTTGTCTTTCACGGACGATGGTGGCATTGTACGAATCATGCTTCTTGGTAAGTCTATTGTATATAGATTTGATAAATGATCATTCAACATATGTCACCTAATGGGGCAAGGAGTTCTTCTACCATATGAAACAGTATCACTTGAGACGTCCTTCCTTGTGGCTAACGTCCCCTATGGGATCGGTTTGGCGTGTTGTTAGAATAACATTACCAAGACAGCCAAAAGGAAGGCGGTTTCAAGCGCCCCAATACCGTTTGGCGATCAAGCAGGTTCTATCGATCGGTGGCTTATATTTTTGGGGAATCATTACACAGTCGTGCCGTAGTTATTCGTAGTTCGTCATTAAAATTTCAGCCAATTCGGCCTACCAGAAGCTGAGATATAGATCCTCAAACTTGGGCAATTTGTATGGAAAAACAGCATTTGGTAACTAACTTTAGTCACCGACTGTATATGGGCCTCTCAAAAATAAAAGTTATCATTCTCGAATTCAATTTCTGTTATAAACAAGTTATAAAAAATATAAGTAATCGTAATCTTTTGACAAGTCATAATTCATGTTTTGGATAAATTAAACGACATTTAATTGGTGATGGATAACTTTTGCTACAATCGCAATTTTGAGACCAGTTCAAATAGGGGCCTAGACGTTCTTTCAGGAAAACCTTCAGAGATTCTTTCAAGAGTTCCCTTCTTAATATCCCCAGAGACTCTTCCAGAGAATTCTCCAGGAATTATTTGGAAGATTTCTTCAGGGATAATATCTACTGCAATCCTTACAGCAATTTCTTCACTGTTTGCCAGAGATTCCTCCAGAAAGAATTTTTGTTCGCCATGATACATTTCCGACCGGTTCCGATAGGCTCCAAACATAATCTTAACAATTCCTGCAGGAGTTTTTTCAGGGATTCGTCCAAAGATTCCTGAAAAAATTGTATACAGGGATTCCTTTGAGATTTCGCAAGGAATTCCTGCAGGAATGTCTGTTGTGATTCCTTCATAGATTCCTCCAATAAAAATGTTACTGGTATTCTTCCAGGAATTCCTCCTAGAAATTTTCCAAGATTTGTTTCAGGATTTTTTTTCAGTAAAGCTCCGGAATATCTCCATACATTGTTCAACCGATTTCTGCTGGTAGTCCGTCAGCGATTCCTCTAGAAAATCAAGGATTCTTGCAGAGATACCTTTAAAGTTACACTTTTTTTAATTTTATGGATTGATCATATGAGTATGTGAAAGTTGAATTAGTGGTTTACATTTCTTCAAGTGTTCTCCAGGAATTTATCCAGGACACCAGGACTATTTCTTCAAGGACTCAAGATATTTCTTCAGAATTTCTGAAATATTTGCAGGAATTTCTGCAGATGTTCCACAACTCACAAGAATTCCTGCAGTTATTCTCCCAGAGTTACCATGAGGAAAATCGCGACATGAATTATTCTAATGATTTATTCAGAACTCCCCAGGAATTACTCCAGGGACATGTTCTGGGCCTCCAAACAATCCTTCGGGGATTCCTCCAGAAGTTCTTAAAATTCAGAGATTCTCCTATTAATACCTGCCGGAATTTCATCAGAAATTGTTCTTAGAATTACTTTAGGGATTATTTTAGGAAAATCTCGGCAAAAATTCCTTTTGGAAAAACTTTTCATGTAATTCTCCAGGAATTGTTCCAAGAATTATTCCAGGGATTTCTCCAGAAAAATCGCTACAATTTTTTTCTTTTCTACAAATTCCCACAGCAAGTTCTCTACAATGATTCTTCCAGAAATTTTTCCAGATTCCTTCAGGAGTTTCTCCAGATACTCATCCAGAGACTAATCTAGTAAAATATCTACAGCGATTTCTGCAGAGATTTCTTCAGCTTTTTCTTCAGGAATTTCACAAAGGATTGCTTCAGAAAAATTCCCTCTAGAAATTGTTCCAGGGATGAGTTGGTAGACAATCAACTGCATATTTTAATCAAATATGCTTTTCATCTATACGCAGTCTTCATTATAAAAAAGCTGTTTTAGAAATAAAGACTGCGTAGCCAAAAAGCATTTTTGATGTTCCAAGGCCTTTCTCAAGAATCTCTGGAGGAATTTCCTCAGGAGTCCCTCAATAGACTCAATAGGCAAGAATTTCTCCAGGGATTCTTCCAGGAATTTAAGCGGAGAATTCTCAAAGGGTTACTCTAGTTTTTTTTCTAGATTTGCAAAGTATTTATTTGCATCGACCAAGGAGTGCGGATTCGATTTTCGCTTCAGCCCGGAACGTGTTCCGCCTGTGAAATTGAATGTTGCAGGCTAGTCCGTTGTCTGGTGTGGTGTTTCCTTCAAAGGACAATTCGTCCACTGGAAACATTTACGTGTAGGTGTTTTTTTAAAGTCTCCAGGGATTGCTCCAGGAATCTCTTCAGGAACTTATCTAGGGAAAGGAGTTCCTAGAGAAATCTCCTAAAAAATAGCAGATGCAAATTTTGCTACTGTTCATAACTTTATATGCTATTTATTTACAGCGAACTCATAACCCGTCAACATTTTGGTTGGTATAACTTTTGTTATACATCATTCTATATGAATCAATTCAATCGTATAGAATGCACGAAAAGACTTTAAACCTACCAAAGTGGAGGCTATATGCGTACTTAGCACGACATTTTCAGACTTTCTGTGATCAGATATACGATGCCACAAAATTTGGATGAAAATAAAAAGAAAGTTTCCAGCAAGCCTCGAACGCGGAACTTTTGGATTAGGAAACAGATATCTTATTACTGTGCCACCAAGGGTTTCACACTAGACAAGTCATTTTTGCTAATATTATTTCATGTTTCATGTAACACTTTGTTGTTCTTTGAGTCCCATCGTCAGCATGACACCAAGTTTGGGTGTCAATTTTTGCTAAGTTATTGCGATTTCAAACGATGCTTTCTGGATTGATATATGATCTGTCATTTTATACAACTTAACGTGATTCTATGTTGCACTATTTACGACATGTTTTACTGTCAACACAGATTCTCGTATATGAATCGTATTGGGGATTTATATACAACTCGTGTTGACATTGATAACGCTTAATCTGGCATGTTGTGCGATTCTGATTTCTGACGTACGAACATGTAATTTTGGATGCATATTCTTATACGATACGTGGTTCACTGGGAAATGCAATGTCAAAAATATAACAAATGTAGAACAAAAAAATGTGACAAGTTAAGAACAAGCCATCTTGATAATAAATTTATATCAACTTTTGTTATTTTTAACATATATTGTTACAATGTGCAATAATCTTGTTATGTAATTCAAGTCGGGTCTCTGTAAGAAAATTTTGGAAGAATATCAGAAAGAGTCTCAGAAGTAATCTTTGGAAAACTTCCCTGAGGAATCCTGGAAAAAATTCCAGGAGAAATCCAAGTAAATATTTTACTGGAGGAATCTACGGAGGAATCACTGGGGACATTCCGGCAGAAACTTCTTCAGAAACTCTTGGCGAAATCCCTGTAGAAATATCCCTGCAAAAAATCCTGGAATAATCCGTGAAGGAATCCCTGGAGGAACTCCTGGCAAAATTCCTGAACGACCTGCTGCAGGCCTACCCGGACCGGTCTGGTGCCGAACAAAATTTCTTCCTGGAGAAATCTCAGGGAAACCGCTTGTGGAATCCCCAGAGAAATTGCTGTAAGGATTACAGTACAGATTATCTTGGATCTTGTGGCTCCTGCACATAAGGCTACCCAGCACGTAGACATTATAACTCTATCTTCAACTGTATACCTCCCTTTCTCTATGGTCCCTTCAATATCAAGTTTTGGAGAGTTTTTTCTAAATTGGTTGCAACGAAAATGATATTTGAATACATTTCAAAGAAATTAAAATAGTTTCAACAATTCTCTCTGCGTGATTAAAAGTTTACACAAACACATGTGTCAGATTTGAATGTGATTCCAGTGATTATTTAACTATTCACATTAGAGATGGGCGAGAAGAATCGGAGCCGTTCCAAAGATACGGAACACTCAAAAGAACGAGTGATCCGTGGCTCTTTCTTGGTGAGAGTCGGTTCAGATCAGACAAAAAGTGACCCGGTCAAAAAACAAATCGATTCTTTTCCCCTATTCTCCATCGTTCGTTTCTCGTCTTTATTATAAGGCTTAACACGTGCCTTGCTTTGCGCGCCACGACACACGTAACCAGTAAGCATTTGAATAAGCCTTAAATCAGTCTTCTAACTGCATTCCATATGCTCACTGCCTTAATACAGCAGACTGATTGCTCAGCTGCCCTAATATTGTAAATTGACTGCCATTCAAAAAATTTTTAACTGTTAATCAGCATTAAAAATGCACAATATGTTTCGATTTCCGAACATTTCAATTGCTTGTATACTGCCACGAAACTGCTAAGAGAGGCGAATGTTTTCGTAAGCTACCAAACTGTCATCTCTCACGCTGGCCAAACAGGACACCCTTCTGATGATTCTGATTTTTACCCGTGTACCTGGGTAGCCCAATAGAAAATCAAGTTACTCAGGATTTCGAAAACATTATCTATCAAGAGAACGTTTATGAAAATTCCTGGGAGACTGATTTGGAAGAAGTAAGAAATATTATTAAAAAAAAAAATCTAAAATATGAAAACCCTTGGCGATGATGGAACTTTCAGAAAGTTGCTTATCATTCTTAGTCGATACATTTAATAGTCAGTGGTTTCAGCTGCGTAATGACTATAACATAACTACGTAATTCAGTGTAGGAAAATAGGCCGTTTCATGACAGATTGGCGTGATGAAAAAGAGCCTATTACGATGAAAAATGGCAAACAAAATCTTCACATGATTTTGGAATCCAGCAATCCGGGGTGCCTTGCCGGACTGTACCGACTGCACCTCCTAGCTACGCTACTTGCTCTTCCCGATATTTACCTAATATTATTATATTTATCTGAGAGACATAGAGATTGAGGGTGAAGGTGAGTCGAAAGGTCCAGCTGAGAATGCCGGACAAGATCATTGGTGAACATATGTAGTCCTTCCATAGTCTCTTGGCACCATGCGGTATCTGAAAGGGGAAGCAGCTGCGATGGAGTCAGCCCTGGACAATCGATTTGTGGGTTTCCGGTTTGTCTTCCTGCTCTCCAGAACGGATGAGCAACCGGTCAAGCACGAGCAGGAACGGGCGTTTGATTATTTTGTTGAATGACTTTATCATGCATCGAAATGGTTTGTTGGTCGCCGGTTCTGACCATCACAAGGGGAGGGGTTCCGGGCGGAAGGATATTGATTTCACTTTAGAAAATGGGTTGTGTAAATCTATATGCATCGAATGCTGCGGAACGGGGGATTACCCTTCGGTATGCAAATGAGAATCGTTTGCCAGGTTCTAATAAAGGGTTGATTATCTATCGATTGTGTCATTGTGGGCGGCGTGAGGCAATGTGATGGCGAACGGTAGCAAAACAATCATCCGGAGGTGTAATTGTTGCAGAATAATAGTTTCATTGGAAGGTATGATATTTTTCTCTTTCTAGGTGTATCAAACTTATGTCAATGAAAAATGCATTTGAATGGAAGTTGTTTTTTAATTCTGTCGTTTTGAACATGACATTTATTTCTTAAATTTAGGGTTTCTGTGTTACCCAAAACTATCATACTAATTTGGTAGAACTAAATTAGGTTATTATTATAAACATATTGTTATTATTATTAACATATTGTTAGCAACATATCATACTTCATTTGTCGTTGCATTTTAGAAATATTATAAGTTAATTGAATTCATCTGCGTCTAAGAGAAAAAATCTCTTTTAAAAGACTTATATTAACTTCATCTTAATATATTAGCAACTTATAGTGGCAATAGAAGATAGAAAAGATTTTATCTAAAATTATTAATAATTTAATTCGACATATATTCCAATATTTCAACTTTAGGTAATCTATGTGACTCATGACTAGTCTACCAGGGCGAGAGGTTCAGATTCATTTGCAAAATTTTATTTTGAACCCTCTCAGAGCTCTTTTTTTTGGAATTACAACAGCTAGTCCATATTGGTATAGCATACAACATGGCTAGCCTGAAAATTTGTTTGAAGATCAAAATCTTGTTCTTAAGACAAAGTTTCGATTTTCTGTTAATAAGTGGAAACAGACATTTTACATATTTGTTACATTTGGCTTGAATGTCCTCAATATGACTTTTGAAAGTTAGTTTTTTATCTAGCATGAGCCCTAGATACTTAACTTCATCTGACCAATTTATTGGAACCCTTCTCATCGTGACAACCTGTCTACTTGAAGGTTTCAAACAAAGAGCTTTTGGCTTATGTGGGAATATTCTAAGCAGTGGCGCGGGAAGTGGGTAGGACAGGTAGGACATGTACTACGCACAAAAATACCTGGGTAGGACAGTCAAAGGATTGTCCTACCCACGATTGAACAAAAAAAAAACAAAATCAGCAGAAAGGTTGAAAAATAAATTAAACTATTTATCATCTTCACATAATATATGGAGAATGGAAGACACGATAAGGTTTTTATGACATTTTCATACCTAGTAAAGCGTGTCATGGTTTATGCATGATTTCCAAAAGTTCTGGCACGTTAGAAGAACGATTGAGAATATCTATAGTGAAAGTCCTGGGAACCTAACTGTAATAATGCTACAAGAAACGTCTTTGGCCGTCAGAAAATCAAATGAAGCTATCCTCTATAGCATTTCTGAATGAATCAATGGATGGTTTCCTAAAAATATCTACGGCCAACACTGTATATGTCCTCTTACAAATTGCCGTGAGCATTCATGGAAGTTTTTCTCGAGAAGTTACTGGAACATTCGTAGAGAATTGACAGAAGATTATTGAAGAATCTTTGAACGAAGTTATGGATTAATCCGATACCAGTTGCATCGTGGAATACCCAACACGAGTTTGATGGTGCTAGCGATTTCTGAATGTGCGATCACCCTTGATACAATCTAACAAAGCATCGCTGAATCTCTTGATTATTTTCAAAACAATTCTTATAGAACTCCATACCCTACAGCATACTCTCTAGCTTTTGTTTAAGCTCGATGAAACATTTTTCAAGCATCTTCAGTTTCTCCTGAACACTTTTGCGATCAGCTGGGTCACTTTTGTGCAATACAAAAAAACTACATATATTTAATTTCGCTGTTAATTAATTTTCTATCTAAAAATAGATGAGGAATTTAGAACAATCTCATTGGCTGTGAAGGCAAGCATTTCTCTATTTTTATTGGAAGCTCTCTAAAGGATCTATTTTAACCAAAATGGTTTCAAATCAAATGGTCTCTTTTTTCCTGATTCTGCTTGCATTGGACCTGATGAAAAATTGTACATGCTCCAAAGAAACCTTCAGATACTATAACAATTTCGAGAAATTCGTTTCAGATTCCCTGAGGGAAATCTTCCGGAATTATCATAGTGAATTTATTTAGAATACCTTCAGGATCTCCTACAGGGAACTCTCCTGAAATTCTTCAAGAGATCTCTTATAAATCCTTCCAGTAATATTCCAGAAGATGCTAAAACGATGCTTTTTCCAGAATTTGCTTCTTAAAATACTTGCGATATCCATAGCTACTAACTCCAGTAATTTCCTCAGGAAAATCTTTGATTATTGTCCAAAACTATCATACGATTTCCTCCTGACATTTTTCCACTAATTCTCCAGTTGTTACTCTAGAAGATCTTTTAAAGATTTCTTCAGAGTTTCTTCCAAGTAAATCCACAAATGTAATAAGGTGGCATTCACAAATTACGTAACGCTCTAGGGGGAGGTGGGGAGTAGGCTCAAGCGTTACGGCTCATACAAGAATTTAAAAATTTTCATACAAAAAGCATTACGGAGGGATGGAGGGGGTCAAAAATTTCCAATTTTGGCGTAACGCAAAAAATGGACGCTGCCTAAGCCTTTGGGTTTGAAAAAAATGCTTCAAGGTTTCTTCAAGAAACACTGAAAGAATTCAGTGTTCATGTGGATTTCTTCAAGAATTAACCTCGTTTCCTCCCAGAAATCTTAGAATCCTTGAAGGAGATTTCGAACAAATCTATTTTTTTGTATGAATTTTTCCAGCATTTCATCCAAGTATTCCTGCAGTTTAACCAAAATTTCTTATAAAGTTTCTCAAAAAAATCCCACGATATCTTCAAAAGTTTATTTGCGTTTTCACACCAGTTTATTCAACAGCATTTTTTTACAATTATTAGATACAATTTATATAGATATTCTGTCCAATGCTTTCGATAAAATTCTTTAGAAAATTCCTGCGGAACACTATACCGACATTCGACTGATTTTTTTTCGATTATCTTAGCAAATTATCTAGGAAATCCTCTAAAACTTCTTCAAGAGTCTAGGAGTTATTTCAGAGATTCTTGATCAGTAAGGGTGCCTCAAAGTTTTGTCAGAGGAAGCTCTAAGTTTCTTTACAAATACCTCATGGATTTATATCTCAGACAAACTTCCTTTTCATTTCCCAGGAGACATTCCTGAAAGAATTCATACAAAAAAAAAACATTCAAGACTAACTTGTTTAAACTTGTGAATTGGTGAAGGAATTTCTGTAGAAATATTAGAAGAGATCTTTGGAGAAATAATATAGTCGTATATTAATCTTAAAAGGCAATTTTAGGGAAAATCACCAATAGTTTCTGGAGAAGTTATTGATTGAATTTTAGAAGACGTTTTGACTGCTATTCTTGGAGTGTCCCAGGAAAATCGATGGATAAATTACTGAATAAAAATTGGGCGTGTAAGATTCTCTTGTAAAAAATATGGACAAAATTTTGGAAGAATTCATCTGATTTCTATTCTTCGAAGAAATTTCATTTCTATGGTTCTCCTTGGGAAAATCCAAGTTGATATTTTTAGGTACCCTAAACCAAATTTTTAAAGAAATTTCTTAGGAGTTAATTACTATATGAAATCGTTCAGAAATTTCCGGATTCACATCTGATGACACGATCAATTCTCAAAAAATTGTTTAGCAAAATAACTGCATCAGATATGAAAAATCAATCAATCAACAAGAGGTCTTCAATTCCCTATTTCTCAGGCACTCAGTCGTTATGCCCTATAAAGCTTTCCTTGTCTTCTGGTAACGACTGGCTTAAAAATGAGGAGGTTAAAAGCAAAAGGGTGTCAGTGACAAAAACCAAGTTTTGAAAAAACCTACTTTGAAGTTTTTTCAGCAATTTTTCATTCCATACAAAATGTATGATAGTCAAAAACATAACCAATCTTGTAATTTTTTTTTCTTTTGAGCAGATAGCACTTGAAATTATTGTTAGAAAGCTTGAAAACAACAGTATTTTCTCAACTCAACTCAAAACCGACCAAAATGTCGCTTACACTTCTTTGTGTGTGTCAGGCCCTTAAATATAAAAACTTTCAATTTCCAGTCCAGGTTTAAATATTCGTTAGTTTTTCTGTGCACATAATATTTGCCAACATTTGTCCTACCCATGGTTTCGAACGGGGACGCGCCTCTGATTCTAAGTTTGGTATGAACATTTTAAGAACTCTGTAAAACCGTATTCAAAAATAAAAAAGCTAGGTTCTTCTCAAATAATTTATCCTTTTCGATGTACAACACTCGATAATTAACACAATTTTCTCATTTAAAAAAGAAGCCAAATAAATTGCACATCAAGTTTGCTCCGAAATTAAGTTACATACAATTATGGAACTACGACACGAAACACGTAACAATCCGCGCCCTCCTACCCTACTGCCCTCCTGCCTGTGTTAGCAAAAGTTAATGAGAACATTGTCGCTAGAGTTGTCAGGATGTAGGTAGTCGAGTTCTAGAAGAGCCATATACTAGCGCTCTTTCTTCTCCACACCGTTGTTGCAGTACAAAAACGAGAAGATAACAAACCTGGTAAAATTATGTCAAACATGTGAACTCTTACAGCAGTTACTGAAGAGAGAGAGACTGGAACACAGAGCCTCGGCACAACAGGAGCAGCACTATATGATATTCAGTAGGGTGCGTTTTTTTAGCTCTCCTTAATTCACATTGCATCATATCAGAACAGAGATTGAATTTTAAGAATTTTGAGAGTATCTCTCACTCATCGTTCTGTGCTACAATCATGATCCGCAGATCGGGGGTAGAACAGCATTGCCGATCATGGACCGATACAGATACGATTCTTTTCTTCGCTTGCTTCAATCGTGCTTCGAAATCCATGGAGAACGAATTCTGCAATGCCTGTATTTGGCCGATTTTCTCCAAACAAACTTCGAGCTCAAGATTTCGCTAAAGCTTTTACTGTAGCTTCTGTCAGTCCAAATGAACAATTTCAGGGAGTTTAACACAAGATTTTTCTAGTTTAACCGTCATGGGCCACCCTAACACAGGGGAATATTTTGTTGGTTCGTAAAATTTTCCTCAAACTGCAAAACCATGAAGCGCTTTGTCGGTGTATTGTTCGTGGGCAGATGCTGCAACAGGACGGCGCGACGCTTGGAATGAAGCTCTTGTTACGAAATTAAATTTATCTTCAAGAACCGGCACGAGAAAACTTTATCAAATGTGATGACAAAAGACGATGGGACCAATTTGTCTCGTTTTAAAGATGCTACATGAGTTTAAAACCTCCCCCGCCTCTTTTTTCCCTGAAAATTCGACATCCCAGGCGTAACTTTTTCCGATTATCAATTCAAGCCGGCTTTCTAATCTGTTTATGGACAAGTGTCGCTTCGATCGGAAAGTTCAACAACAACGGTTTCATTTTATCCCTTCATTAAACATTCAAACGCAAAAGTGGCAGGGATCGGAAAATGGTGAGGGTCATGTCACTACGTTGTTTTGATTCCCGGAAGGAAGGTCAACAGTCGGTTAAAGTGGTTTAAGCTGGAATCCGGGATTTAAGGAGGAGAACTTCGTTGACGTCCGATGGAGCTATGCTTTTGGAGCTGTTTTGAATAAGGAGCGAAGGTCATTTTTGCTATTTGTGTACCAAACAAAACATCTTCCAGGTAAATGGCAAACAAAGTGGAAAACAGTTCTAAGTGATGTTTTTTTCCTTGAAGCAGAGAACGTGACCGTCTAGATGTAAGAGAACGAAAAGGGCCTGCAAGCACTACTGTAGTTTAGTTTGAATATATGTAGCAAATAGCGGCCCTATTTAGTCGAATGGTCAGAGTTCGCGGCTACAAAGCAAAGCCATGCTGAAGGCGTCTGGGTTCGATTCCCTGTCGGTCCTGGATCTTTTAATAATGGAAATTTTCATGATTTCCCTGGGCATGAAGTATCATCGTACCTGCCCTGCCACACGATATACGAATGCGAAACTGGCAATTTTGGCAAAGAAAGCTCTCAGATAATAACTGTGGATGTTACTCATTGAACACTAAGTTGAGAAGCAGGGTCTCTTTCCCAGTGAGAATGAAATGCCAAGAAGAATAAGAACATATGTAGCAAAAATGCACACTCCGAAAATATCATGAGATTTTACCCCAGCAAACCAGAGATCATATAAGGATGTTCATTTCAAGTTGTATATATGTACAATTTCCGTTGGAATTGGATATGATGCAAAACTAAATTGATTGAAATCGTTAATAAAGTCATAAATTTCATCTGACTTGAATTTGCATCTTATAGAATTCCAATTTAGTCTGACCAAATATGTAACTTTAAACTGTCATTCCATTATGATTTTAACTTCACTTGGTATGACTCTATTATAATCATCAATGTGAGATTACATATGAGTTCATCTGATGTAGATATAAAATCATACAGGGCACATCGCCGAATGCAACATAAACATAAAAAGTGGAATTCATGAACAATTTGTCTTACCTATTAAAAGAACATCACTGTTCAACAGAAACACAATGTCATCACCTTGCATAAGTATTTTCGTACGACGTCTTTAATAAATTGCTGCACTTCGTTTCAATTACAAACGTTAATTCGATAAAACATGAAACCTTCAGCGTTGCACTGGCTCATTTGCAAAATGACAATTAAGTTCGGTTACATTCAAACATGGTGCTCTACAGTGTTTCATTTATCTTTGCTAAAAGACCATCTTCTGCAACAAAAACTGTACGGTACAGTGGTAGCGTATCTGGCTAGTGATCTAAAGGTCAGAGGTCCGAGGCTTGTCTCGTGACATTTTATTTCTATTTATTTTATTTGTTTGTAAAAATTAAGTCATATAAACTGCAATACACAATCATACATGAAATTATAGTGAACTCCAAATCAAATTGTCTGAAGTTGTATTGACCATGATAGATTCTCTTAAATTACGTACATTTAAGAGAATCTATCATGGTCAATACAACTTCATATGGCCTCCAGATTTGTGCGAATAGAGGGAATTCGTGCATTTTATACAATCTGTTTTTACCGAATAAGTGTCTACTTTTTTCACTTGCAATCTCAGTTATGTGAACATATTTGTTGGCTGGGTACGTCTTTTGGATGCACATAAAAGAAGCGAACCAAATGACGTGAATGTGTGTCTCATTTTAAATACGATGATGTCTGATTCGGCAAATGTCAATCATAGCGGCATCGTTTTCATGTCCTTTATCATGTAAAATTACATTTTTATGTCAATACATCTTTCAGAGCACATGTTTACGTCATTTCATCACTTACATCATGTGTCATTCAGTCATAATGTGAATTACGTCCGGAGTGATTTTCATTGTTTTTAAGAGTGTGGAAGAACAAACGTTTCTCCGGAATGCGAGCTTTCTTCTCCAAGGATGAAATGGTTAATGTTGATAATTGCATCGAAAAAGGCAATCAGTTCGATGCTTTAGACAAATTGCCCGAACAAAAAATCGAAGCGGTCTCTAGCCCAGGCTCTTTGATTCAAGTGAGGAAACAAAGAGCACCGTCTATCGTGCGTGATCAAATGTTCAGAATTTGGAGAATTTAGACAGTAGATCTTGAACTTCATTGATGAAATCAAGGTTTCCTTACAAATCGCAAAGAATCTTAAATATCGAGATCTTCTTCTCAAATATCTTGAGAAGAAGAAGCATGCTTATTTTACGTATGGGTAAAAATCTGAACTTTTGTTCAAAGTCGTTTTGAAACGTCTCTCGAGTGACTATAAGTCACCTGAACAGATCAAAAATGGAATAAATGATTTACTTGAAGATTCTTTAGTCCAAGTAATCGTTATGAAAAAGATAACCCAACCAGACATTCGTCAGAAACGACTTTCTCAGGAAAATTATTTAGCTCACTTTAACATGAGAATATTTTTTCACGTGTGACATGAGAATATTTCCAGAAACCTGGAGTGGGCCAGTGCCGTCGGTGCCAAAAATGAGGTCATGGTCCAAAACATTGACGCACGGATGCTAAATGCATGATTTGCTGTGGTTCTTATCACGCTAAGGACGTCTATCCAGTGAAGAAAGATACTAAAAAGTTTGTATGCGCTAACGATTGTACGACATTTCCCAAAATGACGTTCCCCAGAACGCCATTCCCCAGAATTGGACATTCCCCAGAAATCCATTCCCCAGAATGGGGCATTCCGCAGAAAAAAAATAACAAGAGATCTTTGAGGTGTTCAAATCCAGGAAAATGGTAAATAGTAAATAGTGAATGCATCTAACTGGAAAATTCGAGGAAAACCATTATTTTCATAGATAAAACATTTTCATTTTATTTTGTTTTACGGCTATAGCGGTCATGCGACTCAAAGCTAAAGGGAGTCTATAGAAGCAAATGATGGAAACGAATAGGTGCATAGGCGTCGCAAGGGAGCGACAAGATTGAATTTTTTTTTTACCACCTAATTAAAATTTTTCAATCTTGTCGCTCCCTTGCGACGCCTATGCACCTATTCGTTTCCATCATTTGCTTCTATAGACTCCCTTTAGCTTTGAGTCGCATGACCGCTATAGCCGTAAAACATAATAAAATAAAAACAATCATGGTCGATACTTTCTCCTATGTATAAAACATTTTCGTATTGTTTATTTTTTTTTATTTTTAACGGTAGGACTTTCGGTTTGTTGCAGTCTTTCATTTATTGAATGGAGAATCTTTAAATCAAAAATTCTTTTAAATTAACCACCTATGGTTGGAAATGTAATTCGAACCATTTGGACGATTTTTATATTTTTTGACGATTTTCTCGTCGAAAAAGTTAAAATTTAGCGTGACCTAATATGTGTACCATCCCTAATTATTTAGACAATAAACCTAGGAAGAACAGCATACGTTCAAAAGAAGGGAGAATATGCCATGAGAGCCGAAAAACAAACTCCATTAATTTACTTTGTGACATATTGCACTACACCAATCTCCCTTTGAAAGTACAATTAGAAAGAACAGCCAATTTTAAAAGAAGGAAGAATAACTATGAAAACAAAAAAAACAATAGCTTGGATCAAGTTTGATCATAAAACACAGTATGGCATATGTAGTAGACAGTTTCACAAAAATCAAAATTTCTGGGATTCAACCAGTCACCCCCTAGTCCTAGTTGCAATACTAAAACAAACTAACAGACAAATTTTCATCCAAATTGTAGAAGATTAGGAGGTGCCTCAAGTCGAATTTGTGTTTTTTTGGCTATTTTTTACATTCCAAAAATTCTAACGAGAATTTGGAAAAAGGAAAATCAAAATAAATACCACTAGTTGAACGTATTATTAGTACTTTACAACTTTTGAGAACACTGTATGGATAAGAGATGGTTTTGACCTCATAAAATTGATTACTGTTCATTAAAGTACCTGTAAAACATACATTTTTCTACAGTTTTTGTTCTACAAGATTCTTAACCGCATGCCTAATCATAAAAGTTCAACCGTAGGATCAGTAGTCGAGTAGCTTGACCTCGGGGCTATATCACATATGTAATTGCTTGGCATCAAATGCGAATGATGTTTGAAACACGACTGCGTTGATGACATTTGATAGCTGTTTTCTTCAATCATCATCCATCATTGAAAAAACAAAGCTACTATGTTCAATTTTGTAACATGTCAGCAATGAACCAATGCACGAGTTCACTAATTTGACGTTTGAGCGGTGCCGAATTCACTAGTTGCCATGGTTGCATAAATAACACGGCACCGCTCAAACGTCAAATAGTGAACTCGTGCATAGGTCCATTGCGCCATTTGGCAGCAGCTGTAAATGCAGGGGAATAAGGAATGTCGTATTTCCGACGATTTTTTACAATTTATCTGTAATTCGGATACAAAACTGATGTACTACAATAATGTTCAGAAATGACAAAGGAATGATACTACGGTTGAACTTTTATGATTAGGCATGCGGTTAAGAATCTTGTAGAACAAAAACTGTAGAGTAATATATGTGTTACATGTACTTTAATGAACAGAAATCAATTTCATGAGGTCAAAACCATCTCTAATCGGCATACAGTGTTCTCAAAAGTTGTAAAGTACTAATAATTCATTCAACTAGTGGTATTTATTTTGATTTTTCTTTATCCAAATTCTCGTTAGAATTTTTGGAATGTAAAAAATAGCCAACAAACACAAATTCGACTTGAGGCACCTCCTAATCTTCTCCAAATTGGATGAAAATTTGTCTGGTAGTTTGTTTTAGTATTAGAACTAGGACTAGGGGGTGACTGGTTGAATCCCGGAAATTTTGATTTTTGTGAAACTGTCTAATATGTAGGAACAGCTTATGTTAAACGGTTGAGCTACTTTTCCTCGAATGTCGGTTTCCCAAATGTCATTTCCCCGAACGCGAGTTCCCAGAATGCCAATGCCTCGAACAACCCGTTTCTCCGAATAGCCTAGTTTCCGAAAAGTTTTTAGCTCTTATAATTATCATAACTTTTGTGTTTTGAGGTGGTAACGAACCGGTCATCTAATATGCACCCTTCTTCACTTGATTGGCGGTTCTTTCGAGTTTCACCATAATTGGCATTTTTGGCAAGATATATTTAGTCGAGGATGACGTTCAAATCTATATTATCTTCTTCTTTTAATTGCTAATCATTCATTCTAGTTCAGCACCCAGTCCTTAAAGACTATTCTTGCACCTGTTTGAACTGCATCACTATTAGGGGAAACAGGTCATTCGGAGAGGTGGCATTCAGGGAAACGACAGTAGCATAATTATGAAATTAATTAAGACACAATAAAGAAAATTTTTAAACAGCATTTTCCTCCTAAGATTATGGTTGGGTCTGCCGATGAACCACTTAGCCACAAAACCACCTCTTCCCCCCCTCGTGTTTTTTTGACCGTACAAACTTTTGAAATTTTTATGCCACACACTCTCCTCCCCCTTCCATAGAAGACCAAGTGATTTATGGACGGCAGCTTAGATGGTTTGCCTGAGAAAAAGGAAGCAAACACTCGCCGTTCAAAAGATTTTTTAACTCAATTCCGATTTTATTCGCTTGAGATCCATAATAATGAATTTGACAAAATAATATTTTGGGTGAATTGACGTCTGTGTCCGGAATTCGAAGCTTCTGGGAATTCGAATCAATTCAGTAGGTGCATTTCTTAACGACAAAAAACTAAACTACCATTTTTTTCCACTCTTTACAAACGTATGAAACCCATTCTTGGAAATGTCCTATTCTGGGAAATGGTTTTCTGGGGAATGTCCCATTCTGGGGAATGGATTTCTGGGAAATGTCCCATTCTGGGGAATGGGTTTCTGGGAAACGTCATTCTGGGGAATGTCGTTCTAGGGTTTGACTTTCTGGGAAATGTCCTACAACCGCGCTAACCATAAGTCTAACTTTTGGGATTACCCTTTGCGCAAACGAATCGTTGAAGCTCGTACCAGGCAGATGAATGGCAACATTTTTCGTAGCCAGAAATACCCAGGCATAATCTCCAACAATTCTCATTTTTGATTAAACGAACACTTGCTTAAGAACCATACTCATCAGGTAAATTTTAATCATGATCATTCCCAATTTCCGTCCGTGGGGTAACCTTTCCAATATTTTCCAATTCGAATGGAATTTCCCAAGGAAATTCTTATGCCAATGATGTTGCAGGTAACTTCAGCTCCCCTTCAATATTTTTTTTCTACGGGTAACCTTTCTAATTGTTTCAATTCAAATGGAAATACTTTTCGTTTTTATTTTTTTGTGTTCCTCATTTATTTTTATCCCCCCCCCCTCGTACCTTCCAAGTGGTCTCGGACATAAAAGAAAATTAATATTTGTATCAGCCTTATACATTATTAAAATAGCCTACTAAGAGTGCTCATTATCGCATTTCCTCCGACACTCCTCCTCGACAATATAGTTCAATACTCCTAACTTATCTCTCAATGTCTTCAACCATAGGTGCTGCAACGGTTTCGTCAGTATGTCAATACGCCCTTTCCTACATGAACTCGGTACGACAATACTTCAAAATGCTTTTGAAGATCACAAACGAAGGCTTGACGTTTTCCAGGTCGATTTCGATTCCTAGGAAATGTTTAACTTCTCCTAGTTCTGTCAAGTTGAAATGTTTCCTCAATGCCTGATCGCTTTGCACTTACCAGTTTGGGCCGCCGCCATGTTTTTGAGTCCATTTTCTAAGCAACTGTTGGATACTTAAATGCATTTCAATGCAATGCTTGAACTCCTCCCTTGTCCTGCAAACTACTAACATGTCGTCGACATTTTTTTTTGCATGCATCTAGGAGTTAAAAAATCTTCCAAAGACTGGCCTGTTGTGTGCATTGCGCCTACCCACTAAAAAAACTCTCCTAGGATTCTTTTCACCTGACTTCCCCTCCGGCACTACCTTACGGTATTACTTCGAAGGAGAGGTGTTATGTGCTGTTTGCACCGCTTTGTTAGATTTCGACGCATTGTATTATTATCATGCTAAGCCTCTGGCTCCTTCTGGTAGCTAGTAACGCTCTCATTTCCGCCATTTAGCGACCCATATTATTTGCCCATACATTTGCCTATCATGCTAAGCACTTTGGCTGCAGTTAGTATTAGTGGTAACATGCTATACTCTCGCCATTCAGCGATCCTGTTAGCATAACCAACTTTGTTCAACTGTCGCGATCCAGCGACCCATCTTGGAACCAGTTGATTCTCAACGAAGAATTTTCCCTCAACACCGAGCGTGAGCCATTTAGGCCCCGAACTTTACGCACTCTACTTGGATAGCTCCCGGCGGCGGATCTACCCTGCCCTGTCAAAGCTCCCCGCCGTACGACACTCGGCCCGAATTGTACTGTCAATCACTCGTTTGCTGTGCTCTCCATTTCCGCTTGAGAAACGACATTATCTTCACCACCGCTTTATTCACCGCATTCCAGATATTTTCATCACTACACATTCTGTCCACGATGTTGCTTACTCGGACGTCTTCACCACTGACCGTTTTCATCTCTCTTCGCTCCATATCGAAACGTGGGCACTCGAAAATTACGTGTTCCGGCGCACTCTGGACAGAGCGTCGACCCAGAGGTTTGGGATAAGAAGATAAATTCACCTTCCATTCCCAGCGACTTTCCACTTCTGCTGCCACTTGCTTATTGAGTCGATTCTTGCAGTCTTCCGAACTCCTCTAGTGCCCCCTGCCTCGTAGCACTCACAATCTTCTTCCAAACGTAGCCTACGACGATATGGTGCGGTTGGCACTCAATACCTGCATGGCCATCAGCCTGAACTCACTGGCAAGCCGAACTCGATTCCTCTTTGTCTTCAGCGCAGCTATCCATGCTGGACCAGCGTATCTAAGGATGGATACGCTACCCAATAACTACTACTGCTTATTTCCGAATCGTTCGGCATGATTCTGGACAGTGCCGTAATCACCTTCGCTGCCTTCTCACCGGCATAATCGACATCTCGGTGTAATGAGCGATAATCGGCTCAACTTTAATAGCAGTTGAGCCGATTATCGACCATTACGCCGAGATCTTTCAGTTCACGTTTTGAGGTTATGACGTGTTCCACAACTGTGATTTCAGCCTTCTGGACCATTTTACAGTTGCTGATGAGCACCAATTCTGTTTTCTGGTGAGCTACGGTCAACTTCTTCTCCCGCATCCAGTTTTCAGCAATGTCCACTGGCTCTGTCGCAAGCATTCAGTGATTCTCTCCACTCTTTCCAGTGATTCGCCAACCACCACCAGCGTTATGTCGTCTGCAAATCCTACGATTTCGACGCCTCTTGGTAGCTTCAGGGTCAGCACTCCGTCGTACATTGCGTTCCATAACGTAGGACCCAATACAGAGCCCTGGGGCACGCCCGCATTGATCACAATATTCATCTGTCCTTCACTTGTATTGTAGTTTAGTATTCGATTGTCATGTCGTCGACAACTATTTCCTTTCTACCGCACGTACAGACAGGCAGGCTTGATAATTCTCCTCAACATCATCAGAGTTCGGTGACATACTCTAGAGCAGCGTGTTGCCAGTGCCTCTTTGCGAGGGAGCCAAAAAATACTAAGCAGCGAGGCAACGAAAAATGAGCGAGGAAGATGCAGCACAAAAAAAAACCGAGTTAAATTCCATCAAATAAGGGTGCTCTCACAACTCCCCGAGGACTGTCTGTTCTGGCGGCAGACTCGAGAATTCGTTTGAAGTGTGAGTGATGGTGAGCATCGCATCGAGAGAGAGAGAGAGTGTCTGAAAAAATCCTCGCATTTTTCTGCACTCTCACTCGAATCGCTTGAGGATCTTTGTTGAAAATTTTGAGTTTATTTTTTTCTCCTCAGAAAAACGGCAAAATCACCTCCTCTTTGCCTCGCAGAGGAGTTTCTATCAAGCCTGCAGACAGGGATCCGTCGAAGATGGGTTGAATCCCATTTGCCGCAAAACTGCATAGATGCTCTGATTCCAAACGCGTGCGGACATGGGGTGAGACACTCATTAATATTGGTATTAATATCCGTTAATGCGGATTAACATATATTATTTTTATGATATCATCGAGTTACATCTTGAATTAAAGTCAATGGTGGGGATTTATAAACAAGAGGCTAGGGATCGTGTATTGTATGTCTTGCCGATCTGACATACCATAGGAGACAAATTGCATCGGAATCGAGTTTTGGAATGGCCCGGAGATCGTAGAAAAATGTGGGGCATTGATGACAATGGAGCTTCACTGAATGTGATGCATCGTACAAGGTGGCAGTCTCCTTCTAGCCAGACTACCAGATGGATGTTGACATCAAACAGTGTGGTCTATGTTGCATTGGACGGATTTCTCATATATTTCGCTCAGACATTCTGACGATAAACACAACTTGTTTTTTCGCATAAATAATCAATTTGCCTTGGCAACTCCGGCAACAGGCAAACAGCAAAACTCCATGCATACTTGATAATCTTCTCAATATCAATATTAATATCATTAATAAATAATAATATTTTAATACTGGATCTAGTGTCCTGTCCCATGCGTGCGGATTACATGATCCCGCATATGCTCAGTAAGCACACTGTGTTTGGTCCACCCATAGAGTATCCTTCCGGTTGCCTAATGTAGATGGTCTCATCCATGGTCTCATCACAAACACCTGGCGACGGGTTGCCACCGTGAGTAGCGTCCTGAGGATCATGTGCTTAGCAACGGGTGCGAAGACCTCGTCGAAGTTTACGCCGTATTTCTGGTGGAACCCTTCCAGGGGTCTTGGTTTGTGCCGCACAATGTTTCCTCTTTCGTCCTCCACCGCTTTAAAAATCCACTTACAGGCTCCTGTGAATAGCCAAATAGCAGCCGGAAAAGAATCACCCAGCATAGTACCAAAGCGCAGCACGTCTAACCTGGATCAGTCAACAGCAGAAAGTGAGCCGAAAATATTTGCTGCATGCAAGGGCCTACTGTGATGGCTCTCATATTGAGTGCGGTCGATACTATCGTATGCTGCCTCGAAATCGATGAAAAGATGATTGGGACCTGAGAGAGAGGAGACAGCTGGCTTAGATTGCGAGCTCCCAAAAGTCAAGGGAACCTGTCACCAACAGATGTTCGTCGAAGTGGTGCTTCCACAATTCGATCATCTCACGCTCGTCCGCCAAAATGCTCCCATCCTTATCCCTGCACATCTCGTCTCGCGGCACGAAGCCGTTGCGGGATGCGTTGAGCTTCTGATAGAAGTTGCGTGTTTCTTGAGACTGGCACAGCTTTTCCACCTCCTCGCACTCCGTCTCCTCCAGGCAGCGTTTTTTTCTCCCGAAAGAGGCGGGTCTGCTGTTGCCGTTTCCGTCTATAACGTTCCACGTTCTGCCGGGTCCCTTGCTGTAGCATGACCGCCCGTGCTGCATTCTTCTTCTCCAGAATCTGCCTAGATTCCTCGTCGAACCAGTCGTTCCGTCGACTCCGTCCCACGTACCCGACATTGCTCTCAGCTGCTCGTTGATGGCTGCTTTCACTGTTCTCCAGCAGTCCTCAAGATGAGCTTCGTCCAGCTCACCCTCTTCCGGTAATGCAGCCTCGAAGTGCTGCGCGTATGCAGCTGCGACATCCGGTTGCTTAAGCCACTCTAGGTCATACAGAAGCGGCCGTCGGTACTGTACGTTGTTAACGACGGAAAGTTATGGGCGCAGGTCCTGACGTCGATAATTTCGGAGAAGTGCCGTTCATCAATCAGAATGTGGTCGATTTGTGATTCTGTGTGCTGTGGTGATCTCCAGGTATATCGGTATGGAAGGCTGTGCTAGAAGTAGGGGCTACGAATGGCCATATTCTTGGAGGAGGCGAAATCAGTTAGTCATAAGTCGTTTTCGTTCGTCAGCCGGTGGGCGCTGAATTTTCCAATCGTCGGTTTGAACTCCTCCTCCTTGCTAACCTGAGCGTCTAGATCTTCTATGATGATTTGACGTCATTGCTTGGGCCTCCATTAGACCTGTTCACTTTCTTTTTCTCAGATTCTCCGTGCCACATAATATTTTAAATGTAATTGATAAAACAAGTATTCTGTCCAAAAATAAGAAATATTTGTGCAATTTAAGAGGGGAATCAAATCAAATTTGTGATTTCAAGGACATTTTTAAACAAATAATTACCCACGAAACGGCTTGGAAAACAAGCCGAAAATTTCACAAATCTTTAGACGACATTATGATCTACCACTTTGCCAAAGGCACTATGGGTGTTACGTTTTTAATGTCCTATTCGCTAGATGGGCGCTTCAACCTACAAGCTGCAGAGCCCCTTGAGAGACCCCGACGCACAGTGCTTCGAACGTATGGCACTTGGGGACAAAAGTCATAACAGGTTGTTTTATGCGGTTTTGCCCTACGCTGTTGAGGAGGAAGGCCTTATACACAAAAAACATCATTATTGGCATGACTGACACATGTTGCATCAGTAATAGCATAAGTGGCTTATACTTCAAGTTTTACATTTCACACCATAGAACAGTGCTCGCTTTATAATAAATGTTCAAAATAAAAAAGTATGAAAAGTACTTGAGTTGTTTGCATAAATGATGTATGTGGCATGCGTAACCATAAAAGTGTCTCAATAACCAACTTTTTGTATAAATATTGAAGTACTGATTATCCAAACGAATAAAATGAACGAAACGCGACGCGAGACAAGACATAACACTTATAGTTCTTATTAACGTCAAGAAAGCTTAAAAATTACCTTTCTGTCGACAGAAAGGTAATTTTTAAGCTTTCTTGACGTTAGTAAGAACTATAAGTGTTATGTCTTGTCTCGCGTCGCGTTTCGTGAATGTCGTGTTGTTCTTACGTTAGCACAAATCACACAAATTGATAGTGAATAAAATGAAACCAAATAAAAAAGGTTACATAAAATTTCTTTTTATTGGCAACACAATTCATTTACGAGCTATTATTCATCCGAGAACAGATCAATCGAATCATTATCTTCTTTATTTACAAATTAAGTTGAAATGTCGTGGATTTCTGTTTGATGATTTTTAGAAACATTTTTTCTCTTTTCGGATATTGATGGGTCTGTGCAGAGGAGCATATAATCCATCAACTCCTTGTTACTGTTTATTCTTGATGACTTTCTGGTATGTTTCAACCGATTTTCCCTTAACAACTTATGGGTTGCTGCCAACTTTAATTTTCAGAACAGCTCCAGTATCTTCTTTGATAAACATAAACCTGTGTGGTCTGCAACAAAAAGTCGATCCGGGTAGAGGAGTTGACCAGAGGGATTGATTTCCATTTGTTTCAGTCATAATCAACGGAACCATCGCGACTGCTGACCATTGGTCAGCAAACTTTCATCCGGTTTTCCCGTTTCCGTAAATGTTTGTTTTTACATGCTGTGTCCTGAACTTCCATCGAAGCCCCACTTGTTTCTGATGCAGAAATCGGTTTCGGATTTTTTTTTGTTTCTCTTGCCTCACCGCATAACGGCTAGGAAGCAAGTTCGGATGTAATTCGTTCAAAGTGTTGCTAAGCAAAGTGTACTTTCACTCCGACAGATCTAAATCAATGTACAAAGCTAACGCCTGTACTGCAGTCATGACCTGTACTTGATCCCTCCCTTGATCACTCGAAGAATTTGATACATACAGTCGGAGTTTTGCTTCACGAAAATTTTGTATGATCGTCCACATTTAGCCCACTTTTGGTTTATATTGCAGCAATAAAATTTTCAAAACGTCTTTAGCTCGTTCTCAAATATCTCGGAGAAAGAATCAGTGCCATAACAACTGTACATGGCATTCAGAACATGATTTTTTTGATTGGATGGAACGGCAGTAAACCACAGCTCGAAACAAACTTTATTAATGATTGTGGCAGCATAATCTTAAAATCATATGACAGATGACATACAATCGGCAAACATATGCAGCTGGAATCACTTCCAGAATTTAAAAAATACTTCAAATTTTATTTGAAAGTGGATTTCAGAAAGGTACTTTGAGGTACTTTTTTGTATGGGCAAAAAGAAGATTTAGTGTTTTAATTTTCTTCTGTATTAAAGAGCTTATAGCTCAGAAGCATCTTTTTCTACAACTGTTAGAATATATCCCAGAAAATTAAATGGAATGACTCCTACTTACTTGTTTCAACACGGTCCATAACGGTTTTCACTTTGAAAAAATAATCAGAATGGGAATAAAGCGAATTGAAGAGGGATTAGATTGACACGAAAACAATGAATAATATATAATGATGAAACAACATGTCAACACGTGGTGTTTTGGTTTGTTTTGAAAAGCGCACGAACTTTCTAGTATCTGTACTACATGCTCAAAACATGTGTTAACATCATGGCCTACTTGATTCGGTGGAATATTAAAGTTGATTTTTTGACTTTTGTCCAAGGCACGAAGCACTGTGCGACGCTCCAAACTTCAAAACGTCAAAACCTTATAACAGCAAGATTCCTTACACGGAGAAATCAGAATACCCAAAAAGTAAGTTCTTTTTACTCAAATTTGGGTAAACTGCATTTAGTTTTTACCCACGGTTGGGTTGTTTTGCTTCTCTCGCAACAGCAATGTTGTCAAAAACAGAGAGAGACGCACCGACCCAGCGTCGAAGTTCAATGGAATAAGCCAAATTTGGGTTCTTTCGAGTTTACCTAACATTAAGTTTTTTTAACCTATCACGGGGACATCGAAAGTTAACGCTGGGTAGATTTTTTTGCACTGAGTTTTTTGTTATGCCGCTGTCAAAAGGAAACAACCTAATGATAGGTATATATCAGTTAACTCAAATTTGGGTTATCCCACGGAAGAGCCGAATTGCGTCAAAAGAAGTCAAAGTTGGGTTGATTTGCGGCTCCGTGTAGGCGGGAATTGCCTACAACTTGATGACTTTAATAATTTAACTGTGCAATTAATACGATCAACGGTCTTCCTACCGTAATCGATCGGCCGAGATCCGATCTCGTCGGGCGACGACCACGCACTAAATTTCCTGACCAATAAGGGATAGGTAGGTAGCGAACTGGTCACGAACCCGACGTCTTATATATCCGAACGAAGTTTAGACTGCGGAATGATGATCCCATGTGCTCTGGGGTAATCGAGTTCAGTTCGCCTTCCAGCGTCGGGGTCTTTCAATAGGGAGTCGTGGGTTCGATTCCCACCGGAACAGGTGGATTCTTTTCGCAGTTTCAATTTCAATTTGTACAATTGACACGTGATTCGTCGTGTACCGTAATTTCGGGTGAAATTGATCATTTTTCACGATTTTTCTAGTCCGTTTTCTATCATGTTAACAATGCCAAACAACTAAATGCAGAAAAACAAGTACGAAGGTGAGCCTCATCGACTTATGTACCGAAATTTTCTAACAAATGTCATTTTAGTGTTAACAAATATCTCTAAAATAAAAAATCAGAGGATCTCATTTCGGGGTGAAATTGATCACTTGTCAATCTCATTATTGTTAGTTTTGGAGCTCCCTGAATCCGAATATGCTTGTCAAATTCTTAACAATGCAATATTTATATAAATAACAAACAGTTAAATTTCAAGAATATCGTGGAAAACGCCTAAATGTATGCAATTTCCTAAAGAATTCAATGATATCTAACAGAAATTCAATTATTTCAACCATATGAGCTAATTGGTACGAGTTTTGGTGATTAAATCTGGTTTAGGGATATATCTCAAGCATCCTCACAAACTTTCAGGTTTATACCATGTTCAAATCCTTGCTTATGAATAGAAGTTCATAGGTGTTTGTCAATACTGCACCGTGCATGATTTTGAAATTTTACATTATTTTCATAGTAATAAACATTCTTTAACGCAAAAAACTTCACAACACACAATTCGACATTAGTTTTACGACAAGCAACGTTTATTTACTGCAGCGCACATTGATATTTGTGCTCCATTGCGAATAAATAAAATCGTGTGATACGATGATCAATTTCACCCTTGTGATCAATTACACCCGATTTTACGGTACCGTAAACCGGGGTAACTTTGATAATGCGGGTAACTTTGATAATGCGGGTAACTTTGATAGTGCGAGACTCACAACATATTAAACGAAAAAAAACGAAGTTTCTGTCAATCAGTTAAGAAAAACGAATGCAAAAGTAAAGAGTATTAGTATGACACTTCATGTCAAAGCCATTTTCGTTGGAATCAAGTGCATTTGAAGATTTATATGCAAATTTTAAAAATTTACAAGATTTTAGCGTTTTTGCACCGCTTACAAACAATCTGTTCTACGATCACTATTTGATAAAAACATAATGAATTCGTCACTTATCCATGACAGCCTAGTTATAGTAGAACATGAATTCGGTCTCAAATCTCTTAGCGAAATCCATTTTTACAAACTGGGACCATTTTTGTAATCTAAGTCAGAAATTTCCATATAGCGTTAAACGCCTAAAGGTATGTAACGCCCTATAAATGTTCTGTAATTCAATAAATTTTGTTCGATTATCAAAGTTACCCCAAAACAGAAAACCGACTTTCGATTATATGAAAAATAATATATCCATACAGAATAAATCTTTTGGCAATCTATCAAGTACAATCGATAGCTAGGATGCCAGTACTTGTTTTAAAAATATAAAATGTAATTCTTAGAAACAGCACGCATAAATATTGAAGTTTTCTTCCAAAAAACTATCAAAGTTACCCCGTTTTACGGTACATGTAAACTTCAAAACGTTAAAACCTTATAACAGCACGATTCCTTATGCAGGAAATATCTACAACTTGAACATTAATTAACGGTGCACTAAACAGTAATTTAATTAAATCTAACAAAATCTTGACTTCACACTTAAGACACTTTAGACATTTGTTCTATAATGTTCTTCTTTGTCAAAGATGGATTTTGCGGTTGTTGAACACATCAACCATTACAGCTTGCTTATCCTTTTCTTTCATTGTCCCAAAATTATTATATTTTTCCCCCAACGTCACTGCTCCTTCAGCAGAATCATTCACCACGCTTAGTGATTCGCACAGTGTCTTAGCGTTACTAAACGATTCGTACTCTTCCCAATTTGAAGCATCCTGTTCATCTAAAAAGTCAGTTTCGATATTGAAACAATTTTGACGAAGAAGAAACAAAGTCTGAAAGTTGTTTTCGATTGCATGTCTAAATTTGTTTAGCTTTTGGTTCTGTCTTATCTTGCATATTTTTAATAATTTTACTTTTGAGCTCTACACTGACCTTCTCGTCAAAAATGGCGAGACAAATATTGGTTGAACTTAAGGTGGAAATAAATTTGAAAAATTGAGCCACAGAAATAGTAAGGATTATGATTGTATTAGTGACGAGAACCCACTGCGGAAATTTGGACTTTTTTCAGAAATTTTCGATTGCAAGTGGAAATTTCAGCACCGTCAGCGAAATGATAAATCACTTACAGTGAGAGGCAAAATAAAGTGCCCACCTTACCAGTTTTCGAATTTCTCTCATTGATTTGGTTCAAATTAAAGTTAACACACCTAAATCTTTTGTGATATTTTATTTTTGATGTTCTTTTAAAGTTGCACTTACGAAATTTTGATTAAAAAAAGAATTTTACTTAAAGAAAAAGAAAATCAATTTGTATTGAAAAAAAAGTAGTGACAAAAATAAGTGCCCACTTCCTTCTTGGCCCCAGAAAAGATGATTTAAGAAAAATAAAAAGCAATTTAATAGTTAATGTGTCCTCCTTTGGCCTTAAGGACTTGCTGGAGGCTCTTCGGCATGCTTTTCACCAGGTTTTGTAGGTGTTGTGGATCTAGTTCTTCCCAGGCGCGCTCCAAGGCTTCAAAATAATTATTTTTGTTGGTAACACCAGTTTTTTCAACCCTAGCATCGAGAATCGCCCACAAATTCTCGATGGGGTTGAGGTCTGGGCTTTGTGGAGGCCATTCCAGCGGTTTAATCCGACAAGACCGGAAGAAAGACTTGGTCTTCTTTCCAGTATGCTTCGGGTCGTTGTTCTAGAGAAATATGAATTTCTCTTCAAGGCCCGTCTGGATCAGCGAAACCTCCAGATTTTCCAGCAAGATGTTAATGTAGGAATCTGCCGTCATTATTCCGTCGATTTTCACGACGCTTCCTACTCCACTCCATGAAAAACACCCCCAGACCATCACATTTCATCACATCACACTTCCATGCGTCACCGTTCCTTGGATGTGGCGCTCCTGAAGCTCGAGCTGTCTAACCGAGAGCGGCGGGCTCGTGTGTGATGCAGAGCACCACATCCAAGGAACGGTGAAGCATGGAGGAGGAAATGTGATGGTCTGGGGGTGTTTTTCATGGAGTGGAGTAGAAAACCTCGTGAAAATCGACGGAATAATGATGGCAGATTCCTACATTAACATCTTGCTGGAAAATCTGGAGGTTTCGCTGATCCAGACGGGCCTTGAAGAGAAATTCATATTTCTCTAGAACAACGACCCGAAGCATACTGGAAAGAAGACCAAGTCTTTTTTCCGGTCTTGTCGGATTAAACCGCTGGAATGGCCTCCACAAAGCCCAGACCTCAACCCCATCGAGAATTTGTGGGCGATTCTCGATGCCAGGGTTGAAAAAACTGGTGTTACCAACAAAAATAATTATTTTGAAGCCTTGGAGCGCGCCTGGGAAGAACTAGATCCACAACACCTACAAAACCTGGTGAAAAGCATGCCGAAGAGCCTCCAGCAAGTCCTTAAGGCCAAAGGAGGACACATTAACTATTAAATTGCTTTTTATTTTTCTTAAATCATCTTTTCTGGGGCCAAGAAGGAAGTGGGCACTTATTTTTGTCACTACTTTTTTTTCAATACAAATTGATTTTCTTTTTCTTTAAGTAAAATTCTTTTTTTTATCAAAATTTCGTAAGTGCAACTTTAAAAGAACATCAAAAATAAAATATCACAAAAGATTTAGGTGTGTTAACTTTAATTTGAACCAAATCAATGAGAGAAATTCGAAAACTGGTAAGGTGGGCACTTTATTTTGCCTCTCACTGTACCTTGCCATACAGCTTAAATTTTGTTAGATTTCCACTAGAATTTAAGTAGAAACTGGAAATTCCCATCCGCTTGGAAAAAATTTCTTGGGTTTCGCAAACACACACCTCCTTATAACACTTCACAAACACTTCAATAGTAATTTGGCGAGCAATTTATTTTCCTGATTACTGCTTCACTGACTCTATTTCTCGTGATTTGCGCCACACAAAGATCTTACGTAAAGATACATTTTCCTCAAAAACACTTGAAAACTCGCGACAATTTCGAAAAAATCGCGAAAACTGCATCGCACCGAAAGTATAAACACAAATTCGACATTCGCACCCCGCCCGGTTACTCACTACTACTCTTCTGCAGTGCAATGCCCAAAGCCTTCAGGCATGCCATGCTAGATTAGTTTTCTCTTTCCTTCTCATGTTTCTGAAGATACGATGTCATTATAGCTGATACATAACATCCGGAAGGATAGAGAGAAACAACACAATCAAAGCTACCGGCCTGGTTTAGGTGGCATGGATGCAGCGGTGGTGGTTTTCCGTTTTGAAACAGCTGATCCATTCGGTTGCTAGTATTATTTTACGGTATGCACAATGAAACTTAAATATAAATGCGATTATCACATGAATTTTTCATTAAAATTTAAAGTGATTGTATTTACATTAGCAAATAATGCATTGCAATGTTTAACTTTTGATAACAAAATAAAGGTTTATCTTAAAAATGTATAATATATCTTTAAAGAGTTGAGTTGAGGCAGTGGTGCCAATCAGCTGGCATATGAAAACAAGTCTATCGAAAATGTGATCAGCTTGAACATGACTGTTGTGTTGTGAAGTGTCGTTGCGGTTGAATAAGTTTTAAATAGAGCAAAATGCCATTTTTACCAAAAGCAAAAAAGGCAGCTATTAGGCGCGAAGCATGAGAAATTGCCTTCAGATCTGGAGTCAGCGAACGACGAGGATTTCGATTAAACCTTGATAATTTATCTGTTCATTCTGAATTAGATTCAGAATGCTCCTACGAAACAGAGATCGGTATCGAGTGGAATGTGATAAGTGACTGTGAAACCGATAGTAGCGAAGATCAGTGCTGCGAATATGAAGTGATGAACATATCCTTCAATCCAACAAAATGTGTAGGAAACTTTCAATGCCTCAACGTGTAGTGAGCTACAGGACTTATCACTCGGAAACATTGATGACTCGCAGTGGATTGGCAATATAGAGTTGTCTGATTCTAATATCTGTAGTGATTACGACAAAACGACCGAGGTAACTGAAGAACTAGTTTTTACGCAGTGTGTACAGGAAGAGCCCAGAGTTGAAAATGATGAAGGTATGTTCTTATGTTTTTGTTGATTTATAGACACTAAAAATTGTTAATAAATTATTTTATGCTTTTCTAACAAGGAGAAGTTCAAAAGTTATAAGATTATAACATGATGAGAGAAAATCGCAAAACAACATCAAAAATCATAAATCAGCATTCGAACAATAAATATTTTCCATAGAGAAGCTTAAAATAAGCAATAAAAATAGAAAATTTTCCAAAGAAAAATTCAACAAAGCATTTGAATCTTATGAACAATCAATGATTTTTACTGGCAACTTTTTTTTTATTTTTAGAGCTTTTATTTACTTTGACAAATATGCTTGAAATAATTTATGATTCAAGGCGATAATTTTTACCCAATTCTTTATAGTTCAAGAACTTCATTAACCATGTTGTTCAGTTGCCCCACGTTTTCAAGTCAACAAAATACGACTAATAAATAACATTAAAAAGATCAACTAAAAACTTATTTTGAATTATTACACAAATGTTTATGGACTGTTCCAAAAATAAATGGACCAGCAATGTCTAAACAATGTCGTTAAGACTAATGATTTTACTTAAATTTAACAACAATTTTGGGCAATACATAATTATTTTCGTCAAATTGAACACTGGTCATATAAACAGCCTGGTAATTATCGATTTCTTTAAAACATTTTGAGGTTCATGAATCTTGACATCTTTCGAGCAATCACACAATTTTCCTTTAAAATAGATTTATAACATTTTGTATGCTTTCGTGCGGAAAAGTCTCATGTATAATTATATACAACGAATTATTAATTTTTATATATTGCTTAGAGAATTTCGAAGTCGCCCAAGACTTTCACAAAGACTGCTCAAATTTTTTGCAACGTTTCACTTAAACTTGTACAATGCAAAAAATGAGCTTTGAATAAAAGGCTCATATTTTGAACAATCAATCCTGCAACGTAAAATGGTTAATTGATTCAGTTGACTTGAATCAAAAAAAAAAAAGGGCGAGCCAGCACAATATCATCGATACTCATCATTATAATTTATAATTAGTTATGTCTGTTTATCTGTGATTTAATATTTCCCATGAACATCGGTTTCAAGTACATACATACTGAAATGCTGAAAAACGACTGTTGAAATTAAATTTATTATTTATATTCTTTGCAAAATTCTTTGCAAAGTTATCGCACGATTACAATACTTCCCATACCGTTGAAGACTATTTCTAAAATATGTATGTGTGTGGAAGTTTTTGAACGTCACCAATACATAAATATTTATCACTAGATTTCACAAATACATACAAAAGGGTAGACAAATGTTAATTGCACCTTAACTAACCCAAATGACTGGACAATTTATTTTGTGCGACCATTTCGATTCCAGAATCGTCGTACGATTTCGGTCTTTGGATCAATTGTAAATCATGTTTTGGGGCACTTTAATAAACCGATTGATTCGTCGCAATGCTTGTTGCTCCATTTTAGTGAGCTTGAATTGCTCTCAGGAAAGATATACTTTCAATGCTTACAGTGCTCGTGCCATCCAGCGAGCTCTGTGCATGGCACCTGTTAATATTCAAAATTGAATAACGGGTATTGAAATAATTATTTACTATTTAATTTTTACCAGGTGACTTGATATCAGCATTGCTAGCCTTCCAGATTTGTCTGGAATATTCCTGATTTTTGAGGCCTCATTTCACAAAAATCTGGAAAAACCAGATAAAATTTAAAAATGTATTTGTAAGGTTCTCCATGTACGGCAAAGGAAATCTAAACTTTTCTAGATTTTTTTTAAATCTCCCAAATTTTTCAAAAAATGACTTGGCGTCCCTGCTTGATATTAATTTGAACACCATTCAAAGTGTTCGAATCTGATACAATTTAAAAGATCTTCAATTGTTTCTAATCGTCCGGACAATGTTTTGATGGAATCATGTTTGCTGTACTTTTCAACGAACCTAAAAAAAATTAAATTGTTAGAAATCTTACAATGATGTTTAGTCAGTAGAAATAATTACTCTTATTGATATTAGGCCAAGCTTTCTTAAACTGTTTGAAAGTTGCTATATCAGGGTATTGGTTTTTTTCTTCAAAACATTTGTGAATTGTACAGGGAACCAACAGGGAGTAGCGTACCGTCTTCAATGTACAATTTCCGAGAACTCCGAACTTAGTAATGTCAATAACGGCGCCGGCCACGTCCTTACGGTCCTCGGGGAAGGGAAGGAATGTTAGTGTGACATCCATTGCTACTAGAGACCGAGATCACCTCTGCATCTCCATGGTTTTCACAGGAAGGAGTTTTTGTTAGTGGGGGGGTTCAGGACACACCTTGGTAAGTAATGCGATTCATGTAGCCTCAATTTAAAAAGTGATCCACTGACAGATCACGTCGACATTTATAATTTCGAACAATTCAAAGATCATATTTTAGTAATTGTAAAAATAAATAAAAGAATAGGTACATCTATCTCATTTTTTATAAAACAGGAATGAGGGCTTATGCCGACACTTATAGTGACTAACCATTCATTATTTGTTGGACGAATAAATAAATATAGCATTGAATATAATGTAGGAAAAACCTCACCAAATTCATGCTCCAGCATTGGGTACTTAAACACTCCAGCACACAAGAGAAGTATAGGAGTAGAAAATTCAATACTATTTTCTTCCTTGGATAACTGCGTGCAAAACGGGGTTCTTCCTCTGCAAATCCAATATCATCTCGCTTGATCCTGCCGCGGCTCCTGTTGCACAAGAACACTATAACACTATAAACACTGCGCACTGGACAATTATTCCTATAAATTTTTACTCTATAACAAAATTGCACTGAATCGAACGCGAGCACAATAAAAAAATTCACGCACTTGCACCGGCCATTTGACCATTCTGCCGGCCGAATGAAATATCACATGAAGAAGGAAAGCATCGTGACAGCAGACATAAATCTCAACCACTCGCGCGCACTGCCTGCTGCGATTCCTTTGGCATGAAGGCTAGATTGTAAAATTAAAAAAAAAAACTTTAATTTTCTTACAAACATTGTTAGAATAATCCAACGTTATCTGTCAAATTTAACACTTCAGTTTGAATGACTTCCTGTAAGAGCTGGCGCGTTCCTCAGGCAGCATACATCTGACTTACCTGAGTTACCTCAGGGATGTCAAAAATCTTTGTTTGCGGATGACACAGGCCTCTCCGCCAAAGGACAAAGTCTGCGTGTCATCAGTAATAGATTGCAAAAAAGTTTGGATATATGTTTCATAGTTACATGAATGGAAGACTTTATTTCCAAATCAAAGTAATTTCACTACAAAAATGGCACCTCTTCAACAAACCACCGAAAATTGAGAGCCACTTCCTGGAACAAGATTCATCTCACTCGGAAATGTCTTTCGAGCAAATCTACTTACATCCACATTCGGAACAGTTTGGGAGATATTTTCCTTCCCGGCACAGGCACACATCCGAAATCACCCACACACGTAGTTTGCAGAATAAATTGATAAAATTTGAATATAAATAGAATAAAGCGAACAGGATTCCGAGCATGTACCTCTCAATCTCGCCGCATATTTCATTGCCATCGCTGGCTGGCTGGTCCAGCACCCTGTAAGCAGCTGAGCTGAGGAGGGCCATCTTGCCTTGCCGAGGACAAACGACTTCGACGTTCGACAATGTTGTTGGCCGGAATCTTCCCGAAGAACACACAGATTCCGCACTCGCACAGTGTTCCAGATTGGGAAAACTGTGGCAAAAATTTAGCTAGCTTCAGATTTTACAAGTTTTATCATGACAAGTCGAGTCTAGTACACGACATTGAAAACGGCCTAATAGTTGAGTTCGAAATACGCGTATCTGTTAAAGTGATACAAACTCTAGTGGAACTATATGGTATAATACTAAATTCGGTTTTTCATTTAGTTATAGGTATTCCACTAAACGGATCGCAGTTTTATTATTATTTATTTATTATCTTCGACAGTTTCTATACATATCGCATTATAGGATTCCGAAAAAAAAAACAAGATATACGATTTTAATTGTGCATTGGTATTAAGATCCCTGGTCCTCTGAGGAACGCATTGATTCATATAGAATGACGTATAATAAAAGTTATACCAACCAAAATGTCTACTGTGTAGTTTTTTGCCAGATTTTTAGAAAACTGAACCTCTGTGACCCGGTCGAATCTTTCCCTGAGGTAAGCTTACGTTCGCTCAATTTCATTTCTCTTATTTTGTCCTGGCAACCGTGCGGTCCCCTTGGCTGATATCGGTTAGGTTCGGTCTCCAGCGCCATAAGGGCCCGGGACGATCTTGTAATACTGCTCCGCAAACATGATGATGTTGGTCCAAAATATATGAGCTCCATCAGGAAAGAAATCGACCACTTTCGTCCAATCACTTCCCAACCCCGCCCCCCGGATACGTTTTCGTCACAACGAGCCGAGATTCCGAAGCATCATGTTAGAGGCAGTGTTTACCAAACTTTTTGGCCTATCGCCCTCTTTAAACTCATAATTTCCTTCGGATCCCCTTCCTAATATCACGAAAGATTTTCGTACTTTGAATAGTATACAGTTCCCTGAGAGAACTAATTAACTATCACATTCTTTCCCTCCTGGATCTAAAAATCGCCCCGAGGAGGTCCAATTCACCCATTTTGAGAACCACTGTATTAGAGCGAAGCAAGAAAAAAAAACCGAGTGGCCCTTGCCTGATGAATGGATGAATATGTAATGCCAGGGGCTTTTGTGTGTGCTGCGAACGGAGTGAACTTTTCCTTTGCTTTCGGGGAAAGAGGATCTGCATAAACACTCGCATCTACTACAGTAGGTAGGTATAGTCAACCAGTGATGGACGAGCGAGGCCCGCAAAACATCTCTATACACATGCATGCACCCTACTGTCGAGTGGCTCTCCTTGGAGTGGATTTTGCTTTATTTTTCTGTTTGCTACTTCAAGCTTGTTTCCTACCGAGAAGGAACAAGGCTTTTTCAGTAGGTCGTGTGTGTGTATTTGGTGCGAAGAAGACGCCCTCCATCGTCTCGTCGTTGGCACAAAAAGCCAATTTACATGGATCAGTTTTGCGGACACAGTAAAAAAGAGCTACGAATGAAGCTAGTTTTGGTATCTTATTAAAAGTTGGACAAGAATCAGATGTTATCTAAGTTGTGACCTCCAAGCAGAGTCTACACTCCCGTGCACAAATTTGGATTCACCCCTTAGTCACCAGAAGTCACCGACCTCTACCTGGTTCCCCAGTGAATATTTTTCTCGCAATTTTTTCTTCCAACATTCGCACTAAGTGACTAGCCTACTAAAGCCTACTGCTATATATTGTGATTTATGCGTCTGCGCCACACACCATTATTAGCGGGATTTGGGGCAAGTGTGCCACCTTATGCAAATTGTTCTCTAACTTTGTCTAAAGCTTAAAAAACCCATCAATTCAGCCTTATTATGTTAGTTTCACATCTTTTCATAAGTACTGTGCCATTCAAAAAGAAAATAATTTAAAAAAGTATTAGTTCTGGAGCTCCTCAAATATCATCCAAAATAACCTGATTTCCAACACTATGGGGCAAGTGTGCCACCCTTATAGGGCAGGACGGCCACCGAATGAACATTCATATAACTCTACTTGTAATGAAAGTTTCTGTTAATATTGCTAAAAAAAACAGAGCCTAATTGATAATTTTAAAAATATTTTTAAATTTACCGTCATGAGGGGATGCTTTATAACAAGGTTTATCACATGCGGAACTCTCTACTAGTCAATTCGAATAACTTAAATCGTTATTTTTGTCTCCATTCAATACGATATATGAAATACTCTTTTATTACGGGGGATCTGTATTATATTACACTAGATCTGCACTAAATAACGGTAAACTATTGATAAAAATAAGTAAAATAGTTCTTCAAACGCCTAAAACCATGCTATTAACTAATATTAGGAGAAAAAATCATTGTGGGAGCAAAAATGTTCGCTATTCCCCTTCTACACTGCAGAAACCACTACTGGTGCCTCATTTTGGTTCATTATTATGATTTTGTTAATGATGTTTACATTTTTATGAATTTCACTTCAACCAGTTTTGTTTACCAAACAGGCACACTTGCCCCAAAATGTATAGATTTCAACAAAAATAGATTTCGCATGTAAAACTAAATATTTTTTTCGATCAAATGCCTCAATTACTTACACATTTGTATAGCTTCACGATGTACGGTACGTTTGAAAAATTCGTTATTAATTTACCTCTCACCATGCTATTTAGAAACAACGAAATAAAAAATCACTGAAATTTGATGATGTTCACAAAAGTCGATGTAAATACGTGAAAAATAAGGCAAATTTCGTAATATTTTAACCATTGTATTATGAACTATAAGGAAACATATTGTTAAGCTCAAATAAAAAATATAGTTTGAAATTTTTATAATAATCAGGGGTGGCACACTTGCCCAAATTCCCATCGAATATTGTCCGCAGTACTTCACGCTCAAACACGCCAAAGGCTTTCTGATCTGTCTCTTTCAACGTTCAAGCTTCGTGCCCGTAAAGAATCAATGTTTTATATAACACGAATTTTGGTTCCATTTGCAAGTTGCGGGCCTAAGCTGGTTAAGTAGTCCGAAAAAGGCATATTCGAAGCGGCAACACATTTTTTTTTCACTTCGCGGGAAACGTCGTTGTTACATGTCAAAAGTGTTCCAAGGTAAACAAATTCTTCCACATTCTCCTCAAACACTAACTCAGCACCAACACCACCAAGCCTAACTCTATCTATAACTGCAACCATGTACTTCGTTTTGGAAGAATTAATGGTCAGGCCTATCCTTGAAGGCCTCCTCCACTGACCTGCGATCAATTGCAATAAGGTCGATATCGTCCGCAAAGTCAAGAGGCATGTCCGACCGTGTGATAATAGTGCCGTTCCTCTACACGCCAGATCTCCTAATAGAGCCTTCGATTGCAATGTTGAACAGTAAATTCGAAAGTGCGTCTCCTTGCTTCAATCCGTCTTACGTGACGTAAGATTGACTCCTCGTCTGCAACCCGAAAACTTGATTTCTCACCATCCAGTGTAGCACGTATTAGCCTAATCAGTTTCGCCGGAAAACCATTTTCAGACATTATCTGCCACATCTCACTTTTTGCACTGAATCGTAGGCCAGCTTTAAATCAATAAACAGATGGTGAGTCTGCAAGTTATACTTCTGGAATGATCGCAAGCTAAATATCTGGTCCGTTGTCGAACAACCCTCACGAAAACCAGCTTAGTATACGCCGACGAAGGACTGTGCAGCTACCACATCAGTCAACAAGCGTTGGATATTGAAGCGGAGCATTCTGTTAGTTCTGAAACTCGTGACGCTGGATAACCGCGTCCGAATGTGAACGACATATGGAACATTGTTTGGAATAGAAAAGATGGGAACTGCAGACATATAACATATGGGATACCTGCTAAAATGTTACTACATGACATCAGTTGGAAACTAGGCATCATTGCATACTCACAAACCTGTATGCAAAGTCGAAATAAAGACATCCATGTTCCTTGCAGTTGTTCAAAATTTTATGGCACATAAGGTAATAGAGCAAAATCTAGAATGCCGTGAAATGTGTACTGTGATCTGTCAAACCTTTTGCAGTACCCAGGGACCAAATGCAGTACTAGAAGTGGTACCCATTCTGAACCCGACTACTATGTCTCTATCTGAGAGACAGGAGACAACTCACTGAAAGTTGGCATGTTTTCTTGCCTTCTTTGACTTATTTCTTGAGTTGTGCACAACGGTGAAATGCACACAGTTTGGTCAAAGTCATATTCACTTCTTGTTGTTCACTATGAAAAAGGATATGAATTTAAGAAAATAAATAGCAGTTTGTCAACACACACCTATATTTGGGTATTCAACTTTTAAAGATGTGAAATCGCCGAAAAACACCTAGAAATTTCAATTACGTTTACTTAAACTTTGACGGTTTTTAACGCTCTGCCCTTCGAGTTTGCGAGTTTCCAGTGACAGCTGTTCAGGTTTCTTTGACTTTTGGGAGCTCGCAATCTAAATCAGCTGTCTCTATTCGTCTTTGCTGTAGCCACAAAAACCTGCTGCGATCAAGCCATCTTCAAACAGCTAATTTGTAACATTAAATTGAATCTCATTTTATAAGCTGAACTGTAGTTCATTCCCTTTGTGCGGGTAATTGCTCGCTGCACGTAATTTCCACGAAACAAACCATTTTTGTTTTAATTTTCCCGCAATACCAACAATTCTTACAAGGATTCTATCAGGAATTTCACCAGGAAGGGCTTCAGGCAATGTTGCCGAATTTTTTTTTAGGAATCCTACCAAAACTTCTTCATGGATTCTGTATTTTCTTTATGATTTCACCAGCTGTTCCTGGTTTTAATCAAGATTCTGTCTAGCGATTCAACTATGAAATCCATCGGAAGTTCCTCTAGATACTCCATAGGAAGTTCTTCTATGAATTTTATCGGAAGTTCTTCAATGGATTCCATCGGAAGATTTTCTTGGGATTCCATTAAGAGGTATTCTGGAAATTTCATCAGAAGTTCTTTAAAGGATTCCATCAGGAGTTCCTTCGAGAATTTCATCAGGAATTCCTCCAAAGATTCCATCAGAAATTTCTTCAAGGATTTCACCTGGAAATCCTGTAAAGATTCCTTTATTAGGAATTGCTCTAGCAATTCCATCAGAAGCTTTTTCAGGGATTCCATCAAGAGTTCCTTCAGAGATTCCACCTGGAATGGCTCCAGAGGATTCTATCAGGAGTTCATCTAGGGATTCCTTCAGGAGATCTTCAAACCTAGGAGTTCCTGCAAGAATATGTTTAGGAATTCCTCCAAGGATTTCATCAGGAATTCCACCAGGTATTCCTTCCGGAGTTCCTATAGAGATTTCACCTGGATTTCTTTCGGAGATTATATCAGAAGTTCCTGAAAAGATTACATCAGGAGTTTTTCAAAGAATTCCATCAGGGGCTCTTCTAGGAATATCAGAAGGAGTTCCTCTAGAGATTCTATCGCTATCTTATCCCAATCTTATAAGGAATGCGAAGATTCCATTAAAAATTCCTTCAGGAATCTTATCAGGAATTTCTCCAAAAAATTCAGTAGTAGTTCCTATAGGAATTCCACCAAGAGTCCCTCAAGAAATTTCATCGGAAATTCTTCAAGGGATTCATTCCATCAGGAGTTCCTATAAGGAATAAAATAGAAATTCTTTCAAGGATTCAAGGATTCAAGTTCGTCTAGCAATTCCAGCAGAAGTTTCTCAAGGGATTCCATCAGGTGTTCCTTCAGAGATTCCATCTTAAATTCTTTCATAGAACTCTAACAGTTCCTCTAGGGATTCCATCAGGAGTTCCTAAAGAGATTCCACCTGAAATTTCTACAGAAATTCTATCAGTAGTTTCTCTAGGGACTTCACCAAGATCTTCTAGGGTTTACATAAGGAGTTCCTTCGATGGTTTCATCAGGATTTTCTTTAAAAATATCTTTAGGAATTCTTTCGAGGATTCCATCAGGAGCTCCTCCAGGGAATCCATCAAAAGCTTCTATAGGAGGAGTACTTTTAGAGATTCTATTAGAGTTATTTTGGAGATTTCATCAGGAGTTTCTTTAGGGATTTCATCAAGAGTTCCTTCAGAGATTCATCCTGGAACTCCTCCAGAGATTATATAAGACATTCCTCAAGGAATTCCATCAGGATTTCTCCTAGGGAAATCATAAGAAGTTCCTCTGGTAATATCATAAAGAGTTCCATCAGTACTCTAATCAATAATTCCTTCAGAAATTTCAAAAGGATTCCATCAGAAATTCTTTCAGAGATTCCACCTGGAAATCCTCCAGAGGTTCCATCAGGTGTTCCGCACGCGATTTCTTCAGTAGTTCTTGTATGGATTTAATTGGGAATTTCTTCAGGGATTCCAAATAATTATTTGTTGTGTATTGTTTGAGTCGGTCTGTCTGCTTTCCGTTCGACGAACTGTTCATTTATCGTTGAAATTGTGTCGAAAAATCCTTAAAAGTGTTGTAAAGCAAGGACTGTCGCTGTGAATCAGTTTATATCTCACCAGAACTTCATATCCATCGCTGATCATCGAGAAATTTTGGCCTCAATTTGCGGATCAAACTAATCATGGATTGCAGAAAATGCCTTCATCACGTCAAGACCCCAGATCAACCATTCATTTTTTGCAATGGGCTGTGTAGTGGAGTTTACCATGCTGCGTGTGTTGGGCTGAACAAAGAGAGCCTAGCTGCTGTATCGCCACCGAACAAGAACAGCATTTGGTTGTGTGATGATTGCTTGTCGAAGTTTGTTCAGTGGAGAGAGGGGCAAAAAGATTCAACCGATCGAGATGGCTCAGCGTTACATCGTGACGTAGAAGTCCTAAAATCTAAAGTTGAAGCTATACTGTCAATTCTTGCTCCAAGTTCGATTCGGCTACCAATCGGATACTGTTATAAGCCATTCGACTCCACAGTTAACTTCACAACTAGAACGTGAACGAGTGAATCAGCACAGTGAAACGCCGCTTGTACCTGATGTTTCCCGAGAATCACCCGGTGTAGCAAACACTGCTGATGAGAGCTTTGCCTTATTATTGACCAATATCGACGGCAGCGTGTCTGAGAAAGATGTTCAACAAATGGTTTCTCGATATTTGGGTGCTCGTGATAAAGATTGTAAAGAAGTTCGAAAACTAGTTCCAAGATGGATTGACTGCAACAATTTAGATTACACGGTGTGCCAGAAACCGTTATTAACAGAAAAAAATGTCCAGGAATTTGGCACCTACCATTCGAAAGATATATCACTCAAGCATCATCTCCGTGAATTTGAAAATATTCTAACGAGGGAATCGAAAGTTATAGTGATTTGAAAGTTTTGAGCTATTTTGGAAGGGAAATTCACATGCTTATAAACATTCTCCAACGGTGCATCATTATTAACTTGTAAACTAGCCAAATTATCACCAGCTTTGCATTAAGCATTCAAAATATGTGATATCCAAGCACCTTCTCCGTAAATATGAATTCATTTGGTCGAGAAAATCTGAAGTTACAATGATTTGTATTTTTATGATGATTTCTATGAAGTTTAGATTAGAACTGATTTATATGCCTTTGTTATGAAAGTGTACATAATATACAAATAAAAATGTCTATAGGACTGACCCTCGGCATTCAATATAAACAGTAGTCAATTATTTTTGCAGTTAATTTGAGAATATTTAATAAAAATACAACATAACTAGAGTACTTTGAAGTTTTGGAGTCATTAAGATTTTTTTTCAATCGTCTGAATTAGAATTTGTAGCAAGCATTTGATAATTACGACACAAATTAACTTAATAGATTTGCATTCATCCTGTATCTTTCATTGAAGAAATCTAGTGCTTCGTTAAATTACAAGCAATGGGTTCGTTTTTGAAAATTTTGTTTCATTTCTGCGCGTTTTGCGGGACAGAGTTTCGTTATGGCCCAAATAAGCATGTTGGTGAAACAAAATAATTTGAAAGTGGCACCTTGTTGCTCAGTCGAGTTTAGATTATCAACTGGTGAGATCGTTTTATTCTAGTGTTTTAAATAAGCTGAATTTGATGGTTCACATTTTGTTCATGATAGCGAAGGGGATACGTTTATATATGTGTTTGTTCAATCAATAGTCAGTGGAAGTTTATTGTAGAAATTAACCTTGTTTCATCTTTTGCAAAATATGTAAATGCATCAAGCCTTATATTTTGTTTGGTTCCTTGAATTATTCGATACTGTAAGTGTCGACTTTTCCTTTAGATACTAATAGATTATTTTTTGGATTGATGCTGCATGCTTTGGATCATGCAAAATCTTTCAATGGTTCGTCATCAAAGGTATCGTTATATTGATTCTTCAGTCATGTTTTGGGCATATAAAAGGGTTACTTTTTATTTTATTACAAGTGGGTCCGGCAAACTTCGTCTTGCCATCAAGTAGGCTGTTAAAAAATGCCATGAAACGTCCCGTACAAAATGACAGTTCCGTTCACTCCCGTTTTTCATACTTTCCCGGTGAATATCCTGGAATTTTATACACACAAACACGTCGGAACACTTGACGAACAAAACGGAAAATAATCATTCAAATCAGTTGACCCGTTCGGAAGCCATTTCGTGACATACAAACACCACTCCATTTTTATTTATATAGATATTCACTATGTTGTTGACTTCATTATGTTTTGAGGGAGGTATAACAGGGTATAACCAGTGAAAATTATGTGATGATCCCTAGGACTATTGTAATTAAGCGTTTTGTTTACCAAGACGAAACTTTAATATAACCCCTTCCAATTTTCCTAACTCCCATTGACTTCTCGTGGAAGTGCAGAGGATTCCAACGGCTTCCTCAAAGATAGTAACACGTAAATATTTATTTCATAACCCCAATTGACCTGTATTCGGACGCAGCAGGACGCGGTATTGCTTAGTACAAGGAATGAGAACTCCATTACTTACACAGTAAGAGTGCTGCGATTAGGATTAAGCATCCGTTAATTCCTTGTGCATGTAAAGTTGCTCTTGTAATAACGGAGAAGCAACAGTAGGCGGTCTTCGCTATAAATCACATTGATCAAAATATTGATAAGAATTTGTTGCAATTAGTAGTGGCTAAAACATTGAACATCGTAATTTAATAATCAAAATATATTTCAAAAACTTCAAAGTTCTTTAGTTATGTTGTCTCTAGATAAAGTATTCTCGAACTAGCTGCGAAGATGCTTGAATAATACATCTTTTGAATGCCGAGTGTCAGTGGTATGGACATTTTTATTTGCAAAATCTGTGCATTAATATAACAAAGCCATAAAAAAGCTCTAATCTAAACTTCATAGAAATAATGGTAAATATACAAATCACTGTAACTTCTGATTTTCTCGACGTAATGATTTCAAATTTTCAGAGAAAATGCTTCGATATCACATGTTTTGAATGCTTAATTCAAAGCTGATGGTTACTTGGCTTGTTTACAAGTTAATAATGAGGCGCCGTTGAGGAATATTTATAAGCATGTGAAAATCCCATGCAAAATAGCTCAAAACCTTCAAATCACTATAACTTTCGATTCCCTCGTTAGAATATTTTCAAATTCACGGAGAAGATGCTTGAATACTATATCTTTCGAATGGTAGGTGCCAAATTCCTGGACATTTTTTTCTGTTAATAACGGTTTCTGGCACACCGTGATTATGTTTCGTTTAAAGTTGTTCTCGATAAAAAATGGAAGTTGACCGCAATGACGCAAAATGTATGGCCAAAACACGTTAAATTTATGTCGTTTTTCTTTATTTGCACCGCCTGCACCGTTTTCCCACCGGTGTAGCAAAACTTGCACCCAAACCGTTCTTTTATTCCGCAGGTAGCACACCGTTTTTACACTCAATCGCCACCGGTGCAGAAAATCCTACACCCTGATCGAGCTGGGTGTAGCAGGTAATGTACTCTTTTTACCAATACATATTTATGGTTCTTAGCTGCCAGTTGTTTTCGGTTACGAAAAAGCAAGATTCTTCATTTTCGCTCATGACTGCGAGGATAGAATGGATTTATTTCAGAATTGAATATTTTTAGTCAGTGAAAGTAGAAATGTTTTTAATGAACAAAACTACAAGATATAAATATTCTATAAGTATAATTGAAGATACTATGACATATGAGTATGTTTCAACGGTACGAAGGGAAACTTTTTCGGCTTATGTCAGAAAATGGAACTCTTTTTCAGATATTTTGATTACATGTAACAATAATATAACAGTAGATACAACTGTACAAAGCATTTTATGAGCAATTTTCGGAAAATTTGACTGAAAAATCTCGGGTGGCAGAGTTATTAACGACTGAAACTGTATGTTCCTATATTTTAAACTCGGATTGCAAAATCTGTTGTTCTATATTTTTGCTAAAATAATAAATTGACGATAAATCGACATTGATTTTTTATTACGGTTTTGATGCAATTATCGATTTCATTTCATGGATGCTCGCTTCGCGTTGTTACAATACGATGATTCACTTCTCGAAACACTTTAGTGTTGTACGATGAAAGATCGCAGTATTTTGCATCTGAACTAGAACAATTGCGGAAATATGATTTTTGGTGAAGTTTTCAGCAAAAGAGAGGATTTATGAAGTCAGATAAGCCCTTACAGTGTTGAAATGTGAAATTTCTAACTTTTAAACAAATTTGATGGAATACGAAACATATGTCATGGTATCAATTTCAGGGAAAAATAAATTTATTTTTGTAAACAAAACTTTTATATCCATTCACGGCATAGTAATGTTTTCAGCCAGTGTTGTAAACACCGTTAACAAACTATAAAAAACACAAACAAGTCCAATGTTTCCGAATCCCTTACAGCATATCATGAAGAATATAAACAGCTGTTTTACCTCTTTGAAGAATGACATTTTGTTTTGATTGACGCCTTCACTAACACTATCATAGGCTGTCAAAATATTGCACCGAAACCGTTCTATTTTCCGGTGTCAATTGTTACACTTGCGCGGTGCACCGTCGGGAATAATCGAAAACGACATTAGAGAATTTGTGAGAAGGAAATGCACATGGAAACCTATGTAACGTAATTGTACTTTATGAGAAACTCTTTTTGTTAAGTGTTGATTTTATTGATTTGATATGTATTGTTATTTGTTGAAAAAACTTTTGTATTTCACATTATGATGTTGTTAGTTATGTATCGTTCGTACCTGTGTCTTTTTAGTTTTAAGAACATTCAATTAGACAAATCAGTCCGTTGAATTATACAAATAAATAAATAATAAATAAATAAATAAATCAGGAGTTCCCTCGGGGATACCATTGATTCTTTAGGGAACTCTTCAAGAGATTCCTCTAGAAATTTTTCAAGAGAGTCCTTCCAGGATTTCTAAAGGGACTCCTTCCCGGAATTCCTCAAGGGATTTCTCCCCGAATTAATAGAAGGACACCTCCCGAAATTCTGCAAGGAATTATTCCCGGAATTCCTGAAGGGATCCTCCATGGATTCTCAAGCAATTTACCCAAGAGTTCTTCCTGGGTTAACACTGGGAATATTACCAGAGTTTTGCCAGAATTTCCACCAGAAAAATCTACCAGAGTTTCGTCAGAGGTTCTGCCAGAGATTTCTTCAAAAGTTTTACTTGGATATCTCTTCTTAGAATTTATCCAGGGTTTTAAGAAATTCATCCAGGGAATTTGTCAAAAATTTCCAAAGAGTCCACAAGATTTTTTGTCTGTAAAACCACCAATATAACCGCAAAAGAATCTACCAGGAATACTGCAAAGGATTGAACTAGATATTCTGCCTTTCTCCAGCCTAGGTATTTCATCAGGAAGCTCATACAAAATACTAAAACATTATTCATCCAGGAATTCCACTGACATTTACTCAGAGGATGATACAAAGCATTTCTCTGAATGCCTTCAGATTTCATCCCTGAAGTAATATCCAGTTTACTTGGTTTATTTGAAAATTTCCGGAAAAACCCATGAAGCAAATGCATGCAAAATCCTTGCAGAAATCACCAAAGCAATCACTGGAGAGGTTTTCAGAGATTTCCCTGGAGAAATTTCTAAATAGATATATCAAGAATAACTTTAAAAGCAGTCTATAGAGGAGTTCTTCTCTAAGGTAATGCTTGGTGATTTCATTGAAAAAATTCCTGGAAGAAATGCTGATACACCGGGGATTTTCTTAACGGCTTTCAGTCTCAACGGCAATCAGAACTAAAATATTTCTTCTACGCCCAACGTTTCGATTGTATTTTCAATCTTTTTCAAGGGTTCTAAAGGAACAAATTGGACAACGTTACATACATAATTTTAACGAAAAGACACTGTTACTTACAGAAAATTTTGTTCTTTGTCTGGTGGTTTTGTTTCATGGATTTGGGTCAAGTATTTGGTCTTCATCAATTTCCTAAAAATTATTCAACAAACAGACACATTTTACAATTTAAATTTTACAACACTAAAGACATTAACTAACTATTTAACTGGTTTACAGACGGAAAACTTGGACAACGGTTCACTATTCAGTTTGCTTCTCACTGTTTTATGTTATTTCAACCGTCATTTTGTATTGATTGTTTAATAAAAGTTAAGATGGGTGTCTAATATTGTATGCAAGTTAAGTGGGTTGAAATAGTCTATTGGGTGTCATTATCATTCTCGTTAGTGTTTGTCTGATTACTTATTGTCTGTCTATCTACATGGTTTGTTTTGATTTTTGCTTTAAGTGTGTGCAAAATTCCTGCATATGTCGTACTTAAACTATCACAGTCGCTTCGTTTGTTTACCGTTTTGTCCGTGTTGATGATATGGCAAACTTCCAAAACGGGGAGAGCGGAGTATCGCCTATGGCAATCTAATATCTCCGCTCGATCCAAAATGAAACGATGGTTGTTGTCGGCCGAATGCAGTAGGAGAGCGGTTCGCTCTTTAAGGCGGTCGAGTTCATAGCTGTTATAATTCTCTTCGTTGTTGTTTTCGTCCAAGTCATTCATAAGTTTGTCCAGTTTGTTTATGTCGCTCTTGTGGTGGCTCAATCTCTTCTTCAAACAGGTGGTGGTGAGTCCAACGTAGCTGGCATCGCAGTTTCCACAGGGGATCCTGTAGATTACATTATTGCGCTGCTCCGATGGGATGCGGTCCTTGGTCTGCGTAAACAGACTTTTGATGGTGTATTCGTTTCTTGTTGCTAGTGTAGTGTTTGGAAAATCTCTTTTGAGAGATTTTGCTAATTGACCGGTGAGCTCGTAGTTATTTTTCCTACAGAGGGAAATACTACATGCAAGTATCAGGTACTGCAATGGGTAACCCATTATCACCCACAATCGCAGATATAGTCATGGAAATGGTGCTGGATAATGTGATGGCAAAAATTGATTTCCCCGTCCCATTAATAAAAAAGTATGTAGACGATCTTATGATAGCACTACCGGCGGATAAGATTTTGGAAGTGCTGAATCTTTTTAATAGCTACAATGCCAATATTCAGTTCACCGTTGAGAAGGAACAGGATAATAGGCTTCCTTATTTAGATATGGTCTTGATTCGCCTGCCTGATCAGTCTATCAAAACGGAATGGTATTGCAAACCCATAGCATCGGGCCGTTTCTTAGATTTCCTGTCTAGTCACCCACTACACATGAAAATGAATATGGTGATCAATTTCATAAGGCGGGTCAGGAAACTAAGCACGAATCTCCAAAAAACGACGATAAACAGTATCATAGATCGACATCTATAACTTAACCATTACCCAAGATCTCTACGACACAGTCTCATCAATCAACAACACAGGACAAGAAGCAACACCAACAACAATGATGACGTCATCTTCAAACCTATGGTACACGTGAACGAGCTCACCGGTCAATTAGCAAAATCTCTCAAAAGAGATTTTCCAAACACTACACTAGCAATAAGAAACGAATACACCATCAAAAGTCTGTTTACGCAGACCAAGGACCGCATCCCATCGGAGCAGCGCAATAATGTAATCTACAGGATCCCCTGTGGAAACTGCGATGCCAGCTACGTTGGACTCACCACCACCTGTTTGAAGAAGAGATTGAGCCACCACAAGAGCGACATAAACAAACTGGACAAACTTATGAATGACTTGGACGAAAACAACAACGAAGAGAATTATAACAGCTATGAACTCGGCCGCCTTAAACAGCGAACCGCTCTCCTACTGCATTCGGCCGACAACAACCATCGTTTCATTTTGGATCGAGCGGAGATATTAGATTGCCATAGGCGATACTCCGCTCTCCCCGTTTTGGAAGTTTGCCATATCATCAACACGGACAAAACGGTAAACAAACGAAGCGACTGTGATAGTTTAAGTACGACATATGCAGGAATTTTGCACACACTTAAAGCAAAAATCAAAACAAACCATGTAGATAGACAGACAATAAGTAATCAGACAAACACTAACGAGAATGATAATGACACCCAATAGACTATTTCAACCCACTTAACTTGCATACAATATTAGACACCCATCTTAACTTTTATTAAACAATCAATACAAAATGACGGTTGAAATAACATAAAACAGTGAGAAGCAAACTGAATAGTGAACCGTTGTCCAAGTTTTCCGTCTGTAAACCAGTTAAATAGTTAGTTAATGTCTTTAGTGTTGTAAAATTTAAATTGTAAAATGTGTCTGTTTGTTGAATAATTTTTAGGAAATTGATGAAGACCAAATACTTGACCCAAATCCATGAAACAAAACCACCAGACAAAGAACAAAATTTTCTGTAAGTAACAGTGTCTTTTCGTTAAAATTATGTATGTAACGTTGTCCAATTTGTTCCTTTAGAACCCTTGAAAAAGATTGAAAATACAATCGAAACGTTGGGCGTAGAAGAAATATTTTAGTTCTGATTGCCGTTGAGACTGAAAGCCGTTAAGAAAATCCCCGGTGTAACTCATAACAGTCGAAAGCATCCAACTGAAATGCTGATAGTATAAAAAATCCTTAAAACATCCTCAGAGGGATTTCTGGAAATTCTTGAAGTAATTTCCGAAGAAATCTTAGGACAAATACCTCGTAGGGTCTTTTCAGGGATACCAGGAAGAATCTTTGAAAGAATCACTTGAGGAATTCATAAAAGAATTTATTGAATATTCCTTAGAACATGCCTGCCCAACCTTTTTTAAACCGCGGGCCAAATCGCAAGAATAACAAGTTTGTGTCGCGGGCCACATTTTTAAACGCACAAATATTCCTATGCGATCTGACGAAAGCTAGTAAATGAAGTTCATAAAACCCGACGAAATTCAGTGAATGGAGTAAATTTCATTTGAAGAAATCGATAAAAAGATAATTGCTGCTGGACATTGTGAGAGTCCTTTTCAAAATTATATAATAATCTAGTCCAGAATATTTTGAAGAATCTACCCAAGAAATGTTAGATCCTGTGAGAATAATGTCCAAGATTTTACAACTTTCGTGCCTTGGTTTCCTTCAGAATCTTACTCAATTATCATTTTGAAATGCTATCTATAAATATTTGAAAATGCCTAAAATTATTTCAAAATTAACCTGCTCATAATTTTGTTATAAATTCGTTTAGTTTTCTGGCAAATGTTATGTTGCAATCTTGCCCAGGATTTTACAAACCTATGTATTAAATTCGTTGAAAATTCTGGTTATGGAATCCTGGTAAACATTCTGTGAGAATCTTGTCAATGTTATCCGTGAAAGTCGTGTCCAGAATTCTTAAAAAATCCTGTTCAAGATTTTGAAAAAAATCCTGCCTTTCTTATAATCCCCTCAAGGATCAAATGTTCAAGGACAAATGAATAAATGTCGAAAGAAGCCATGGTAGAAACATTGCTTAACACTCATAATTTTAGATTTAGAATTTGAATAAATTTAGTATCTAAGAAGGTTTATAAACAAAACGATATAAATAATTACTATACCAAAATTTTAGGTTGAAACTAAATTAAAAATTATTTAGGTTTAGCATGTTCTAATTTCGGGTTGGTAGAATATTCAACTAGCCAACGGAAAGAATCTTCGAACCTTCCGCGGGCCGCACAAAATGAGGGCCGCACAAAATGAGGGCCGCACAAAATTCCGCGGGCCGTACGTTGGGCAGCCCTGCCTTAGAAGGATCCCCGTAAAATGATCTGCGGGAACCTCTCAAAATATTGCAAACGGAATCTCTAATTCCTGGTGCAATCCTGTGGAGGAAGTTTTGGTGAATTCTTTCGCACTATTTCCTGTGGAATCCCTGAAGGCTTCCTGGTGCAATCCTTGGAGCAATTCTTTGTGGAATCCCTGGTGGAATTCTTTGATGAATCCTTGGAGAAATTCTGAGTAGAATCTCTGTAAGAATTCCCGAAGTAAATCTCTGCATGTTTTCATGAAGGAATTTCTTAAGAAAATCGAGTATGAATTCCGGAAACGATTGCTAGAAGAATGTTTGGATTAATCGCTGAAGCATTTGCTGGAGGAATCTATGATAGAATACTTAGGAAAATCACTGAAAAGTTTTTGCATGAAAATCCCCGGAGGAATCTGTAGAAAAATTACTAGAAAAAATCGCTGAAGAAATTTCTGTTGGAAATTCTGTTTAAACTCATGGTGGAATTTAGGAAGATATCTTAGGAATAGGCCCTGACAAAAATCCTGGTGAAATCCCTGTGGGAATTTCTGATGACGAATTTCTTGAGGAATCCCTGGACAAATTTTTTAAGAAAAGCGTGATATGTTTCCTGAGCAATGCGTGCATCTAACTAGCTTCTAGAGGAATTCCTGACGGAATATTTGAAAAAAATGTTATAGCAATCTCTGGAGGAATTCTTGGAGTAAGCCCTGAAGAATTACCGAGTAATCACTTGATAATAATTTTTTGATTGAAGGAATCAGTGGAAAATATCTTGGATAAGTTGTAGAGGATCTTTGCAGGAATCTCTGGAAGAATGCCAGAATGAATTTCTTAAGGTGTGCCTAAAGGATTTTCCCGGAAGAATTTCTGGTTGACTCTGTGAATAAATTTCTAGAAGAATAATTGATTAAATTTCTGGTTGAATGCCAGGAAGATTTTCTGGTGGAATCCCCAATATAACCCATGAATTCCTGGGAAAACTCGGAAGTAGAATAACGAAGGGAAATCACGGAAAAACCCTGGATAGAATGTTTGGAGAAATACCCATAGCCATTCCCATAATCCTTCGACAGAGACCTCTCATTATTTTAGAATTTTGCCGGAATACTTCATGCGAATTATAACATGAGATCATCATCAATATTCATTTCCCCCGGTACTTGAATTTTGAAAGTTATGCTCTTCCTTACTGCGATTATTGCACAAAAATCGTAGAAATAATCCCTCCATAGCCACAGAATTCGGACCCGTAACGCAGGTAGATCACCTCTACGTGGTTACGTTACAAAGTAAGGTTCTAGATACGAATTAAAGTTTCTACATCGATTCGATGTACCATCTCTGCATTACAATCAAACTTATGCTGCGTTTTTTTACTGTGCCCCATGAGTATATGTTTTCTGCGGACAGTTTACAATCATGGGAGAGAAAATAAGATGGAAAGCGTTCCGAACCCCCACGCCACAACCTTGTCGGACCTCCTCGGTGTGCTCTGCCACCAAGATGAATGCCCGGTCGATTGCTGAGGCAGCCAGTTGTCCGCCCAGGGTCTGCCCACAGCCAACCGAGCACAACGAGCAGAATAAAGTAGCTGGGAACAATGATTTAGAGGGAAATTGATTGCCTAAATAAAATGAGCTTACAACGTTTCTTCCCCCCCCCCCAAAGCTTCCACCGTCGGTGGCAGCTTCTGACCTATGTGTTCTTGGTACCGGGAGTTGGTCTCTTCAGTCACCCTTGCTGGAGTTGTTTTGCATCGTGTTTGAAAAATGGTAACAAGAATAGGTGCCAAAGCGCTTTGGCGGTGATTTTGATGATGGTGCTTCTGGATGGTAGCCGAAACAAGATGCTTAAGTGAGCGTGCGAAAAATGAGGACGGATTACGTGCGGTAAGACCCGTTGTTATATGCTTTCGGCTCCGGGTTCCAGTTGATTTCTTTTCTTTGATGCCTCAAGCTGGGCGATCTCGCTCGTCACTATGGGCTGTCTGAGAACTGATGCAGAAGTTATCAATCATCTGTCGGGAGTGTATGGATTTGCATATTTTAGTCTCTTGAGTGGCGGTCTTTTCCAGATTTGCTGTTACTGTTGCGAAAATCGAATATCTGGTTGAGCTTCGGACTTTACATAGGCGTAGCTAGGATTTTCTTACCCTGGCCAATTTCATACAGTTCATTCAATAAATGTCAAAGATAGACCCATAAGAACTTTAGCTAACAATAATTCCCAAATTTCACAACACATTCAGCAATATTTTGCAAGAAATCGACAAAAAGCTCAAGGTCAAGGAAGAATTTGGCTACAGTCCCCTTTGGCCACCTCTGGCTACCATTGGACTTTATCCGAATTTCGACAAGAACCAAATCATCTATCAAGCGGGAGATCCCAGACAATGCTACAAGGAAGAACACCCTACCGAGGGGAAATGACCGGTTGTAACTGTCACGAGACACGAGGTCGTACAACACGACCCAACATTGCCATTCTAAGCAGTAGGTAGCAGCAGCAGCAGCAGCAGTACAACATGTCCTTCAATGACACCCCATAGATGTCTGAGAGTTGTCCGTTGGTGAAAATGTTTCCAGTTACCTCAGACCTCGGACCTGCTCGGTCAGGTTGACCTTCCGCAGCCCATTTGTTAGTTACCGTAGAATTGGGTAACTTTGATAGTTACCCCGTGGGCCTTCTTTAGCCGAGTGGTTAGAGACCGCGGCTACAAAGCAAAGCCATGCTGAAGGTGTCTGGGTTCGATTCCCGGTCGGTCCAGGATCTTCTCGTAATGGAAATTTCCCTGACTTCCCTGGGCATAGAGTATCATCGTACCTGCCACACAATATACGAATGCAAAAATGGCAACTTTGGCAAAGAAAGCTCTCAGTTAATAACTATGGAAGTGCTCATAAGAACACTAAGCTGAGAAGCAGGCTCTGTCCGAGTGAGGACGTTAATGCTAAGAAGAAGAATGATAGTTATTTTGGAGAAAATTTGATTATTTCTGCAATTCGTTCAATTACAATTCATTTTCTATTTCCAAAATAAGTATTGGTATCTTAGTTATCAATTGAAATTGCAAATTTCTTATATAATATGGAAATAGCTTTGTCATGAAATGTTACACTCAAACTCTTATGTTTGCATTCGTTTTGCTCAACAGATCAATTCAGCCATCTTATTTTGTTTAGTATATTGTGGGTTGACCCGTATTATCAAAGACACCCCGTCTGACGGTACCCTCAATGCTCAGCAGGAAAAAGGTACATCAGCACACGCAACCCCGTATTGCTTTGGCTTCTGTGGAGTTGGAGACATACCGCACCAGCACAGCTCTTGTATCCTTCCATATTTACATTGGCACCGGAATGGGCGTTTGGGTGTGTAGTTGGTGTTTTCCATTTGCACCTCTCGTCTCGTAACGTACAATTTTATTCAATTTCTAAAATTCATTATTCATACAGGGGCGAAGTTTGAATTAAGCTGTTTATATTATTATTCAATTTGATATTTATTACACTGTACGGGACAGTGCTGCTGCTGCTCCAATGGGTGAAGGGGGTGTGGGGACGAACACAGGAAATGTAGATTCGATGTGCTGCATCGATAAATACACAGTACTTTCATGCGGGTGTGAGGGAAAACATTTGAGTGCAATAAATGGTAATGTTTTAAAGCTTTTTTGCTACAATGTTAGATAAGTAGTTTCCGTTTGAAACAGTAATTCAACATCTATCGGCTTCGTTATCAACTGAAAAGTTGGCCTTTTCCATAGTAATCCTTAAACAAGCAAACGGAAAATGTCTCCCTATTCGTTTCAAATTAAAAAAAAATATTTTGACCATAATTGATATTGTTTAAGCACAGAAAAGTTAAACTTTCATAATTTGTGTAACTCTAATGCAGGTTATTCTTCTTTTTCTTTCCTACGTTACGTTCATCTGGGGTAGAACCTGCTTCTCAGCTTGCCGTTCTTACGAGCTTTTCAACAGTTATTAACTGGGAGCTTTTTTCAGTTGACCATTTTTGTATGTGTTGGCAACTGCCAAGGTTCGAAGATACTCTTTGCCCTGAAAAGTCGAGAAAGTTTCCAACCCGAAAAGATCCTTGATCGGTGGATTTCTAACACACGACCCTAAGCTTGGTCTTGCTGAAGTGAAGTCAATTTAAATCTTAACCCATTAACGGCCAGTTATCTATTTTGAGAACAGAAGCCTCTAACGACCACGTGCAGGTTGGTCCCAAAGCCATATCTAGGAAGACAAAAATAATGGCGCCTAAGCCGTCAATTTTAGATTTACGGTGTCTTCGGCAAAGTTTCTCCATATTTTTCTGACATTTTTTCAGTAATGTGAAATTAGGATGACCCACATGGTTTACGAGATCAGCACATAAACTTTTTTGCTGATGCATTCAGGACTACACAATGTTCTAGAAAGAGATTTATAATCTAGTCACCCACTGAAAACGTTAGCTGTAGTCTCAAAAATAGCTCGTAGGGTGCCGGTGCCATTGGTGAACTACCTAAGTTATGAAAAATCATAACAAAATAACGAAAAGCCTCAACAGAGATCTTTTGGCGTCAACAGAAAGATTTCAACCTCTACTATATGGGAAAAATATAAAAAGAGCAATAAAACTATTTTTTAACATAAAATCGCTTTAGCCACTATTGGTACACGTGTTCCAGTAGTTGCGCTAGTAGCATAAAGATCATCTCTAGGGCTTTTCTTCATTTTTATACATCTATTTTAAAAACTGCTTCCGTCCGTTGATCCTCTTCTGAAGCACGGCGGCAACTACTGGTGCAAGGGAGCAAATTTTTTGCATAAATTTAATTATTTATATGACTTTTTGATGAAATAAAAAGCTGAAATTTGGCATATCGACTAAACTAGAGACGATCTATCCACCAAAAATAGCACATGTCGTTTTTATCGAAAAATGTACGTTTTATTCCATAGTCCAATCCAGGGCAGGCAATCGTCAGCTTCATCACAGGTCGTCGTCTCGTCATCGACGAAAGAATGCACGACGAACGTTAATCCCAAATCGTCAACGAACAACTTTGTCTTCATTCCGTTCGCTCCCCTTTCTCAAACGAAGGAGGCGTTTATTGTATATTCGCTTGCTATGCACAAAACGTTGAATGCCATCCCGGAATTGCTTGTAATGGCAATTCAACCCGTTCTCATCAAGCTTCAACAATAGCTCTGTTGATAAGCGCGTGACGTTGACGATTCAGAGATCGTTTGTTCAATTCAGGTCACATTTTGTCTTCTTGTTTTTTTTTTCAAAAAAGGCTCATAATCTATCGACGCCACGGTTCATATTTTAGTCGGCTCAGAGCTCCCGAACGAAGATTCGACTATAACGAAGGAGGCTTATTTGTTCGTCAAGACGCCGAGTCTTTGTGGCGGACCACTGCAGCAAATCGTCATCCAACGCTGGTTGAGTTGTTGGATGACGATTCTATTTTTAGTTTCGTCAACGACTTTTTCCATTTGACGGTGACGACTGTCTACCCTGGTCCAATCTTCTGGTATATTACAATCATTGGTACCGGCGACCTACTTAATTTATTTGTTTTATTTAATAAGTTGTACGATCTAGAATTTAAGAGTACAATTCAGACGTTTCTACATTATTATTGAAGGTAAACATTTAACCCAAGGCAAACTATGAGTACATCTATAAATCCATCGAAAAACACCAATATATATTTGCTTCTAGGGCTTCAGTGGAGCATCTGGAGCTGGTTCCGGACCAACAACGAGTTTCATCCAGTTAATTATCGGCGATAAGACAATGTTACCCACAAGTTACCTACCTAATTCCCCAGCAGTATGATTTGTATTGAAAATGTGTTGTTTGGTGTGTAATTTATAATAAAATTCAAATCTAGTCTGATGCCGATTTCAGACTTATGCAGTACCGTTTGTCGTCCATCATTGAACGTGTTTTACAAAACACAACCCCCTTCCCGTCTCAAATATGATAACTCCTTCCAGCCAATTCATATGTATATCCAAAACAACAAAAAGAACTCCTATCTGTAGAAATGTTTAAAATCATTATATGACGTTAGGCTGCCTCAATATTCCAAACTTATTGAGCCACATAATAAAACTAACTATGGGCTTTAAGGGGGCAGGATCCGTTATCAATTTCGGAATTTTCAAAATCAGTTTTTTCGTTCAAAATCAAGAAAATTTACTAGAAAATGTGTTCACTGTATTCAATTCTCCAACCGCAACACAGTGAACACATTTTCATCGAATAATTTTCAGTTTTGAACAGAAAAACTGCTTTTGAAGTTTCGATGATGACGATGATTACGATGACGGAGCGTTGATCGTTAAACATCCGGTACAACCTGGGAGGGAGAAACCGATACGAAATTTATGTACGTCAAGGTGAGCCGAATTTCTGCTGTCACGAACTGTTACTGTGAGCCCGAATCTTAAAATATGGACTAACATGACAAAAGCGGATCATGGATCACGGAATTTCAGCGTGAGCTCTGTGATTGTAGTGTGGATCGCTGAATTTCAGTGTCGATCTTAGAATGCTAGTGTGGATTATTCGATACCACTATGGATCCTAGGATTGTAGTGTTAATCGTAGCACTATAGTTTGGATCTTAGTATTGATCAAGATCATCACAGAAATTCTACGATTCATCCTACAACCCCAAGACTCACGCTGATATACCAGGATTCACACTAGACTCCTAGGATCCAAAATTGAATCCCAAATTCAACACTGAAATTCTGCGATCCATATTAAAAACCTAAGCTTTACAACACTGAAATTCTATGATCTACACTACAATCCCAAAACCCACACTGGAATCACGCTTAAACTGTTTAATCTTTTTTTTAAATCTTCAAATGTTTGCTATACATTCACTAGACTATGCACGAACATAGTGTTGAAAATAATCACATTATCAATGCTTTTCAAATTACTCTTCTTAAATTACGTTTATATCCACACTTGTGTACAATTTTGTAATCTTATGTGTAAAATGTTCAGCGTGAATCTCAAGTTTAAGGACAGCATTCTCGCGACATCCGAATTGAGCAGCCGAAGACTGTTCGGTCCTTAGGTTGCTGTAATGTGAAACAGCCCATTCGGCTCGCTAGATCCAACGATTGTAGCATATTTTGCAGGATCCTTGAAACCTTGGATTCTGGTATTCCAGTGTTAATCATCTTGCTCCAGGGTAAACCTGGTATTCCAGTGAGAATACTGATATTCGAGTGTGGATCCTAGGATTTTCTAAAATTCTAGTGTGGATGTTGCGACCACAGTGTGGATGCTGGGATTACAGTATGGATCTGTAAAAATTCTCTATCTCTCATTCGAGAATTAGCAGCCATATTTATTCACTACGGAAGAATCACTTGGAACGCTAGCCGGACGATTCCAATGTACACAACTAACCTCTCCAAGGATCTAATTCTAAGTGCCGGTTTATGCACACAGCCACACTACGGACGCAGCATACGCATACATTTGCAGTGCAACTCGGTTCTGCTAGTGTTGCATGTGAGAGGCGGGACATTAAACTTGTTGAGCTCCTAAGTACACCCCACAGGATCCTGGTGTTCCAGTGTAGATTATGGGATTCCAGTGTGAATCCTCATGAACCAGTGGTGATCCTGGAATATAAGTATTGATCCTGGGATTTCAGTGTAGAACCTGTGATCCATTGTGGATTCAGTTTTTAGAAATGTGGATCATAGGAAAGCTGTGTAGATCCAGGGATTCCATTGTGTATGTAGCAAACCAATGTGGGTTGTGAGATTCCAGTGTGGATCCTGGGTTTGCAATTTGGTTTCTGGCGTTTTAGTATGGATCCTGGTGTTGTAGTATCAATTATGGTATTCCAGTGTGGATTTTAGGATTTCAGGATTTCAGCGTGGATCATAGGATTCTAACGTGGATCCTAGGATCCCAGAGTGGATCTTAGGGTTCCAGTAAGGATGCTGGGTTTTCAGTGTGGATCTTGAGATTGCAATGAAAATACTGGGATTCCAGAATGTATCCTGAAAATCCATGGGGGATCCTGGGACTCCACTGTTACATCTGAGATTTGAGTGGGAAACCATGAATCCTGGGCTTACAGTATGGATTTCTAGTGTTGGGATTTCATTATGGATCCTGAAATTTCAGTGATGATTCCGGTATTCCAGTGTTGACACGTGTATTCCATTGAAAACTTTGGCACTCCATTGGGAATGGTTAAATGGAAATTATGTGAGCGTTATGTTGAAATAATGTGCAAATATTGAGGAAATAGTGAACGAATCGTTTGAAGACATATTTGAAATTTTACGGGAATTCTGGCATTCTTGTGAATGTCATGTGAAAAAAAAAATCTCATAACTTAAGGTGAAGATAAATCGAAGCCAAACCTCAAATTTTCAAGAGTACAATTCTGGAGAACCAAACATCCGTTTAAGCTGAAAATTCAATCGATTGGTCATTAGCTGGTGTTTACCAATTGATTAAGTTGTCAGCTCAAACGGGTGTTCGGTTCTCGAGATTTGTGCTCCTGAAAATTTATATACAGACATGCAGTTCAACACGTTGTTGATCAAAGAAGACTTATTATTTTCAGTTCAAAAGTTACTGCGAAAAAATATTTAATTCTCGCATAATTTGTGGTCTCGCCCTAAAAGCTATTGATAACCGAGTATGTAGCTCCTTTTTTCTAAGCAATTAAAAAACTATCATCACTGGGAGATAGAGGAAGATCTTCTCTTCAAAACAGCATTGTTGAATAACAAATAAATTCATTCATTTGCTCGGTAACAACAAGCTACACACTTGATTACCGATGAATTTTAGGACGGGATCATAAATTTAGCGATAATTATTATTTATAGAGACTCAAATTTGTCCTGAAATCAATCATGCAAATCAACCAAATAATCTCTATGTGACGAAGGCTCATTCCAATAAAAATTGTCATTCTATTTTGGGAAGAAATTAAAATTACATTAACTCCATACATACATATTTCAAAAATTATTATTTTTTAATTTAAATTGTTAATTTTCAATACAATATAAGGCTGATACAAATATTAATTTTCTTTTATGTCACCCCCCCCCCCCTTCAAAAATCCGAAAATTTTGAAGGGGAGAAAAAAAAAGATTCATCATTTTTTGACATCAGTTAGGTTTTTTTCAATTTTTAAAGTTAAAAACAACTAAAATAATTAACCAGAGGACGTTTGATAAAAGTTTAACAATTATCGTTTCAAATAAAAATTCGAAAAAATAACTTTTTTTCCTTTTTATTTTTTTGTTCCTTATTTATTTTTATCCCCCCCCTCGTACCTTCCAAGTTGTCTCGAACATAAAAGAAATTTAATATTTGTATCAGCCTAATTCAAGTATTTAACAGATTCAGATTCAAATAACAGATATTTGTAATGAGAATGAGATTTTACTCTTTGAATCGTTATTTAACTAGGATGAGCAAAAATTTCCTTGAGTAATTATAATTAAATTGAATACAATATTGATGTTACGAGCTGCTTCTACAGTGAAATCCAATGCTACACAAAACAAATATTTGAATCCTAATTATGTCACACATATTGTAAGAAAAAATCCTTAAATATTCTTGAGGAAATTGTTATACAATCCTTTGGGAAAATCCCCCGGGATTATTCCTTAATTTGCTCTTGAATCTTGGGACTATTTCTGATATCTCACTAAGTTCTTCTGGAATCCCCAGTATACTTAAAGATATCGCTCTGCGACTTTTTCAATCAATTTTTCTGAACAAATTTTGGGATTCTTCCAAAAATATCTTTGTGGTTTTGCGGGTTTCCCTTGAAATTTGTTTTAAATTTCCTGTAAATTAAATTCCAAGAAAACCAAATTTCGGAAACATCGCGAAAGTTTCTACCAAAAATCCTGATTTAATTCTATCGGATATTTTTAGAGGATTTTGCCAAAGATTTCCTAGGCCTCTAATGAAAATTCTTCCGGAATTCATCTGAACTTCTTCCGAAAATGTTTCTAAGATTATTCCGATAATACTCCTGGGATTCTTACGAGAATGTCTCTGGATTCTAACGAAAACCATCGAAGATGCTTTCGGAATACGTTCGGATATCTTTCGAGGATACTTTTGAAAATCCTTCTGGAATTCTTCTAAATTGTGCTTGTAATTTTGTCGTCAATATCCTTACAATACTTCTGGGACTCTTTCGGAAATCCTGTTTTAATTCTTCCGGGTATGTCTAGAAAATTCTCTCGGAAAACCTTATGAAATCTCTCTGAGGATCCTTTGAATACTTCCTACTAGATTTTTTTTTCGAAGATTCTTTCATAAGTTCTTCCGAAACTAGGATGCTTTTGGGCGTACCTGCTGGATCTAGAAACCTCCGTGTGATTATTCTTTTGGGTATCTCCCTAGGATTCTTCCATAAGTTCTTAAATTCTTCTGTAATACTCCTAGATTTCTTACGAATATCCTGCTGGAAGGCTTCTTAATATTTTCTGGAATTATTCCTGCTCTTCCGTACAACCGGAAATGCTATATCATCTAGATATCATTTAAGGATGCTACCGGAAGTTTTCCTGGGATTCTACCGCGCAGCGTTCTGATATTCTTCCGAAAATACCATTGGGATTCTTAAGATAACAATTTAAGGACTCGCCCGACTATGTCTCTGGATTTTTTTTAATCTTCCAGTGAATTTCTTTGGAATTTTAGAAGGATTTCCGGAAGAATACTGCGATAATTTGCGAAAGAATCACAGAGAGAATACTGAATTATGGAATTTTGGGGGAATTACCCGAAGAATTAATTAAGGATTTCCGTAAAACGCTGAAAGAGTTCTATGGGGATTTATGGAAGAATTACAAATGGATTTTTGGATGTATTTCATGGAGATAACCAAAAGAACCCTAGAAGTTATTTCTGAATCTCAGTAAGGATTTCAGAAAATTATCAGGATTTTAGGAATAATTCATTTAGGAATTTATTTGGAATTTTAAAAAGATTTAAGGAAGAATTTCAAACGGAATTTCATGTACAGTTTCAATCAAATAAGAGAATTAAAAAGATTTTCGTTAGAATATCAATGGTATTTTTCAAGAGTCTCAGGCTGTCCGGAAGTTTTCTTAAAAGATTTACCACTGAATCAAAGAGGGATTTTCTGAAGATTCCACCAAGAATTTTAGAAAATTTTCAAGAAATTAACTGATAAATCGCAAAAAAATCAAGACATTTCCCAAAGAATCACAGAGAGAATCAACAAGCCAAAAGAATTCCTAAGGGATTTTTGAAACTTTCCCAGAAAGATGTCTCGAAAAACTAAAGCAAGGTTTCCGTTAGAATGGAAAAAGGATTTCTAGAAAAGGGCCAGGAGGATCTCCAAGCAGGTTATGAGGAGTTTTCAGAAGAATTTCTGAGAAAAATCTTGAAAAATTTCGTTTGGATTTCCAGAAAAAAGTATTGAAGATTGTTAAATCCCCGAGTGATATTTGAATAAACAAAAACCAATAGAATTTCCGGAAGGATTTTATAGGGATTTCTGGAAGAATCCCAAGAATTTGAACGCGAAGAATCGTAATAATCCTTAGAGAATCTAAGAGGGAATAATTGATGAAGGACTGCAGGAAGAATCTCTGTGAGATTTCCGAAGAATCTCAGGAGGATTTTCAGAAGAATCCCAGAGAGCTGTGGAATTTCTTGAAGAATCATTAAGTGATTCAATTTATAATCTTAGATGAACTTAAACGGAAGATATTTACTCTTATGTGTTCAACACCATATTGCTAAGCTGAAATCTTTGTTCGATTGAGGTAAAACAATCCAAATCCTTTGACAGGTAGAGCGGCCAAATTGAAAATCAGCATCCACTCCTTCTTCGCTGCCAGCCTTCTCAGCACATATTGATTTCTTATCACGATTCCATTTATTCGCTCCGTTCGTCCATTCGTTCGAGTTCGGACCAAATCACATAGCGAAAATATTTTCATTCAATTATGGATTTAGAGGAGCTGTTGCACTATTTTCTTGTTTTGGACCGTGCTTTTCTGCTTCAAGTGTTCTCGGGAATCTGAGCCAAGCACTTTGCCAAACGAAGAACAGCAGCAGCAATAGTCCCACTCACATACATTTCCCTATCTTATGGCCCCACGTCGGTGCGATTGCGACGAGTCGACAAGCAAGGGAAAAATACTTCACATCACTAAATGCATCAGGTACACCTATCCGAAGGAGCGAAAGTTTTTTTTTTGTCCAATCGGTCCCAATTGGTTGTGTGATTGGAGCGAAAGCAGCTCTCGAGTGGACCACGTTCCGATTCTCTTCTTCCTGATTGCGAGAGCTTGCCGGACTGTGGATCCGTTCGGAATGGTGGCCTAGGTACCGAAAACAATTGCAATCGAGAATGCAATCAGGAAAAATGTCTTCTCTTTATCGAATCCATAAAAAAGCAGACAGAAAATCCGTGTGTCAGTTTGGGTGCAAGGGATGCAATCGACGAATGGGGTGTGAGGAGCTGTGGAGATTCAAGCACAACTGTCCGTTCCAGCTCGTTTGGCACCCGGACGATATGGATGCCTGAAAGTGGCACCATTGCACCACTTCTGCGAGAGCCTGAAAGATTTTTTTCTGTGTGATGTGGCCATGTTGGAATTTTTCTTTTCCCGGTTTGAAATAGTTTGCTGGAAATCTGATGATCTGAGTTATTTGATGATGATATGGAGAAGCACGTTACGTCAACTTGTGGATTTGGGGAAAAATTTCCATTCCATTTCCATTCCATTTCCATTCCATTTCCATTCCATTTCCATTCCAGTTCCATTCCAGTTCCATTCCAGTTCCATTCCAGTTCCATTCCAGTTCCATTCCAGTTCCATTCCAGTTCCATTCCAATTCCATTCCAGTTCCATTCCAGTTCCATTCCAGTACCATTCCAGTTCCATTTGAATGTTATGTTTCTTTCTCAAAACCTCCAAACAACGACACTCCGTATAATTCCTTCCCTTATAAAAGAGCAGCACCGAACTATCGTTCCAGTGTATCTTTGAAACCCTGCCTGTGGCGTTATCCCACATCCCACAACGGAACACCAACTACCAACTTGTATCCGTTCAAGGTAAACCCAAACTAGGAAAAAATGGAAAACATTCTTGGTTTTGCTGTGAAAATGGACGAAGAATTTTCCTCCAGGCTTCTAGCGTCGCTTTTGCTCGTTTTGCTCGGCTGCCCAAGATCAGTTGGTTGGACTTCTGGGGAGAAATAGTGTCGACTTTACTATTTAAATTTGAAAATTTGAAAAAAATAATACAGTAAGGACCCGATTTTGTCAGCCCCTCGATGAATTTTAGGCTGACAAAATAGGGAACCTGACAAAATCGGGTCATTTTATTTTGTTCCTATTTTTCAAATTTTGACGTGTTACTTGGTTCTTCTTCTTTCTGGCGTTACGTCCCAACTGGGACAAAGTCTGCTTCTCAGATTAGTGTTCTTATGAGCACTTCCACAGTTATTAACTGAGAGCTTTCTTTGCCGATTGACCATTTTTGCATGTGTATATCGTGTGGCAGGTACGAAGATACTCAATGCCCTGGGAATCGAGAAAATTTCCTTTACGAAAAGATCCTCGACCAGCGGGATTCGAACCCACGACCCTCAGCATGGTCATGCTGAATAGCTGCGCGTTTACCGCTACGGCTATCTGGGCCCCGTGTTACATGGTTACATGGACTTTTAAGAGGGCCATGGACATGGGAGTAGTCAGTTTTTTTTTATCAGGGGCTCCCCCTCCCTTATATTGGTAATATCGATTTTTAACACTTAATAAGAGGCATTGCCATTGCCCCCTCTGGCTACGCCCATGCGTGCATGACATCAAACATCATCATCAATTTTAATGTAAACGTGGTAAAACATGACGATAACATTTTTTTTTGACAAATTTAAAATAGGCTGACAAAATCGGGTCAAAAAGCTGACAAAATCGGAGGTAGACAAAATCGGGGGCAGACAAAATCGGGGGCTGACAAAATCGGGTCAGTACTGTAATATGATTTGTTGAACACAAGTTAACATTTCCTAAAAAACAATTACCATCAAAAGTCTATAAAAAAAGAGCAAATAAAATGATTCGTAACAAGCAATAATTGAGTATTGTCATTTTTTTTTAGTTTCATAAAAGCAAAACAAATATGTTGCCGAAAACTAAACAAAAAAGATAACACATATAAAACCAAAACAGATATACAGTTAAACCTCCATGAGTCGATGTTCCATTACTCGATATCGACTCATGGAACCATACTAAAAATCAAATTTCATGGTTACTATGATGGTCCCTTCAAAACGCTTTCCAAAGCATTGCTGTTCCATGACTCGATATTTCCATGAGTCGATGGCCCCTTCAATATCGACTCATGGAGGGTTGACTGTATAAGAATAAAAATCAGTATATCAGCATTAAATCATTTCAATGTAACAGCTATTAGAAAATAAGAAACTATTAGAAAAATAATAAAAAAAATAATCAAAATCATATAAATAGCAATCAGTTTTTAAAGTTTTTATTGGCGTCTTTTCGGTTTTTTGTGCTTATCTATAATTTCCCACTAACGTTCTTTGATTTTTTTAGAGATTATTTAATTATTAATAGTACAAGAATATGTCCACTACCATTTCAAGCTCTACATTTATACCACAGTCCCCCAAGCCAACACAAAAAAGCACGATTCTATCGGAGCTACTTGTGTTCCGCCATTACCGGCGGTGGGTGGCGAAAAATTATTAAAATTCATAGTCCGGTCACGTATTTTATTCTGTTGTTTTCGTTTTTCCACTGACTGTTGTTCCGCACTTCTGTTGGTTGGTTGGTTTTGTTTTTTCTCGATCGCAATGCCATACTACTGTACACTTTGATACTTATTGTTTCTCCCCTTTTGTGGGGTGTACCGGCCAGCTAACTAATGGCGCTTTTCACTCACTGTGAAAATTGCTTGGTCGGTGGGACGTTGGTAAAGGCAGGAAACGGCTCTCGGGATGGCAAATTATTTCTGGTAATTTCATTTCTACCTTCCTCTATGGGGGAAAGTGAGTGTTCTGTCCTGGTAGTTTTTTTGTGTCACACAAACGTTCCTTTTGATTCGTTCGATCGTGCTAAACTTGTTTGACCAGCCGATCAATTGATTGCATTGTCGTGCCAGTCATGGATTTTGTGGCGAGAATACATGCTGAAGTTTTCTAGATTCGGTTACCTCTTTGGTTTAGGAACTTTTCGAACTGGCATTTAATATCAAAAATAGCAATATCGACGAAAAAAGCTATCAATAAAAAACCGTGTAAGTGTAATTTATTATTATCCGCTAACTTGAAGTCACCATTAGGAAAGCAAATTTCGGTAGTTGTCAAGCAAATTTCCTTCACTTGGAAATCATTAGATTTTGCAATGATTTTGCTCAGCCGTCTGAATTTACTCAAACTGGAGACATTTGTACAAAGTGTTTTTTTTTTCCAGTCGGATCGTTCAGCAAAACGAAGAGCCCTCTTGTAAGCCTAGCGAGCCGACTTGAACGACTCTGATCCAGCTGAACGGCTTCTGTGTCAACTTTTTCTACATTGTTTCCTGAGTCTAGTCAGATCGGAGTTCCATCATGGGGCACCTCTTGTAGTCTTCACAGACCGCAGAGGACATGTTTCTTCAAAAGCTTCCATATTGTACGATATTGTAGTATCAACGGCATCATCCAATTCACTTGGATTGTCAATGGACGGAAAATTGGTCGCAACCAATTCAATATAGAGGTCCCAGTTTGTTGACCGGGGATTCCTAAAACGCCAGCCATTGCTGAAACTACTACACGACTGCTTCCAGAAACACCGGCAATAGACTTTGTGTAGTATCGTCGGTGATCTCGTTGTTGGAGTAGTGTTTGATTCTTTGCTCGCGTCACTTGCTCCTGCGGAGGCGGGCGATGTGAGCAGGATCAATCGTGTTGCGCGTCGCAAGTGTGAAATAGCAAAGTGAATCCTGTGACCCAACGATCCTCCCCATTAACAAATCTTTGTGGAGATGCAGAGGCAAACACAGTCTCCAAATAGCAAAGGTTACACACTAACATTCCTTCCTTTAATCCCACCTGACTGCAAGGACGTGGCCGGCGCCGTCATTGACCCTGTACAAATAGAGGCACTGAATTATGCACATTGAAGAAGATTATGGCCAATCTCAGCCGAACTTCTAGGTGATTCTTTGTGCATTTTCACTGACTTCGGTCAATCACGGAATAGCAACCATTGATATGTGTAGTCAGTCCAAGCTAAGCTATCGTCGGTGATCTCGTTGTTGGTTTCAATGCTGTTGCTTGATGTTGGTACAGAGTGTATGGTACCTCGGTGGTTCTGCAATGTCCTTCAGCCTGCCGTACTTGCGTCAGAAGAGGTACTACACTTTCCCTACTTCCGAATCGAAAAGTCTCGTTGTCCGTATTTGTGTGAGGGTCGTCGTTGTATTCCGAACGTTGTTCGAGAATGGGGTTATCGAAGACGCTGGTCAGGGGCATCTCCGATACCTTAGGTTCATTGCCGGAATACACCATCTGAGTCAGGTCATGGGTGGTGGGTGTGATCTTCTTTGGGGGCGGGCTGGTGTCTGGTGAGGTGGACAGTTTGAGGTAGATGAATTTTGGAGGCCTTCCGCGCTTGGTCTCCTGAACGGCCGGGGAGTTGTTCCTTGAGCGTGTCATCGGGCCAGCCGTCGACTGGGCCATTCGTTGCTCTCGGCTGTGGCAGGGCTTCTCTACGACAACGGTTTTGCTCACATGGTGCACTCTTTCTGGGTTAGACTGCTGCTTGACCTGCTTGATGAAAGCCATCATCTGCTCGATCCTCTCGTCTTTCTTTTTGTTGTCTTCCTGTAACCTATAGATTTCCTTATCTTTTTGGAGCATGGCCGCTTCCAGCTCCTTCAGCTTCCTACCAAGTAATCAAAAGTTCAGATAAAAGGGCCTGTTTTGGTTTAAGCAGCTCACTTTTTAAGTATTATTATTATTAATATCTTTTATTTTAACTTGAATTTTGAAAGAGGGAAAAACCCCTTTGAGTGATTTAATCTAGAAATCTTTCTCAAAAAGGCACAAAACCTCTTTATCTTTTCAAACAACATTACAAAAATAAGTCTTAAATTTTTTCGTGGGCTTCGTGGCCGTGCGGTTAGTGTTACCAAGCATTTAGCCGCATCGAGTCAAGGGGTGTGGGTTCGATTCCCACTGTGCCACTGGGCGTTGCATGCTAGTCCGTTGTCTAGTGTGGTGCTTCCTTCAAAGGGCAAATCGTACACTGGAAGCATTAACGTGTCGGTGTCTTTAAAAAAAAATACTAAAGGCTCATCCGGAATTGATCCATATCGGAGCCGTTGGAGTCATCATGAGGGTCCTCGTATATCCAAGTTACTTGAGTTAAAACAACTTAAACTCCGAATGGTACAAAGGATCAGTTACCTGAAAATATACAAAAAAAAACGAACAGTATCAACAATAATAAGAAATTTCATTAAAATACCCATATACAATTTTTAAAATATTTAAATTTTTAAGCGCCAAAATATCTCGAACAGATGGAGGTATATTAAGACCCAATCTTGAAATTTTTTCAAATGCATTTTTTCTTGGCAATTCAAAACGAGTACAATTAAAGACAATATGATCTATATCTTCATATGATTCACCACATTCACAAAGATTAGTGTCCTTGATATTTATGCGGTATAAATGACTGTTACATATATAGTGATTAGACATAAGTCTGGTATAAAAACAAATAAAATTACGGCTGACCGAAAATTGTTGAAACCAAGGGAAATGCTTCACCTTAGGACAAATGAAATAACAATAACGCCCTTTATCACTTGTATTCCAAGCGATTTGCCAATTATTTATAGAATTTTGTTTCAATTTAGTAAAGTATTCTGATGGAAAAATAGCCCGATCATAAATCATTAACATAAATATTAGAATGGGCAGGAACCCAAACAAATTTAATGACAAATCCTCTAGAAAACAAATCATTCAATATTTCTTTGATAGATAAAATAATTTTACTTGTTTTTAAATTGAAATTAATTGTGTTTAGAGCATGAAGGCTACTAAAACTATCAGAACACACCATTTATATATTTGGAGCACAATTTATGATTAAACAACAAGCAAAATGGAGAGCTGTTAATTCAGCTATGTAAATAGAACAAGGAGCTTTTAATTTAAAAAAATGTGCTATATGAAAATTGAAAACTCCAAAACCTGCTATATTATTGATTAAAGACCCATCTGTGAAATAAATTTGTTCAGGTTTCACCCCAATAAATTTACGTTCAAATAATAATTTTGCAAAATTTGAACGAGCACTAAAATGAATATGTTACAATTCTTCATGCAAGGTAAAATCAACATAAGGACGAAAAGAATGAACATTCATGTTATATTCATAGAAACCAGGAGATGAATCTAGCATGATATTTTCAGCAGAGCAATAAATGAATGAACTCAATAATCTACTGGTGGAATTAATTTCAAACAAAGATTTTAAAATATTAATTATTGGAGAAACATTGTAGTAAAAATTTACAATTTAGTTCATGAAAACGGTATTTAAGAGGAATGATACCAGCTAAAACTTCAATAGATTTTGTATGAGTAGAATTCATTAATTTCAAACAAATTCTTCAACAACGAAATTGGATTTTTTCTAGTTTAGAAAAATGAGTTTGAATGGCACTACCAAAATTAAAACAACCATATTCCATTACAGAACGAATAGTTGTTTTATAAAGGGTAATCAAATCACTGGGATGAGCTCCCCACCAAGTTCCAGTGATCGTTCGAAGAAAATTTATTCTCTTAAAACAAATTGTTTGTATGTATTGAATATGACTGTTCCATTTTAGTTTAAAATCAAACCATATTGCAAGATATTTATATTCAAAAACCTGCTCTATCTGATGATAATTTAAATACAAAACAATATCAATTGGAGAATGTTTACGAGAATATATAATAAATTTTGTTTTTTGTACTGAAAAACAAAAACCATTATTATGTGCCCATGTATCAAGGTTGTCTAAACAACATTGCATAAAATGACGAATAACTTCTCTACTCTTACCACTGATAGAAATAACATTATCATCAGCAAATTGAATGAAGATACACCCATTAGGAATAATAGAAATAATATCTCTAGTGAATAAATTATATAAAAATGGGCTTAAACAAGAACCCTGAGGAAGACCAAAATAACTATAACGGATCATTTTCGATTCTCCGTTGTGGAAAAAATGCATTATTTTAAATGAAAATAAATTACACAAAAAATTTGCAATTATTAAAGGAAGTTTACAAACAATCATTTTATTATAAAGTAAATCTATCAGTACAGAATCATATGCACCAGAAACATCAAGAAATGTAGAAACTACATCTTGTTTCTTGTTCAATGAAAATTCAATATATGATGATAAAAGAGCTACACAATCACGTGTGCCTCGACCTTTTCTAAACCCAAATTGAGATGAAGAAAATATATTATTTTTTTCTGCCCATAATTCAAGACGGTTTAAAATCATCCTTTCCATTAATTTACGAAGGCATGATAATAAACTAATTGGCCTTCTACTTTCAACAAGTGAAGGGTTTTTCCCAGGTTTCAAGATACTTACAACTTTTATAAAACGCCATTCCTCAGGAAAAATATTTTGAAACAAAAATTTATTATATAATGAAAGTAACTGTAACTTCCCATCAATAGGTAAATTTTTCAAAACTATAAATTTAATATTATCAATACCAGGAGTAGTATTTTTCGTAACTGATAATGCCAAATTCATTTCTTCAATAGAAAATTCAGTACATAGATCAGGAAAATAATTATATGTTGATTTTTTTCTAAGTTTAATGTCTATAGGTGTAAAATCAGGACAAATTTTAGAAGCAAACTGGTCAATCCAACCTTCCGAATACTCCAAAACTGGTGAAGTGGAAAAATTATAATTTCTCATATTTCGCGCAACAGTCCATAATGTTGATAGTGATGTATCAGGATCAAGATTTTCAATAAAATTTCTCCAATAATTCCTTTTTTTAAATTTTATAACTCTAGTAAATTGAGCTTCAGCTTTACAATATGAAATATATTGATCCCTAGAACCTTATCGTCTAAATAATTTGAAAGCGTTTGATTTATTTTTCAAAGCAATTGTACAATCATTATCCCACCAAAATGCAGGGTTTTTTTTTCTTAGAAGATGAATGCATTATTTTTTTAGTTTGAGATTTTTTTAAACAATCAATTAATAATTTTGAAAAATGGTTATAATTTTCAATGGAAGAAAGAGAATTATCAAAACTGAGCAAAGCAAAGGAAACTAAATCAGAAAATTTAACCCAATCTACGTTTATTGTTAAATGAAGAAATATAAAATAAATATTGTATATTATTAGGATTATGAATGTTAATCAATATAGGTATATGATCACTTCCATTTGTGTCTTCAATAGTTTTCCAAAATGAAATCATGGATAAACTATTCGAACAAATAGATAAATCAATACAAGAATGACGACCAGGAGGCACTACAATCCTGGTAAAAGAACTATCATTAAGAATATTTAAATTTAATTCATCAATAACGTCCATAATTAATGAACCCCTGCCATCAATTTTATGACTTCCCCATGCCAAATTATGAGCATTTTAATCTCCTAGTATATAAAAAGGTGAAGGAATATTATTCAAAATAGATTTCAACTCTAACAAAGAGAATTTTGCTTGGGGAGGAATATATATGCAACTAATTGAAAATTCCAAACCTTTATGTTTAACCCTCTAATACCCAACCCCGCCTTCAGACGGGGTACACTTTGGAATTTTGTGTATTTTTTCGTAGCTCGCAAATCAAAATGATTTTATTTTTGGCTTATACCTTGACTCATAACACGCATATAAGAAAAGTTTTCTATGACTTTTGAAACTTTTTTGTATTTTTAGAAATTGTTTGAAAAATTGCATTCTTATATAACCTACAAATTCCTGGGCTTCATTTAACGTGTAATAAAAAATATCGTACCTTTTATATTTTTCTACGATTACCTATCACAAACGAAGAGCTGGTGGTATTAAAATCATTTCAAACCTGTTTTTCCGTTAGTTACACGGAAAATAAAATACGCTCCGAAAAAAATTAAAAATTTAATATTTTTAAAAATACCGTAACAATTTAAATTTTTATTATTGCCAAAAATCAACAACTATAAAAGGTTTCAAGAAAACATGAAAAAAGCTAGGGGTGTTCAAAAATAAAAATTATAAAAATCAAAAACCAAAATTTAAAAATTTGCGGATAAAAATAAATAAATGCCCAAAACGTGTTTAAAACGATTTTAGATAACGAAAAATAATACTTAAATCGAAAACAAAAATTTGGGTATTAGAGGGTTAACAGAAACTGCAACATATTCAATTTCTGAATCAATTGAAAAATTTAAATATTTGAATTCAATATTTTCTCGGATTCCAATTAACACACCACCATTTGAAGTGTTGCGATCTTTACGAATAATATTAAAAGATGGAATTCGAAATGATTTAGTTTCTACTAACCAGGTCTCATTTAAACAAAATATATCTAAATCATAATTTATGACTGATACTTTGATTCTGACAATTTTTGGAATAATACTTCGACAGTTCCACTGTAAAATATTTAAATTATTTATTTTTGATGAAGCCATTACGAAGAAAAGAAAGAACAAATGAGGGGTCCAATTGAATTCAACTTTTCGAAAATAGAGGCCAAAAATGGTAAAAAATTATTAATTATTTTTTTCCAAAAATCATTCATTCCCAAAAAATCAATCAATTCTTCCAAAACATTCAAAATTGAATTCTCTGCATCGGAATTTTCAGTTTTTTGAAAAGTTGAATTTGAATTGTCCTGTCCTTATTTTCGTTTGTGTTTTCTTGTGTTGTATGTTTTTGAAAACCGGGAATAACACGAGAAGAAGTAGAAGAAGTAAGAGGAGGAAAATGAGTATCAAATGATGTTGATGGTTGAGGATTTGAAAAACAATCATTATTTATAACTGGTTTAATAATTCGTTTCCTTTTATTAGGAGGTTTATAAATAAAATTTTCATGATCATCATTTGACACAGCATTATCAACATTATTTGAAAGAGGAGCAAACATATTCGTTGAGGATAATTCCGGAGAAGTTTTAATTACCTCAGAATATGATAATTTGTTTCGATTTTTAATTTTCTGGTTAGATTGTTGTTGTTGCGAAATGTAAACAGAACATTCTTTTAAAGAATTATGTTTTTTACGACCTTAAATACAAAAATCTGAATTCTTATTGCAATCAGTAGATGAATGAGTACCACCACATTTAAAACATTTTGTTTTGTTAGAACAAAAATGCGATGTGTGACCAAAAAGGAGACAACGATCGCAATGCATAATCTTCGGATAATAAAGTCTAACTTTAAAAATAACATTGTCAATGTCTACATAATCGGGAAGAACAGAACCCTCAAATGTAATTTTTATGCAATTAGAATGCATGTATGAAGATTGCTTATCGGTAAATGTTAATTTCGATAAACGCATACAATCTAAAATTTTAACTGGCTGAATTGCCTTATTTTTAAATTTACCTGAACCGTAATTTACAATATCTTCACAGTTCAAATTTTCATCATAAATGACTCCGTTGATTTCACACGAGTCACAAGGAGCGTAAACTCGATATGAATCAAAAAAAAAAGTTTAGATTCTAAAAATGAATTTGCACCATCACGGGATCCAAATATAACCCTCAATTTGTCAAGTGAAACTTTTTTAATTTCCTTGACAGATTTGTATAATTTATATATTTCCTAAGATATCAAAAGAACATTTATAGGCTTTTCCTTTTTACGAAAATAAACAACAAAAGGGCCTAAAAAAGTGGAGGGATAAGTTTTAATGCGAAAACGTTTGGTGGAAGATGATTCACCAGTTTCACCAGATGTACCATCCCCGTCAGTCTCCATATTGGAAAATTGACGGGGTGAGTGAAAATATATAAGAAAATATTGAAGTGCAATTGATAATATAAACAACAAATAATAAGAATAAGGAAAAGAATAATAAAATAAATAAAATTATACTTAAAGATACTTCAATCCACACAAAAGGCTTGAGGCCGTCAAAGACCAAGTATTTCCACCAGCACTCGAATCAATCTTGATGAGTTGAAACTTGATTTTCTGGTTCACCTCTTCTTCATCAAATCCTCGTTGATTCCAGAATGGTCGAATTTCCTCCTTCGAACTTCAATTCTCTTCAACAGTCGTTTTGTCTCTTTTTCTTCAAATCTTCGATGGCCACTCGTTTGATAATCCACCTTCGAAGTCAAATCCTTTGAAACGAAATCCACCTGAAAAACGGAAAAAAATTGACAAGCGCAGAAAAACACCGGTAATCCGATCAAGGCCTACTTACCAAAGATACACTTTTTAAGTAATTAACCGAACTTGAGTTCACATAAAGTTCATTCAAGTTTTTTTTAAAGAGAATGATATTTACTATAAAGTAGGGAAAAAGTTCGACTCGAACTTGTTCTGAACTTTCTAGTTGTTAAAAAGTGCATGAGTAGCTTTTTCGAGAATCAAGTTTTGTTAGTGTCTGTTATGTTCTTTTATTCAGCGATATAGTTTCATTGGAAATCTAAATTTACTAGTTGTGAGCTTTTGAGTTCATTGCTTAAGTAAAATCAGAACTTTTGGTTGCTTGGGCTCTCAAACATGTTCTGTTTGGCCGCTACCTGGGCGAAGCTACCAGCTTGTAGCTCCATGCGTTTTCTGGCCTCCGGAAAACTCAGGTTTTCGCTCGCCTTCACTTTAATTACTTCCATTTCCTTTTTATATACCGGACATTGGCGATTGGTTGATCGATGGTCACCCTTGCAATTATAGCACGACGGAGCTTCACCGCATTCTTCCCGGTGGAAGTTCTGCGAACAATTGACGCAGCGTTGCGGTCCAGGGCAACGAACACGAGTGTGCCCGTTGCTGAAACAGCCATAACAGAGCATCGGGTTCGGAAAGTTGGGGCGAGTAGCAACACGAAGCAAGCCAACTTTCATATACTCCGGGTACGTGGTCCTACAGAACGTAAGGATCAGCGCCAGTGTTTTGACCCTTTTGCAACCTTAATTTTGGGTGATACGCTGCATACGAATCACGTTCTGACAAATCATCTCCGTCAACATGTCTTTTTCCTTCATCTGAATTAGATCCATGCAGGAAATGACGCATCTACTAATATTCAAATTCGGATGAGGGACGACTTCTACCTCAGTTCCGTCAAAGCTTCGTTAACTTAAAAACTTGGCAACTTGAGCTGGGTCGCGAACTCTTAGGAAGTATTTTGTACCCAACGCTTCGGATTTTGCGCTCTCAATAGGTTCGCCGGCACATGCCTCAACCGATTTTCCGGTAATGTACGGGTTAATCGGTAGGTAACGCTACTCCGTTTTTCCCAGTCAGTTACAGGAACGTCGGGTCCATGTACTCCGTTGCTCTACGTGTGACAGACCCACGTGGGTCGCCGCTACTAGCGGCCGCCATGTTGATTCACGTGGAAAACACTTTCACTGGCAACGGTCACCCGTTACCTACCCCAAATGGACGATGAAAATATAAAAGGAAAGATTTATTTTCTCCTCGTTCGTAGAGACCGATGCCCAGGCGTTCACAAAATTTTGTGCTGCACTGTATACACTACTGGAACGCACTGTAGTAGACTCCTGATGAGAATCACTCACTTACTCAATTCCGCTTAGTTCCCAAACTTTCGACACTTTATTTTTATTTTTCAACAAAAAAAAATTTCAGGCACACCGTGCACCACCGAACGAGGAATGAAAACGGCCGGAGAGGCGACTGACGGCGATTTGTTTTGCCGTTCGCAGAACGTGGTGTACCGTTTTGACTCATATTACGAACACTTAAGGCCAACGGTGACTTCAAATGCATCTGGCAGGCTTAAATTAGCTTAAAATGTGCTGATAAAATTGTTTATTTAGTATTGTTTTTACGTAAAAGTATGTCTCATTCATTCTATCTCATATTCCGAACACCTTGATTCAAATTCCGAACAGCACTTATCAATTGTATTCAAACGAATTATTTCGCAAATAAATTTATCTGAGCTATTATTAGCGACCTCGAATTAGAGAATCAGCACTACTTACGAGCTGTAATAGTAGTTTACGGAACAAGTTGCAGAATGATGATTTTTTCAGCACGAGTTGTAAATTTATCCTACGAGGCTTGCCGAGTAGAATAATAACGACGAGTGCTGTAAAAATCGAGTTCTGCAACGAGTTACGTACAACATTTTTTGCAATTTCGTAGGAGACCACTTAAGGGTACCTATCAGAAATAAATCGCAATGCATTTACTACCATTTTACAATTTCTGAAAAATTGTTGTGTAATGATTCATTACGCAACTCAAAACAGTTGCGTAATGAGAAAGCGTTGCGTAATGAACCATTACAGCACTGGTTTCAGTTGCGTAATGACTATTCCCGCACTGCATACGTCAGTGCAGGAAAGTAGGCCGCTTCATGACAGATTGGCGTGATGAAAATCAGCCTATTACGATGAGAAGTTGCAAAAAATATATTAAAAGGAGTTAAAACTGATTTCCATTTCCTGGTTTTTTGATGACATATTTCAGCGAAACATTTCAAGCAAATCGCCCTACAAAAACTGAGTGTTCAGAATATGAGTCTGTTCGGAATTTGAGACAAAACGGTACACACTTTTTCACTGTTTTCGACTGTTTTTTAACCGAATTTCACCAAACCTTCACTATTCTCTTCTTCTTCACTACCGCAACCACTGATTCGCACGCGTTTCGATCGCGAAAATCGCCGAAAATTCGGAAAAAACAACTGATTTAACTCGAAGGCGCGTACAGAGACAACCGGTCAACCGGTTATTATTATTATTTATTAACGACACATTACTCTCGTCAGGGACCGGTTATGTTTTCTTTTTTTTCTATATTTTCTTTTTTTTTATTTAAAACAAACATGGACGAAACCACATTAAGGGATTTTCAGAAAATCAGATGTCATGATTTTCTGAAAATCCCTTAATGCGGTTTCGTCTATGTTTGTTTAAAAAAAAAATCTGATTTTGTGAGCATAGAAAACATTTTTTATGTACGACGAGAACTGTCTTGAGTACTCAGCAAAAATACATTTTGACGAAAAACAGTACCGTAATTTCGGGTGAAATTGATCATTTTTCACGATTTTTCTAATCTGTTTTCTATAATGTTAACAATGCCAAACAACTAAATGCAGGAAAACAAGTACGAAGGTGAGTACGACTTATGTACCGAAATTTTCTAACAAATGTCATTTTAGTGTTAACAAATATCTCTAAAATAAAAAATCAGAGGATCTCATTTCGGGGTGATGTTGATCACTTGTCAATGCCATTATTGTTAGTTTTCAAAACAACTCTACATGATAAATTTGAGCTCCCTGAATCCGAATATGCTTGTCAAATTCTTACCAATGCATTATTTATATAAATAACGAATAGTTAAATTTCAAGAATAGCGCGGAAAACGCCTAAATGTATGCAATTTTCTAAGGAATTCAATGATATCTAACATAAATTCAATTATTTCAACCATATGAGTTAATTGGTACGAGTTTTGGTGATGAAATCTGGTTTAGGGTTATATCTCAAGGATCCTCACAAACTTTCAGGTTTATACCATGTTCAAATCCTTGCTTATGAACAGAAGTTCATAGGTGTTTGTCAATACTGCACCGTGCATGATTTTGAAATTTTACATTATTTTCATAGTAATAAACATTCTTTAACGCAAAAAAACTTCACAACACACAATTCGATAATAGTTACGACAAACAACGTTCATTTACTGCAGCTTACATCGATATTTGTGCTCCATTGCGAATAAATAGAATCGTGTGATACGATGATCAATTTCACCCTTCTGATCAATTACACCCGATTTTACGGTACTGTCGACTTACGCAAAATCTACAGAAATCAATTTTTTTTTCTTGCTGGAGATCAGTTTTGGCCTTTATTGTAAAAAAATGTGAAATTATAAAAAATAATTTGGGTGAGATTTTGATTAAGGTAGAAAACTCTATCATGGCAATAATGGGAACAATAAGAGAGTTTTCTTATTGTTCTACTAGAATATAACGGCTTATATACGACAGTTAAGAAGGAATAAATCATCGGCCTTCGGAATAGCTGTTTTTTTCCTTCTAAGAACTAAACTAGTTCTGAATTGCTTAAATTTCGAGCTGTCATTGGATGTAGAAAATCATGAATCAAGTGAGAAACTCAAAAAGGTCATTAAAAAGTTTAAACCAAAAGTGATCAGTGTGATGATAGCCGAGTGTCAACGTAGCCTACAGTAGATTAAAACAGCATCGCTCTCGTTACGAAGGCGAATTGACCACACGCTCACCCAGGAAGATAATGCGTTTGTCGATACGGGCGGTCCATTTATTACGTAAGGGGCTGTCCATTAACCACGTGATCATTTTTTTTGGACTTTCAGAACCCCCCCCCCTCGTGGTCTTTTGTCCATATAAAAATTTTCAAATTTGAATGGACCGTGGTCATTGGCTAGGACAAAACCCCCCCGTGGTTTATGGAAGGCCATTTTAGGGATTTTTATCAACCCCTTCACTCCCCCTATGAAGAGATTTTTCGTATGAAAATAAAAAAATGTATTGCGCGTAGGAAATCTCAAACCCTCCCTCCCTCAATAAACCCTTACATAATTAACGGTCAGCCCCATAGTTGTATAAAACAAAAAGAGGAATCGATGCACCGACAATGCAGCGCAAAGACGAAATTGGACAGCTTAACAGCTACAATCCGCAATCGTTGAAAACAGGAATCATGGGTCGTTATCTACTCGAATTCGGAGCTTCTAGATTTCCTAATTCGCACTCTGCAGCTAGGATTGAAGTTCAACATTCCAGACCGAAGAAATGCACCGTATGTACGGATGTTACCTGAGATTGAAAATTGTGTCCAATGGGACCCACAAGCAAAAACAATTCGAAACGGGTTGTGTAACGCGTTCATAAATCATATAAACTATACTCAACAAACGTTCAGTGATGAGAACGCATGGATAGGGAAAGAGATGGAGATGGGCAAAAAGTTTCTGAGTGAACGCACAGATCTGGTAGAGCCGACAAGGGAAAACAAGTCATCGTAATCACAGTAGAGGAATACAACCGAAAGATGAATGATTAGCAAACGTACGAGAAGATCAATTAGGACCAGGGATTGAATCTTAAGAAAATTGAGAGAATCTCTCACATATAGCTCTCTGTAACTAACATAATATGTAGCACATTATGAGAAACTGTTTGAACATTATGAGAAACTTTGATCAGCTCGACGGGATTGCAGTGCATGATATAATCCCTCTAAACAATCTCCAAACCTGGAAAACAATTGCTATCGGAAGTTCGGGGATTGTTTATCGTGTCAATAAAGTAAAACACCTACCCCCAACGGTAAACAAGCAAGAAAAATGGATTTTATCATCACTCTCGCTTTGGGGCTCTCGTTCGATGCTCCTATTTATCAGACTTGTTACAACTTGCGATATATTTCCGATCATGGACCGCAACAGATGCGATGCTTTTCTTTGCTTGCTTTGATCGAGATTCGAAATTAAAATAAAGCGAATTCTGCAATGCCTGATAGGGACCCAACGATGAAAACGCTAAGAAAAATCAACACAATGTTGGAAGAGTGAAACAGATTGTTGGGAAATCCGCGTGTCACATCATCAATAACATCGACTCTGTGACAGTAATGCATTTTAGTATCACTGGATGTTGTATGGAACACTTTGCCGTGGAAAGTATTATGCTAAGATGGGAAGAAGTTCAGAGTATTATGAAGGAACACTTCGAACGAACGCTTTATTGCATTATCGATGTTGTCAACGTTCTTTCAATTTCAATCTTTCAAAACCAGTTCTTCAATCAAATGGCGGAGCGTCACCATCGTCAACTTTATCAATCATGGGGATGTGGTTACAAATCGCAAAATTGAAACAGGGAAAAATACAACACTACAACAAGAAAGTTCACAAAGTAACAGTAAGGGCAATAAGAGAGAAAGAGGGGAATAAACTGATACCGTAATCCGGGGTATCATTGATCAGCGGGGTAACATTGATCGGAATGGCTCATCTCGTAATAAGTTGGTATCATCATTTATTGATGAAACATTTGCAAAGGATGAATGTTGCATCTCCTTCTTATATTTATAAGCTTTTAAAAATTAAGATTTTTGCAAAAATTACGTTAACTTTATGCGTAAATTTGTCAAGTTTGCAAAACAATGATTTAAATGGTTAAGGATGATACTACCGAAGATTCATGTCTCACATAGGTTCTACAAGCGATATGAGCAAGGAAAATGCGGTTCTTACTAAAAATGGCATCGCTTAAAACGATTCCGTAGTCAAAACTTTTATAAGTATGTTCAATTAGGAAACATAAACGAATTACTGTTAAGAATGTAGAATTCCCTTAGGAAATTGCCTACCTTTAGGCGTATTCCATTGTTCGAGGTGTTTTTAATTTTAAAATAACTCAAAAAGTTAATGAGATGTAAGCATTTGGACATCATATTCAGCTTCAGGGGCCATGATTTAAGTAAGTAACGACATTTTCAATATTACCGAACGTTACATGGATGATCAATGTTACCCCATATCAGCTAAATGAAAAAATCACATAAAACGTTTTTGAAAACATGCTTAAATCATGCAAAAAGGAAAATACAGTATATAGTCACGAGCTTTGGGTGGCAGTACTTGTTTTAAAAATATAAAACTCAGAGCATTTGCATATTTGAATTAAATATTTAAGAAATATCCTAAAAACTGATCAATGTTACCCCGGATTACGGTATATCATTTAAAAATCTCTTATTTTTCAATCAAATGCACTTTAAATTTACACGATCATGTAACATTCTAGCCCCTTTAGTTGAAAATTAAACGTGATGCTGTAACAATACATGAATTTGGTTTAGTTTTACTATATTCTGAATGGGTTTAGGTCATTTCGTCGAATGACATTTGGTCGAATGACGTTTGGTCGAATGACATTTGGTCGAAAGTACATTTGGTCGAAGGGACATTTGGTCGAATGGACATTTGGTCGAATTGCTTTGGTACATTTATTTTGCTCGAATGAAGATGAGTTGAACGGAAATTTGGTTGAAAGCTTATTTTCAAATGGTTTATCAAAAGATCATTTGGTCAAATTGATTATATTTTTCTAAATTTTGCAAAGTTGGTAAGATTACGTATTCTTTGAAATAATCTGAATTATCAATTGATGTTGAATATAAAACGAGACATTTTATGTAATCTAATTTTTTAATTTTATACATCCTTTTATTTGCAATTTTTAGTTATGCCAAAATCTAGGATTTCATCGATTATTCAAATGAACTTTTAGGAGTATTTTTTTTTGTATTAACTGAAATATTTAGCTCTAGTGAATTTATTATTCTTTCAAAATATCATCATTCTTTGAAAAACTGCTCAACAAGTCATTTTGCTACTCAACGATGTGAACATAATATTTTTATTATTTATTATTGTTTTGAAATGTCATCGTTCTTTGTAATGAACTGCTTATCTTCATCTGATGGAAGCATGCGGAGAGAGTACTCTAGATATTTCCGGGTTTTATAGCTTACGGACGTGGTGGGTAAGATTTTTGAAAGCGGAAATCAGAATTAAAAAGGCAGGAAAAATTTGCTTTCAGGAAAACCTGTAAGGCGAAGTAAATGTAAGGTTTCGGTATTTATGGCCAATCGACTTATTGTGACTTCTTTGTATGTAAGGGAAGACGAGTTGACTGAGGCAACAAAAGTAGGCATGCTGCCATTTATGATCAGTTTATCTCGAATCGCAGAACTTGCCTGAACGAAAAAGTAACATGAAACGTCACAAACGCAAGACGTTGATCAATATGTTGGGAGAGCGTCCATCAAATTGGATAACAAAATTTTGCTAATCGCATAATAGGTTGTTGGTAAAAAGACTGATACTTTTTCAATTATTCTATAACTCTTGTATTAGCGACAAAATGCTACTCTCGACAATAGTCAGACTGAACGTAAAACTTTGTTTCCATACTATTTAGATTCGACCCCTTCCGCGAAATGTCGGTTCGACAAAATATAATATGTTTTGTGTTGAAACTAAACCTTTTCGACCAAATGTCCTTTCGACTAAATGTCCGTTCGACTAAATGTACTTTCGACCAAACGTCATTCGACTAAATGTCATTCGACCAAATGTCTTTCGACCAAATGTCATAGATTCATTCTGAATATATAATGAATAGTGTTAACACTACATTGAAATTTAAATAGTTTTTGTTTTGGTTTGCTCTTCACGGAGGCGTTACATTTTTTGACAGTCAACTGCAAAGTTCCTGAAGGCACTGGATCAGTCCGTTATTTCGGCAAAACCTACACTGGGGCAGCACTACTGTCACATATATGTTTTAATAGCATTTAATGCGTTGTCGTGTAGACGCATATATTGCCTAAAAACTGCTCTTTTAAATTATTATTGGTTACTGCGGTTGCTCTATGATATAAAAGTTTTAAAAATGATTATTGCATAATTTTCCAACGAAACAAATATTTAAGGAACCGCTGAGCATGACCGAATCTATTAGTAGGTCGAAACGTTCGGTAAATGCTCCATTTTAATGAAAACTTCACTGAAAAAAGCTGATGAAATCATCTACAAAAAGACAAAAAGTCAAAAGGACAAAAAGTAGGGTTACCATCTGTTCTGATTTAGCAGGACGTGTCCTGATTTAGATATTCTTTTGAGGAGTCCTGATTTATTATTCAAATTTTAAGTTTTGTCCTGCTTGGCGAAAACCTTGTAATGTCAAAGATATTTCGAATACCTAAGTAAAAGCTATCCTAATAAGTGCCAAAAAAAAAAATGGCATCTATCCTGAAATCCAGGATGTGTTTTGTGGTTTAGAAATCGATTTCATCGTCTAAAAATATTCTTAGCATATTCTTTGTAAAATCATGATACAAAGAATTCAAGCGGGATTTCCTTACATGATCTTTAATAAATCTCCGATAAGACTGTTTTTGGACATTCTAAGTAATTTCCTAGCAGGATCATGATCAGACACTGAGCAGATTTTTTTTAAAAACATCGATAAATTGTTGTCGAGATTGTTGTAGGATTTCCTGGACCTTATTGATGAATGAATGTTTAGAGATCCTCGGTAGATTCGCAAAAGATTCGTTTTTGTAGATTCCTGACGAGGTGTTTGATGTAATTTTGAGCGAAAGATTTGCAAAAAAGAATCCTACTGTGGTTTTTGGCAGATTTCAAACAATAACCTTGAAAAAAAATTTCTTAAATACCTAGCAAAATCAAAAGTCAAAAAAAGTGTCTTCGAAAAAGTGTTAAATTTTGGAATTGGCATAGGAAAACTGTGCAAATTGCAAAATTTACTGATTACAAAACATGGGACAAAAGGCCGATCATATTTTTTTTTCAAAAAAGAAAAATTGTCAACCATTTTGCAAATCATTTCAGACATTTCATCGTTTCGAAGTTTAGTCTTTCACTAGACAACTGACAACCATGCTCCAATGGTACAGCCGAGAAACATTCCAATGGCTGCAGCGGGAATCGAACTCACACCTCATGACACGATGCGTTCATTGCCTTGACGACACTAACCGCACGGCCACGAAGCCCACTTGACCTTTGTTCATAAACCATCATAAAACATTCCGATTTTGAAATTGTGGCTCGAATACTAGTGAACTAAAATCCAATTTTCATTTGATAATTATAATCTGCTGCTTTAGACGTAGCGCGAGTTATGTCAGGCGTTGCATTGCGTAATGAATAATGGAGTATTTCGGAAATGGCATATCAGTAAGCTGTTTTGATCATAGAATAAGCTGTATTAATCGCACAATATTACGTGATAATGCAGCATGCTAACTCATGTCGGATTTTTTGGCGTTTGTGAGTAATGTTTTATTGTACATTACTAGAATAATCCACGAAGTGCGATTATCTTAAATAAGTCCAAATAAAATCGCGATCATAATAAATGACATTTACTTCACTAAATTAATCAAAACTTAGTTTTTAATATGGTTGATGATCGAAAAGTTGAACAAAAATATAAGCCGACTCGACTTTTAAGCAATACCGCCACCGCCCAATGTGGATTTGAGACGAGCGCCGCAATAACTGTTTCTCTGTCATTTCCCGATCTGCCAATTGCTTCATAAAACAAAGTGGGCGGAAGCAAGATACAGAACGAGTGCAGAGATGTTACTCAATTCATTTGAAGAGAAATCACTTAACAGAGTAACGACTGTTAAAACTGTCAAAACGTATGGAAAATAATGAAAATCGTAAAATAATTGCAATTAAGGAACTGGATAGAAAAATTAGTGGTTATAAATCAAGCGCAATTGGGAATATATAACTTTGTGTGTGAGTTCATCTTCCGTGGTGCTTTCTTTGCTTCAGGATTTCATTTTTACTACCACTGAAAAAGAGCCATCTATTGACTTCTAAATAGTGCATATCACCCTATTAGTAAATGTTTTGTAAAATTTTGTAGCATGTGGAAAATCAGCTTATACAATGCCCTGCTAACAGATCAGTGGCCTTGAATTCATTGGAAATGGAATGTTGTAGTTCAAGTTGAGTCTAGAACACGACACTGGAGACGGCCTTATAGTTGAGGTCAAAATAAGCGTATTTGCCAAAGGATACAAACTCTAGTGGAAAGAGGAAAGCGTTTTGAGCTGCACTTCATATTCTTTCTATGATCTAATAGATCCGATATATCACAAAACAAGGCATTAAAAGACGATTCATGATGCTCATGTTTTCTTTAATTATAACTCTAATATCTATGTGAATGCATTTCATCAGAAAAAATATCTCTTATAAAAGAAAACCTTTGTATAAGGTTAGATAACAAATCGCGAAAGGATGGAAGTTGAAGATTTTTAAAAACTGGTAGTTGCAAAAATGACCCGTTCGGGGAACCGATGACCGGAAAGCCGGAAAACGGATTGAAAGGTGAGTCTGGTACTTTTGGAGGCAACTGCGGGTGAGGAGCCATACGTTCGCTCGAATGATCGAAAATATTATAAATGATCCAGGGAATGTGCACATCTATCCTTATCACGAGCAGGTCTTTCTCGCAGCCTTCGTTCAAGTTTGACACGATTCCATGCAGATAAACTATTTTACCACTGACATTGTAAACCGGACCACCGACATCGATCTGAAATGAATTATTTCTATTAACGCTTACCACAATAGAAGATAATGGGATCGACTTACATTGCAAGCACCTGGAATTAAACTCATTGAGTTGTTCAGACAATGCAGACGATTATGTTGAAGAGTATCACACTCTTCAATTTCATCGGGTTGAAAATCGATTGTGTACTGGTCGTAGCTGTCCTGCCGATATGAGTCCCTTTCGGCGAACGACGTTCCGTAGGCAGAAACTTTGAGCACCCAATCTTCACTTTTTGTACCATCTAGCCATAAGCAGGTCGGAACAAGTTGCGCGTTTTGTTTGAGAAACCCGCCTAGTTTTAGGAGGGCAATGTCGTTCTGGGGTTGATCATGGCAAAACTCCGGATGAATTATAATTTGCTCAATTGGCACAATTTCTCGCGTATTTTCGGTAATGATGAATTTTGGTTTGGTGGGGTTCTTTTGCACGCAGTATGCCGAAGTCACTGCAAATCGGTAATCTACGAGTGTTGCTCCGCACTGATGAGTATCGAGTTCACTTGCGTTCCAAATCAATCCCACTCGGGAGGTGTACCCTTTGTGAAGGGCAATCGGTGAGGGCGTTTGCTTTCTCCCAAGACATTTTGAAGTTCGGGTACACGCTGGAAAATGGAAATGCTTAATAAATGAAACATAGAGAAATACAATTGATTCAAACTTTGATAATCCATCGAATGTCCAACTTCCTGCTCAATCCACCCTCGATAGGAAATAACACGCGAAAATAGACCAACGGAGTTGATTGGCCAAGATGTTGTGAATGATTCTACGCCTACGATTAGTGGGATCATTGATCCGTCGATGTCTGGTCTTTCGATTTGAAGTGCACCCACGCAGTTTCGCTGAGAATGATCCATTGATTTTAGTGAACCGGTAAGCTACCCGGATGAATCTTCAATTTTCAAAATGCTTTTTCTTAGCAATGCTCCAACTGATTTCAAAATTTTTGGTTTTCATTGTTTGCACTGTCATTGAACGTTAGTGTTCCCACATTTTTGTGGAGACGGATTCCATGTCAAATCGGTCAGTCACAGAACTCGACCATCTTCGATTAGGATTAAATTTTGTACATGTTTTTGGTATGGTAGAATAAGTGTTTTCCATAGAAAAATTGATCATTTTGACTCAAGTGTAACTTTTGAAAATAGCCTATAAATTTTTGCAAGCAACTTATTTGAAAAATTCTAACTCCGAAACTGTTGATTTTAGAGAAAAATTTTCTATGAAGAAGTTGTAGTGAACCGTTTGAACTATAAGAAAAAAATATACACTGAAAAAATATTCTATTTATTTTCAGCTTAGCTTAGCTTAGCTTAGACTGACTACACATATCAATGGTTGCTATTCCGTGATTGACCGAGGTCAGTGAAAATGCACAAAGAATCAACTAGAAGATCGGCTGGGATTGGCCAAAATCTTCTTCAGTGTGCATAATTCAGTGCCTCTATTTATACATGGTCAATAACGGCGCCGGCCACGTCCTTGCAGTCAGGTGGGATTGGGGGAAGGAATGTTAGTGTGTAACCTTTGCTATTTGGAGACCGTGTTTGCCTCTGCATCTCCACAAAGGTTACTGGGAGGGATGTTTGTTAATGGGGAGGATCGTTGGGTCACAGGATTCACTTTGATAAGTGATTAGACCATGATAAATAATTATTTGTGAGCTATAAATATGCTTATATGTAAATATAAAATTTTCTATTTGGTGTGAACAATATCTATGTAGAGAAAAATTATGCCGACACTTGAGGTGACGAACTTATCAAAGTTTGTTGAATAAAGTGAACCTTTCGCAAGTCTACACTCGTAGTGTCGAACCATTCAAAGTTTTTTTTAATTACAAAAATAAAAGTAAAAGGAAAAAGGTGTTTTGAGTAAAAAAAATTTGACGTAAATAATTTATGAATCAGAGTTTATGTCGACACTCACAGTGACGAACATTTCATAGTTTGTTTAAAAATTATTAAAGGTGCAATCATACATATTTTATAGATTAGATATAGTAGCATGAAACGAGCTCACCAATTGATCCGTCATCCTTGAGCAGCAACAATCCACTTTCAGCTTCACTCGTTTGCTCGGCTATATGAAAACACACAGAGAAAATAGGCGCGCGTCCCGAGAGGGAAAACAACTGACGACTGCTCGGGCTTTCTTGACGCACTGCCAAGGAGCAAGCGTCAACGTCGAAAGATCAAAAAGAACTTATCGAACGCGGCACTTTTTCACTTTACTCGACCGATGCGCGACATGTTTGATCCTGCCCTCATCGCCGGCCCCCGCAGGAGCAAGCATCAAGGTCGAAGGATCAAACACAACTAAGCGATCACGCCACTTTTTCACTTTCACTCGACCGACGCGCGACATGTTTGATCCTGTCCTCATCGCCGGCCCCCGCAGGAGCAAGCATCAAGGTCGAAGGATCAAACACAACTAAGCGATCACGCCACTTTTTCACTTTCACTCGACCGACGCGCGACATGTTTGATCCTGCCCTCATCGCCGGCCCCCGCAGAAGCAAACGTCAAGGTCGAAGGATCAAACACAACTAAGCGATCACGCCACTTTTTCACTTTCACTCGACCGACGCGCGACATGTTTGATCCTGCCCTCATCGCCGGCCCCCGCAGGAGCAAGCATCAAGGTCGAAGGATCAAACACAACTAAGCGATCACGCCACTTTTTCACTTTCACTCGACCGACGCGCGACATGTTTGATCCTGTCCTCATCGCCGGCCCCCGCAGGAGCAAGCGTTAAGGTCGAAGGATCAAACACAACTAAGCGATCACGCCACTTTTTCACTTTCACTCGACCGACGCGCGACATGTTTGATCCTGCCCTCATCGCCGGCCCCCGCAGGAGCAAGCATCAAGGTCGAAGGATCAAACACAACTAAGCGATCACGCCACTTTTTCACTTTCACTCGACCGACGCGCGACATGTTTGATCCTGTCCTCATCGCCGGCCCCCGCAGGAGCAAGCATCAAGGTCGAAGGATCAAACACAACTAAGCGATCACGCCACTTTTTCACTTTCACTCGACCGACGCGCGACATGTTTGATCCTGTCCTCATCGCCGGCCCCCGCAGGAGCAAGCGTTAAGGTCGAAGGATCAAACACAACTAAGCGATCACGCCACTTTTTCACTTTCACTCGACCGACGCGCGACATGTTTGATCCTGCCCTCATCGCCGGCCCCCGCAGGAGCAAGCATCAAGGTCGAAGGATCAAACACAACTAAGCGATCACGCCACTTTTTCACTTTCACTCGACCGACGCGCGACATGTTTGATCCTGTCCTCATCGCCGGCCCCCGCAGGAGCAAGCATCAAGGTCGAAGGATCAAACACAACTAAGCGATCACGCCACTTTTTCACTTTCACTCGACCGACGCGCGACATGTTTGATCCTGTCCTCATCGCCGGCCCCCGCAGGAGCAAGCATCAAGGTCGAAGGATCAAACACAACTCGAAAAAATATTCTATTTATTTTCATAGAAAAATCAAAAATAAAACTTGAATTTTAAATTACACAAAAACCCCATTTTTAATATTTTTTTTAATTTTTACCCTAGAATCTTGATAGTAAAATGATGTTTAGGACAAAATTTCATGATGGAGAAATTTTTTAATAAAAAAGTTTTTCTAAGAACAACTTTTTGTCGATTTTCAAAATTTTGATTTTTTTTGTCAAAATAAATACGTTCTGATGATACAGCAAGCATCTTGAAATGATTCTAAGCCATAATGATTATATGAATATTTTTTCTAGAAGCAGCCATTTTTGAATTATATCGAGTTTAATGCAAAAAATATTGTTTAAATATTGAAATAGGCCATTTTCATAAGACCTTTCGTAAGTGGATGGCGATGAAAACACCTGCCCGAACTTGCCCGATCGCAAGAATAGCCTATACGCAATACTTCAGTTTTTTGAAAATTTTACAAAAAAAAAAAACAAATTTACCATCAAATTTTCACCAGACCAGCTTTATGTTATTTAATGAGATAATCATAAGTGATATATGATACCTAAAATGGAAATATACAAGCACAACTTAAAAATTTCGGGTTTTAGCACATTTAATTGAAAAATTGTCAATATTAGGCCTTGGAAAATTGACGTCTTCAGTATTTATTTTCACCATAAAACAACGATCAACTTTGCCGAAGAAGCTATACACCTTAACTGCCATTTGATCGAAATGGCATATGAGCCATTTATGCGAATAACACAAAATATATGACTCTATCTCAAAATATCGGTTTCATTGAAAGGATCGTTTTCGCAGAAGACATCAAACGTCTATCTCTTAATTCCGAAGAGATACAGGTTGTTTCCGCGTTTTTTCGATTCTACCCCAGTGTGGGACGTTTCGACTATTTGTTAGAATAATAAGAACAAATAAAATACCTCTTAATTTGTTATAACCTAATAACCAAGAGTAGGAAGAACATGGAAGCACTAAATTCATTGGAATGCTAATCCTATTTGCATCTTTCAGAAACGAGAAGGGTTTCAGCTGGGCTGTGCTAATTCTTAAGTACACCTTCAATAAAAACCACAAATTTTGAAAATCGGTTGGAGCATTGCTGAGAATAATCATTTTGAGTATTGTAGGTTCATCCTAGTAATTTATGGGTTCAAGTTAAAGCAAAATCATGAGCGAAACATACCTGACAAGTCCCCATACAATCACTTGCAGCACAGAAATCCTTATCAGGCAAACCTCTTCTAAATGTTGGGAATAGTTCATAGCAAGTACTCATGTCGATCGACGAAAGCCTGTTTTCTGTAACCGCGCCCAAACTGACGTCGCTGTAACTTGTAGCACCGAAATTGATTGCGTGCAGTTCGCCCGGAGGAAGTTCTTCTTCTAGCCACAAGCATGCAGGGCAAGCCAAACCATCTAAAGGAATCTCTTCTTCCAGCTCTATAAGGGCCACATCGTAGTAATGTCTTCCCTGACGGAACTGCGGGTGCTGCTTGAAGCTGAGAACGTTGAAATTCTGTGTCTGTATTTCAGTATGTTTGGTGAACAGATTTTCATCGCCAAAACGAACAGTGTCCGGCTTTCTCCTAAGAAGATGTTATAAGAATAATTTCTATATGGCATCGTTTAAGAATTATTATTCTCACCTTTTTGCTTTCAAAATGCAATTGGCAGTGGTTAAGATGAACTTCGAAGAAATTAGTGCTCCTGTGCACAAATACTCAATCGAATCGTTGGTTATCCATCCAATAGCTGCCTAAAAATAGACGTAAGAATTACACCATAGTTTCCGTCTAAATCCTACCACTAACCATATGCGGATTATCCGCAACGATTTCACTTTCTTGGTCAAAGTCTAACAGGTCAGCATGATCCGGGAGATGGGCGTAAAATCTTGACGGACAGTCTGCAAATAAATGCTTCACATTAAATTCTCTCCGTTTCACATTCATCTCTAACTACCAACCGGTCAGTGATCTTCTTCGAAAGTAATCCTCCGGGGGCAAATCGGTGAAGTCTCCACCTATTTCACCTTTGACCTGCATCGACGATAGTATCACTAAGCAGGTCATTTGGCCAAATGACCTCGTTAAAGCCATATCCACACTGTGTTAACTGCTAATCCACCTGGGTTTGACCTTAGCACTGCTTCCGAGATACACTGCTTACGTTCGTTTCAGGCCCCGAAAAACAATCCAAACCGGTAGAAATCGGCCTGACCAAATGATCGATGGTACTTATTAACCAGTACGACAAGTTCATTTGGGGTGAATCAAACTGGATTCGATTCATACTTAAGGGGAATGCCCTTAGAGTGACAAAAGTGACAGGTGCACTTGTTTCTTGTTGTAGGCGTTGAATTGCAGTTTGGTTTTCTGGTTCACGCTTGACATGATTTAAGAATGAAATAGATTATAAATAATGTATGCGGGGTGTGGTATGTAAAGGTTTCCATGAAGAAATATTTATTACTAATAAAGTAATTTATGACTAATAAAGCACTTTTTATCTGAAAACTATTTGAAATCAATGAAGCAGTAATTCAAGTAATTCGCGCATGAGCCCTAGGTCAGTTGCAACACGTGTAATTCAGTGTTTCGGCCAATTTCAATAGTTCATTCAAACATAAATCATGGAATATGCATAGTTGAAAAAAGACTTTACAGAATCTGGATGTAAGTAAATTACATTAAACATAACTTTTCACGATGACTTGAATGACTACTGTCTTAAATTGCAATGCTTATAAGTAAGGTGTGGCCCATTTAGAATTGGAACAAAAATCTTTGGTTCTTACAACTACTCTAGTGGACCAATTTAGAAGCTGAACCGTCCATGTGTGCTCTATAACATTAATAACATCACATGATTTTTTTCGCAGCTTATAAGTTGTTTGATCAAATGTTTACAAAATTTAAATATTTTTTCATGATAGGTGATACCCAAGTAATTGACCCCAACTCAGCCCTATTAAGATAGTTTGGGCTATTATAAAGTGGAAGCTAAGAACGAATAAAAGTATCACCGCAGACAGACGTTCAAGTTAGACTCAGCCACTTGTGTAAAAACATGGCCGCCACAAATCGCCAAGTGGCAATAAGCTAACAGATGGCGTTAGTGGCGTATGCGTCCCGCCACCATCCTGATCGCATTTCGTTGACAGCATGACACACAACCGCTCCCACAGTCCACGTGCTCAACGTTAAAAACTATGCACCTTTTTTTCGCGCTGGGTGGGTGATGTTCCCTTTTGGTTCTAATTTCTCATGTAAAAGTTAATTAAATCCATTGTAATTTTTACCACAAGTTGGCATTTAATTTACTCACAGATTCACGCTAGTATAACACCCTTGAATGAACGTAACTCATGTAAAATAAATTGGCGTGAAAATATCACAATTGTGTGAGTCATTTTTAAAGTGATTATTTTGATATTTTTGTTCAGTGGGTGGTGGACTGGGTGGTAAGATAGAAGATGAAGCCACGTGCTTTTACGAACTGTCACTGTACTGCAGCAATTTGCTCCCTAGGTGACACCACGGTAGAATTTACACAGGAATTTTGAATAAATTTGTTCCTGCTTAAACGTCTGTCTGCGGTATCACCAAAACATCGACGAATTGTAAACTAAATGGGATGAACTTGTCAAAAATATGGATGAAACTAGTGTGCGCAAATTAATTAACCGTATTCCGGGAAAAGTCCGACAATTTAATGTAAAAGGGGATGATTTGTTTTTATTATTATTTTTCCTTTGAAGCTTACAAGAAATGCAACATTTGAGTTAAAATTTAAAAAAATTATTCCAATTTGTGTATACCGTTTTGATTCATATTACGGACAGCTTCATATTCCGGACACTCTCGTTTGTATGGGAAACATTTCACACGAAATGTTTCAATTTTCGCCGTCCAAAAGTTCTCATTTTCGAGGCTTGTTTTATTAGGTTTTTTCCATAAATATCATTGCAAATTTATAATGCCCTACTACCTTAGACGTCTCTTAAGTGGTTAAACGATTTCAATTGATGATTTGACTGTACCATTAATGATTATCATGAGCTGTCCGTAATTCGAATCAATGCGTCCGGAATATGAGGCAAAAGTGAGGGAGCGTCCGGAATAAGAATCATGAAAAGGCCACACATTTTGATTTATTTAAAATTATTCAAGTTGCGGACGCGTATTCTTTACCCACCATCCGAAAGTTAAGGGCTTCCGATGCTCGATAACGCTAAAAAATCATACAGAATGATTTATTTTGTATGGTCCAAGCTGGGTTATACTTCACTGAGGCCTTAAGTGTCCGTAATATGAATCAAAACGGTACATATATGTTCCAATTTTAAACGGGCCACACCTTATACAGATGTATGTACCGTCGATGGGGGTGACAATGGGTCTAGGGGGTGAGATTGGGTCAAAACGGAAAATTATGATTTATGAAATATATCAGCTTATAACGCTGATATTGCTAGAAATAATTATTCATATGTTGGGGAACATATTATTACACATAATTCATCACAATATACATTTTTAGAAATAGTAATTTTTGTTTACTATATCAATAAACTTGTATGTTGAAACTAGATAAAATTTACAGCATTAAATTTCTCCTGTGCAAAGTATAACGCATGTACTTTAACCTCTATCGTTGTATTAATAGAAGGTTGAAAGACTTTTCATTACAATTCACAAGCATTTTCCGGAATCTAATTGATTTTTCCACAAAAAAAAAATATTTTTTTCGGTACGGTGTCTAAAACATTGAAAATGGGGGTGAGATTGGGTCAAGCAAGAACGATAGTAAATTAAATTGCAAGAAAACTTTTTTGACATTTTACGGTGCCGGGTGTTCTCATTCCTCATCAAGATGTGTTTATTCTTTTTAAATACAGCATCTCTGAAACATCAAACAAGTCTACTTGAGGATTCCGTGCATCGAATAACAATGCAACGAATTTTGACACCAGCAACTGTGTTTCGTGCGCAGCAACATCGTAAAATTTTATCATTTTTTTTTAATAAATTTAATTATTTATTAGTGTTTTCATATTACAGAAACATCTCACGAAAGTACGAATGAGTTGGATCGCTGAAATACCGGTACTATGAAGTCAAAATTAGCCTGAAATATATTGATCGAGGAATGTCGCACCGAAATATAACTATTTGCGAGGGTTTAAAATAATCACTGTTTCAGTACACCTCTGAGAAAACTGAATAGGCTTTATGGCAATGGGGATGAGACTTTGAAGATAATTTGAGGGAAACAAAGAAGAAAATTTATGTAAACTTGACGATAAATGTTGGGTCTCATATATTTTCTCATAGCTCTTAAAATTTTTGGTATAATCGTTCTTATATTTAAGTGGGTTTATCATACTTGTGAAACATCATAGAAATCTTTTCGTCTTGTTTGCATCGTATTTCATCAATATTTTTCAGCTGTGAATGGTTTTGCAATCATATTCTCAAAAATAAGTTATTTCAATAATAGTGACCCAATGTCACCCCCTCTATGGGGTGAGATTGGGTCATTTTTCATTCACTTGTAGTGCCGCTGTGAATAAATATTTTTAAATAATTTTTTGAACAGTTGTTAATGTACCATCAAGGTACATACACACCAAATTTGAAGTTTATTGGAGCTAAATTGCGATAGTTATTCAATAAACAAATCGTACATATGCCTTTTTGACCCATTGTCACCCTCAACGACGGTAGTGAAATTAAATAGTAAAGTACTAAATTCGGGTTTCATCTTCTTAAAGGTATTCCACTAAACAACTCGAAGGTTTATTAATACTTAAACTATTTCACGAATACCTGTAAAATCTCTAAATCTGCACAGTTCAGTCAAATAAATCAACGGAGTACGATACGATTTTACAGTATTTGGCAAAAAATACCTGAATCTGTAAAATTTAGACGGAATCACGGTGTTTTACTTCGTCAAGCTGTTCAGCTGTTGAGATTACGGTGAAAATCACGGATTCAAATATAACTGACTTAGTTTGTTATTGCGACTTGCAGTTGTTTTTCGGTGCATTTTCTTTGAAATGTCGCAATTTTAAACAACAATGTAGTAATTAATGTTCATAAAAAAAACCTACGCAAATAAACTCCTTGCCTTTTCAATGAGCCAAACCTTGTATCATTTTTTTTTGTGTTGAAAATATGAATTACCACAAAAAATATTCAAACCGTGATAACTTTTTTGTTTTCGTTATTTTTGCACCATTTTTTAGTCCTAAAAACTCTTTCATTCTAAAAATCTATGTCGATATTGATCATTGAACATCTGGTTTTGAAGATATTCTGATGTTCCTAGTGGTAACTATTTTGTTCAATCAATTTATCTAAAAAAATGAAATATGGGCTAGTAATTTCGGGTAATAAGAAGCATCACTGATAAAATCATACAAATTGGTTGAGTTTTCTCCAGAAAACCTGAAGATTACAAAATGATGTTTTTTTAAGTTTTTAGATCTCAATATGGCCACAGTGGTACAACAAATATAAATGCTCGTTTCTCAAAAACGGTTGCACCAAATCGTTCCAGTTTTTCACAAGAGACTCCTGTCAAAGTTTTGTTAGGAAAAGCAAAAAAAAAAAAAAAAACAATCATGAGAAAAAAAATATGTGGCATGAGATATTTAGGTGGGTTGTGGCTACGCGTCGGTCCCCCAAGGAATTTTGGAATATCTTTGGATCTTGATGACCAATGACCAAAATCAGCAAAGATTCTAAGGTAAAAGAGTTTTTTTTTTGCAAAATAATAAATGGCGCAAACATATCGCAAAAAATCGTTTCTTGTTGTTCAAAAATGATGCTGCTAGTGGAAGGTGGCGATTACACGAGAGATATGACGCCAAACTTTTCGGGAGAAGATAAAGCCATAAAATTTGATTTAGTTAATTAAGACCTAAAATTTGCAATTCATATGATTCTAAAAATAAAAATCAAAGTTCGAATCCCGATTTATTGGACAAGTTTAGTTAGAAAATGGTTCCCAATGGAAAAGAAAAAAGGAGTCTTATAGAATATCTTTCTCTTATAAAATTGCTAAACATAATCCGTTGATAATTTTATCATATTCTAAGGTTCTAAGAGGTTCTAAGAGATCTCCTTTATTGTGATTCCCAGGAAAAAAACCTATAGTCTAATCTCTGTCAAAATTTGAAGAAAAACATGAATTGAAATAAGAGTTAAAAAAAATCTGAGGGATAAACTTCATTATTTTTTGAGGTTCTGGCAGGAAAGTCTGAATTTTGCTGTATAGAATTTTCTAAATAATCTGACTTAAAAATTAAAATATTTGTTAAATTAGTTACCGTCAACTTTTACTTAATATCATGAAATAAAAAAGTTTGAAAATATAAATCCCTGCCAGGCTGCTAAAATATGTTACAAAAAAACCGCGATTCTTAAAATATATCACAATATAAGATATAATTATTTTATCTTTTCAACATAATTTCGTTTGAAAATCTTTATAAATGCCTTTGGGAAATTTTAATTCACAAACTGCTCCAAGAATTTGTCATTGAACTTAAAAAAATAAATAAATAACAAGAATTCTTACAGACAGTCTATCAGAAGTTCTTCCTAGATGTCTGGGACAAAATTGAAAATTTGATAAGAAATTCTTTCTAATATTCCTCCATTATTTAAAAAAATCACTAAAAATTGCTCATACCCTTTGCAGTATCGGGTGCCAATGTCAAAGTTCCAAATTTTGCTAACTTCGTCATCGTTCGATCTATTCCGATACCATTAGACAAAAAATAAGAAGTTATATTTTGTAGAGCAGCATTTGGGAAAATATGATCAAAAACTTCAAAATTTTGTCCTCAAAATTTAAACTTTGCCTTCAACGGAGTAGTGTGTGGTCTTTCGATTGGGTTGCAGGTTCCTGTAGGACGAGTGGTGGGATCAAGACATATAGTGTTCGGTTCGCGTTCATTGGGCGCAAAAAGATTCGTGTTCAGCCGAGGATGGATTAGCAACTGGTGAGCCCGTTTCATGCCTATGATTATAAGTATAAGTGTAACAATAAAAATGAGTATACTCATTTGTATTGTTACATCGCTACGTTTATGTTATTTTCAAAGAAAACTTTGGATGGTTCGTCACTGGAAGTGTCGACATAAACCCTTGTTTATGTTTCATACCATTTTAAATACACATACCTTTTTGTTTTCGTCATTACCAAAAATAACGTTTGAATAGTTCGACATTATTATTATGGGCTTTTTTTTACGTTCTATCAATATATTTTTACCGCGAAACAAAAATGCAGAACTAGCTTTAAGTGAGAATCGTATTTTCCCTTCATGTACATGGATCGCATCATCGACCAAAGGTGACTTCCAGGTCTTTTTCCTCTTTCACAAATTACACCCTTCTCGTGATGATTGTGGAGGTGCAGAAGTATTCTCTGTCTCTAGAAGCAACGATCATTACACAATAACATTTTTCCCCTCCACAGCTGACTGTAAAGACTTGGCCGACGCCGTGATTGATCGATAATATGAGAACTTCTAAAATGTGCACTACGAGAATAAGTGGGCAGTCTCATCCCTTAACAGCGCGGTGGTTCTGACAGCGATAAACCGCGCGACGACTGGAAGGATAATCATTGGAATTAAAGTGCAGTTCTCATCAATCACGGAGTACAGCGTGGCCCGTCTGGTCCCGGAAAAACGGGAAAGGCGGGAATTTGAATTCATCGGGAAAATACGGGAAAACTCTGGAATATGAGGTTGTCACACGGGAAAATCACGAACATCTTCAAGCTCTAAATCTACGAACCAAAAGTTGAAGAACATTGATATAGTTGATGATATTGCCATTAAGCACTTGTAATCTTGGACAAACAACATTTAAACATAAATGATTTAACTTCTTGCAGAAAAAGTCTACTTTCCTACATTATACTTCTTAGAAAAGTTTCACTTTTCTCATTGGTTGCAATATACTTTATGATTTTTTTTTCTTAATATCAGGGCTTGAATTTTTCTCTAAATAATCAGACTAAAAGTTTTGTATGAGTTTTAAAACTTTTTGCAGAATGTTAAATTACACAAAACCATTGAATTCATTTTTTCTTTATTTTAGATCAAAAAATCCAAAACTTCTTGATAACAATGCTTTATTTATAAGAGCTTCTAATGTATCATTAGTTATCTAATCCATTAAAATTAAATAAGTAAGATGAGATACATTCTTCAACATGTGTGGCTTTGTTACATCCTTACCTTAAACTTATTCAGCTTAGTGAACTTTGAAGAAACAAATTCGAGGGATTAGGAATTGAAATACTTTCAAATAGGGTAGCAAGATACACTGAAGGGGCATATCCATACAAATGAAAATGGAATGGTGTATGTATGTCATGAGTTGGCTTGAGCATGAGGTGATTGATTTGAACAACTCTTTCAGTTCTGTTTTTTCTCAACGGCTTCGACGTGATTGTGTCGAACAATGTTCTGGAAAGTTCTCCAAAAAAGATGAGAAAACAAAAAATCCAAATTAAACAAAAACTTTGGGATTTTATTTTTCAATGCGTTTACGGCTTATTTGACAATACAACATCTGCCGGGTCAGCTAGTTGTTGATAAATGTGGGCTTGGTAGCTTTTAATACAACCAATCCCTTGTCGAAGTGACTCAAAAGTGTCATGAATATAAATCGTCCTATCGTCAAATTGAGGGAGAAAAAATGATTAACACCATATTAGAGTTTAAAGGTATTTGCTCGCCCCACTATTGATGTTAGTATTTTATTATTTTTTGGCAAAGAGTGAAGTGTTTAAGTTCAATTAGTAGTTATTTTTTCTCTTAAACATACTCTGATAATCCCTCCCCTAAATTTAATAAACAAGTGTAGGGACAATTGAGGGGGCCAGTAAAAGAAATCTAGTTTTAGAAAAGTAGACTTATAAGTTTTTTCAGAAATTTTTTATTCCATTCTAATTGTATGGCAGCCAAAGAAACAAGCCATTCGTCTACGAATAATATTATTTTTCCTACTGGATGGAATAATCACTCAACAATGCCGTTGAAAAGCTTGAAGTAGAATTTTTTAGTTTAACAATAATACTCGGTTCGACGAGTCTCATTGCAAACACCTGAAGGGAGCTGAGTATTTTCTATTAGAAAATGTCTGACAAACATAATTTTATCAGATTATTTGATATTAAAAAATAAAATACTCACTCGACGAAAAGCCACAAATAATTTCATAATTGATAATAAGTGTATTTCATAACACTGTTTCATACGTTTGTTCTTTTTTGTGGACACTTTGTTTGAGTTGTGAAATTTCCATACAAAAAGAAACATTTGTTTTTATTCGTATTTTTTTTATTATTCTGCAGCCTTTGCTAAATGATTCTACCCCATTTCCCAAAATACCACTACCCCGAATGCCGTCACCTTAAATTCCATATTCCGAAGGATCCATTACCCAAATTCTATTATCTTCTTTATTAGTATCATTCCAAACATTACATTCATTTCTTATATCTAGGTGTTCTGTGTTATTAGACAACACTATCATCCTAATTTAGTAAAACAAATTTTAGATTTTATTAACATTTTGTTAACAACATAAAACATTTCATTTGCCGTAGCAGTTCAGATTTTTTACAGGTGAGTTGATTTCACCTACTTATAAGAGAAAAAAAACGCTTTAAATATACTTAACCTAACTTAACCTAAACATATAACGCATTAATCGTGGCAATTGAAGATTGTAACGATTTTTGCCTGAAATTATTTATTATTTTATTTGACATTTGTTCCAATGTTTCAACATTGGATATTCTATGTAACTCATTGGTACTATACCAAGGAGGAAGCCTCAGAATCATTTTCAACATTTTATTTTGAATTCTCTACAGAGCTTTCTTCCTGGTATTACAACAGCTAGTCCATATTGGTACAGCATACAACATGGCTGGCCTGAAAATTAGTATGAAGATCAAAAGCTTGTTCTTAAGACAAAGTTTTGATTTTCTATTAATAAGGGGATAGAGACATTTTACATATTTATTACATTTGGCTTGAATGCCCTTAATGTGATTTTGGAAAGTTAAATTCTTATCAAGCTTGAGCCCTAGATACTTAACTTCATCTGACCAATTTATTGGAATCCCTCTCATCGTGACAACATGTCTACTAGAAGGTTTTAAATAAAGAGCTTTTGGTTTATGTGGGAAGATGACACGCAGGCTTCGACCTTTTGCGGAGAGGCCTGTGTCATCCGCAAACAAAGATTTTTGACATCCCTGAGGTAACTCAGGTAAGTCAGATGTGAAAATATTGTATAATATTGGTCCCAAAATGCTGCCTTGAGGACCACAAGCTCTTACAGGAAGTCTTTTAGAGCTGGAGTTCTGATAATTAACCTGAAGTGTACGATTTGACAGATAACTTTGAATTATTCTAACAATGTATGTTGGAAAATTAATGTTTTTTAATTTTACAATCAAACCTGCATGCCAAACACTGTCGAATGCTTTTTCTATGTCTAGAAGAGCAAGACCAGTAGAATAGCCTTCAGATTTGTTGGAACGGATCAAATTTGTTACACGTAAAAGTTGATGAGTGGTCGAATGTCCATGGCGGAATCCGAACTGTTCATTGGCAAAAATTGAATTTTCGTTGATGTGGGCCATCATTCTGTTCAAAATAACCTTTTCAAAAAGTTTACTGATGGAGGAAAGCAAACTGATTGGTCGATAGCTAGAAGCTTCTGCAGGATTTTTGTCTGGTTTTAAAATTGGAACAACCTTAGTATTTTTTCCATTTATCAGGAAAATATGCTAATTGAAAACATTTGTTAAATATATCTACTAGAAATGATAAGCTACTTTCTGGAAGTTTCTTGATGAGGATGTAGAAAATTCTTTCATCACCAGGAGCTTTCATATTTTTGAATTTTTTAATAATAGTTCTCACTTCTTCCAAATCAGTCTCACAGGCATTTTCGAAAACGTTCTCTTGATTGAGAATATTTTCGAACTCCTGAGTAACTTCATTTTCAATTGGGCTAGTAAGTCCTAAATTAAAATTGTGCGCACTTTCAAACTGCATAGCAAGTTTTTGAGCTTTTTCGCAATTAGTTAGTAATAATTTGTTTTCCTCTTTCAATGCCGGTATTGGCTTCTGAGGTTTTTTCAAGATTTTAGATAATTTCCAAAAGGGCTTAGAGCCAGGGTTCAATTCAGAAATTTTATTTTCAAAATTTTTGTTTCTTAATTGAGCAAAACGTTTCTTGATTTCTTTCTGCAAATCCTGCCATATAATTTTCATAGCAGGATCGCGAGTGCGTTGAAATTGCCTTCTCCTCACGTTTTTAAGACGGATCAAGAGTTTAAGATCATCGTCTATAATCACGGATTCAAATTTTACTTCACATTTTGGAATTGCAATGCTTCTTGCTTCAACAATGGAATTTGTTAAAGTTTCAAGAACATTGTCAATATCAAGTTTAGTTTTCAAAGAAATGTTAACATCAAGATTAGAGTCAACATACGTTTTATATATATTCCAGTCGGCTCGTAAATAATTGAAAGTGGAGCTGATAGGATTTAGAATCGCTTCTTGGGATATTTGACATGTAACAGGGACATGATCAGAATCAAAATCAGCATGAGTAACTAATTGGCTACAAAGATGACTAGAGTCGATTAGGACCAAGTCAATCGTAGATGGATTTCTAGAAGAGGAAAAACAGGTTGGGCTATCAGGGTATTGAATTGAGAAATATCCTGAAGAGCACTCATCAAATAAAATTCTGCCGTTGGAATTACTTTGAGAATTATTCCATGACCGATGTTTGGCATTAAAGTCACCAATGAATTCTATTATCGCGGTATAATGTCATTCGAAGTAATCGAACATTCTGGGTAATGGTACATTTGGGGTACACAGAAAGAAAAATCCATGTAAATTTCAGCATAAAATCATGCACATATAGCCCAAATGACATTTTAGATTCTAATTGGCTTTATTTATTTTTATGATAGTTTTGTCATAGATTTGCATATTCTTCAAGATTTAATAGTGATTTTCGGCCAATAGAAATGATCTTGAACCGTTTTTCGTTTTAAATACTTCTTCAAGAACACTTCGGATGCATCACATAAAACTTCATTTTCAATAAGAACAAGTGACCTTGACAACAGTTTTATGAAACTTTCGTACTTATCTGTAAGAACGCGCTCAAGCGAGAGTAAGAACTCTTGGCCGAGAACATCATAAATTTCTCTCCCATCAATCAACGCACTAATATGTACATTGTTGATTGTAGTATGTATTATAAATCCTATCGTTTACGGGCGCGCCTTGCGTGGATTTTCGATCTGTTCTTTACGGAAGTCGTTGTTGAACTCACGGCGCACATCTTACTAATAACTCAAACAACCAATTCTAGTGCTCTTTCTCCCCTTGGCCATGATACAGGAGCGGAACTGGACCACTGGACACGTCCTTGCAAGGTTGACTTCTGGATGTGGTTAAATGTCCGATTGCTTTCCCTGCTCAACATCTGGGCCATATTAAGAAGTTATCCACAGCTGGAAATACTTACCTTCAGTCGTTTTTTAGCTTTAAATTTCATGCCGTAACAAAATCTAGCATGAACGATTTTCTCCAAAAACGAAAAGTGTAAATAAACAAGGTGTAAGAGAATAATAACATTAACTTTGCTACTTGGGAGGGAATGCCAGATTTGTCGCAAATTTACTTCACACATTGTGTAAAATGACATCAAAATCATGTAAATTTATGCGAACTGTCGCGTAATCGGTTAGAGTCCATGTTACATTACACGATATATAGCGGAACCTTACATGATGTTATTGTAATTTTACACGATGTGACGTGTAAATTTGTGACAAATCTGGCATTCCGTTCATGTGCTATTAGCTCAATAAAATTGAATTCATGTGCAATGTCTATCATGGATTAAAAATTACGAACTGTACGATCACCAACGCTCACGTTCATGAATTGGATCTGCATCTGCATTGCAGATATAACCTGTTTGGAGCATATGTTCTGAATTGAAGGGTCATAATCATAATTAATCTTAAATAATAGTCAATATGAACAAAACAATCATATTCTCTTGGAAAACTCGTTGAATCAGGGAAAACTGCAATCCTTCAACATCAGTTTCCCAGGAAATAAATCCCACGTCTGTACCCTCTTGCATCAATATCTCATCCAAGGGTGGTGCATCGAATTTTTGTACGGATTCCTCCACACTCATCGTGTTCTCTTCTCGGCACACAGTAACAAGGTACTTCAATTTATTTATGTTTGCTCAATCTGAACCGAGCAACAACTCTTCAACTCTTTCCCGTCTCCCAACCCAACCATCCAAACCGAATGACTAGCTGACTGACTGACTGATTGTAGTGCCACGGTTGCACATGTTCGACGAGAGACCGCCGCCACCACCTACCTCCCTTCACTTCCGCTTTCGATAGACGGAAACGGAAGTGCTAGAGCTAGGTAGCTGCGATTCCAACAAACGAGAGAATAAAATAAAACGCAAAACTGGCAAACCAGCAGGGCAGCACTTCGAAAGTGGATGAACTTTTTTTTTTTGAATTGCAGTGCAACAAGGTTAAAGGGAAAGGCTACTAGTTCGCTCTTAAACTACGAATTAAGGGCCGATTTCTTCACCTTCGCTTAGACCTTAAACCTGGTTTAATCGTATGGGTAAACGTGGCTTACGACTTAAGCGAAGGTGAAGTAATCGGCCCTAAGACTCTTAAGCAGGGTTCAGTTTTAGGAGAATTCACTACTCCAAGTCTTACCCAGGTAAAACCAAGTTGTACATAGGGCCAACGCTTATAAATATACGGGTAATGTAGAGCTATTAAAAATATTATAAGCAAAGACAGCAAATTCATCTTCTTCTAACTGGTTTGCGGAGATTGACTCGCAATAAGTCAAAATTGTTTGTCATTGGTAACATCAATGTTAAACATCACTCATGGAATAATTCACAAAGTAATTCTAGCAGCAGAATTTAATTTGATGAATGCCCTTCATGATATTTCTCAATTCAGTACCCTGATAGCTTTACTTGTTTTCCCTTTATGGAACCCCTTCCACGATTGATTGGGTCTTACCGACTCTAGTCATCTTTGTAGCCAACTGGTTACTCACGCTTATTTTGATTCTGATCATGTGCCTGTTACATTTCAAATATCCCATGAAGCGATTTTCAATCCTATTAGCTCCACTTTCAATTATTTACTAGCCGACCGCAATAAATATGATACATACAACGTTTGTAATCTTGATGTTAATATTTCGTATTGACAAAATGTTACTAATAGTTTACATTAGTTTTACCAAATTAAGATGGCAGTGTTGCATAACACAGAACACAAAAATAAGAAATGTATGTAATGTTTAAGATAATTATTAGGAATTCAAAAAAGGCTCATTAACATTACATCATCCTTATATTAAAACTTTGGCCCAATAAGGCATATTAGTTACCTGGGTAGTGGTTGTAATCTTTTCATCCGCAAGAAAGATAGCATGCGACATTGAAAAGTGAATTATTCAATATTTTTTCCTCATTCGCCCGAGTCGAGAGTGCATCCCGAGTTTGAGTTTTTTTTATCCATCATGACCATCTTATCCGCCATCAATCTCAGCTTCCGCCAACAACAGCAACAACGGCTCTTCTCGAGGAAAGACGATGCAGCTTGTGAGTGCGGGTGGATCAGAGCAGGAATAGCCAATGTTGTTAGAAGAAATTTCTCAAATGAGATTTCCACTCGGTCGTTCTTCGATGCACTTTTTCACCCACACTGCACTGACTGCTGTCTGGTCTGCAGGAGAGCGAAGAAAACTCGAATCGAGAAGTTCATCGGTTGTAAATTGATTGGAAGAAAAATATAAATAAATGTCAATTACAGAACCGTGCAAGCGTGGCCAGAGAACGCTGGGCAATTGCACTGCTGGCTGTTGGGATTCTGTGGAAGTGGAAAAGGGTTGCATTATTGCTGGCTGGTTCGACAATCTGGTCTTGGGTTCAACAAAAGCGTATGCAGGGGCTAACTCTTTGGGCTACTAGATGTTTTGTGTTTTGTTTGTTACCTTATTTTTATTTAACTTACTAGTTGTCTTTATGGTGGAAATTATGATCAAAAGAGACAGAGTCGAAAATATTGTCGAGCACTTCCAAACCCCAAAGATTTTCAATGTTCATTTGGTGAGTAAATGGAGACTTGAGCAAACTTGGCTTGGGGACCTTGTGCTTGCGACTATTTTATTCTCTTCGTCAGGAGGATTTTGTTTTGGCCAAATAAATTGAATTTCTACTACATATGAGATGCGGTTTCACTAAACATTTTGAGGTTTATTAAAACCTGCATGACAAAGTGTAGAACTGCCGAAAATAGCATATCAGCATACGTTATCCTATTAATCCTTGATGTATCATGTTGCCCTCGACAACCAAATCAAGGAGAGTCGTAATGACGTAAATTTAATCTAATCTTCTTCTTCTTTTTGGCGTTACGTCCCCACTGGGACAGAGCCTGCTTCTGAGCTTAGTGTTCTTATGAGCACTTCCACAGTTATTAACTGAGAGCTTACTAAGCCAATGACCATTTTTGCATGCGTATATCGTGTGGCAGGTACGAAGATACTCTATGCCCTCGGAAGTCGAGAAAATTGATAACCCGAAAAGATCCTCGACCGGTGGAATTCGAACCCACGACCCTCAGCTTGGTCTTGCTGAATAGCTGCGCGTTTACCGCTACGGCTATCTGGGCCCCTAATCTAATAATCACAGCTATTCACGTAGGTATTTGAGAACTTTTTTTTCGCTTAGATGGTATTTCAGCTCCAAAAACGACCCATTAGAGACTAAGGTTGGTGAAGTTGATAACCCAGGTAACCAAAAGTTGCAACGTCAAAACTCGTTTATATATTATTTACCTTACCAGTCAGGCTAAGGCCTGAGCGCATGGGTGTAGCCAAAGGGGTGCAGGAGAGGGTCGTTGCTCCTCCATTGCCGACGGATAAAAAATCAAAATCAACTAGTTTGCTACGAAGGATAATATGTGGTTTTAATTTTCCAAAGACTGTTTTCAGCATTCATATCAGTAAAAATTGCGTATCTATTGAATAATAAGTAATAAATCTATGACTCCTTTTCAAAATCAGACTGTCAAAGATCCTTCCAGAAATCATTCAGAGAATTTGGCTTTGCCCTTCCTAGCCGATGAAAACAAAATTTTCCACGGATAGAAAGATGCCAATTTCGAAGAAGATGCCTTCAGCATTCATATTAAAAAAAATGCGTTCTGATTGACTTCTTGAAGAATTCTTCAACTTCACCAAACAATTAGACTTCTTTAATGAATGTTTGCCCTATACTGGCATTAACCAGATTTTGCTGGTATGTCTGAAACATAGTTTTTTTGAGAACTTGTAATCAGAAGACACAGTGTGTTTGTTTGACAAATTGAGACATGAATTTGCGAAAAAATACGCGTTCTAGTGAGACTCGAACTCACGACTCCGTGTACGCTAGACCGGCGCTTTAACCAACTAAGCTACAGAACACCTTATGATTCTGCGGAATAGAAAGCCAAACTAAATCCGAGTACTAACTATAAACGCATCTCTTTTCGCAAATCCATGTCTCTTTCGGACTTAGATGCCAAACCCCCAACACGCTCACGTTTGTATCTCCCGATCGCAAGTGAGAGCGAATTGTTTATGGATACTGAGTTCTTACGCTCTACAGCCGCATACCTCCTGGCGCAGTTGGTCGTAGAGCGTGCGACCGCACTGAGAGCTCAACGCATACTGAATTTCGTGCCGGCAAGTATTCGGCTTATAGGTATGCGGCTGTAGAGCGTAAGAACTCAGTATCAATTTGTCAATTTGTCAAACAAATACACTGTGTCTTCTGATTACAAGTTCTCAAAAAAACCAATTAGACTTCTGTTCAAGATCTCGCCAGATACCATTTGACGATTCTATCAACAGCCTTCACTATATCTTTTTTCAGGTATCAGAACGTCGGCTCGGGTGGCACGTTCCCCTCAAGATGGGAGATTTGTGCCTCGCCTAATTATAGCCTATGTCATCATCTACCCGTTGAAGAATAAGGAATATGGAAAGGAGAAAAAGGAAGGAAAGGAAAAGGAAGCGGGTGGAAGAAAAGTCCTACGAAAGAACAAATGAAAAACGGTTGACCGCAAGAGAGCATAAAGCTCATAAAGCCTCCTAGAGACCAATGATTTTCCAAAAGAAAGCTAAAGCAGACATAGTCTGCGATGACATACTATTAGGTGTATGGAAACTTCAAAGGTAAAAGCAAATGGTTAGTCTACAACCGAAGAAAGCTAAATGTATGGAACTAACCCATACATTTTAGCTAAAAAATTGATGGAAGACTTACCAAACGCCAGGGTATTAAATTAATGATGGGTTTTGGCAGACGATTTCTGCTGGTTTTGCTGATAAATTTTAGCAAACACCTTGTCAAACGCGTAGTTTAGACGAAATTGGATTTTCTCCAAAATTTGTAAGGAATCGTTGTCAATACAACAGATCACCAATTGATCTCCAGCAGAAGTCAACTTTGTTCTGACAATCCGCCAACGATCAATTGGAATGGAAGAATTCTGATATATACGTCGCAAAATATCAGCATCCTTCAAAAGTTCCCTAGCATCCCAGGGAATGATCATGCTAATTTTTGGTTGATGCAATGAATACGGTTCAATTTTGAACTGGAAATCACCAGCTTTCTCATTTATTGACCCAAGTATCAGTTTAAGCCAATCACAACTTTCTTCATTGTCCGGCGCAAACCAAACAACTCCAAATCTGAGACCGACTCCACTGAAACTAGGGACAAGAGAGCTAGCTGCTGATGAATAGAGACCGGTGTTTAAGTTTCGGATCAAAGCGTCTTTTAACGCATTGGTGAATTGTCCATTTTCGAGACGAACTTGAATACGGAGCTTATCACTGTTTGATGCTCTTTCATTTGCAGAAGAACCTGCTTGAAGAGACTTTGAAGGCAAATCTTTCTTTTCTGAAGACTTAGTTATCGTCTTCTGGTTGAATTTTGCAGTTTTGTTAGGCTCTGATATTAAATCAGAACACAAATCACTCACGGCTGTAAAGGGACTTGTTTGTCCCCAAACACGGAAGGTGTATCCTTACTGGAACGCAAATCACCAACATCAGCACCCTGCATACCTTCAGTTGCTGGATAGTAATTTGCGGCCATTGTAAAAAATGGTAAGAGATGGATGACGGGGATCTGATCTCGATGATGTCTAAAACCGAAAAGAGTGTGCAGGCAGCTTCACAACTCCGAAAAGCCTATTGCTCAGTTTCAACACTACGATATTTGAACAATATGCGTTAGTTGCACTGTGTGCATGAGAAGCAAATGTGTGAATACAAAATAACTCAGGAGATAAATCTAAGGCTGTGTGGGAATGAGCGCTACGCTCTTGTTAAATGATTTTTGATCGGTCTTAAATGACGTAACGGCTAAAATTTATGATGAAATTTAAATGCAATTGTGAAAATGACTAAATATGCAATACAATATTTTGTTTAACATAAAAAAAACTATTTTTATGGCCGTTCATTTTAGAACGATCAACAAATCACTCTGAAACGCGACCAAGTCGAGTATCTAATAGCAAAAGAAAATTGCACAAACCAGTTGGTGTAACCCAACCTGAACCATACAAGCAAGAAAAGATGTGTGAGAGATGTTCTGATGTCCAGATCACAATCTAACACATCTCGGAATCTCTTAAGAGAAAGAACGACTACATCGTTATAAGGAAAAAAAATACTACAGTATCACTGCTGAAAGCTTTTGGATAATCAGCAGCGACACAAATGTACAGGAGAGCTCTAAAAGCATCACTGTATCAGGGTAAACGTGTGATACAAAAATAGTCACAGTTGACTGATAGTAACTCAGCAAGTTAATGAGCACACAATACAGATCAAGTCACACGGAAAATAAATTCCTAGATTAAATTGTACATGCAATACTTACGACACCACCACATGCATTTTGAAATGTGATGGTGTATTTGACGACCATATTAAAATGGTAATATATAATTAGGAAGCATTTCACTACACAATTTCTCAGCTAAATATTGCCCGTTCTTTAGCACTACACTTATTCTAGATACCATGAAGTATCTTAATCACTGTCGCTCTAAAACAACGGGAATGAGCGATTTAATCGCAGAAAATCGCATTAAAACGACCGAGCTTCAGTGAAGCACCCACTACTTTTCAAAATCAGACTGTCAAAGATCCTTCAAGAAATCATTCAGAGAATTTGGCTTTGCCCTTCCTAGCCGATGAAAACAAAATTTTCCACGGATAGAAAGATGCCAATTTCGAAGAAGATGCCTTCAGCATTCATATTAAAAAAAATGCGTTCTGATTGACTTCTTGAAGAATTCTTCAACTTCACCAAACAATTAGACTTCTGTTCAAGATCTTGCCAGATACCATTTGACGATTCTATCAACAGCCTTCACTATATCTTGAATGTAATATGTAAACAATATATTATGGAATTGAAAAGATACTCCAAGTTATATTTGAACAATTTTTCCCAGAATTCATCGAAGAACATGTCAAAAATATTCGATAAGGGATACATCCACATATATAGGACTAAACAAGTAACTCTATGAAGGCGTGAGTTAATTTTCATATTAAAACTATATTAGGACTTTCGGTAGTGCTTCGTGATGCCCAAGCACGACAGTTTGGTTTTGCGTCGTCCGATAGATTTGGCTCACGGTTTCGCGCGTGTTTTCGTTGCCGGAGAATTTATTTTCTGTTTTGGGAAGCACAAGCAAGACGGTTTGTTTTCGGGACGCCAAGAAGTTTTGCTGTCAGTGTCAGTTTTGTGTTCTGTCGAGGATGGATTACCAACTGGTGAGTTCGTTTCATGCTTGCCATAACACATATTTTCTTGAAAGCGTAACTTTTAAGTAATTTTAAAACAAACTTTGTATGGTTCGTCACTATAAGTGTCGGCATTATGCTTTTTTCTTATACAATTTCAATATACAAATATTTGTCTCTTTTTGACATTATTAAAAATTATCTTTTGAATTGTTCGACATTGTGAATGTCGACGTATTTTTTAAAACTTCTACCATATCGAGACAAAATGCACAGTAATACTCATATGTAATTTTCAAACAAACTATGTATAGTTCGTCACTACAAGTGTCGGCATTATTCCTGTTTCATATAATTTAAAATATATACATGTAATTTTCAGTTTTCGTCATTAATAAAAACATCTTTTGAATTGTTCGACATTATAGATGTTGACGTATTTTTTAAAGCTTCTACCAAAAACTTCTCGAAACAAAAATACAACACTAGCTTTAAATATAAGTCGTATATTTCCCCCTTGTCCATGGATCGCATCACCGACCAGAGGTGACTCCCAGATCTTTTTCTCTCTCACTAATAAACACCCTTCCCGTGGTGATTGCGGAGATGCAGAGGTATTCTCGGTCTCTAGAAGCAACAATCATTACACCCTAACATTCCTTCCCCATCCCAACTGACTGTAAGGACTTGGCCGGCGCCGTTATTGATCAATAATATTAGATCTGCTAAAATTGCACTTCGAGAGTAAGCGGAAACTCCCATCCCTTATTCATTTGGATCGTAGTGCAATTCTTACCAGTTCCGATCAATCACGGAGTAGAAACCATTGACATGTACAGTCAGTCTATGCTATGCTATGCTATAAATGAATTCAAAAGAAATATTTTGAAGCCATCTTTTGGATACTTATTGTTTGTTGAACTCTTAAAAAAATATAAGGTGGAATTCAGAAAAAAAACATTGGTTTAGCTTATGGAGGAATTCTTTACAAATTTGGTGTGGAACTTTTGAACTCATGTCATCTGTTTTTCACGCAATCAATTCGATAAATTACTTAAGGAGTTTCTGGAACAACTTCTTGAAGGCTACAAATTACCTTCCGTACCTACTGTAGACAATTTCCGGTGGAATTTATATCTGATTCTTTGGAGGAATATTTTCGAAATGCTTGGGAAAGTTTGGAGTCATTTCTATAAGAAATGCATGTAAAATCTATTTTAGGCAATACTTAGATGAATTTTAACTTGTATCCCGAGGGATTACTGCCGTTCAATGGGATTTTTAACAATCGAATATTCTAGCGTTTTCATTCCGGAACTTTTTAAGATGTCAATGGACCCATTACTCAGATAAAAAATAAACCAAAATACGTTTTGAACTCCACTTTGCTAACTGTGAAAGGAAAAGGATGTGGATGACTTTCAAGGTTCAACATTTTATGCAAAAAGTATATGTTTAATGATCGCCCCCTTGTGAACGAAATCCTGGCTACGACCATCCCTGAGTAGCCTCTGCTGGACGTAGGGAACGTCTCCATTCGACTCGGTCTCTGGCTACTCATCGCCAGCCACGCATTCGGCGAAGGTTCCGCAGATAGTGCTCAACTTGATCGACCCATATTGCTCGCTGCACACCACGTCGTCTTGTGCCGGTTAGATTGTTTTCAAGAACCATTTTCACCAGGTTGTTATCCGAAATTCTGGTGGTATGCCCGGCGAGGTAGATGATGGTTGGTTCTCTCAGCAGCTGTTGCAATTCATGGTCCATCCGCCTTTTCCACCATCCGTCTTCCATCTGCATTCCGCCGTATGATTCTACTCCATTACCCCGATTGACATCACCCCGAATGCCATCACCCAGAATTCCATATCCCCAAATGACTCATTACCCCGAATCACGAAATCACGGGGCAATGTCATTCAAGATAATTGTACATTGGGGGAATAAGCATTCGGGGTGACGAAATTCGGGGGAATGACATATTCGAGATAGTGGCACTCGGGGTGATGGCATTCGGGGTAATGGGGTAGAATCCAAAGAGTTCTGCGGAGTCCAAAGTAGGCACGATTTCCAGCTGGTGTCGTTGTCGGCGGTCACCAGTGAGCCCAAGTACACGAATTCTTCGACAACCTTGATTTCATCACCGTCAATATTTATTTATTTGTAGACCATTCTAAATTACATTGTGTTCTTAATATCTATGTGTTTATATACTATAAATTTGTTGAGTATACTCGATTTATAATACATTCCTCAGTTACTATTGTTTTGTATATCAAAAAAGTATTTTTTCAGTTTTTTTTCGAGACATGTTAACATCAATCATTTCACAATGCTGATTATATATAGTCATCATCTGATTCAACGGACTAAATTTAGCGTAGTTCGTGCGATGATGACCTACTGTGAACAAGTAACGATTGCGCAAGTGACGAGTAGGAGTATAAAAATTCAGTTTTGAAAGTATATCAGCAGAATCAATGCGCTGTGAAACAATATCGTTAACAAAAGAAACCATAGCATAATCACGACGCACTTTCAGTGATTTCATATTGATAAGCATGCATCGTGATTCATATGATGGTAGAGGAAGTACTGACCAGCCTAAATTACGTAGTGCGTATAATAAAAACTGCTTTTGTATCGATTCTATACGTTCTTCATGTTTTTTTTTTTCTATCTTTATTAACGAGATTTTTAGCCCTGGGCTAGTTCATCTCGGGACCAACGGCTTTACTTCCCTTCCGAAGGAAGTCGTCACTGAAATTTTTAGTGACTATCTCGGGGATGGGATTCGATCCCAGGTCCTCGGCGTGAGAGGCGTGTGTTCTAACCACTACACCAGGTCCGTCCCCCACGTTCTTCATGTTTTTTTTTTTGTGTAAGGTGACCAAACAATACTACAATATTCTAATATTGATCTTACATACGCAACATAAAGTATTTTTAATGTGTAAGGATCACGAAAGTGTTGACCAAATCGTTTTATGAAATTGAGCATATTTCCTGCTCTATGAATTATTGCATTATAGTGATCTACAAATGATAGTTTTGAGTCTAAGATAACTCATAAGTCTCTTATTTTATCACATTTTTTTACATGTTCGTTCCCTAAAACAATAGACATAGGGTAGGTGTACCAGTTATGGACATAGTGATTCCCTATTTCGCCATACGTGATAACTTTAATGTCTTTAAATTTTGAAAATTTTTGTGTGTTGTACGAGTTAGATTTAAGATATATCTTGATGCTAAAACATTCAAAAAGATTTAAAATGTGAAAATTGTCAAAATATCACATATGACCAAATAGGGAACCACTATGGCCATAACTGGTACACTTTCCCTATTTGGTGTGGTTCGTTTCCTGCTTTAACTTATGAGGTTACATTTTTTTTTATATTCAATTCCAATAAACTTTTGCAGCACCACGTGTAGCAAATTTGTATCTCATTCTTAAAAACATTATGATCGTCATCATTCTTTATTTCTAAAAATAGCTTCATGTCGTCAGCATAAATAAGGACCCTCAGTTTGTTTAGAATATAAGAAACGTCATTAACATATAAAATAAAAAGAAGAGGGCCTAAGTGTGAGCCTTGAAATACTCCAGATGTAACATGTATTGGATTTGATCTTTTCCCATTGAATTTTACTATTTGCTGACGGTCGTTTAAATAGGACTTGACCCACGTAAGGAGACTCATTTCAATTCCCATTTTTTCAAGCTTGAAAGTCAACATTGGAATGTCCAGTTTATCAAATGCTTTACTAAAGTCAGTGTAAAGAGCTTCTACGAAGTAACCTTTATCCATTGAACTCAGTGAATAAATTACAAATTCCAGAAGGTTCGTAGTGGTCGAACGAAAAGCCGTATTGAGCGTTTGTTATACGAGTTTTTATTTGGGCAAACATATTTTTGTTTACAATTGACTCGAAAAGTTTAGGAATACATGACATAATAGCAATACCGCGATAATTTCGAATGTCCGATTTCTTACCAGATTTATATATTGGTATGAGGAATGATTTTTTTCCATACCTTTGGAAATTGGCAAGTTTGAAGAGACATATTAAATAACCAAAATAATGGAGTTGTGAGTTCAGTTACTAAGTTTTTTATGAATCCGGGTGGAATTTCATCTGGCCCTGATCCTTTAGTAGCGTCCAAATTTTTAAGACCAAACAAAATGTCTTGAACATTTATAGAACGCCAACATCACTCGGAAAGTCAGCAAAATGTGAAAAGTTAGAATAATCTCGATCGTTTTCCGAAAATGTTGAATAATTTTCTTGAAAAAATTTTGCGAAAAGATTGCAAATATCTTCAGAATTATTTCCTACTTTTTCATCCAAAGTCATTGTTGATGGAAAGTTGCACGATTTGAGTTTAGTTTTAACGTAATTGAAAAAATTCTTTGGACGTGACTTTAATTCATTTTCAGTTTTTATGTTGTACTCGGTAAGTGCTGTAGAAATGGCTATTGAGTTGGTCGCAAATAACCAAATATTTTTCTAAATCGTCTGGTTTTTTATATCTGCTGTAAACTTTGTGAGCTTTTTGTTTTCGATTTTCCAAATTTATGATTTGCTTATTGAATCAAATTGGATTTTTTGAGTTGTGATTCCTTCGTCTCTTCTTAACAGGTACTTCCTCCCTAATGGTTTCCCACAATAAATTGTAAAAGATTTCTATTGCACATTCAATATTATTTTGATTTCTCAAAACAGATTGCCAATTTGCGTTATCTAATTTCAGTCTAATATTAGTATAATTGGCTCTACTATAATCGAAAATATTCTCATACACATATTCGTGAGGAGTATGATTAATATGCATAAACATAGAATATTCTATTGCCGTGTGAAACGCTTCATTTTTCCATAATGGTGAAATTGACTCACTTACACAGAAATCTTCATGCATATTTGTCAATAAAAAATCTAGGTAACAGTTTTGATTATTTTTTACGTGATTTATTTGATTAAGGCCTAAGGATGCAGTTTTGTCAAAAATAAATTGCAAAGTTTCATTATCGCCAACAACAGGGAGTAGAATACTCTCGTTTTCAAAATCAGGAATGAAATCTGCATTACGTTGATTGAAATCGCTTTAAATATGCACCTTGTTTTCGGGAGGAAGTTGATTTATGATTTCTTCTGCTATCAGTAAAAAACTCTCGTATGTTGACTTACAAGCCTGATCTGGGGGAAAGTAAACTGATACAAAAATATGAGTTTCATTACCAATATTTGATTTGATCCACACATGCTCAAATTCTTTAAAGTTAGGTGAAGCAATGATTTCAGAACTGAAATTTGATGATATTGCAACGACGACTCCTCCGCCCGATCTTCTTTGTGTCAAAAGTAAGTCACGCTCATTGCGAAATACGTTGTTATTGCTACCAAAAATTTCTTCACTTCTCACATCATCATTCCAACTTGTTTCTGTTCCCAAAATGATTGAGTACGATGAACTTAATATATTTTTATGAATTTCATTAATTTTAAAAGCACTTTTCATGCGATTAAAGTTCTGACAATAGATTAAAATTTCAGTTGGCAATGTTTCAGAAGAAATTATTGGTAGTTCGTTATTTAAGTCTGTTAAACCATATGGTGAATTGTCATTATTATTTGTTACCAAGTGCTGATTAGCTTCACCGGCTTGCATTGAATTATTTTCTGCCTCTAAGGGGTCCGTCAATTCCGTAGAAAACACGAATGCCGGCATGCACCGCATCCTTCACAAGATCCACCAGTTGAAGATCTTTCCGTCGTCCAGTTCGGGGGTGGTACTGCAACGGACTGCCGGGCGCCTCCCTCGCCGGATATGGGTTTAAAACTTCTCCTTTTTTAAACTGTATGGTTGGTCGATAATTTGTTGGCGGTCTAGAGAATTGACGTTTCGCAGCCGCAAGAAGCTCTTTGTCAGGAGGAAGTTGATGACTCCTTTCCTGGCTATTGTTGAAAGTGAAATTTCCGTGATTGTAATTCTGTTGTTTGCTTACTTTGTGATGAATTTTGGATGAGACATTTTTTTTTTATAAAGACAATTTACACCGTCTTCAGCCAAAGGCTGCACAGACTGAACATTACTAACATTAGACAACGGACACATGGAACGACCAGTGGACCAGTGAAGAATTTTTCGTTTGACGAAAAGTTTTCTCCGACTGGGGCAGGAATCGAACCCACACTCCGTAGCGCAATACGCCTAAACGACTGACGCCGCTAACCGCACGGCTACGAAGCCCACCATCAAGCATGGGAAAATTCACTCACCCGCCCGAACGCTACCGATAAAATATCTGCAAAGTATCTGCTGCCACCGAAAGTTCAATGACTGCCGAACGCTACTAGGGTGAGCGCAATCCCGACGAATCGTAATCGATTGAGATAAACCGAAAATGAAAAGATATACTGAGCGGCGAGAGCACCTATCCTCTCTTAAATTGGAGACACGAAAGAACGCGTTCGCCATTCGATCACTGAAAGCTTCCTGCGAAATAGGCCAGGAGAAGTGGATGAACTTGTCATTCATTTTTCTGTCAAATCTCATACAAAATCTACTTTTTCTTTGACAGAAATTCACTCTAGGTGAACCACTTCCCCTGGCCTATGTACAGATTTTGCGTTCACTGAAACATTTCGCCTTGTGTATTACCAGTCAGTGAACGCTCTTCAGCTCTCAAATACGAATGCCACTCGTGCGGAATCGGAATGTAAAGAATCATTCGCTACAGCAATCGGATGCCTTCGGCACAAGGAGTCGGTAGTGAATCATTCTGTTGCCGTTTTTGTCTAACTTGTCGCTCGGCGAACAAGAAGAAAGCGCATTGGAAATTGAAACACTCAGCTTGGTCGGAGAAACGGCAATCTCACTCTTGACCGCTTGTGGATGTGAGCGAGAGAAATGCAATATTCGAGTGAATGTTTCCCATGCTTGCCCACCATTGCCATTTTTATGGCAATGCGGATTAATGTTCACGTTGTTGTTGTTGTTGATGTTGTTCTTATTACAATTTTTGTTAGCGTTCCTGATTCTCCGCTTTCTACGCTTTTTCGCTTTATCGGCCATATTTTGCTGTCTTTTGTGAAAGCTTTTGCGCATGTCATATTGCGTCCAATCGGCTTTCCAAACTTTCCTGTTTCCAAGTAGGCACCATCCTGACACTTCAGCAATTTTATTATTCAATTCGGCTTCCAAACTTGGATATTCTATTGATGGTGGAGCCGACGTATTTTTATTTGTCAATATATTTGCGGACAAAGACTTCAATTCATCGAGGATGTCCAGCCCCACAGCATTGGATTTGCATTCATCGCGCAACTTGCCGCTGTGTCAATTGATAATTGATTTAAATGGCTAATTTCGTCGTTTATGTTGCGCAGGTCAGTAGATATATCGGATGTCACCGTTTTTAGCGTGGAGTACAGTAGTTGCCGTTATTGCGGTATCAAGAAGGCCGGTAATATGATTCTTGATGGCAACGACACTCCCAGCTAAGCTACTGTTTTTATTTATTGCTGCCAGTTCATTTCTAACGCTAGTAAGCAAAATCTCCATACCTTCAAGAGCTTCGTGGACAACATTTGGTTTTTCTTGATGAAGCGAGAGTCTGTGCATCACTTCCGTATTGGCATTCAGCTGTTTTTCGAGAACTTTTTGTTGCTCCAATAGTCCGTGAAAATCCAATTTCGCCTGAATTAGCTCTTGACAGGATTCAAAGCATGATAGTACGTAAGAGTTAACGTCCACTACCTTCCTGTCTCATATGAACTCGATGTGTGGGACATGTCATGTCCTCTATCGCGCCTTTCGCTAATAGCTATCATGTACTTCGTCTTCGACACATTGATGCTCATTCCGTTTCCCCTAGCTTCAGCTCTTGGTCGGATGCCCGTATTACACCTTTTTACCTTAAATATAAGTAGATGAAAAAACCGAATTTAGTACTATACCATTTAATTCCACTAGAGTTTGTATCCTTCGACAGATACGCGTATTTCGACCTCAACTGTAAGGCCATCTTCAGTGTCGTGTACTAGACTCGACTTTAATAAAAATTTGGAGCGTAAAAAAAGGGTGCGTAAGTTCGAATTTTGAGCGTAATAAGCAAAAAAAAGTTTTTTGTCTGTTACCAAGATGTTTTGCGAAGAAGTGTGGTTTATCCGTGGTTCTACTCGAGGGTAACAATAGGGATGACCAGTGTTGTGAAAAACTCAATTTCTCATAATTCACGCTTGAGATTTTTCATGCATGAGTCAATCACGCAACTCAGCAGTCAAAAAATCATGGATGAATCACCTTTTTGACTCATTGTCTCGTATGTCCACGCATACACGGCAATAATTTCTTGTTAGTCTGGTAAAATTATAGTAATCCTCTCTAACGTAAACAACAACATTCGGGTTTCACGAGTTTTTGACGGGTTTTGCAACTGAATATTTTTTTACGGTTTGAGTTGATTGAGTGATTTTACATCAAAATCTCAAACGTAAGATTTGCGAAGCAGATCTCTATTGAGTTTGCTCTGACGGGAGAGCGTATTGATTGAGATTTGAGTGTGAGTCTATCAACACTGGGGATGACGGAAACTTTCGCCTGACGCCATTTCTATTTCTATTTCTATGGTAATGAAAACTTTGTAAAAGTTATGTTTTTCATATTCAACACATCAAGGGGTGTCTATTCATGAAAATTTACAGCGATCAATTAATTGATTTCCCACCTGAGAGCTCCGATCATAATTTCACACCGAACGAGCCGTTCCAAAGCAGCGGTTGGCTCTTACTTGGAAGTTCGCTGTCTACTGCATTCTCGTGCAAATTTGGCTCGGGATTCGTTCATTTTTGGCTCGCGTTCAGTTTAAAATGTACAAGATACGACCGCATGACGTTTACTACGTTAAGTAATTTTCTGCATTTGAATTTAGTCGATTGTCGTAGTTGCAGTCTTCTTTTAGTTCAAACTCTAACCAAATATCGCGGTCGCAACATTTTAGATTTAGAATTGAAGAATAAAAAGAAGAATGTGCGAAGAAGTAGAAATTGGTCTCCTTTTATAGTGCGCTTCCCAACCCACGTGTATGAACGTGTTTGATTGCGTAAGAAAGGGGTCGACATTTTCACAATTTTCGACAGTTTATCGTCAAAAATCAAAAGTTTTCTCCATTTAAGAAAAATGTTGAATAAATTTCCAACCGATTGGTATTCAAAATCTTACATAATTTTGTGACAGTCGCAACATTTTAGATTTTCAATTGATACCCAGTATATTGCCGTAAGACGTAGTTAACGTCAAAAGAGCAAAGAAAGAAGACGTTTTTCTCCAGTATGAGATCATATTGAAAATCAAGGCAATGCCTCGAAAGAGCCCGAGCAAGCGAGTCGGTTTTGTGTTTCGTTTTTTCCTCGATTTGCGCGCGATTTGCCGGGAGTACGGTGTGATTTTGTTTTTTGTCCTTTCTTGGTATGCGCTTTGATCGTTTCCGAGCGGAGTCTGTATGCTGTAAGAGAAGCTGAAAATGAATTGTGGCTGCTCAGTCAAGGATGAAGGATTAATTGGTGAGCTTAGTTCATACTTTTATTTCAAATCTGTAAAATATGTTTGACTGCACATTCAATCCTCACAACGGTGGGGCGTAAATATTATTTTTCAACAGACTATGAATGGTTCATTACTTACCTTTATTTTTGTAATTAAAACAAACTTTGAATGGTTCGACACTATAATAATATCTAATTATGTAACATATCAGCAATTGCGCCATTTGGCAGCAGCTCTAAATGCCGGGAAATGGGGAATGTCGTATATCCGACGATTTTTTACAATTTATCTGTAATTCGGATAAGAAAATGATGAACTACAATAATGTTCAGAAAAGGCAAAAGAACTACGTTTGAATTTTTATGATAAGGTATGAGGTTAAGAATCTCGTGGAACAAAAACTGTAAACAAATGCATGTTTTACTGGTACTTTAATTAACAGAAATCAATTTTATGAGTTCAAAACCATCTGTAATCGGCATACAGTGTTCTCAAAAGTTGTAAAGTACTAATAATACGTTCAACTAGTGGTATTTATTTTGATTTTCGTTTTTCCAAATTCTCGTTAGAATTTGTTGAATCTAAAAAATAGCCAAAAAACACAAATTCGACTTGAGGCACCTCCAAATCTTCACCAAATTGGATGAACATTTGTCTGGTAGTTTGTTTTAGTATTGCAATAAGGACAAGGGGGTGACTGGTTGAATCCCAGACAATTCAATTTTTGTGAAATCGTCTAGTGTATACTTGCAAAAGGCTCACTTTATTCAACAAACTTTGAATGGTTCGCCACTGTCGGCAGTGTCAACATAAGAGTATTCTGTAATGGTCCAGCCAATCGATTTTATTTTTCTTTTCATATGAGTAAAATATGATAACACATGCTTTCGTCCTGAAAGCTGTAGGAATGATGCGTTTAGTTATTTGTTCAACAACCTTGAAAGGTTCGTCACTACAAGTGTCGACATTATTTTCTTCTACTTGGAAATTTTTATATCAGTTCAAAGTATTATATTTACAAGCATGTTTATATCTCACAAATAGTTGTCTATCATGGTCTATTCACTTATCAAAGCGAATCCTGTGACCCAAAAATCTTCCTTATTTACAAACATTTCTCTCAGTAATCTTTGTAAAGATGCAGAGGAAAACACAGTCTCCAAATAGCAAAGGTTACACACTAACATTCCTTCCCCCATTCCCACCTTACTGCAAGGAAGTGGCCGGCACCGTTATTGACCCTGTATAAATAGAGGCACACTGAAGAAGAGAAAAAAACTACTAATTGAACTTCAACACCTCACTGAAGAAGTTTATGGCCAAACCCAGTCGAACTTCTAGTTGATTTTTTGTGCATCTTCACTGACTTCGGTCAATCACGGAGTAGCAACCATTGATATGTGTAGTCAGTCTAACCTAAGCTAAACTAAGCTAAGTATGAAATCATATTGAAAATCATATCAATATTCTACCGACCACACTGAAAGAAAATCATGATTTAAATCCACTTCCTAACTACACCACTGAAGCCTCAAAAGGGTGAATGTTAAGTTGGAACCGGTCAACGAGAATGGTCCTTCTGTCGCCGGTGGTGGGTAAGTAAAGCCCGCAACGCCTCCGCAGGTCGGAGAGCCACAAGGTGAATCGTACATTTTCTCACATTTTATGCTTGTTACTGCAAATTTACTACTTCACAGACGGGCACACGAACTGTGGAAGAGCTTTATAAGTCTCCGTTCTGTTCTGGTAGGTGCAATGTAGGAGCATCGACAACGGCCACTATGATAGAGATCTCCGATAGTAGTCCACATAAAGCAATGGCGAAGGAGATGCTTTTCTCGTTTGATAACGAAGCGAGTAATGAGCACTTTTTTTCTGAAGAGTTCTCATTTGATTTGTGTGTTTTTGGTATTGTGCCTCGGTGTTCACCAATGGGGCAAATGATGTGGTCTAGCTTGTCTTCATAATGGGATAGCCACTGCACTTTTCTGCTCTTTGTGTTGCGGTATGTGATTGGAATCGAATCTTGTTTGCTGTTAATATGATACTGCTAACAATGAAATTCATATGATGACCGTACTGCCCACAAAAGCATAAATGTCCCATATGGATTTTCAAACCAACACCTTTTATCATCGCAACATTCATGTTTTGATATACACTTTACTATGCATATAAACATGTACACACTTTGTTTGAAAATGTTTTGGAAAAATATGACGCTGAGGCAGTCCTATATTGAAAAATAAAGGCATAACAATCTGTATATGAACTTTCAACCCTAATATCCAATGACGTAGGAACAGGAGGGGCCAGGGGGGCCTGCCCCCCTCCAGAATCATCCAGGCCCCCTCCAGAATTTTTGATAATGTTAAAAATAAAAATTAAAATGATAAAAAAAAAATTACCATGAAACAAAATTTTCTAAATCAACGTCCATGACTCTTGTTATTGTCAAAAATCTCTTCAGAAGTAACGTTTTTTTTACGTTGTACAGTGAAAAAATCTCGCTTGTCTTACACATCATTAGCGTGGTAGACCGGCTGTCGATCGATTGGTCACTGTTAGGACTAGCTTCTTGTTTTATGCGCTAAGCGCTACTTTACGAAATCTTTGTTGCAAAAAATACCGTGGTACAAAAAAACGTCAATATACTGGAACTTGGATTCCCACAATTCTTTTTTTTTCTGAATAATCCAAATAACGCTGTTTCAGCATAAAACAGCATATTCAGTGTATTGTGATTCCTCATGTTTTTGTTTTTTTTGGAGGATACCCTGCTCGAGATGTCCGGCGATGATGATTTGTCTTATGAGAATTTACTAAAGAAATCCAAACATAATGTCCCAAAAAAATAATTGAAAAAATAGACACAATTACTAAAGGAATTTCTCAGATAATAAAAAGCGGGAATTTTTGTCAAAAAATAAGGTTTAACTGTTAAGGTATTTCAGCCTAGTTTTCTTCAGATAAATGGCAGAAGTTAAACCTGGTGTGAAAAATGTATTTAACAAAATCAATCATAGTGTTTCTTCCAGCAATAAATTCTCTCTTTGATTTTGATTCATTTTTTTAAATTATTCTCGCATTTCCAACAGATTTGTAGCAAAAAAAAATCAAAAAACTGTTCGATATTCTTTATAGAATTTTAGTATAATAAAATTCCTCAAGGAATATTGAAGGGTGGCTTCAGAACTATTGCAAATCTCTTAGAAATCAGTCAAATAATATTGTGGGACTTGTTCACACTTTCAAAGCGAATTGCTCCTGGAGGACATCCATTTCTTCTATGTCTCCTTTTTATAAGCAAATTTATTCTCGACAATGTTTACGGTTTAACCTAAAAATGTTACTTAATTTTACAAAAGTTCAGTTTTCCCTCGCCATTCCTCCAACAAATATTGATTCTGTCAAACCTTAAACTTAGATATTTCGCCGATAGTTCTATTAAAAATGCACCTGTGAATTTCTTTAAATAGTTTTCTCAAAAATATACTACATTAATTGGAAAGAAAATTGTTGTTTAAATGTCTCTTGCCTTTCAATCATCAGAGGAAATTTGTTGAAAATTCCCAAGAAAATTTTTGCTTTCGAAATAGGCATAAGGGAAAAGGAATCTGTAGAGAAACAAGTAATAAACCGGGGAAGGAGAAAAAGATTTATTGAGATATATTAACCCGTAAAGGCCTGAGTGAAAGCGAAAATACTAAAACCCTCACCCCTCAGCGAAGTCTAAACGGATTCAAATGATTATTTGTCAGTATACTGGCCTACATTTCTAGATTCTAGAAGCGTTCAGAGAAACTCGGAAATACTCCTGTGGCCAGAGTTATTCCGGTGGGTTACTGGGTCAAGTCGTGTGAAAAATGACTATTTTTTTGGGACATGCCAAGTAATCTTTAATTATTTGCAATGGTATCCATTAAAATTTGCATAAATCATTATGATCTGATATTCAACATTATAAATAAAGGGTTTTGGTCCATTTAGAATGTATCGGATGTGGACACTCGGACCTAATGCCCGGAAGAACCGGCTATAGATTTGTTGGATACTAAACCGTTTTATTTCTCGAAAAGTGGAGATCAAACATAATCGTTCACTAAAACGCGTTCCCATAAGCTTGGCACAGATGTTTACATACAAATTGGTTATTTTATCGTAGATTTGAGGGTTCCCGGGACCCGAAATAAACATTTTTAGGATCAACCAAATGCAGGAAACATGGTTATCCAAATCAATCGTTTCTCAAAAGGTTTACACTGATGCGATTTTCTTGAAATTCCTTGATATAGTGGCAACATTATAGCCGATTCCGGAAATTATCTGTGAATTGAAATTTACCTACCTCCAGGGGCACACACGCACAGCACCCTTTTCACCTGACCGGACCCAGCCCGAGTAGCACACATGTTATAATTGAGGCAGAATAACTCTTATATGACCAGATCTGGTCATATAAGAGTTATTTTGCCTCAATTATAACATGTGTGCTACTAGGGAGTGACCTACCGGAATAACTCCGGCCACATGAACATTCCTGAGACCCTGTAAAAAAAAATAGATTATTTTTTATTGTGCCATTGCCCATCTATTGTTCTACCGACTTCAACATTTTGTTGTTTCTGTTGTACTACAGTACTACAAAATAATCGATAACAAACCCTTCAAAAAAGTTTGTTTGGAATTTCTAAAGGAAGGAAAAAAAAAGAAAAAAGAACAATAATTTTTGTAGTAAATCCTACAAGTATTTCTTAAGCTTTTCTGTTTTCAAGAAAATTTTTCCGTATTATATTTAAGCTGAAATTATTCGAAAAATGATCATCAAAGTTTTTCCAACTCTTTTTTATGTGTTTCTCTAGTTTGATATATGATTCGTACAAGAATTTGTAAAGCAGTCCCTAAAAATATTGAGATATTTCTCGAGTAGTTTTGGAACCAAAAATTGGAGAGTGGATACATTTTTATATGTTGTTTATGGAAGAATTCTGAGTTTACCATTCGCAAAAAAATGGAGTTATTAGAATTTTAGAATCATAGAACTTCTGGAGAATTTTTTTTAGAAGTTCAAGAATGAATTTTACAATCTTAGTAGAACTGATGAAAAATTTCTTTAAACAATTCCCAAAAGAATTGTTAGTACGGTTTGAAGAAAAAAAAATTCTGGAGAATACTTAGATGAATCTCTGGTAAATTTTTCGGAAGAATTCTAGAAATATTGTAGTCTGATTCTCCAAGAAATCCCTGAAAAAAATACTCGGAAAATCTTTTAATTATCGCGGAACAGTTATTGAAAGAACGGTTAAATGCTAGGAATTTTACATTTCTTTAAACATTTCTTATGTAGGCATTTTTGAAAATTTAAAAAAAATATTTTTGAGAGAGTTTTGAAGGAAATCTTGCATTCTGTCAAAACTCTCTCAAACATATTTTTTTGTTCCTTTTATTTGGAGAAATCTTAAAAATAATTATTTGTGAAAAAACACAGATTGATTTGCGGAGAGCTTCGCAGAGAAACCATGAATAACAATTTTACAATTGAATTACTTTCAACTGCTAATGACATTCTTGTGGGATATTAGGAGTAATCCTTACAATAACACCTGGAAGAGTCATTCAGTTTTTTTTGCAGGAAGTCTGGTTAATTTCTGGAAGTCTGGATTTTTTCAAACAATCCTATAGAGAAACTTGAAGCAGAATTTCAAAAACAAAATTGGAAAAGCTGTTAGCGATCTCTCTGAAGAATCCGTGGAGTAAATCCTTGCTTGATGATCTCGAAGACACTTGGAGTGAAACTCCTAGATATTTTGTACTATTTTTTTTGGAGAAATCCTCAGTAATTCCTGAATATTCTAAACAAATCATTAATGAACAATCGAAGAATACTTTACACTGAAAATTGGAATTTTTATATTACAAGTACTTAGAGGACCTTCCAGGAGAGATGATTAAAAGAATTTCTAATGCATTATCTAACGGTATTCTTTAAGAGATTTTTTAAGCAAGTCGATAGAGATTCTTCGAGATATTTTCTGGTGAGATCAGAAAGTCTGGGAATGATTTTCTTTGAGATTCAGTGAAAACTGGTAAAGGAATTCTTGGAGGAAGCACTGAGTACGAAAATAATTCATGAAGAAATTCCCGTAGGTATTCTCAAAGGAATCTCTTCAAACCACATGGTGGAATACCAGAAAGTTCGTGGAAAAATAAAGAAGGTCATTCCTAGTAATAGTTTTGCTTGAATTCTTCAAGGGGTTTTGACTGGATTACAAAAATAATGATTTTTTTTCGTAACGACAATTTAAATTAACAAATATTACTGATGTGCCGCGAAATGAGACAGAATAACGAATGATTGAAATTAAAAGATTAATACAAATATTTTCAGCTTTGAAGGCTATAAGTATATTTACCTTAAATTCTTATTATAAGATTAAATAAATTAATAAATTAATTAAACATTATTTTAGGCCCCCTCTAGAAAAAAATCCTAACTACGCCAATGCTAATGTCTACTGTAAAACTGGAATTTTGTTCAAGTTTATATTTTTTGCTGAACATTAGAATCAAAATGAGAAGTTTGTGAGGTGGTGCTCAGTTAATAAGCCGTGCAGAAATGTGCTAGAAAATTATGAACATTTGTGTGAGAAGATAAACTTCAAGCTTTGAGCGCTATTTTCTCAATGCCTACTTTTTTCATATGGGACAGCTATAATTTTTATTTCAATATATTTAGGAAACTTTGGCTGTTGTAAACTCTGCAGAGAATTCAAAATAAAATTTTGAAAATAATTCTGAAGCTTCCTATTATACTACTAATGAGCTATTCATTTGTTCCAATGTTTCAACATTGGATACTCTTTTTCAATGTTGAAACATTGGAACAAATGACGAATGAACTTATTAAAAATTTTCGGCAAAAATCGTTGGAACCTTCTATTGTCATGAATGGCCCACGATTATTGTGTTATATTTTTAGTTTAAGTTAGGTTAAGTTAATTCAAGTGTTTTTTTTTCTCTTATAAGCAGGTGAAATTAACTCAGCTTTAAAAAAATCTGAACTACTACGGAAAATTAAATATGATATTTTGTTAATCAAAGCTTAATTTAGTTTTACCAAAGTAGGATGATCGTGTTGTCTAACACAAAGCACATAGGAAAAAGAAATGAATGTTATGTTATGTAAAGGAATTAAAAAAACTGTTGTTTTATTAAAATAATTATCTAATAGATAAATTATTGCTGTGGAATGCAAGAAATGCATTCTCGCCGAAAACAAATCGATGATTCACTGACACATTCTCATACTTCAGGCACGAGGTTATTTCAGAAGATTATCTGTTCATATCCATTAAGCCAAACAAATATTTATATACCTCATTTCCTGTATTCTAGTTATCCCATATCCCCAGACAGCGAAACATCCAATCCTCTTCCGATACAATGTCATTCAATCAGAAGTCTTATCCTTGTTCTTCTCGTTTCGCTCCTACAGGTCGCCTGGGTTCGGGTCGACACCCAGACCATATTATCCATTCATCACAACGTGATAACACAGAACCCTCGGATCAGCCTGACATACAACGATCACCGGTCCTGGTATCTGCACATCCGGGACGTGGAGGAGAGCGACCGAGGTTGGTACATGTGCCAGGTCAACACCGACCCGATGCGGTCACGGAAGGGTTACCTGCAGGTTGTCGGTGAGTGTGCAACTTAATTTGTTCTCCCAGCCAGAAGTCAATCACTATTCTGGAGAAAAAGGTTTGGAATCGGGTGGGAGCCAATTGCCATTTGATGTGTCGGGTTGAAGACTTTTGGCTCTGATGGGTCGGATTTCGGCGAAGAGGGGTTTTTCTTTGCGGAACCCAGAAGGTGATGAAATCACTCAATTACATTCCAGATTACAAGGGATCAGAGAGGTTGGCCAAGTCATAATCGAAAACAGGAACCATGAGTGCAACTGAGCATTTCCAGCTTAGAACAAAAATCGCGTAAACGCAAACTTTTATGAATTGAATGAAACTTTGAACTATCAAAATTATGCTAAATTTTCTAAAATACGTTTCGAGAAGGACGTTTCAAAAATAGAATTTTTATAACTAGAACGCTGCATTTGATTAAAACTGTGTTCGAGGAAGTATCAAAGAAAATTGACTATTACAAAAACATATACTGAGAGAAAAATCATGTTACATCCATGTAAGATTACGCATGAAGTCGATTTTCTTAAAACCATACCCTGTGATTCACTACTTTCACAAAATTCCAAAAACATTGAAAATAGTCAGTCTGAAATGTCATTTTTTCGTTTTGAGCTGGAAAAGTGCACCTTGCTTTTTTACATCATTGGACAATATGATGGTAACTTTGCAACCTCCATTTTCGTACTTATGCTGCAACAATCTACAACAGCGGCAGTCTGCGGCCAATTTTCATCCACCGCAGCATCGTCGGGAAGCATTTACAGGACCGCAAACTTTTGCCACCAAAATCACACCCAACGAACGTGGCAGAGTACCAAGTCCCACACCTACCACCAACCAAGCTTGCTATCATCGGAAAATTACCATATTTTCCGCTTGGCCCTATCTGGCACCTCTTCCTACCTAGGGCAAGGACGTCCGTTGGAAGGGAGAGAACCTCCCGCGACTCCAATATATTTAATATACTTTAAATTGTTATGCTCATTTGAATTCCGAAATTTGCATAAATTCCCTACGGGGAAAACAGCGTTTTCCGTGACTGTTGGCGGTGTAGGAAATTGTACTTTTTTCGCTTACCTTTTTGCGCGTAGTGCGGTATGGTTGTTCGCATATTACGTCCATATGTGGTTCGTTTACATTTCGCTGAGTGGTTGCATGAGGTATTTTCTACATTGATGTCTGTGAGGTCATGTACAAATTATGTCAAAATTTCACTAGAGGATTGTGGAAAGTTTATCAAGCTTATCTGTGATTGACACTCTTCCACGTGGTAGACAAATGAAGCACTAGACTAGAAAAAAACATTTGTTTTTATTACAAAGAACAATTCAGTTTCCTTTATCTAATATTCTGTAAATCGGAACGCCATCTCGGGTGTATTGCAGAGCTAAGATTTTTTTCGATCTTGGGCGATACGTCTGCGCCACAAACCATTCTGAAGATTCCCAACTACTATTGCCCGCAGTACTTTCCACTCGAAAACATCAAAGGCATTCCGGTTTACCTTTTTCGACATCAACGTTTCATGCCTGGTTATTCAATCAATAAAAGTAGTAAACGGTAGTAAACGCTTTATGTGGAACACGAGTGGAACACGTTTGTTTCATTTCTTTTTCTACACCTTTCGAACATACTACAAACAAAGCGTTGCTATGAATCTAAGATAAAGATCGGACAACTGGGTATAGAATTTGATCCAGTTTGTGATCCAGTTGCTGATTGGTTGATTTTGATGCCTCCGAGTGTGTGGCTGAAAAATTACCATCGGAAGCGTTTGTTTTGGTTTTGCCTGTGTTGCCGGGTTACCTTGTTATGTTGTTATTTTTTGCGGTTGTTCATAAAAGTTCGTGCCAACTAGCCGACTGATGTGAATGAAAGTAAATATTGAAGTAAAATCAGCTTAAAAGTATAAGAAATGAAGTGCAAAGCCTTTTTATTGTGTACGGAGCAGTAAATCACATCCGGATAATCATTTTTATGGAAAGTGCCGAAAGTGCGAATGAAATAGTGTACCATCGTCCATACAAATGGCAACACTGTTTTAGCGTAACACGCAAGGGTGGAAAATTTACAATGGACTTATCCACGGTCTTCTTTTATCCTCGACTTTCTTTTTCTTTTCTGTTCTAAATGCGGGCAATGTTTACATTAAATGACATCCGGACCAACATCCGGACAACGAATGTTCACCGGATGAACACGAAGTGGATGAATGCACAACGAAATCGTTCATTTTTTGTAAACACGGCCCGCAGTAAAGGTTTTCTTCCCGCTGGAAGTTGCAGCGTGACGTCATCGTAGATTAGTTCATTGGGCTCATGGATGAAAAGAAGAACAACTAAAAGAAGCCAGTTGTCCAATCTTATCTTGGCTATGGTAAAGGTACCATTTACTACAAAGCTACTGTTAGTTGCTAACTCCAGAATCATCCAGGACCCCCCCCCCCCACAGAAATTTTGATGATAATAAAAATGAAAATTTTAACAAAAACTATTTAACATGAAGCGAAATCTTCTGATTCAATGTACATGACTCTTGTTATCGACAAAAATCTCTTCTATAGTTATGTTATTTTGGGCCCATTTACAAATATCATAACGCCGGAGGGGGTGGGTGGGTGTCCTAACGATGTTACGACACATGCAAAAACTGAATAATATTCATATAAAAAGCGTTACAAGAGGGTGGATGGGTGTCAAAAATGACCAATTTCAGCGTTATGAAATAAATGAATGAACCCTTTTATGTTGAACTTCTATAGTGATGAAACCTCGCTTGTCTTATACAACATCAGCGTGGCGGTTCTGACTTCGGTAAATCGCGCGACAACCGAAATCTTGACCGTCCGGCCGTCGATTGAATGGGTAATTGTTAGAAATAGCTTCTTGTTGTTTGCGATAAGCGCAATTTTTCGACATTTCCGTTGCAAAAAATATCGCGGTACAAAAAAGGCAATATCCGGGAAATTGGATTCCCAAAATTCGTTTTTTTTTTCTGAATAATCCAAATAAATGCTGTTTCAGCATAAAGCAGCATATTCACTGCATCATAATTTCTCATGTTTTTGGGGAATACCCTGCTCAAGGTAATGTCCGAAAAAAAATTGAAAAAATATACAAAATTACTAAAGGAATTTCTCAGACATAGCGGGAATTTTTGTCGAAAAATAAGGCTTGACTTTCTTAAATTCTCGGCATGGCCAAGTTTTCTAAAATTTTCCAAAAAAGTTTTCGACATTGTTTTTGAAATTTTATTATGATGAAATTCTTGAAGAAATATTGAAAAGTGGCTTCAGAAATTTTGAAAATCTCTTGAAAATTAGTCGAGTAATATTGTGGGACTTGTTCATACTTTCAAAGCAATTTCCTCCTAATGGACATTCGTTCTATGTCTACTATTTATTAGAAAACAGATTCCGGAATATAATCCCGGATTTACCAAAAATATGTTACCTAATCTTCAGAATTCCTCTAAAAAAATTGATTCTGTCAATATTTATATTTATATTTCGCTGAAAGTTGTATAAGAAATTCTTCTGTTCCTTCAAATAGTTTTCCCAAAAAATTGATTACTAATTCTTTCTCGAAGTTTATCAAAAGCCCTTGAGAAATATTTCTAAAATACATAAAAAAAGTTGCGTCAAAAATTCTCTTATGTTTTCCTTTTCTAGCAATTTTGCTTCAAGATCCCGGATTATTCAAGAATTGAAAAGAAAATTGTTTTTGGAATGTCTCTTGCCTGCGAATCTTCGGAGGAAATTAGTTGAAAAACTCCAGGAAATTTTTGCTTCCAAAATAAGCATAGCGGTAAAGAAATCTGTAGAGAACCATGTAGCGAAATAACAGGGAAGGAAGTGAGGATTCATTAAGATATTCATAAAGACATTTGTATTGGTCTTCCTTTAAAAAACTTCTTCAGAAATAATTTTACTATTTTTTGGCAGAATCCATATTTTTGGTTTGCATTTTTCAGCGATACGAGGGCGGAATTTTAGGAGGCTTTTTGGCAGAATTCCAGAAAACCAGATATATAAAATATAAAATCTTAGAAAATGCTTTGGTTGATGAGCTAAACAGTTTTTTCCAAAAACTCATAAGAAAAGCTGTTCGTCAAAGTTTAACATTATTATTTGCAAAACAAAAATCCTATTTTTTATCAACAAATTGTATGTTTGTATTCTTTGCTATCCCGCTGAAGGTGTAGCTTTAAAAAAATCATTTAATTTTCATTGTACCATTGCCCATCTATTGTTCTACCTGCTTCAACAATTTGTTTTTTCTCCTTCCTTCCCATGACGCTTTAAGAAACTTCGTACAAAAATCTTTCCACACTACAAAAACCAACATTTCAAAGAATCTATAAAAAGGTAAATTATGATAGTTTAAAAAATGCAGAATTCTTATACGTATGGTTTTGGATTTCTCAAAGCCCATCAGGAATTCCTCAACAAATTTTTAAAGTAATGCAAAGTTTACCCAAAGATTTAAATTCATTAAAATCTTACATTACGAATTTTACCACAATATTTCTTTCGTAATGTTCTTAAAAAAATACCGGCAAGATTTTCGCGTTAAATGTAGAAATTTACTACAAAATAATTAATAATACACCCTTTAAAAAAGTTTGATTGGAATTTCTAAAGTTAAGAAAATGGGCTCCACATTAATATGTTCAACATAGTATCATGAAACTGTCGAGTTCATACAAAATGTTATGTAAGATTTTAGTAACAAATACTTTCAGTTGAAATTCCATCCATTTTAACACCAATCATTGTCTGTTATAGAAGACGAAGAAAAAAGAGCAATAATTTTTGTAGTAAATCCTGCATGGACATTTTTTCTCTGAAATTCATTGTCAACAAATTTCAGAAATTCTACGATATATTACTTGAATTTTACGACAGGAATTTAGTAATTTTTCGCGAATTATTTTTAAGCTGCAATTATTAATAAAAAGTGCTTTCAATTTTTTTTGTATGTTTATTTTTTTTTGGAGTGATTCGTAGGAGGAGTTTGTAAAGCAATCACTGAAAAAAAAAATAATATGGATAGCGGATACATTTTTAAATGTTATTTATGGAAGAATCCTGAGATTACCATTTGAAAAAAATTGGAGTTATTTCTAGAGACCGAAGGAATACTTGATGGAACTGTACCTATCTTTGATGAAAACTTTCTTTGAAAATTCTCATTTTCTAAAGAAAATGTAAAGAAAACAATCTCTGGAAAATACTTGGAAGAATCTCTGGTAAATTTTTCGGAAGAATCTTAGGGAAACAATAATATGATCCTTTAAGAAATTCCTGAACTAATTTGAGTATTTTCGCGGAAGAGTGAAAGAATAGTTGAACGTATTCCGCTAGGAACTTCCTAGGAATGTTAGAGTTGACATTTTTGAAAAAATAAAAAAATATTGAGGGAGATTACTAACTAAGTGATCTTGAAGACATTTTTGGTGAGACTCCTAGATTTTTTGTACTATTTTTTGGAGAAATTCTAAGTAATTTCTAACAATCCTAAACAAATGATTTTCCGTTGGAATCCCAGGAAAAACTCAGTGAAAACTAATAAATAAGTTCTTTAAGAAAGCACTGAAAACTACGAAAACAATTCATGCACAAATCTCCGTAGGAATTCTCAGAGAAATCTCTTCAAAGCACATGTTTAAGTACTTGCGAAATTCGTGGAAGTATCACAAAGAATATTCCTTGTAAGTTTTTTTTCTAGAAATCTTGAATGAATTACAAAAAGAATGAATCTTTTCCGTTGTGAAAATTGAAAATAACAAATATCACTGAAATGAAACAAAATAATAAATAAATAAAAATCCGTTGAAATTACGAAATTTGTGAAAATTCTACTTATTGCTGTTGACAGTACTTTTGAAAAACAAGTATTTGCTAGACCCCCCCCCCCTAGGCTAGCTACGCCAATGGATTTCTGTAAGGAATTTTGAATTGATATGAGAGATCTGGTATTCTTTCTGGTGTTACGTCCCAAGTGGGACAGAGCCTAATTCTCAGCAAAGTGTTCTTATGAGTACTTACACAGTTATTAACTGAGAGCTTTCAATGTCAATTGACCATTTTGCATGTGAATATCGTGTGGCAGGTATTCATTACGACAGTGGCGCGGAAAGTGGGTAGGAAAGGTAGGACTGTACCACGCACAAAAACACCTGGGTAGGACAGTCAAAGGATTGTCCTACCCATGATTTAATATACAAAAAAAGATCAGCAGGAATCTTGAAAAATAAATTAAACTATTTATCATCTGCTCAATACACATACAAACTTGACCAACATCGTACTTATTCTTTTGGAGAGTGCTAAAGTTGTTCATGGTATTCTCAAGCCTAGTAAAGCATGACACGGTTTGTAAGATGTTTTTTGGTTGGGAAACTAGAATTTCTTCCAGATGTTTTTTTTTTCATTGATCCTCGAACCAAACTCTCCAGTTTTACTCTAGAAGATCTTCCAAAGATTTATTTCAGATAGTTTGAAAAAAAAAATAGTTACCAAAGTTTGCTCAATTTAAGAATTTGCGTTTGAAAATTTACATTTCTAAGCATGTACCAATTCCATTGGTTCAATTGCACCCAATCTGTAGACCATCTAGCTCCAACAGGTTGGAAGATAGAAAGACACACTTATAGTCACCATTAAATGTAACTCAAAACATGCAACATAAATTTACAACTCGACCGATCTGACGAAGGGTTTGTTCGTTGGAATCACTCCCAGCGGAACAAAACGATGAAACCGCCAGTGCTTCCAAAGTTGTTGTACCGTTTTGATTCATATTACGGACACTTAAGGCCTCAGTGAAGAATAACTCACAAAAAAGCATATAAAATAAATCACTCCGTATGATTCCTCCTCGTTATCGAAACTTCAAGCCTTTTAACTTTCGAATGGTGAGTGAAGATTTCAATTCCGAAACATGAATAATTTTAAATAAATAGAAACGTGTGAGCTTTACATGATTCTTATTCCGGACGCTTCCTTACTTTTGCCTCATATTTCGGACACTTCGATTCGAATTCCGGACAGGTCAAACAAATCATAAAGAGAAAAGTCAAATCATCAAATGAAATCTTTAAACCACTAGAGAGACGCCTAAGGTAGTTGAGTAGTATAAATTTTCATAGATATCTATAGAAAATGCTTTTTAAAACGAGCCTTGAAAATGAGAATTTTCGAACGGCGAAAATTGAAACATTTCGTATGAAATGTTTCCCATACAAAGTAGAGTGTCCGGAATTTGAAGCTGTCCGTAATATGAATCAAAACGGTACCTACTTTTCAAGCGTATTTGATTCCATTTAATGCGCTCGACTCGAAACGGAACAAGTGTAGCAAAATTTATATAAGTCATTAGGAAACTCCGAATCGGAAAAGCGTGGTGGATTATGGGTTGCAAGCGATCTGTGGTCCTCAACGCTGCTCGCGCTAGGTCCGTGGCAGCAGTGGTGATAAACGTTCCATAAAATCCCTAAATGATGGCGGCGATTATGGCCGGAGCTGTCTGGTTGGTCGGAGCTCGATGGAAATTGGATTCAATCATATTCGGCATGTTGATGGAACTTGCAAAGGGTTTGGCGGACGCAAGGCGGTGGAGAGGCTGTGAGTATTAACGCTCCGGGGTGGTTTATTATCGATGAGTGATTTCCGGTGGACTGTAATAATTGTTTGATTTTCTCGTTGCATTAGCTGAAAGCAGCCTTTGGGAGGTTGATGGAGGAATCGCAATCGTGTATACATAGTTTGATTTAGTGTTTTCGTTTCAATCAAACTGTCACGATTGTTTTTGAAGGAATCGACTTTTTGAAAGCGCAATCAATAACAGAGATGATCTATTTCAAGTAGAGCTGCATGATATCCACTATGAGCAAAATGGGATGAGAATCGTACCTTCGTGGTGAGCGAACACAATCAGTCTGCTGGCGAGAGTTAATGCACCTGATCAGTAATTGTCAGTTACTACTATTTCTAATCCTATTGATCCTTTGTCGACCCTTCATTAAGGTATATTAACTCACAATAAAGGTAGATTACCTTTGCGTTTACGTTACGATGTAAGATCTACTCAACCGAACGCCAGGTAGTTAGCATATTTTTTCATCCTAGGGTTATCGTTCTGGTAAGTAAAGTAATTCGCAGCACTTAGTCAGAAAAGTTTTTTTTTATAAACATCACCTAGCTAAGAAGTTAAATTCTGAGAAAATTGAGAGTATCTCTCGCTTATTGCTCTCTGTTACAATCATGACACATCATGAGAGTCTGTTTATCGTCTACTGCTACAGCTCTTATTATATCGGGTGGATATCAGTGCATGATACAAACCAGCTAAACAAGCTACAAACCTGGGGGACACTAATGCTATCAGATGTTAGGAGAACTAACAACAAATCAAGCATGCTCACAATCGTTTGTCTTTAGTCTAACTTTAGCGGATTGGGAAAAATGTCATGACAAACGCAGAGGGCAATGAAGTATGTTCCACTTAGTATTTGGCCGTTCCTTTTTAATTACTATGACACCCTCTAGAAACTTGTTACAGCCTTTTAATCCAGAAGTTTTTTTTCCAGTGCTAAAACTTTCATGAAATTTATTGCGTATTTGCAAATGTTATCGAACTTGGAACGCAAAAGACGTGATAGAATTTTGCACAATTACGTTGAAAAACCAACATAGCCAAGAAAAATGATCGCCAAAATTCAATTCCTAACCAATAATTTTACCGTGTAGATCGTAAGGCAGATAAACCGATTTAGCTCAAATAAGTTTTTGCTAATAAATTTTCTTGCAAGCTGATGATTTGGCATGATATCTGTGGTTATGTAAGAAGAACATCATTGGTTTTTATCACTGGAACAAGAAAATGGACAAGTTTACAAAGAAACGTGTTTTAGAATAGAATTTTACCATTCATTTATTCGAACAATCATAATATTGTGCAAGAATTCATGGATGGAATTCAGGAAAAAGTTCAAAAACTCAACTGAAAAGCTAAGGAATATTGTTTCCCATATTGAAGCTGGATTAAAATGCTACAAAATGATGTACTAAAATTTTTTGTACGTTATATTCCTCCTGGAGAAATCACTCATTTTGTGCGGCTAAATTCCAAGTGGAACAGACTTTATTGTTGCAATCATTTCAACGCGTGAATAATCAGAATGACCTATTCCTATCCTATTCATATCCTATTCCTATCCTATTCCTATCCTATTCCTTTCCTATTCCTATCCTATTCCTATCCTATTCCTATCCTATTCCTATCCTATTCCTATCCTATTCCTATCCTATTCCTATCCTATTCCTATCCTATTCCTATCCTATTCCTATCCTATTCCTATCCTATTCCTATCCTATTCCTATCCTATTCCTATCCTATTCCTATCCTATTCCTATCCTATTCCTATCCTATTCCTATCCTATTCCTATCCTATTCCTATCCTATTCCTATCCTATTCCTATCCTATTCCTATCCTATTCCTATCCTATTCCTATCCTATTCCTATCCTATTCCTATCCTATTCCTATCCTATTCCTATCCTATTCCTATCCTATCCTATCCTATTCCTATCCTATTCCTATCCTATTCCTATCCTATTCCTATCCTATTCCTATCCTATTCCTATCCTATTCCTATCCTATTCCTATCCTATTCCTATCCTATTCCTATCCTATTCCTATCCTATTCCTATCCTATTCCTATCCTATTCCTATCCTATTCCTATCCTATTCCTATCCTATTCCTATCCTATTCCTATCCTATTCCTATCCTATTCCTATCCTATTCCTATCCTATTCCTATCCTATTCCTATCCTATTCCTATCCTATTCCTATCCTATTCCTATCCTATTCCTATCCTATTCCTATCCTATTCCTATCCTATTCCTATCCTATTCCTATCCTATTCCTATCCTATTCCTATCCTATTCCTATCCTATTCCTATCCTATTCCTATCCTATTCCTATCCTATTCCTATCCTATTCCTATCCTATTCCTATCCTATTCCTATCCTATTCCTATCCTATTCCTATCCTATTCCTATCCTATTCCTATCCTATTCCTATCCTATTCCTATCCTATTCCTATCCTATTCCTATCCTATTCCTATCCTATTCCTATCCTATTCCTATCCTATTCCTATCCTATTCCTATCCTATTCCTATCCTATTCCTATCCTATTCCTATCCTATTCCTATCCTATTCCTATCCTATTCCTATCCTATTCCTATCCTATTCCTATCCTATTCCTATCCTATTCCTATCCTATTCCTATCCTATCCTATTCCTATCCTATTCCTATCCTATTCCTATCCTATTCCTATCCTATTCCTATCCTATTCCTATCCTATTCCTATCCTATTCCTATCCTATTCCTATCCTATTCCTATCCTATTCCTATCCTATTCCTATCCTATTCCTATCCTATTCCTATCCTATTCCTATCCTATTCCTATCCTATTCCTATCCTATTCCTATCCTATTCCTATCCTATTCCTATCCTATTCCTATCCTATTCCTATCCTATTCCTATCCTATTCCTATCCTATTCCTATCCTATTCCTATCCTATTCCTATCCTATTCCTATCCTATTCCTATCCTATTCCTATCCTATTCCTATCCTATTCCTATCCTATTCCTATTCCTATCCTATTCCTATCCTATTCCTATCCTATTCCTATCCTATTCCTATCCTATTCCTATCCTATTCCTATCCTATTCCTATCCTATTCCTATCCTATTCCTATCCTATTCCTATCCTATTCCTATCCTATTCCTATCCTATTCCTATCCTATTCCTATCCTATTCCTATCCTATTCCTATCCTATTCCTATCCTATTCCTATCCTATCCTATTCCTATCCTATTCCTATTCTATTCCTATCCTATTCCTATCCTATTCCTATCCTATTCGTATCCTGTTCCGATTCGATAAAAATAAACATTGCTCACGTCTATACTCGTACACAGGACCTCAGGATTCAAAATGCGATGTTATACCACTACACCACCAACATCAATGCATGTTTCTCACTGTCATAACTCAGAAGATACCAAGCTTGGATTGCATGTTTTGTCTAAGTTACTGGTATTTTTCAAGAAATTCCTAAAAGGTAATCTGTACCGTAATCCATATAGTGATTTCTCCAGGGATTCCACTTGCGGGTTTGACGAAGGTTCCTACAGGAAGAACTATTATTCGCTACCAGATTTCTAGTCTAGTTCCGATAGGGCCCTAGAAATTCGTTCAAGAAATTTGCCAGGAGTTTCTCTAGGGATCCCTTCAAGGATTACTCTAAGAATGTTTGTAGGAATATTTCTAAAGGTGTTACTCTAGCAATTTCGCCAAGAGTTTCTGAAGAAGTTTCTGCCGGAATTCTTGCAATGATTTCTCCAAGGACTCCTCCAGAGATTCCTGCAAATAATCTTCAAGCGATTTCTCTTGATATTCCTCTAACAAATCTTCCAGAGACTACGCCAAGGAAGAATATCTCTTCCGGGATTTTTGCAGAGATGTCTTCAAGCCTTTCTCCAGGCTACGCTACGACAATTTCTTCAAGGATTACTTCAGATATTTTTCAAAAAAATAACTCCAGGTAGTTCTTTCGACAATTTTCTAGGAATTATTACTGACATTTCCACCTGGCATTCTCCGGGAGATTCCACTAAAAAATCATCTAGGGATTATAAAAGAATTAACTTCATCCCTGACGAGTTACGTTCAAGAATTCTCACAGGGCTACCTTTAGGAAAATCGCTACATGAATTATTCATAGATTTTTTTCAGATAAACCTCCAGGGATTTGCTTTGAAGTTTCTTCATAGATTAGGTTTGGGCCTACAAAAAATCTTCTAAAAAATTCTACATGAAGTTGTCCTGGGATTTCATCCAGAGAGAATAAGAATTCTCCCAAGAACTTCTTTCCTGAGGATGATTTGGAGATATCCCTGGATAAGTTCCTGGAGTAATCCCTGAAGGAAACTCTAGAAACAATCTAGAGTAATCCCTAGACGAATCCCCGGGTAAATTCCTGGAAAAAAAATCCCTGGAGAAATTCTTGCAGGACCCTATGGAGGAATTCCCGAGGAAATTCCTAAAGAAAATCCTGAAAAAAATCCCGGAATATTTAATATGCTATTCGGATTCACAGTCTTTATGCTTTCAACCGCTTTTTTTAAAATAAAGACATCGTAGGCGAGGAGTATGTTTAATTAAAATAAACAGTCAAATCTCTACCAGCTCATCCCTGAGCAATTTCTAACGGAAACCATGTGGAGATTTTTCAGAAACAAGATAAGTGAGAAATTGAAGAAATTCCTGAAGAAAATGCTGAATAAATCTCTGCAGAAATTCCTGTAGAAAATTTCTCAGAGAAATCCCTGAATGAGTGGAGAAATTCATATAAGAATGTCTGAGGAACTATCTATGTTAATTACTGAAGGACTCCTGGAAGCAAATCTGGAGGAATCCCTGGAAAATCGTTGAAGATATCCCAGGAAGAATCCTTGTGCAGATTTTGCTGGTGGAGAGATAAAGATATCCCTGGAAAAAAAAACCTCGTAGAGATTTTTCTGGAAAAATCCTGGAATAATTCCTGGTAAAATCCATGGAGAAATTTCTGGAGAAATCTCTGGAGGAATCCACGAAGAAGCTTTTGTGGAGAATTTCCTAATGCAATCGCTGGAGGAGTTTTTAGGATAATTACTGATGAAATTCCTGGGGTTATTTGTGGGCCTAGAACAAATCCCCAGAGAAATTCTTGGTGAACCCTGGAAGGTTATATGGAGAAATCCTTGGAGTAAGCTATGTAGCAATTTTTCTGGTGGTAACACTGGGAGAATTCCTTAAGGAATCCGATAGTTTTAGCACAGCTGAATGAATTCCTGATGGAATAGCTGGAAGAATTCATGATGCAACTTATGGAGAAATTCCTTGAGAAAGGCTCCTTGTTAAGATTTTACTGGATTTTTTTTTTAATTTTTGTAGAGATTTCCCTAATTTAATCGCTGGAGTAAGTTTAAGGATAATTTCTGATGAAATTCCTGCAGGAATTTATGGGAGAATCTCTAAAGGTATTTCAAGAGGTATTTGGAGGAATTCTTGGAGGATTATGTAGAGGCCTAGCACGAATCCCTTGAGAAATTTCTGGGGTATTCCTGGAGGATTTTCTGGAGAAATCCATGGAATAAGTCATGTAGCGATTATCCTGATGATATTTAAGAATTTCTGAAGGAAATTCTCGAGGAATCTCTTTATGAATTCCTGATGTAAGCTCTAGAGGAATTCCTCATGAAATCTTTTTAGAAATTTATGATGCAATCCCTGAAGAAAACTTCGGAATAATTCCTGGACGAATCTTGAGAGGACTACTTGGGAATATCTTTGTATTTATCCGTGGAAGAATCTTCCGAGGAAAATCTGGAGAAATCACTAGAGAAAAAATTTTAGTAATCCTTGATGACATTGTCCTAGTGTAACTCCTGGAGGAATTCCTGGAGAAAGGCTTGAAGATATTTTTGCAGGAATCCTTGTAGAGATTTTTCTTGAAGAATCCTTGGAAAAGTCTCTGGAAGATTTTTCTAGAGGATTCTCTAAGGTAATTTCAGAACAAATCACTAGAAAAATCCGTGAAGAAATCTCCGGAGAAATGACGAAGTATTCATAAATGATTCTTGAAAAAGATCCTGGAGACGCTGCAGGAGGCCTTGGAGAAGTCTTTGGAAAATTTTCTAGAGCAATCTCTAAAAAAATTCCAAAAGAAATCACTTGAAAAACTCTTGAAAAAATCTGGAGTATTCCTCGACGGATTGTTGAAAAAGATTCTGGTGGAAACCGTGGAGAAATTCCTGAAAGAATTTTAGTGAAGATTTTACTGAAGGAATCTATGAAGGAATTTCTGGAGACATTCCTGCAGGAACTCCTTGTGAAATCTCTAAAGGTATCCTTGGAATCATTTTTTGTCGAAATACTGGAAGATTTTCTTAAGGTATTCCAGGAGTCCTATCCGAACCGGTCTAAAATGTCTCATGGCGAACAAGTTTTACAAACAAAAACCCTAGTGGAATCCCTAGAGAAATCGCTGTAGGGATTACGGTAGAAATCATCCTGGAGAATTTTCCAGTAAAATCACTGGAGGAATCTTTGAAAGAATTCATGGAGAAATCTGTTGGAGAGTCTCTGGAGATATTTCGAGAGGACTTACTCTATACTACAGGAAAGGACACATATGCAATAATCTGGTTATTTTTATGCCTGCCAACTACAAACTTATTTACTTCCTACCCACGCAACGGTGGATAGCAGTCCAAATTTCGTCTATTCATGGCAATGTTTGAATTTGAACACTGCCTCTTTATCAACGAAAAAAAAACATTTCTGATTGATACTATCAATACTCTCAAAATTTCAATACCAAATGTCAAGTAAAATTAAAATCTGTTTGACGATTTTGTTCTTTTGATCTGTCATAAAACGCGTTTTATAAATGTCTTCAAAGAACTATAAAAAAAATGAATAATAATTCAAAATAATTATTATTCTATGAAGGCATTAACAAGATCCGAAAATTACCCGTTCGATAATAGGGTTATTCTGCTCAATTAGCCTGCCGGTTGGGCATGATTTGCCGTTTAGATTGTTCAAAATCAACTCTTCGGCCCCTCGCCGGAAAAATTGCTAAACTTTTCAACTCGGCAAATAATCCAGATCGTTATCACCTCCACTTGAAAGAAACTTTCGGCCCGAAGAATGGACCTCTCTTCCAATCCGACCATTGCCTTTATCTTCATCATAATCCCCATCCACCCGCTGAAACCCAAAAGCATCCGGAGACGATTATAATCTAATTAAGCGGTTGTACATAATTTAATTTTCAATTACAGTGCCACCCTCGATTGTGGAATCGCTGACGAGTAACGACATGGTCGTCCGGGAGGGAACCAACGTGACGTTGACGTGTAAGGCGAAGGGATTCCCGGAACCGTACGTGATGTGGCGCCGGGAGGACGGAGACGAGATGGCCATCGGAGGCGAGAACGGTAGGATTCCTCTTTTTCAGCTGGAGTGCGCCAAAGGCTGCCCCATTACGACCAACGGCGTTCCTCAGAGCGTTATTATCAGAAATCAAAAATCTCCATCAAAAGTATGCTCATCAGTCTCGTTTTCTATTCTGGTGCAACATTTCACAACAATCGTAGAGCACCGATTTTATGGGCATTAAATTTTTCATAACTACGGTCTGGGGAAAACCGTGGATCACCACTAGTGCCACTAATTAATTAGTGTGAAGACGACAGGCGACAGGCGAGCACTCTGACTGACTGAGAGCGATTAGCTTGATGTGCCAGTTAGTTGGTTAGACTCGACTGTCTTTGCACTTCTCACACTACATAGTCCTCTCCATAGGACGACTCTTCTAATGAATGGCGGTGGATTGTGTCAGTTCTGATTTTTTCGCTTTATGTTTCGATGTGTTCTCTTTACAGTGAACGTGGTAGACGGGGAGGTGCTTCACATAACACGAGTCAGCCGACTTCACATGGCAGCATACCTGTGCGTGGCGTCCAACGGGGTCCCACCTTCCATTAGCAAGCGGGTGCAGCTGCGGGTTCAGTGTGAGTATAGATAATGTAGCCAATTATAAGCTTCTTACCTGGGTTTGAATGAAAGCCATTGATGTGCGTACATTATTAGAGAATGGCAGAGAATGTGCCACAATGTTTCATAAAAGGGGGTGTTAAGCGGGTGATTAGCACATTCTGCTTTGAGGCAAAACCATTTAACCCTTTCAGGACGGATGGATCATAATGACTTCTATGTTTGGCAGTATAAAGTCAACGACGAAGAAAGGTGCAAACTTCTTTCGACAAAACATTTGTTATCTATGCAAAAAAAACCAACAAACAAGTTTTGATTTTTCTCACGGTTTACAATATTTATAGATTGTATATTACGAAAACTGACAGCTTCTTGACGACGTCCTTCCTATCGACCTAGAATAAATTTATTGAAAAGTGATGCAGGTAGTGAAGGGTGATAAGGTCAACATTTGGTCAATATCAACTAGACGTATTTCTTTCAATTTTGCATTTAAGAAACCTGAACATCCCTCATTTTAAAGATGTGTTATTGTGTAGAATATTGCTCCCATTTGACTTTAAATTCACTCTCCAGTTGTCAAAATGCCTTCCAAGGAAGACGAGCAGCGTATAAAATTTTGCTCGCGCATCGCAAAATTCGAGCTACTTGCACGAAACGTAAGCAAAATCGCTAAAAGGTGGCAAATCAACCGTTAAAAAAGTAATTAAAGTGGAAACGTTTGTCGACAGCCAGCAAGCCTGGCTGCGACGACAAATAGAGAAGCCGGTAATTTCAAACGGTCAACGGAACCCCGAACTCTCTCCAAGATGCTGCAAATAAGCTGGATGTGTCATCTACAACCGTACATCGAGCTAAAAACGAACTGGACTCCAAATCGCTATGATAAGCAAAATACGACGATTAAAGCGCGATTTCGGAGGCTGTAAACGACGATGCTGACGAAGTTTAACTGCGTGGTAATGGACGACGAAACCTACGTCAAAGCCAACTACAAGGAGCTACCGGGACAAGAGTTTGTTATAAAACAATCTAGAATTTAGGGTGACTCGGCCAGATGGGCCTCGTCACCGGGATACCCCTGGCTTCTGGTCACGGCCACGGAAGTCGTCTGGGGCGGGTAACAACTACCTCTTTTCCCAGGGTCGGCTCTTCGCTGTGGTACTGATCAGTGCCCAAAGTAAAACGATACCACTTTATCACTTTAATTGGATTTTTATTGCACTTACTGTGTGGCGTGTATGGTGTAGTGTGGGTTGCTGGCCAGCATACGAGGTACTTGGGCGATGCGGATGGGTGGATTCTCGAGGGTGATCGGGTGGCGTAATGTCTCCAAACAAGATGGCCGCCGGTTGGCGTGCCTCCTGCTGATAGATGAACCCGGGGAGATCTTACAGTTGGGCGGCGGAGCGCCTGGAAATCCGGCTTGGATTTTCCCTGGGCTCAAGCTAACAAGCAACATTGGGTTCTATTGGGTGGCACGATGGAGAGGTCTTAGGGCTGGGTCTTACAACGAATGATTGGTTACACTGCGGAACACGTTTTTGTCTCCAGCATCAAAATACCTCTATTTACTTAATTAAGGGTTGCTGAATCCATTGCCGTTTACAGAAATATCATAGCACGTCTAGTTTTTGAGATATTGGTTGTTGAAAATGCAAAAATTGACTATTTCAGCCAACTTGCATGCAAGTTTGCCAGCTTGTATGGCAATTTATTGGCTTAATTTGTCACAGAATTAAAACTTTATGTGTATAACAATACGTATCATCAAAGTCTATAATACTTTTGATGCGGAACAGTTATTTTTTGATGGATTAGAAAAGTATTGTATTTTGCCATATAAGAGAAATGAAGAATTTTGTATGGAGACTGCAAGCATGTTGAAAAAATCGATTAAATCTAAATTTAATCTTGCAATTTCAACCAAAATATATCACCGGAGATGCCCGTATTGTGGGTCATTTCAGTTTTTGTACTAAAACTAGGCATGCAACGGCTCAATCTTCATGATTTTGAATACCTGTAACTTTGCTAGTTTAATTATTGACGAATGATCACTTTGGTTCCTTTGGCCCATCGAAATAACCCAGGAATGGCCACCGGAAATACCCGTATTGTCGGACATTTCAGTTTATGTACCAAAACTAGGCATGCGACGGCTCAATCTTCATGATTTCGCATACCTGTGACACTTCTAGTTCGATTATTGATGAATGACCACTTTGGTTCTTCTGGCCCAGCGAAATAACCCAGGAATGGCCACCGGAAATACCCATATTGTGGGACATTCCAGTTTTTCCACCAAAACTAGGCATGCGACGGCTCAATCTTCATGATTTTACATACCTGTGACTCTGCTGGTTCAATTATTGATGAAAGACCACTTTGGTTCTTCTAGTCTTCCGAAATAACCCAGGAGTGACCACCGGAGATGCCCATATTGTGGGACATATAAGTTTATGTACCAAAACCAGGCATGTGACGGTTCATTCTTCGTGATTTTGAATACCTGTGACACTTCTAGTTCAATTTTAGATGGATAACCACTTTGGGTCTTTATGTCCATCGAAATAACCCAGGAATGGCCACCGGAAATACTCATATTGTGGGACATTTCAGTTTTTGTACCAAAACTAGGCATGCGACGGCTCAATCTTCATGATTTTGAATACTTGTCAGTCTTCTAGTTTAATTATAGATAAAAGGCCACTTAGCTTCTTCTTGGCCACCAAAATAACCCAGGAATGGCCACGTAATGTAGGTCATTTCAGTTTTTTTTTCTGAAACTAGGCATGTGACGGCTCAATTTGCATGATTTTGAATACCTGTGACACTTCTAGTTCAATTATTGATGAATGATCACTCCGGCTCATTGTTACCATGAAATAACACAGGAATGGCCAGCGGAAATAACCGTGTTGGGCGATATCTAGCCTTATGTACCAAAACTAGGCATGCGATGGCTCATTCTTCATGATTTTGAATACCAGTGACTTTTATATTTCAATTATTGATGAATGACCACTTTGGTTCTTCTGGACCACCGAAATAACCCAGGAATGACCACTGGAGATACCCGTATTGTGGGATATTTAATTGTTTGTGCCAAAACTAGGTATGCGACGGCTAATTCTTCATGATTTTGAATACCTGTAACTCTTCTTATTCAATTATAGCTGAATGAGCACTGGCTCTTCGAGACCACCTAAATTATTCAGGAATGGCCAATGAAGATACCCGTATTGTGGGGCATTTCAGTTTTGTACCAAAACTAGGTATACGAAAGCTTAATCTTCATAACTTTGAATACCTGTGACATTTTTAGTTCAATTATAGATAAATTACCACTTTGCTTCTTCTGTACTACCAAAATAACCCAAGAATTACACCTTAGATTCCCGTACTATGCGATATTTAAATAGTTGTACCGGAACTAGGCATGCAATGGCTCATTCTTCATGATTTATAATACTTGTGATTCTTCTAGTTAAATTATAAGTGAATGACCACTCTGGCTCATTATTACCACCGGAAAACCCCAAGAATGACCATTGGTTTTATCTCTATTGTGGGACATTTCAGATTTTGTTCCAAAACTAGACATGTTACGGCTCAATTTTCCTAATTTTCTAATCACGTGATTTCCGGTGGCCATTCCTGGGATATTTCGCTGGGCTAGAAGAACCAAAGTGGTCATTCATCAATAATTGAACTAGAAGTGTCACAGGGATGCAAAATCATGAAGATTGAGCCATCACATGCCTAGTTTTGGTACAAAATCTGAAATGTCCCACAATACGGGTATTTCCGGTGGCCATTCCGGGGTTATTTCGCTGGGCCAAAAGAACCAAAGTGGTCATTCTTATTGATGAACTAACAAAGTAACAAGTATACAAAATCATGAAGATTGAGCTGTCGCATGCCTAGTTTTGGTACAAAAACGGGAATGTCCCACAATATGGGTATTTCCGGTGGCCATTCCTGGGTTATTTCGCTGGGCCAGAAGAACCAAAGTGGTCATTCATCAATAATCGAACCAGCAGAGTGACAGGTATTCAAAATCATGAAGACTGAGCCGTCGCATGCCTAGTTTTGGTGCAAAAACGGGAATGTCCCACAATATGGGTATTTCCGGTGGCCATTCCTGGGTTATTTCGCTGGGCCAGAAGAACCAAAGTGGTCATTCATCAATAATCGAACCAGCAGAGTGACAGGTATTCAAAATCATGAAGATTGAGCTGTCGCATGCCTAGTTTTGGTACAAAAACTGAAATGTCCCACAATACGGGTATTTCCGGTGGCCATTCCTGGGTTATTTCGCTGAGCCAGAAGAACCAAAGTGGTCATTCATCAATAATTGAACTAGCAGAGTCACAGGAATGCAAAATCATGAAGATTGAGCCGTCGCATGCCTACTTTTGGTGCTAAAACTTTGTGGTCCCATATTACGGGTTTCCCGGTGGCCATTCCGGTGCTCCAAATGGACCAGAATAACCATTCATTCATTCTTTCTGCAAAATACATCCAAACATAAACAATCGTAAAGAATTGGACACAATTCATTTGGTTTTGGGGTTCAAACCTGAGTAATTTCAACGAATTGTCCAGATTGGCCACCTCCCGGGACTCCAGGAACCGGTTCCGCATTGACCTTACTGGACCGAATTTTTCAGTGAATGTGCGCTGGCAATTGGTTCCTTATGACAGAAAAAAAATATGCCAAAATATCCATCAACCGAATAGCACCGATGTGAATTACATGTACAGAACTGCGATAGAAGCTTACTTTTCGGATGTTCCGGGTTTCCGGAACCGGGTATGAATAACTAAGCGATTTGAGAATCTCTATTCACAGTCCACGTGAATACCTGTTCAACAATATGAGAACGATTCAGATTACTTGTTTAGTTACGAAACTACAGGTCGTCATAGTAACGGTCTCTAAAGGGACTTTTTTCATATGTAGCAGGTTCCCGGTGGCCACAGTGACCAAATCCGGATCTCCGGGAGGGTTTCTGAAACTAGACATGTGTGCCTTTCATTTGAGCCCAACAGAACTAAATTCGATCAACACACTGATTTTTGCGAGCTGTTTGAATTTTCGGGTCGAAAACGACCCTAAGTCACAATTTGTAACTTTTTTTTTATGGAAGCTCCCCTAGGGGTCATTCAAAACTTTTGTTTCCGCAAAAACAAAATTTCCCACAAAAAAATAATTGTCAGAAAATTTCAAATTACTAGGTTATTTCAATCAAAAGTTACATTGATTTGAATTTTGAAATGGGTCGAAAAAGACCCAAGGTCCTTACTTAATCGTATACCAACGAAAAGCGTTTAAAAATTTTAAAAGTCAATAACGGTGCCAGCCACGTCCTTACGGTAATCGGGCAAGGAAATGAATGTTAGTTAGACAACTGTTGTTACTAGAGATCGAATATACCTATGCATCTCCACAATTGTCGTGGAAAGGATATTGGGTTAGAGGTAAAAGTTAAAGATGTTGATGCGATCCATGATATAATCACGCCTTATCGGATTCGCGATATAATTCGATAATCGCATGGTACGCCGAATAAATGTTCATCACTCGCCCCCGCAAGAGCAAGCACAGTTGTTATTAGTCGCCGGATTTGACAGACTATCACTAACGGTGACGAAAAATAAAAAGTTTTCGTCACTATCTCAGCTCGGCGCAACCAACGACGCTCAACTACCAGTAACCAAGCACCTCGTCGCAACGAAAAATCTTTGCCGTTTCTCTCTGTGTGTGTTTTCGTTGAACGAGGCAGACAAATAATTGGTGCCAATTGAACGGCCGACCAAAAAAGGAACTCGCAAAAAAGATCAGAGCGCTTCCGGAGTTGAACAAAAAACCTTTGATCTATTGGTCGCACACGCCTACTGGCAGGGCTAACACAACTGCTTTAATAAGTGTTTACCCAACTGCTAACACATGACACTTTGTTGACTAGTAGCTCGTAGCTCAGACTCTCTTTGTCTGCAATTGTGTGCTCGGTGACGATTAGATGCTTATGTTGGTTCAGTGCGGAGGGGTGACGCGAAGAGTGACGAAAAATATTACTCGTGGACTTTTTGCGGCTTTGTTTCGTCGTGGTGTCCTTGTCAGTCATTGAAGACAAATAAAATGACGATCTTTTACTGACTGAATTTTTTTTTTAATTTTCCGTCGTCAGTCAGTGACCAAACCGATGATTACCAACCCTGAGCAAGCGACGCAATCAATAGATCAAACACAACAACCGCAGGAGCAAACGTCAAGGTCGAAGGGTCAAATACAACTCATTTCAAGGTGATACATATTAATAAATCAAAATGAAGCAAAAAAGGGCTATCTGGAATTTTATTGGATGAATGACCAAGTAATCTCTATGAACTTTAGAGAGAAATATATAACAATTAAAACCCTAAAAATGCTGAAGATATTCAGGAAGAATTAAATTTTTCAGGAAACAGTTGAGATATTGTTGTAGGCATCGCTTGGTGCAGCTAGTTGTTTGAAAATTGAAAAAATATGCGAATGGAAAAACACCTAAACGAACTCTTGAAGATATATTTATTATTATCTGTGGACGAATACTTAAACGCATTTCCTCAGGAACCTTCACAGAAATCTATAGGGAATGTCATCCTTGATGAAATCCATGGCAGGAAATTCAGGGAGAATCTTCGAAACAATAAATAGATATATAATCTAAATAATAATGATCATTTTTGTTTAGGAGTCTCAAATTCCACAAATAAGTCATGGATGGATGAAAAAATTGTATGATATTTATTACTAGAATATCCAAAGATTGCTAAAGGAAAAAAAAAATGAAAAATCTCTAAATAAGTTCTGGAGTAATTCTGGGATAAATTTGAAGAAATTGAAGGAATAGTATTAGTGGAAGGGTTTGGTTCATACAAACTTTTGAAAATGTCAATACAAAAAACGTTACGGAGGCGGAGGAGCGTTAGGTTGAAACGGATGCTGCCTTAGAATTCATAATTTTTCCAATAATACTTTCAATAGCAAGACATAATACTAGTCTTTGCTTCATTTTCAATTAATGTACTTTTTTTAACTTTGTTAGAAAACGAGTTTAAATATAAACATATATTGATAAAAAAAAGTGCTAACTGAGAATCAATCACGACACAGTGAATTACAATAGAGTTGTAACAGATTTTGTTACTCAGTTAGCACGCTTTTTTGACAAAATCTGTTATAATTTTGGCTGGTAAGTAGTTAAAATACTGAAAATTATAACACAATTTCCTCCACCCTGAACAAAATTTCAACAAAATATGTTACAGTTTAAACAATACTGTTACTCATTATGTATCAAATTAAACAAAACCATAATTAATTTTATTATTTTCCATAACTGAAAAACAACACGATTTGTTATAACCAGTTGCTCTCAAAATGTTTAAAACAATTTGTGTTATAATTATGTTTTAAATTGGAACTAATTTGAAGCAGACTTTGCTATGGCTAAAGACCAACAAATGCATTTTTAAGACTTAGTGTATCACAATATGATACGATAGACAAAATATGTATATGGAATATGTTAAGTGATGCATAACCTAATTTGAACTACTAGCTGTCAAGACTAGAATTTGCTATGATTTTCACACGTTGAGTGTCCACAATACCAATTGATTTTTCAATGTACTAGGTTGAATACCCATAACTCAATCAATAATATAGGGCTTTAAAGGAGTAGGACAACTTATTCCTGAGAATGTTTATTCTTTCATCGTAGTCAATTGTTGAATAATGTATGCCCACATAAGGGCTAGCATGAAAAATATATAATACATTGTATATTTTCAGTCTCTCCTCATCCCAGCAAACTGAATTGTAATAAATATATCGCGTGGTTTTCTTTACGTAGCGATTATGATACTAGATATTTTTTGATTCATCTGAGTCCTTAAATTTTTCATCCATATAGCTTTGGAGATTTAAAGTGTTGCACGTTACACCGTTAGACATTAGACAGAAATCGATTTGAGCAATTTTTGAAATGAAAATCTCTTACTGGAATGTCATTCAAATCAACATAACACTCAGAATATATTTTTAGCGTAGAATCAGAAATCTCATAAACATAACTTGTATCCCACCTTACTCTCTTCAAAAATAACAGATGAACTTATAAGTTTTGTAGTTGAACCACTGGATATATAGACCATTATAAACCAAACAATACTTAATAAAATGAATTTAAGTTTGAAAAAACTACTTACCCATGAAATGAATGAAAACCCGAATTTAGTACTAAACCTTTCAATTCCACTAGAGTTTGTAATCTTTGGCCGATACATGAGTCTAGTACACGACACTAAAGATGGCCTTACAGTTATGGTCGAAATAGGGAGTCAATGCCGGTTATGAACCCTTTGAGTATTATGGGCCCCCTACGGAAAAAAAATTACGCTCAAAGCAAACGTATTCCTATGAAAATCCACCGGGGGAAGTTCGATAGCATTGTTGATCAGCAGTTTCAAGCAAAATATTTGGTTTGAGGCACACAAATACAGATATTTGAGCAGTTTTGTAAATTGAACCACACAGGAGGGTCCATAATTAGCATTTCCTGGTTATAACCACTATAGTCCATAAGAGGCACGTCGCCAGCGAACCGAATTACATGGGAATCAAATGGAGGGTCTATGATAGGAAACGTCAATTTTGTAAACATTCCTATTATGGACCCCGGGAGGGTCCCGGCATTCGGACAACAATTTTCCAGATGTATATTTCGCTGGGAAAATCGAATGTATTTGTATGTTTCGTAAGCGTACTATGAATTAAAGACATTGAACTTCTTGTTAAACTCCACAAAACATGTATTCGTCTGAGATATAATTGCGGAAAACCATCGAAAATGAATTTCAGCTACTAAGGGGTCCATTACTAGCTTTGTAACCCTACGCGTATCTAACTCGTATAAACGTATAAACTCTGGTGGAATTAAATGGTATAGTACTAAATTCGCTTTTTCATTTATTTATAGGTATTCTACTGAACAGCTCGAAGATTTATTGTCATACTAACGCATTGTTATTTTTCCCTCAACAGTTCCTCCAATGCTGTCCATCCCGAGCCAGCTGGAAGGTGCCTACCTCGGTCAGGACGTAATCCTCGAGTGCCACACGGAGGCATATCCGGCCTCCATAAATTACTGGACGACGGAGCGGGGTGATATGATAATTTCCGGTAAGTCACTTTCATCTTCTTAATCGCGCGCCTCATTTAAACCAGGCAAACCAACAAGCCTCAAGGTAATATCCGGACCGGGTCCAATAAATCAGAGCGACACTTTCCCACGACCCTCAACCCACCCTTAGATCACAAAGCAAAAGATTGAGACGATGATGATAATGACGATAAGGTGCCTCTCATTTAGCACCAATCGGTTCCCATCCCCCACAGCAATCAATAAAACTCAACTCAATTTGGCAAATTAGTAACAAGTGAGTGGACAGATCCCCGAGAAATCCGATAGAAATCTGGTCCCTCATCGGGCTCTTCCTTGGAAATTGATTCGTGTGTACCAAATCGACCGAAGCACCTTTCCGTTTTCGTTCTCCACGGGTGATAGTCGGCCGACGACAGGAACTATGGGTCGGAAAATGAAAATTCACGGCGAAATTCCAAACATTTCCATATTGAATTTAAAAAAATCAACCCTTCTTAAGGTGAATATGCATCGAAGCCAAACCTCAAATTTTCAGGAGCACAAATCTAGAGAACCAGAGCTGAAAACCTAATCAATTGGTCACACGCTGGTGGTAACCAAACGATTAAGTTTTCAGCTTGAACGGATGTTTAGTTCTCTAGATTTGTGTTCTTGAAAATTTGAGGTTTGGCTTCGATTCATCTTCACCTTAAATGCAAGGCCTTACAAAATTTCGCATCCGACGCACAATGGTCGGAAAAAAACGAAGTTTGACCAAAACTTGTTTTATCGCCTTAATCGATGAAATATGTATTCTGAATATGTTATTTGGCGTTTTTATTGTTCCAGAAGGGGTTGTTCACATATTACGTAACTTTTTTTAAAAAGTTTTTTTTAATTAGAAATGCAATCAAACTTGGCTGAAAGCATAAATTATGTTTGTATTTTAACGAGTTTGATTGAATTATGTATAAAGAGTGGTTAAATATAATTTATAGCAACTTTGTATGAAAATTATCGTCAAAATGTATGAAAATATTGCATTATTCAAATAGCTCTAACTTGCAAATCAGCAAATTTCTGCAAAAAAATTAAACGTTTTTTGTAAGATCTAAGGATGCATTTTAAAGTGCAATATTCGAAATGGCGGCGACATGACGCGACAAGAGTTGTCATCAAAATCATCAAAATTATTAAGGTGTAATATTGAAAAGTAATCAAGCTTCAACCAAATATTTTTTTCCATCCTCATGCTCGATAAAAGAGTTGAACCATAAGCTTTCAGATAGTGTGTAACTTTGGAAAAATATTGCATTCCTTAAATATGATTTTTATACTTTTTTTTATTGTTACATTTTTCAATTTTTTGACTTTAGTCAGTTTGACGTCATAAAAGTCAAAGAAATTTAAATTTTAGTTAAATTTCAATTAAGAATCATAATAATATAATACATGAGGTATATTTTAAAATGATAAAAACCATAAAAATATCAAAAAAGTGTTTTGGTAGTTTTGGCCGCTCCTTTATATGGAGCCCGACCATTGTGCGACGGTCAAAAATTATAATGCCTAGAATGTAACGTCTCATGTGAATTAAAACAAAAATCTTGTCGTTGTTAATTCTATAATATAGTTATGCTCTCGTAATTTCTCTTAAAATGCAAAAAAAAGTGTTCTGATGGCCAGCAAGAAAGATGACAGTTTGTCGGCTCACGAAAATATTCGCCTCTCTTAGCACTTGGGGTCTTCCTTAGCCGAGTGGTTGCTATTTTAAAGCAGTTAAGCATTTAATTTGCTATTTTAGGACAGTAAGCATATGGAATAAAATTGGAAGGCTTATTCAAATGCTAATTGGTTTCTTGGGAAGACTTTTGTACTTTTGTCGCGAATTTTGGTATCCGGTCCATAGTGGACAGCAAGGAAACATACTGACTCTAGGGTGGGATGACGACAAAAAGGACATCGGAAATAAATCATACCATGGACAGGGGAGGGTGGGAGGTGTTGAGCCAAAAGACAGCAGGCAGTTTCGCTTTGAAGTGAGTATCTCACCGGGGACCGGTTTTCTCGGGCTTGAAATAGTAACTTGAGTGCGGGTCCACCCAGCTTCTGATAAGAGATTGGCTAGTATGTGGAGCGGATGTCTTTTTCGGCAGGAAGAACTGTAAGGTCATACTCGGAAATCGACATCACGCCTCATTTAATTGGATTGTTGTTTGCTTAGGACCAGTTGTGTTGCTCTCCTGAAGGAAAAATAATTCTGGACAATTTTGGGTTCGATATAAGGGTTTGAATTTGAGAACTTCGAAATTCGGTGTTTCTGTTCATATTTGAAATCAGATAGCGATGGTTTGCAAATTTGTTTAACCACTATTCTTCAAATCGAAAGGAAATTGCTACTTGGTTTCAGGAATATCTAACAGAGCATTAAAGATATTTGGAATCTATAATGTCTCGAGGATGCAGTACGATTGCCGGACGTTCCAGAATCTTTTCGTAAAAATGTCCTAAATTTACATGGGACGTAAACTTTTATGATATTCATGTAAAACGAGCTATTCAACGAAAAATATTGTTGGCGCGGTAGAAAGTTAGAAACGATTTCTCACCGAAGTTGGATTTTACTCGAAATCTTTGCGAGATACCTAACTTCGGAAGTGGTGCATTCGAATCGCATCCGGATGCGCTCTAATGCGCCCTACTTTCGAAGTAGGGTATCTTGCATAGATTCAGAGAAAAATCCAACTTCGGCGAATTGTATTTTCTAATGATTGACCGAACTTACAATAATGTAAATTGCCTCATTGCATTTAGGAATGCTTGATTGTGTGAAACTGAAACATTTCAAGATCTTGCAACCAAAATTTGCCAATATTGCATGCTTTCTTGCGCCTGGAAAGTGAAAATGCACACGAGAATGCTCGCTTTACTTTGTTCATTTCAGCGTAAATTCCTGCAAAGCGAGCCGTTTTGCTTGAAACATTCTTTGAGAAAAAACGTGACGTGTCTGAGATTGTTTTGGTGTGCAACTCGGTTTTCAACTCGGTAATACTGCCCACAGACGCTCAGACGGTTTTATGCGAAACGTCTCTCCCCTGAAAAACTCCATCAGAAATTCATCGGGAAAATTCTCCAGGAAATTCTTTAGCGATTCATCAAGAAATCCCACCAGAGATTACTACGTGAGTAATAAGATTTCTATAGAAATTCTTCTAAGAATTATTCCAGAAAATCAACACGGATTCCACCAGAGATACTTCCAATAACATTTGCAGAAAATACTCCAGAGAATCCTCCTGAAATATGAATACCCCTAAGAAATTCCACTAGGGATACCTCCTGAAATTCTTTCATAGATTCCAGCAGAAATTTCTTCAGGGATCTTGCAAAATTTTCCCTTAAATAATAAATATAGGAGCTTCCTGCACAAATTCTTTTAAAAATTTCCAAGCAACTTACTAATGGTTTTCCTGTTCGAAAAATTAATCAGGCATTTCTTTAGGTACTTTTTCAGGGATTTCTCCAAAACTTTATGCAGAAATTACGTCCTTAATTCCTTAGGAATTTCTACCAAGAGTGTCCATCAGAGATTTCTTTAGAATTTCTTCCAGATATGACACCCGGAATACATCCACAAATTCTACCAAGAATTCCCCATTCTCTAGCATTTCTGTCAGTGATTCCTTTTGAAATTCCCAATGAAAATTCTTTGACGTTTCCTTCAGCAAATTTTCCAGTGATTTCTTCGGGAAATTTTCCAGAGATGCCAACCGAAAATCCATCAAAGATTCTTCCTTTAAATTCTAAGGGGATTCCGCCAAAAATTTTTCCAGGGATTCCTTTCTCAATTATTCCAGGGGTTTTACCAGAAGTTTTTTTTAGTGATTCCTTCACTAAATGGTAGACTTCTGGATTTGACATTCGCCAATCTACCCGAGCACCTTGACTTGATCGAGCCATCTGTACCTTTTCTACCAGTTGATTCGCATCATCAGCCATTTATTGTACTACTTGACGCTTGTTGTGATATTTTATCAACATGTCCCAACATAGGAGAAAGTTTGTACTTCGATTTCCAGAAATGCAATTTCGAGCTTTTGGACAATGCTTTCTCTACCATTGACTGGGAACTTCTAAATGGACCAACAGTAGAAGAACTGCTTTCGGATTTCAATCGAAGAGTGTATGAAGTGATTCAAGAAATTGTACCACGCAAACGACTTCCATCCACTTCTGTGTACAGCAAACCATGGTGGTCTCCGGAGTTGAGAAATCTACGAAACATTCTACGTAAAGCTCGAAATCGTTACTTTAAGTCTAAATCTGAGAGTGATAAAATCCAACTTCGAGAGCTCGAGAATACGTACAAAAACCGACTCAGTGTTACGTACGAAAATTATATCTCAGCAGTTCAGACGAACGTGAAACAGAACCCATCCCTTTTTTGGAACTATGTGAAACGTCAACGATCAAGCGATCGAATTCCCAGTAACGTTCGCTATGCTGGTTCTATGGCGGCTACCGATTCGGAGACTGCTGATCTTTTCGCAGCATTCTTCGAAAATGTGTTCTCTAGAGCTTCACCTGTGCCACGGGCCGACAGGTTTGAAGATGTTCCATCGTACAACATTTCAATTCCTGAGTGCCACTTTTCAAATGAGGATGTATTGCCTGTTCTCGAAGACCTGGACGACAAGAAAGGACCAGGCGTTGATGGTTTTGCTCCTATCTTGTTTAAAAAATGTGCGCATGTGCTTGCGAAACCAATTGCTGCAATCTTCAATCGCTCTATCCAGGAACGGAAATTTCCGTCAGCATGGAAGACTGCGATAATCGTGCCGATTCACAAGGCAGGTAGTCAACACCTTGTAGAAAATTATCGCGGGATATCCGTACTATGCTGCCTCAGCAAGGTGTTTGAAAAACTCCTACATAAAGTGCTATATAATGCTGCATCATCGATAATGTGCGAATACCAACATGGATTTGTAAGAAACCGCTCAACTACATCCAACTTGATGTGCTATGTTACCGCAATTTCCCGAGCAATGGAGTCAAAACAGCAAGTGGACGCAATTTACATCGATTTCGCCAAAGCGTTCGATACGGTCCCACATCTAGTGGTCGTGGAAAAAATGGAGCATCTTGGATTTCCAAGATGGATTACATCGTGGCTGTTTTCCTATCTGTCAGATCGAAATGCTTTTGTAAAGGTCAATTTTGCGCGATCTAAACTCTTCGAAATCTCTTCAGGGGTACCGCAGGGCAGTGTACTCGGACCTTTAATCTTCATTATTTTCGTGAATGATTTAATTTTGAAGCTTTCGTCGTACAAACTGTCGTTCGCCGATGATCTTAAAATCTTTCGCATCATTTCTACCGCGGCAGACTGCCTTGCACTTCAAAACGACATCGACGCACTGCTGGTTTGGTGCGACGACAACGGTATGCGAGTCAACAGCGGGAAGTGTAAAATAATATCATTTACACGCAGTAGTACACTTCGGTTACATCAGTACACCATTGGAACGACACTATTAGAACGAGTCCAATCCATTTGCGATCTTGGAGTAACTATCGACTCTAAGCTCCGATTCAACAAGCACATTTCTACCATAACCGCAAAAGCGTGGTCGGTTCTAGGGTTCATTCGTCGACATGCATCGGAGTTCACAGACATCTACGCTCTGAAGACGCTGTTCTGCGCCCTGGTGCGAAGTATTTTAGAGTATGCAGCTCCGGTCTGGACACCGTATCATTTGTCGTACTCTTTACAACTGGAGCGTGTACAAAAGTGTTTTCTGCGATTTGCACTGAGAGGCCTTCCTTGGAGAGACCCGGAAAACTTGCCAAGCTACCCTGAACGATGCCAGCTAATTAACTTAGAGACTCTCTCGGAAAGAAGAGCAAAATCGCAACAAGTTTTCATTTTCGACATCATTACCGGAAACCTGGATTGTCCAATGCTTCTTTCTGAGGTACCTTTCTATGTTCCACCACGAAGTCTTCGCAATGCACCCTTCCTCGCCAATCCTGTCCACAGAACCAGTTATGGTCAAAACAATCCGTTTTCCGCTGGCGTAAGAGCATTCAATAATGTTAGTGTGTTGTTTGATTTTGATATGTCGAAAGCTGTTTTCAAAAATAGGTTAAGAAATGTGATATCGTAATTTTATATTTTACCATCTGTACGACCAAGTCGAAGATATGAATAATAAATAAATAAATAAATAAAAATCTCACTTCCAGGGATCCAGGGATTCCTTCAGGAAACAATTTAGATTCATCCAGAATTTTCTGCAGAAATTGTGCTAGAAATTCATAAAGAAGTTATCATGAGAGCTTTATCTGAAAGTCCGTCCATAAAATTCCAGTTCTCCTACAAAACAAAACCTCAAAGATTACTTGAGAAATAACTTCAGAAATTCCTCCAGAGATTAACATTAGAGATTAATCCAGTAAATTCTTAATAACTATAGAGCTATTTTTAAAGAACTCCCCATCAGATTCATGGAAATAGTCCTCCAGAAACTCTTTCTCGAATTGGTTCTAAATTCCTCAGGGAATGTATCGGAGTATTCTTATAGACATTCCTTTAAGAATTTCTCCAAAAAATCCTACAGAGAGGATTCGAGAATTACTCTAGGGAAGTTCTACAACAACTTCTCACAGAAATGTTGTTCAAGAATACTTCAGAAATTCATACACAAGATTCCACTAAAAAGTCCTACAGAGGCTCCTCCTACAGATTTTTCTATAAAGTACTTCACAGATTTTACAGCAATTTCTCTAAAAATTCATCCAGTAGTATCTCTAGAACATCTATAACGATTTCCAGGATATTTTCCATGAAATGCTCTACAATTTGCTTCAGGAATTTCTGTTGAAATGGCTGCAAGCGTTTTTGTAAGAAGACCACCAGGGATTCCGCTAGGAATCCATGCAGAAATATTTTCAGAAACTCCTCTATGTATTCTTCCAGAGAATGCTTCTTATTTTTTTAAATCTTTCCTCTTGAAATTACTTCCATGCTCCCACCAGAAATTTCCAGGGATTTTCCCAGAATTTTTTTTTTGATTTTTTCAGTATTCCTCCAAAAATTCAGTCAGCAACTATTTCTAGAATACTTCACAAATATACATGGTAAGTCATTCAGGAATTTCTCAACAATATCTAAAAGAATTCCCATGTGACATTAGTTTATTAAACTGAAATAAGCTGAGAGACATTTGTTCAGTTCATATTAAGAAAAGAAATTCATTGTGTCATTTTTCCATGATTTTTTTTTCTAGTAAAATAGCCATATGTAGATTACTTCACGATTTTTCCGTGTATTCCTAGAATTTTTTTTCCTGCGATTACTCCGAAAATATTCCAGAGATTCTAGAATTACTCTGGAGATACGCCCTTGTATTTCTTTGAACGATTTATCCAGGTACACCACCGTCAGGAATTCCTCCGGAAATTCGTCAAGGAATTTCAGAGTCCTCCCAGAATATTTCTCTAGGAGTTTCTAGAGGTATTCTTCCAGAAACACCTTCAGCATTTTTTTTTTAATTTTCTCCAAAAGATTTATGCAGAAATTACTTCAGAGATTCGTCCAGTAATTCCTCGTGACTGTGGAATTTCTGGAAGTATCACTGAAGGATTTTGTTACGGATTCCTGTCGAAATTTCTAGATGAATCTCTGGAAGAAGCCTTATAGACACGATTTGAGGAATTCCTGGAGGACGCCATGACTGGGAGATATTCTTAAATAGTAGGATTGAATTCTTTGGGAATCTGAAGGAATATCTGAAGGAATTCTTGGAGAAACTTCTGGACCAAATTTCTGAATACTCTGAGTAATCTCTGCAGATATTCCTGAAAAAAAAATCCGAATATGAACCCATGGAAGAATTTCTTAAAGAATTTCTGAACTTACACTTTGATGAATTTTTGGATTTCTTGGAAAATCCATCGTGGAGTTTCTGGAAGATAGTCCAGACGAATGTCTGAAATAATCTCTGGAAGATTTCCTGCAGAAATCAGAGATTTTCTGAGTAATATCTGGAAAAAAAATCTGTAGAGATTCCTGGGGGAGTTTCTGAAAGAATATCTGCAAGATTTCTAGATGAATTTTATGAAGAAATATTTAAAGAAATACTCGAAAGAATTTGACGAGAAGTTTTTAAAGAACTATTTGGACGAATTCCTGGAGTAATTGCTAGATAAATTGTTGGAAGAATCTGGGACGAGTTTTTGGGGAACTTTTGAAGATTTTATGGTGGAATTCTTAAAGGAATTGTTGAAGGGATACTGGAAAACTCCCTGAGAGAATTCTGGGTAAAAAACCCGGCCAAATTTTATGAGGAATCTCTAAAGTAATTTTTAGAGGAATTCAAGGAGAAATATTTGGAGAAAGTCTTTGAAGAATTACTGGAAAAACTTCAGGATAACATTTTACTGTAATATCTGGAGTAACTTCTAAATTAGTCCCTTGAAAAAATCAAGGCTGGTAGTGACCAGACAGCAAAATTATAGTGACATTGACTCCGCCCCCAAGTTAGTCAAACCGATTTATGTTGATGCAACCGTTTGACCGACTGTCAAAGTTCGTTACAACAACACTATATTTCTTCGCATGCTTTGAATGATCTCGGCAAGTCTAGTGAACATGTGATTTTTATTTTTATTAGAATTGTGTGGCAGTGGGTGGGCATATTTCTACGATTTAAGGGCAATACTCGAAGTGACGAAGAGAAGAAATTTCACCGGAAGAAATGGACATTGATGAAGAATTCCTGTAATGATTCGCACGAAGAATTCCGGCAAAACTCTTGGGGATTATTTTGAACAGTCATTAATATGGAATTGGCTTTGGTAATTTCTTTCTACAAATCCAGGGGTTATACTAGGGATTCCCCCGGATATTCTACCTGGGATTCTACCAGGAATATTTCCAATAATATCTCTAGAAATTTATCTCCAGTTTCAAACATAAATTTCTCCGGGGAAAATTTTTCAGGCCATCAGGTGGCATTCTTCCAGATATTCCTTCAAAGATTCCTCTACTAATTGTTCAGGATTTCCTCCACTGATTCCTTCAAAGATCGATCCATAATATATTTACGCCATTTATCAAGACGTATTCTCCTTTCCCTTTTTTCTGATCCAACATTTCGAAAGATCAAGATCCTGGCTCTGTTATGGTTCAAGCCGAGTGCACCTCTAATTCATAAGATATTTGTTATAACGTTTTAGAAAAGATGAAGAAGTTTTGTGCCTTTTTGAGAAAGATCTCTTCAATTGATCACTCAAAGGGGTTTTTCTCTCTTCCAAATTTTAGTGAAAATGTATAAATAAATAAAATAAATAAATCAATCCAAAATATACCTCAAGTGATTTCTGCATTAATTTTTCAGAGCTTACTCCAAGGTTGCCTACAATAATTCCTCCAGAGATTGCTATAAACATTTCTTCGAAGATACCTTCAAGAATTCTTCTAGAAGTTAGTTCGAAGGATTCCATCATGTATCAGGTATCACGAATTCTTTCAGATACATCTCAAGAAAATCATGACCAATAATTCTCCCAAGGATTTTATCAGGAATTTTCTCAGGGTTTCCTCCTAGGACTCCTCCTTATATTCCAAAAGGAATTTCTTCAGCGATTGTTTATTGTACTTTTTCTACAAAGTCCTCCAGGGGTTTACCTAAAAATTTCCGAAGAATTTTATAATGCTTAAGTATTTCTTCAAACATCTTCCAAAGATTTATTTAGAAATTCGTCCAGCGAAACTTCAGGAGTTTCTAAACAGATTCAATAAGGAATTCCTCCAATATTCTTAAAGAAATTGCCCCTCCCAACAAATTAATACAGGATTAATCTCAGAGGATTCTTCCGATGAATCTCCCATGAATAAATTTATAAATTCTTCCAGTGTTTCCTTCAAAGATTGTTTTCTGTATCCCTGAAGGAACCCCACGAGGCGTTCGACCCGGGATTTTTAAAGAATTACTTCAAGAATCAACCAGAATTTTTTCCGAGGATTCCTTAAGGAATTTATCCATCATTTCTTTTCAGTATATCTTGAAGGATCGTTTCTTAAATAATTTCTAGTGCAATGCTTATGATAATTTCAGCTGAAAATCTTGAAGGTTTTCCTGATGGAAATCATGGAGAATTATCTGGATGAATCCCAGATACAATTCATGGAGGAACCACTGGTGGAATCATAAGAGGAATCTCTGGAGAATTTTTAGCTGGAATCCTATGAGGAAATCCTATCGGAGTTTTCAGAGGAATTACTGAAGGAATTCTAAGAGGAATCACTAGCGGAATTCCTTTTTCAAATCCTAGGAGAAACTCATTCTAAAGTCACTGGAAGATATACTGGTGGATTCCCGAATAACCTGTGATTCCGTGTAAGAAATATTTGGTAAAATCGCTGGAGGTATTCCTGAAAACCCCAAGATTACCTGGAGACATTCCGCGAGAAATTCCTTGAGAATCAAATCCTTTCGCAAAATTTCTGTTAAAATCCTTGGAGAAATTCCTGATCTTGGAGATATTAATTCCTTATAGAATTTAGGGGGGCATCCCTTGATCAATTCCGAGAGTACTTCCTTGAAGAATTTCTGACGGAATCCCTTGAAAAATTCCGTAGAAAAAACCCTGGGAGGCAATTCTGGTGGATATTAAATAGTAAATAATCTGATGGAACCCAGAAAATCCCTAGAGGAATTCCTGATTAACCTAAGAAGAATTCCTGATAGAATCTCTGACAAAACTTCTGATGGAACCCCAGAAGGTGCTCATGACCCCTAGAGAAACTTCTGGAATCCCTAGAGAAATTCTTGATAGAGTTCCTGTGAGAATTCCAGGTAAAACATCTGAAGGAACTCCTAAAGGAATTCCTGCATAAACTTTTGATATTCTTAAAGGACCACCAGATGAAATCATTGGAGGAACTCCTGAAAAAATCCCTAGAAGGACTCCTGCAGTAATCCCTGGAAAACTTCTGATGCAATGCCTGGAGGTACACCTAATGGAATCTCTGAAGGAACTTTTGACGGGTTCCTTACAGGAATTCCTGATGAAATCCCTTTAACCCTCAAAGCCCCGGGACAGACCTTTCATTTTCAATTGACTGGTGCTCAGGAGCAAATAAGTTTAACGAAATGCGGTTTTCACTATGATCGATGGGATGAGTTAGACTTCCTGCGAGTGGTGTTTTCAAACCGGAAGTTCAAGTCTGGACATGTTTTTCAACCGGAAATAAGTGTTCCCTAACCACATAATTTACAACTTTGACAACGAAACCAATGTTTAACGATAAGTTTTAGCTAGTTTTAAACATTATGTAACGGACCAAGGCAAGAATACAATATTTGGTTTATTTTCTTGCATGGGACGAAAACCGGAACCTGGTTCCGGAAGTACTTTATGAGTAGGAGCCGAGGCAAAGGAACACATGTAAATTTGACCTGAAGCAACATATGCGGCTGCTTGAATGTCATGAAATCAGCTCAGGAAGCCAATGCAAGACATCAACTCTCAATATTGTCAATTGTACCATATGTCCTAGGCTGGAATGTAGGGTCACTTCCGATTAACCAGGAGGCAAATATGGATGAAGCTCAAAACTAGGCATGCGACTGTTCAAACATGAAATAGCCTCAGCGTTGCTGTAAGAACATGCTTCTTTCCTATATGGACACTTAGACCAGATTGTCAAACGTTGTCCGGATTTTGAGGTCACTTCCGGTGAATCAGAAAAAACATAATTTGCAAAACTAGGCATGTGACCGCTCAAATTTCAAGAAATAACTTCAGCGTTGCTATAAGAACGTGCTTTTGTTTGTATTGTATACTTGTATACTTCGGCCTGATGAACAGACAATGGCCGGTTTCTGAGGTCACATCCGGTGATTCAGGGAACTTACATGAATAATAGGTTAAACTAGAAATGCGACTACTCAAACTTCATGAAATAACCTCAACGTTGTGGTAAGAACATACTTCTTGCATCAATCGATACTTCGGCCAGATAACCAGCATATGAGCGGGTTTTGAGGTCACTTCCGGTGAACCAGGAGATAACATATGTAATATGTACAGTTGTGTTCAGAGTAATAGTAGTGGAAGCCGATTTTCATACAAAATGCTCAACTTTGGCATGCTGTAGCTTTGTTTTCCTATAAGCAATCGGCATGAAATTTTGGCAGAGAACTTAATACTTAATATACTTAATTTCATTATCACACAATCACAAACACCAGGTGAAATCGCTCATGTAAAAAGCATGTTCATACAGCAACGCTGAGGTTGTTTTATGAAGTTTGAGTAGTCGCATTTCTAGTTTTACCTTTTATTCCTGTTTGTTCCCTGAACCACCGGAAGTGACTTCAGAAACCGGCCATTGTCTGGTCATCTGGCCAAAGTGTGACACTATGTCCATGAATAGTCCAAATCATCCATTATATTCCATAATTATCAATTCTGATATAATTGGAAAAAATCCCGGTGCTCTAGCAGTGTTGATAGACTCACACTCAAAATCTCAATCAATACGCTCTCCCTTGAGAGCAAACTCATTTGAGATCTGCTTCGCAAATCTCACGCTTGAAATTTTGACGCAAAATCAACTCAATCCACTCAAACCGTAAAAAATGATTCAGTCGCAAAACCCGGCAAAAACTCGTGAAACCCGAATGTTGTTGTTTACGTTAGAAAGGATTAACATAATTTTACCAGACCAACAAGAAATTATTGCCGTGTGTGAGTAAACTGTGGAAATACGAGACAATGAGTTAAAAAGGTGAGCCATCTCATCCATGATATTTTGATTGCTGAGTTGCATGATTGACAACTCACGCATGAAAAATCTCAAGCGTGAGTTGTGAGAAATTGAGTTTTTCACAACACTGTGCTCTAGGATAGTTCCCACGAAATGACCATTCTTACGGATGTATCGGATCATCTGGAGGCCATTATAGTGGCCACTCATGTCGATAAACAATTCCGATCATCTTTTACGTTCTTTGATAATGAAATCTGATGAACTGGCAAAAAACCGCAGCTGTTTAGGACGACTTTCACGAATTGACCATCGTCACGAATATTCCGGATTTTCCGGAGAACCAGGTTACTTATCATCGGAGCCAAGTTATACTCGAGATGTGTGTAACCATCCCCTCACTGAACGGTACCTCTCTGATAAGATTTAGGTAACTGGGCGACGAATCCAATTAAGACCCAGAACTATTTGGTCAGCTCAGCGTGAAAAACGGGAAAAAACACAGATATATTTGCATCTCCAAAAAACGGGGAGGGTTTTGGCGGGGCGGCACCAACGCAGAAAGTTAGTACAACTATTCCCCTTCACTAAAAGCCAAAAATCTCGAAAATCGGTTGGAGCATTACTGAGAACGAGCATTTTGAAAATTTTAGGTTCGTCCTGGCACTTTGCGGGTTAAGGGATTCCTGATGCATCTCATTGATGCAATCCTTATATAATCTCTAGAAGAATTTCAGGTGGTATCTCTGAAGAAACTTCGGATGAAATCTCTAGAAAAACTCCTGATGGAATGGTGTTCTGCTGAAATCCCTGGAAAAATTTCTGGTTAAATTCTCTATAGAATCCCTAGAGGAACTCCTTATAATATTCCTAGAAGAAAACCTAATGGAATCTCTAGAGGAAATCCTGATAGAATCTTTGGAAGAATCCCAGGTGAAATCTATAGAGGAACTATTGATAGAATCCCTGGAGGAGCTCCTGATGAAATGCCCAGAAGAACTCTGATAGAAATCCTAAAGGTTCTCTTGATAGAAACCATATAGGAACTTCTGTTGGAATCCTAGGAGAAACTCCTGATGGATACATATGAGGAAATGCTAATAAATTCACAAGAAGAGTTCCTGATGAAATTCCTATAGGAATTCCTGATGAAATTCCTATAGGAATTCCTGATAAAATTCCTGGAACAATTCCTTAAAGAACTCCTGATAAAATCCTTAGAGCTTTGAAGGAACTCCTGAAATAATCTCTGGAAGAATTCCAGGTGAAATCTCTGAAGGAACTCGTGATGGAATCCCTGGAGGAACTTCTGATGAACTCCCTAGAAGAGTTCCTCATGGAATTTATATAGGAGCTGCTGGCAGAATTCCTGCTTAGATTCCTGATAGAATCGCTAGACCTCCAGTTAAACTCCTGATGGAATCCTTAGAGCAATTCCTGATATTCTCGAAGGGACTCCTGATGAAATCATTGGAGGAACTCGTGATGAATTCCTTAGATGAAATCCTATAGGAAGTTTTGATTAAATCCCCTTGAGGAATCACTAATAAGATTGCTGATGGAACTCCTGATAGAATTCTCAGAGGAACTCCTTATGATATCCCTAGATGAAATCCTGATGCAATTCCTCGAAGAACTCCTGAAATAATTTATAGAGAAATTCCAGGTGAAATTTCCGAAAGAACTCTTGATGGAATTGCTATAGGAACTCCTGATAGAATCTCTGGATGAATTCCTGATCAAATCATTGGAGGAACTCCTGATGGAATCATTGTAGGAACTCCTCCTTAGAAGAACTCCTAATGGAATCCCTAAAAAAACTCTTGATAGAATCCATGGAAAAACTTTTCAAAGAATTGCTAGAGGAACTCCTGATGGAATTCCTAAAGAAATTCCAGATGGAATCACTTAAGGAATTCCTGAGAGAACCCTTAGAAGAGCAGCTGATGGAATCCCTAGAGAAACACCTAATGGAAACCCTGAGGTAATCCTTCGTGGAACTCATGATTGAAACTTTAGCAGTAATCCTGATGGAATTCATGGAGGAAATTTTAATGGAGTTCATGGCGAAATATCTGGTGGAATTTCTGATGTAATCCTTACAAAAATTTCTGATAAAAACTCTCTTGATGGAATCCCTGAAAGAACTTTTAAAAGAATCCTTGTATGAATTCCTGGTGCAATCCCTGGAAGAATTTCATATTGTAGATCTCCTGGTGTATTTTCTAAAGAAATAGGTTAAAGATTGTGGGAAAACGCCAGTCGAATATATCGAAACATCTCAAGAGCGTACATTTGCTTGATCACCATGTGTAAATTCACGCATTTTGACTTGCCACCCATCTGCATTCACAGATCACGGGACGTCGAAGCTTCAATTTGACGTGCTTGACGTCGAGTCAAACATTTTGCTCCACCTACCGGTTGTTTGAGCAAAATCAAACTCGTTTGATTTTGGCCGACGGATTCGCCAACCGTCAAATCGGTTTCAAAAACTGTTACGTTGGTTCGTCAAGCAGCCTCACACACGGTCAAACATAGCACCAACATGGGCACCAACCTGGGGACGGAGTCATTGTTGGTCAAACCGTCTGAGCGTCTGTGGGCTGCATAGTCTCGTAGGATTTGAATCGTGTTTATGCAACTTTGTCATAATATGAACGAGAAATTTGCTAAACTCGAACATCAGTACGAAAAATGGACTACCATGATTTCTGCGATACACCCCTAAATGCCAACCCAAACGTAGACCAATCGTGAATAATAAATCGGAAATTCGATGTTTATTGAATCCACTTTAATTCCATCCGAACAACGAAATTGGCTACCATACTGATATCATTTATTACTTAGCACGAGGCTAGTGAGTAGTACATATAAAATTCCCTCATATATCACCTCAATTACCCTGACATCTCCCATCATCTCCACCCATAGGTCAATGACAAAAAATTTCACCACATCGACATTTAACATTCGTCAACACCACACCATTCCGTGGGACATCGTCAGCACCAACATTGAGTGTTGATAAAGTTATTTATTTTTAATTAATTTTCAACAACTCACAATCCACTCTGTTAGATTTCCGCGCTTCATGAATGTGAAAAAGCTCAGCGTCCGAAATAAGCAAAAAAAATACTATACGAACGAACGAGGAATAATTTATTGGTTGAAAAATAACCGGCGCTGCTGTTGGCTGAATCAAAAATCTGTTTCGTGCAATTGCCGGTATCAGTTTTAAAATTCTATCTGATATAAAATAATTCGATTTGCTGCATGACAAACATTCGGTCACCTGAATTCGCACATACGAGCTTCCGCGTAGCTCACGAGCATATTTTCGTGTTTTTTTCTGTATTTGCGTTTATTATCGTATCAAGTTTATTATAGAAGAGAAAGGAGAAAAATGTTGTACGGTTTCGAAATCTCTACGAAGAGATAAAAATGTCAAACATTTTGAAAATTAATAATAATAATGATCAGGGTTGGGAAAAAATCTGAAATTCACTCTACAGTAGCCAAACAAAGCAAATCACAGTCAGCGAAGCCAGTGAATCTCACGTCCATCGCTGCTGTAGGCAAAATGCCTTGAAAATTGCAAAACACCCGTTGCTAAGGGCAACCCAAAATTACTGTAGAAAAATGTTCTATTTCCCGCAGCATTTCCCGCATTTAGAGCCTTCAATGACACTAATGATTTAGAAAATTCTTGCACCCAATAGAGGCTACTTGATGAGATTCACGTTTTGAACTACTATACTGGGAGAGCCACGTGATTTTCGCGAAAATTCAATCCTACTACTATTACTATTCCCAGCACTGCTAATGATATAAAAAGCTCTGCTAATTTTATTCGACATTTGTTCCAACATTGGATATTCTATTACTCTCTATGACTCAAACGTCGATACTTGTGAAATCGAATAACAAACAAACGGTCAACCGAACAATTCCCAACAGCACCAGCAATCATCTCTCAAGTCCCACCCAACTCAAACCAAATCCGTCACCGGTGTCATCGAAACTTTGCACCGGAATTGTACCCAATAGCCACTGACCCCGCAAGACTGTTGAAGGTAACTTACTTTTCGCACAACTTTGCCTTCATCACTTTCCTCTTCGACGACGGTAGAATCATCGACCTCGAAAAATGACAATTGTTTTCCATTAGATGATAGGTACCGACCGTTGCGGTCACTTGGCAGGGCAAAAAAGCGCACCCGAGCGGAAAGCAGCTCAATCAAAATTTATTTAACTTTTTTTTCGGTTCTTTTCGTCCAAACCAAGGCTCCGACGAAGACGTCGCCCGGGAGTCCAACTCATCGTTTATCATTTTCCTCCCCCGATGTTGTTTCACTATGGGCGAACAGGTGGCCAAAAATCGATAGAATGATTTTCACAAGTTCTAGTCTGATATGAAAAAATATTGATATATGATGATCTTTAACTCGTGATCCGTCTTATAAACGTGAGGAGAAGGCAGTTTTAACGCACTCACGATCCTGCTATGAAAATTATATGGCAGGATATGAAAACTCCTGGCGATTATGGAATTTTTCCCATCCTCATCAAGAAACTTCCAGAAAATAGTTTCTTTCTTAGTTGATATATTTAACTTTATTAGAATACGACTGTTGTGTAACTTCTAAAATTAACGGCTTTTCAGTCTTACGGATGAATCAAAACGCTACGTTTTTTTAAAATCCAACGTTTCGGCCATTGGACTTGGCCTTCTTCAGGGATCTACAAATTTATTGGACGATTGTTATAATAATTTATGAGCGAAAACATTTTAGTAAAAAAAAAAAACTCACATAAAGGTGTACCGTTTTTCGTAACACGCTCAAAGCTTTGCGATCGGTTGTCGCTTTTATGGGGTTCTCTTCCTGGTTGCCTACATTAAACATTATCATTAGTGGCGCAAAGCTTAAGCCTACCTTCTGATATATTACCGTATCATTTATACGGTTGCGTTGGTGGATAGTCACTATTTTTATCTGTCACTATCTGTTTTACCACCTACTCTACACCAATATGGAAACTGAAGTATTTGAGACAGAGATATGGATATGATAGTATAGTGTACATGGAGCTATTTTTGCGTGTATGGAGAGGGAGAGGAATTGTGTAGCTCGCTATTGCTTTGGGACATTTGTGTTAGCTGTGAGAAAGCTATACGATGGGTCGATGGATATTCCGTTGGTTGTTGTACTGTTGGGGCTAGAGATGATGGTGGCGAATCGAAAGTAGTGGGCATCGGTGGTAGCGGTGGAGGTGGTGGAGGTGGTGGAGGAGCTGGATGCTGTAATGATGGGCTTGTTTTGGCTGTTTTTCTGGATCTCGTAGCAATCGTGTGGAGGAGTCCTGTGTAGGTCGCACTAATACCATCTACATCTGTCCTATAGTTGACTGTGTCTAGGGTACTGTGGATGTGAAAACATTCAAGCATTGGAAGTCGGTTTGCAGTGAACGTTTGATCTACGATTTTCGTTTGATCTAATCCGAAACGGTGTTGATATTGTATGCAGTGATCAACAAGGGCTGTTTTGTTGGTAATTTCCAATATTGCATGGTCATTGTATGTGTGACCGGCCTCTAAAAGTCGCTCTAGTTTGTTGACGTTCGACTAGTGACCACCATTTTACCATTTTTTTTTTTTTTTTTTTTTTTTTTTTTTTTTTTTTTTTTTTTTTTTTTTTTTTTTTTTTTTTTTTTTTTTACTAAAATGTTTTCGCTCATAAATTATTATAACAATCGTCCAATAAATTTGTAGATCCCTGAAGAAGGCCAAGTCCAATGGCCGAAACGTTGGATTTTACAAAAAACGTAGCGTTTTGATTCATTCGTAAGGCTGAAAAGCCGTTAATTTTAGAAGATATATTTAACAGTTGGCGTTTTTTCCTGACAAACGGAAAAATGCTAAGGTTGTCCCAATTTTACACCAGACAAAAATCCTGCAGAAGCTTCTAGCTATCGTGAAATCAGTTTGCTTTCCTCCATCAGTAAACTTTTTGAAAAGCTTATTTTGTACAGAATGATGGTCCACATCAACGAAAATTCAATTTTTACCAATGAACAGTTTGGATTCCGCCATGGACATTCGACCACTCATCAACTTTTACGTGTAACAAATTTGATCCGTTCCAACAAATCTGAAGGCTATTCTACTGTTCTTGCTTTTCAAGGCATAGAAAAGCAGTCGACAGTGTTTGGCATGGAGGTTTGATCGTAAAATTTTCCAACTTACATTGTTAGAATAATCCAAAGTTATCTGTCAAATCGTACACTTCAGGTTAATTATCAGAATTCCAGATCTGAAAGACTTCCTGTAAGAGCTGGTGTTCCTCAAGGCAGCATTTTGGGACCAATATTATACAATATTTTCACATCTGAATTATCTGAGTTACCTCAGGGATGTCAAAAATCCTTGTTTTCGGATAACACAGGCCTCTCCCCCAAAGGACGAAGCCTGCGTGCCATCTGTGGTCGATTGCCAAAAAAATTGTATATGTTTTCTTCATACTTGCAAAAATGGAAGATTTCTCCTAATGCTTCCAAAACTCAACTAATAATATTCCCTCACAAACCAAAGCTCTTTATTTAAAACCTTCAAGTAGACATGTTGGCACGATGAGAGGGGTTCCCATAAATTGGTCAGATGAAGTTTAGTATCTAGGGCTCATGCTTGATAAAAATTTTCAAAAATCGCATTGGGGGCATTCTAGCCAAAAGTAACAAAATTATAAATTTTTTGTATCCACTTATCAACAGATAGTCAAAACTTTGTCTTAAGAACAAGCTTTTGATTTTCAAACAAATTTTCAGGCCAGCCATGTTGTATGTTGATCGGCAGACAATATGAAACCTGCCCATAGTGCGTCCAGCAGGACAAGGTGGCTCACGGTCTTACGCACAACAACAATAGCCGAAGAAAATCACGAAGATGCTGGGGAATTGAGGGGATGTTTTTTTTTTTGCTTCTTAGTCTGGAAATCTGTATCCGTGTCAGAGTCGGAACGTGACGAAATGGAAAACTTTTCCTTTGTCCATGCGATGCTTTTGGTGCGTCATCATTTGGACTGTAGAAAAGGATGCGCGTGGGAGTTCGATCATGTTCTTCACTTTTCATGGTAACCATTTGACTGTGTTTGATGCAAGGAGGGAGTTGCAAAAGTGGTGACTTGTTTTTTGCGAAATAGAGTTGAAAGTTGTTAAGTGTTGTTGTTGATGAAGTCTTTTTGGGTAATGTTTTACTCCGTGCTTCTCACATAATATACAAATACAAAATCAGTCAAATGACAAACAGAGTTCTCAATCAATAACTTAGGAAGTACTCATCGAACACTAAGGTGAGAAGCAGACTGGAACGTAGTAATGAAAGGAATATTAAGTATTGTTTTTATCTGCTTTGATTTTAAGGATCACGATTAATTCTTCTTCCACGGAGTTCTTGTCTTCTTGTACGAATAGATATTGCACTAAACAGCTAGAAGATTTATCTTTTTTAAGTATCTTGCTTCACTTACACTGACTTTTGTTGGATTGTTTCTTTCGAGAAGAATTTCACATGATTGCTATGCGATGATGCATACTCAAGCTGAATCGACATAAATCTAGATCAACCACCAGCTAACTCAATCCGAAATTCTCCCACGCATCTCTCATGAACCCGCAATCCTGAACTCAACATTCCGCTACTCTCGCCATTACTCGCTCACCGTATATAGTCACTCAATATTGGCGAGGGTAGAAGCAGCATCAGCAGCAGTAGCACGTCGACATCGGTGAACAGAATTATCTATGTTAACATTTCATTCAACGTAATTAAATCAATTTAATATCTCGTGTAGCAGCTTGTACCCGAGTCATGTTTTCCGGATGGCATCGCATCGCCATAGCCATCGCCATCGCCATCGTCTCGCAGCGCAGTGCCACACATTATCATCGGTTATCGGTTGTCTATTACCGACGACCGGATGTCCTTTCGCTTGCTGTCGCTTCGCAATGGTGGCAGGGGAAGATGGTTCAAAATGCCAATGGAAGCTGAATAGCGTTTTACAAAGATATAACATAGTAGTATGCAATGTCTCGTTTTGCCGAATCAAATATTGATTTTCATAAGAGAACAGTTTTTTATTCTTAAAGTTTTTGAGAAACTGAGAAATATCCTAAAGAGCATTCATCAAATGAAATTCTGCCGCTGGAATTGCTTTGCGAATTATTCCATGAGCGATGTTTGGCATTTAAGTCACCACTAGCATAGCATAGCATAGCATAGACTGATTGTACATGTCAATGGTTGCTACTCCGTGATTGATCGGAACTGGTAAGAATTGCACTACGATCCAAATTAATAAGGGATGGGAGTTTCCGCTTACTCTCGAAGTGCAATTTTAGCAGATCTAATATTATTGATCAATAACGGCGCCGGCCAAGTCCTTACAGTCAGTTGGGATGGAGAAGGAATGTTAGGGTGTAATGATTGTTGCTTCTAGAGACCGAGAATACCTCTGCATCTCCACAATCACCACGGGAAGGGTGTTTATTAGTGAGGGAGGAAAAGATCTGGGAGTCACCTCTGGTCGGTGATGCGATCCATGGACAAGGGGGAAATATACAACTTATATTTAAAACTAATGTTGTATTTTTGTCTCGAGAAGTTTTTGGTAGAAGCTTTAAAAAATACGTCAACATCTATAATGTCGAACAATTCAAAAGACGTTTTTATTAATGATGAAAACTGAAAATTACATGTATATATTTTAAATTATATGAAACAGGAATAATTCCGACACTTGTAGTGACGAACCATACATAGTTTGTTTGAAAATGACATATGAGTATTACTGTGCATTTTGTCTCGATATGGTAGAAGTTTTAAAAAATACGTCAACATTCACAATGTCGAACAATTCAAAAGATAATTTTTAATAATGTCCAAAAGAGAAAAATATATGTATATTGAAATTGTATAAGAAAAAAGCATAATGCCGACACTTATAGTGACGAACCATACAAAGTTTGTTTCAATATTACATAAAAGTTACGCTTTCAAGAAAAAATGTGTTATCATAAGCATGAAACGAACTCACCAGTTGGTAATCCATTCTCGACTGAACACAAAACCAACCCCCCGCGAAGTGACAGATAACGCAATTTTCACGTACCTACTTGCAACGTAAACAATGGGGCCATCCACCGCTGCCGGCACGATTTTTCACTATGGCAGATCTGAATTTTGTTTCGTTGTTAACGGATGCAAAACAACGAATGTAATGAAATGAAATAAGGGCGAGTCTGATATTTTCGTTTTCCAATAAAAATAAATTTAATAAAATCACCAAGTTCAAGCACCAAATGAACTTCAGAGCGCACCAATTCGTTCGGTGAAAAGATTAAATGACCTGTTAGTGCTTTGTTTTGCGGGAAAGTAATCCATTAGAAATTACTCACAATACAGGCTATCTGATTTTGTGGATCGCTTTTATGCCCTCAAGAGAAATATTGTGGGCCTCGCGGCCGGGCGGTTAGTGTCATCAGGCATTTAAGCGCATCGTGTCATGGGGTATGGGTTCGATTCCCGCTTCAGCCATTGAATCTTTTCGTCAGGAATGTTTCTCGGCTGTGCCACTGGAGCATGCTTGTCCATTGTCTAGTGCTAAATTACAGTCTGTGCAGCTAAATGGCTGAAGACGGAGTCCTTGTCTTTTTATTTGAACGGGTTTCAGTGAGATCAAATCAAGTCAAAAAGTGATATTTTTTTCAGTTTTTTTTTTCTATGCGGAAAAGTGTTCAATTTTTCTCATAAATACTCACCACCAGAGGTCTAAGCACAGACAAACAGACGTAACACTTAGAACAAATCTCGATCAAATTCATAGTCACGAGGACATGTACGCCCAATACTAAAATCGGTGTGTTTGGCCGACGCGCCAACAGATGGCGGTAGTGAGAAAACGTCAAACACGAACAAAAACGATGCGAGCGCTGCGGGTGGCGGATTGACCACCTACCATATTTTCGAATCAACCGTTAAAAAGGTAGTCGATGGACAACGATGGGAGTGTGACGTCTGTTTGTCTGTGGTCTAAGTTTCAATCAAATAAGCCTATGAACGAATATACGATGACGCCATGCTGCAACTTCCAGCGAGATGAAAACTTTTACTGCATACAGTAAAATGTATAAAAATGTATGAATACAGAAAAATAAATACGTTGCACATTTATCCACGCATTGTTCATCCGGTGAAGATTCGTGTTGGTGCGGATGTAATTTTATGTAATATTTAGATTTAGATTAGAAAAAAAATCAACAAGAAAAGAAGACTGTGGATAAGTCCATTAGATGAACTACCCAGCTGTTCAAAAGCGGTAATGGCTGTCAAAAGTTAGCTTACTTTCTGGTAGGGATCCAACATATTGACGTTTGGCTTGGGTCCGGTCAATTGACTTGTCCACCGGTGTGATAAATTCACTCGGTCCAAGAATTTTGACACTTTAAGACTAACAATTCAAAAGGCCTCATCTCCAAAAAGTAAACAATGAGAAAAATGCAATCTTGTTTTGTCAAACAATAAATCAAATTTAAATTATGAATTTAAGCATTTTATGTTATTTTATCGTTAAGAAAGTCGATGGATAAACTGATTTATAGCTATGAATATTCATTACTATCATTTTAGCAAAAAATCCTGCTAAAAAAACGAGTCAAAGGAAATGAGGCTTTTATTTCACCAAAAGCTGTGCAGCCCTTTTCATTTGTGCCCATAGACGCCGGCCGACGCTGATGAGGCCTGTGAATTGACGCCTTTGTTTACTCTAAAATGTGTTGAGGCCTTCTAGTTGTGGCTTGTTTTTTCATCATCTTCAGATGTGGCCTTTTGAAAATCATTCAAAATTCATGATAAAATACGATAATTGAAGTGTAGGAGAGTGTTACGTGGTAAAGCAAGGTACATGGGATCTCTGCAGCAAGAGGAGATTCTTGCGGTCGATTAAATATGTGATTTATCCATTCATCGTCATCGATAAACATAATGGATGTGCTAAGCGAGAGTGTCGTCGAGCAATTATATGGAAATATTTGTTCAATTGAAGCAATATTTCAATTGAACGTTATGTTTTATGCAATTGTAACGAAATCGTGTTGTTATCAATAAGTCGTGAAGTACAGACATGCTGACACAGGTATTATTAGGTAGTATGATACAAAATACATCACTCCACAGGAACCCGACGGAAAATTTGATTATGTTCGCCGTTGAGACTATCGCTGTGTAAAATAATACATGGAGCGGAGTAGCTGAAGTATAACTTGTATCTGCTTAGTAAATTTGAAACATTTTTTCGTAATTTTAGTTTCAATTTTGATGTTTGTTTAATAGGCCTCAACTCGGTTTCAAGTAAATATAGAAATGGGGCCTTTTTGGAAAAAGGCCGCATTTGCAATTAATAACCTTATTATCGGGAAATGAGATGGGGCCTTTTAGAAAAATGATATTTTTTCAACTTTCATGCATATTTTTGCATGACTATTGTAAAGCCTGTCCACGATAAATTTCGGACACGGATGGCGGGTGTACCACAGAAAGTTCGAGAATTTTACAGAAAGAAGGATTAACATCCTTGTCAACTGTTTATTTTGTAGATATAACTCTTTTATTCTGAAATAAACAATTGTTTTTGTTGAATTATGAGTAACTTTTTTTTGCTGCCATTATTTGGGTGTCCGAAATTTAACGTGGACAGGCTTTATGTTACAGTAAGAATAGGCTCTTATACACTTAAATCAGCAGAAACCCGATTTGTTTACATTTTGGACTTGAGGCCTTTTCAATTGTTGGTCTTGACTTTAGCGGGTCACGCTTTTCAATGCTCCCCAAGGGTCAAAATTTTTGAACTGAGTAAATTTAGTGCACCGGTGGATAAGTCCATATCAAGCGACCCATGTGAAACGTCAGATCACTAGATCCCTTTTTTTATAAAAGTGGGCTAATTTTTGGTGATATTAGCGCTCGTAAAAAGCTGGATAGTATATCCAATAAACTTATCTGATTGAAACATAGACATCTGGGGGTGACTATTAGAAAACAAGTGTTCAAATCCGCAAAAAAAATGTACTGCGAGTCAAAAGCTGGATATGATCTCAGTTTGATTTCAAGCTTATAACTACAGTCAATTTCCCAAAAAATAATGATCATCGTAAATATTTAAGGGATGATTCAAATTTTACGTAACGAAGAAATTTGCCAATTTAAACCCCCTCCCTCCCTGAAGTAACAGATTTTGTATAGAAAATTTCAATTTATTGTATGGACCGTAACACTACAAAATACCCTTTCCCTCCCCCTGTTGTAACGTAATATTTGAACGATCCTTAACAAATTTGTCTTGCTTTGAATTGCCAAGTGGTCAATAAATAACATCGTAAACAAAGGATCGATTATTATAAGGGGCGGTCCATTAATTACGTAAGGGGTTATGGGGGGAGAGGGGGTTTGAGATTTCTTACGCGCCATACAAATTATTTGCAATTTTCATATAAAAAATCTTACCATGGGGGAGGGGGGGGGATGTCGAAAAACCGCCAAAATTGTCTAACGTAATTACAGCATGCGGACCACATCACACCACTATTCAAAACTCGCTCTTGAGCCATACAAAATCTTCCCGATGGCCGTACAAATCCTTTCAGAGAATCGCAATTTGGCAATCACTCATTTGTAATTATATTACAAATTCCAAACAAAAATTGTAAAACTTTTTTTATGTCCACCAAGCATAATTCTAGTTTACGCCCTATTTTGAGCACACTCCGTGATTTCATTGTGTTTGACAGTATCACGGACCAAAATTTTTCGGTACACTGACGTTGTGCTGCAGCTGTCATGATGCTCCCGTGTTGCACAAAACTGACACTGACAGCAAAACTTCTTGGCGTCCTGAAAACAAACCGTCTTGCTTGGGCCTTCCCAAATACCTACCCAGCAAGACGCTCCAAAACAGTAAAAAAAAATCTCCGGCGCCGAAAACACGCGCGGAACCGTGAGCAAAATCTATCGGACGACGCAAAACCGAACTGTCCTGCTTGGGCTTCACGAAGCACTCTGTTTGGCATTTAAGTCACCACTGACAAAAAACTTGGCTTATTGCTAGAAAATTTCCACAAGTCATTTTGAAGCAAATTAACATGCTGGCCAGTGCATTGAAAAGGAAAATTGTCAGCTATGAAAGTATATTTACCAAACTGTGTTTCAACAGAAACACCCAAAGTTTCCAAAAGTTTGGTTTCAAATGACGAAAAGTTGATGTTTTATAGGCCTATGAATGATAAATGCAACTGCCCCACATTCACCATCTAGTCGATCATGACGATAAACAAAAAAGTTTGGATCTTTTTGTGGTTTGGATCCAGGTTTCAAATAAGTTTCAGTAATAACTGTTATATGTATGTTATTGGCTGTTGGAAAATTAAACACCTCGTTCTCTTTACCATTCAAAGAACGAGCACTCCAATTTAAAATAAAATTAAAAACATATTTGGATCCATTAGAGAAACGTAATCTGACAACAATTTTATTAGTAAATATTTCACCAACTTTGGCTGCATCAGCCATTGCGGTGGTGTAGAACATTTCATAAATCATTTAATTCAAATGTTCAGATAAAAATTCATCAGAGGCAGACATTTCACTAGAAGTGAGCAATATCAAACTGTAACTGGGAAATCACCCATCAACCAAACCAAATATATGACTTCACAGTACCAAACTGCAATCGCGATGCGATGCAAATTTCTGATGCGAGCCAAGACTTTCACCGATGTAAATAAACGGCTAAACTTATCTTTTCACGCCAAGTTATTATAAAAAACTACATTGCACATTACACTTCAGATGTTCTAATTTCACTGAAACAATCGCATACTCATCAATTACACAGCGTAACAAAAATAACCATTTTGCGTTTTCAAGGATCAAATTACGTGTCTCTAGTATATTTGGGGTTGCAGCATTTAGTGCCGTTCTCAGAAATGTTCCAGCACGTCACATTTTTTTGCTACAGGTCGCCAAAGTTGTACAAAATACTGTTTTAATTGATATTTACATTCAATTCAAGGTATAGTAAATGAAACTTTTTTATGATCTTATCCACCAAACATGCAATATATGCCTTTAACTTTCATTTCAGATTTAATTTGGTTGAAATTGCACTTTGAAATTTAAATTAAGTTTATTTTTTCAACATGATTGTGGTCTCCACACAAAATTCTTCGTTTCTCTTATATGGAAAAATACAATACTTTTCGAAAACATCAATAAATAACTTTTGCGCATCTAAAGTATTATGAACTTTGTTGATGATAATTGTTATAATCAAGACGTTTGAGTTCTGTGGTAAAATAAGCAAATAAGTTGCCATACAAACTGGCAAACTTGCATGCAAGTTGGCTGAAATAGTCAAATTTAGCATTTTCAATAGTCAATATCTCAAAAACTGGGCGTGCTATGATATTTTTGAAAACGGCAATGGATTAAGCAATCCTTTATTAAGTAAATAGCGGTATTTTGGTGCTTGAGACAAAAACATGTTCCGCATTGTTACCATCTGTAAAATTCCACTCTGGCAAGGAACATAAATTACCAAGGTGAACTTACTTCGCTGCCTGTGGTGACAGACTTTGGCAAAAATTCAATATGCCCAAGCAGTCTTCTCAACTCGCTGTGCAACCAATAGTGGTTCAAGATAGAAATCCTATATAAGAGAGATTCGCGGAAGCTGACACTTCTGTCAAAGTGTGAGCCAATCGAGCAATGTGAGCCAAACGAACATGCGTTATGTTTGTTTTGAACTTTTCTTGAGGAGTAATGTAATACGCTTGAAATTATTTCGGTAAAGGTAATTTTGCATGAAGCAAAAAAATTAAATATTTTACTTTTTTGAATTTTTGTCAATGCGGTTTTAATTTTTTGATTTTTTCGGCTGTTTATTAGTTTTAATATGTAGCTCAAAGATCTATAACGAAACAAAATACACTTTATAGCAATGAGGAAGTCATGTCCGTGTTACAATATTATTCTCGACGCCGTGCAAATTCAGCACTGCTGGTCTGTTGCCAAATCATTCCATTTTACTTCCGCTTATCTCTCTATAAAGGATCACTAGTTCAAGATGGTGCTATGAACTAGCCATCAATTCATTTGAAAACGGTCCTCTCAACTCACTGTCTTTTTCAATGTAATTCAAAGATTTTTCAGTACAGCGGTTCTCAACTCGCTACATTTGCACAATATTTTTCCAATACTAGTTAAAGGATGGTGTTCCTCACAAGGCACTCTTATCCTATTTACTGATTTCTACGGTCCTCTCAACTCGTTTCAAATCTTTTCATAAGCGGTCCTCTCATCTCGCTTTACAATATAAGTGAAAGGTGGCGGTCCTCACAACGCGCACTTTTCCTGTTTCCGATCTCAGCTGTCCTCTCAACCAACACGCTGTTAATCAATTCTCAATCGGTCCTTCAAACTCGCTATTTTTTACTATTTGTCAAAGATGGTGGTCCTCACAACACGCAATTACCCTATTGTCCTATCTCAGAAGTCTTCTCGACTCGCTATTAATCAATTTTGCAAGCGGTTCTTCCAACTCGCTATTTTTTCACTATTTGACAAACGAAGACGCGAACGACTTAATTAGTTAATGCTTCTCATATAAAGACAACTAACTAATTAACTATTAGACAAAGGTGCCGGTCCTTGATCACCCACTCGAAGTATCAACATCTGGCACGTCGTCAAGAAGATCTACAATCTATATCATACTCCGCTCTATACAGGAATTCAAACCCGTTCCACCAAAGACTGTGTTGCTTCAGGGACTCGACGAGCTGACCTCGTGATACGGCGTCTGCGTGACCGGATATACTCCCACCGGTAGAAATCCGTATGCTCTTGAATTATTGCAATCCGATTCCGAACAAATAGTTGTAATTGGCTCAGCGGTTTTTTTGAACCATGCTAGCACGATTGTATACCAAAAAAAAATGCGCCAAAACTTCATCCCAGACAACCAGAAGTCGCAAAAAAGTTCACGCAAATTACATTAAACCCGCAAAACACCGTGGATAAAATCGTCAGATTGATGAGTTTCCTCGCATAAAACGCTTTGTTTCTGAGTTCATTTGTACATTTTGTTTAATCTCGTACACTTGTACAAAGTAAGTCGAATCAATCCACTTCAACATTTATTATCATAAGTAAGTCGCATAAGATCACAGGTTAGTTCGGTAGAAAATTTATACACTCGCACTGTATGTTATTATTCATCACATAATATATGCACGTATATTGCCTCCACTTTTGTACGTAGAAGGCCTTTTTGCGACATCTTATAAGTGAAATGTTGCACATACAAAGCCTCCAGGTGATTTCGTTATACGTACATTTTGGTTGTCTGGGATATCCATTGCAGGTAGCACCTTCTGTAATATTTGAGTAAATAAAAGTGCAGCGCATAGCTCGTTCCGTGGGATGGATAAATCTTTCAACGGAGCCAATTTACATTTACTTGTGAGCAGTTGGAGTTATGCCGAGCCATCGTTAAAAATAATGCACAAATAAATGCATGCTCCATACGCCTTATTAGAGGCATCGGAAGAGCCATGCAGTTCGTATGCAAGAACGTTATCAAATGTTACACGTTCTGGAATTTCAATTTCATGAAGACTCATCAAAGAATTCTGGAGTTCTTGCCATTGTTAAGCTGTGTCTTCATCCACAGGGTCATCCCATCCAGACTTGAGTAGCCACAATCTCTGTGCTAGATCTTTTGCTATTGCAATGACCGGATAAAGCAGTCCCTAGGGGTCGAAAAGCTTGTCGATTTCCGAATACATAATCCTTTTCGTAGGAAGTTGTATGCGCATGTATGAATCTAGGTTCACATGTAATTTATGTTTGCAGATCAAGTAATAGGACTTATTTATATATTTATTTTGAAAATTACTCTATCGATCACAATGAAGGACTGGTAGTGTTTAAGTGCCTTAAATATAGGAACTTTAGAGACTTCGAGCTTAAAAAAAAACAGATTAAAAAGATACCAGGCAGGGATCAGTAGGCAAATTCCGGCACGTGTTTTTTTGGAAGAAAAGAAAATTTTCTTGCTGGTGGATTATGGAAGAACATGTGCGCCGGAATTCATTTACAGGAATAGATCGAAAATGGAACAAACAGGAAACAGAAAAACAAAACGTTAACTAATAGGAAACAGAAGATAAGATTTTGATTTTTCATCATCGAATCATATGCGATTTCTCGGGAAATTCGTTATTTCCATTATTTTCTTTATGAATTTAGTGGGAAGGTTCAGAGATTATTCCGGAAATTTCTGCAGGAGTTCATTAAGGGACCGTCCATAAATGACGTAGCATTTTTCACCGATTTTTTACACCCCCTCCCCCCTCGTAGCATTTTGCCACAAATGCTGATACTCCCCCTTGGAAAATACGTAGCATATCAGGCACCCCCCCCCCCCTCTATACTTTTTCATTTGTTTTTCTTAGCGACTGGGTTGACACAAAAAATCGGAATTCAAAAGTTCAATACAAAGTTTTATATTAATTACTGACAATGTAAGTATAATCTAACGAATAACAGTTTGATATACAGTAGCGCTCAAAAGTAATTTGGAAAACAGTTTCAAATAAACATGTTTCCTGTTAAGGTTATAAAATTTTGGTTTCCAGTTCCATATAGGCTAAATTGTATTGCTTTTGCTTTTGTTACCATAAATAAAAACAAGTTTACAATAATAAAAATGAAAACATAAAAATAAAATTGTTTGATTGGATTGATAAAGTTAACAGTGACGAGTTAGAGTACAATATATTTTATAATGTACTGAACAGAAATTTCGTTATATTGGAAGATTGTTTATTTAATTATTCGTTGTTAGGAAATAGATTTCAATGACAATGATCAACTAAATATATTAATTTGAAATGGATCTTTGTTATCCAAATTAAAATCCAGCAATCAGTGGCCAGATATGTAAAACTTTTGCGATTATTATACAAATTGTTCATCTCTATTAATACTTCAGCTGGACTTCATTGTCGTTCCCCAAACTGAAAAAAAATTACACAACCTCTAATGGAACAATTAAATGATAAAAATAATCTTACTAACAAGTTATTAAAAAAGTTGAATGACGGGGCAATTTCTATAATTTCGAATCTGTTGTCTTCATTAATATTAAGGCTATTCGATCAAGGGCATTGATAAGGACTGTTCATTTTATAAAGTGGACACCTTGTGCATGCTGTATCTTTTTAATTTATCAATGAAATTTCAATCGGTTTTCTGCACATCGTTTGACTAGTATTGTACAATGTTGTGATAATAAAAATTCTCCAAAATTAATTAAATTTCACACGAATATGGAACAACGATTAGAACGGTCGGTTTTTGGAGGTTATCAAAATCAATGATTGTTAGAAATTGGCTGGAAAATTCGACAATTTATATTTTTTATTTTCAAAAAGGGCTTGTTCTTCGAAAGTATCATCAACTAGAAGCCTGATGGAAAAAATCAAGTTATTTTTGGAATAACAATTTTACAGATATAATAACATAATTTTCCCCCTATATTTTTAGAGAAAACCATTTTAAAATTGAAGGGGATCGGTATGAGTAGTATTTTTTTGGTTAAAAGTACGTCCTGACGGAAATCCTAATATAGTATTAATATGAAAAATGACTTACGCCTTCATATAGTTACTTATTAAGTCCCCAGGTGACATTTAAAGCACAATAGATACACAATTGCTTTATTCCTAGAAGACCTTTCAAAGTACATCGACAATCATCAAAATTGGCAACACTGCTGTAATAAAATCGACTTCATTTTGCACCTATTATTTTTGAAATATGTTATTCTGAGATTACCAATTGAAATTTTCGGAGAAAACCATTTACAATTTGCTGCAGATCGATAAATATGCGTACACGATTTTAAAAGTATGAGACTTTTTAGTAAAACTACCATAAACAGTAAAATTTGTGCTTAGGACTGTGGTTTAAACGCACGATTTGGCTCTCGTTTGCACAAATATAGTTTATTTAGTAAACCAGACCAGTTTTGAACACGCTTTTTACTTTCCTCTTTTACTGGAAGTGAAAGGATGGTGTATCAGCAAATTTAACCATAAATGGGGGCATCACTAAAGTTACCTAATGTCAGAGAATGGTGGAATATAGTTGATTTTTTTTAAAGCTATACCTTTTGTAGAATAGTAAAGGAGACAAACATACAATATGTTCATAAAAATTAGGATTTTTGTTTTGCGAAAAATAATGTTAAACTTTGACGAACAGCTTTTCTTAGGAGTTTTTGGAAAAATTATTTGGCTCTTCAACCAAAATCATTTTCTAAGATCTTATATATTAATAGTATTGTAGAATAATAGTTGAACGATGCACAGAAAACCGATTACGATTTTATCAATAAATAAAAAAGATATAGCAAAAACAAAGTGTCCACTTTATAAAATGAACAGTCCTTATATCAAAACAAATAGATGAATTGATTGGGTGGAAATGAATGCATAATTCAAGGAATGATCTTGTTTTATCTTGTTTTAAGTGAAAAAGAGAAAATTTCAGTATATTAAAGAAATGAGGCCTCAACAGAAAATATGAAAAAACTAAAACAGTTGACTTTATGTCTTGTTAACAAATGGGAAAACAATGTTCTCCAAGTCGTTAAAGCATTGATGTTTAATTAATTTATTGAACTTTAATTTTGTTTTGTTAAATTAGACACGAATATAATAAAATATTCACATAATTATTTAAAGCTTAAAAGAATTTGTTTGATTGTATTTACCAAGAAAATCTAAAATTTCATAGATTTTTTTCAATCTTGTCATATGAATCTTTTGAAGCTCAATCATCATTTTATAACCCAAGTCTATAAGTCAACAAAAAAAAGTTCAATAAAAATAATTGTATGCCATTTTTTTCAGCGCCTCTTTTCACCGACATGATTGCTACGTCCACTAGCTAGGACCCTTCCCTCCCCCTCGTCACAAATTCGAGAAACCCCCCCTCCCTCCTAAAAAGCTACGTCATTTATGGACGACCCCTAAGTGATTATTTGCTGTGGAATTCCTTACAAATTTTCCTTAGGAATTCCTCAAAGAATTTTATTTCGGATATCTCCAGAATATAATTTGGATTTTTCCGTGAATCATTTAAGAAATAACCTTATCGATTCCATCAGGAATTTCTCCGAAGATTTTTTTAGATATTTCTCAAGGAAGTCTCAAGTCCTCCAGGATTTTCCGGTATTTCTTCACTCGATTTCTTTACTATATCCTCCAAGAGTTATTTTTAAACATCTTCAAAAAATCTTTGTCAGATTTCCTTGAGTAAAACAGGAGAATTCGTTTAAAGGATTAGTGAAAATATTTGCAAAACACCTAATATATTCTTTGAAAACTAATCGGGATAATCACTGAGGAAATTACTGGAGGTAGAATCGTTGGAGTGCTCAAGGATTACCTATAGTAAATCCTCTAAACATCCTTTGAAAAATCGCTAGTAGAATTTCTGGGCGAAAAAGGAATTTCTAGAAATATTTCTAGAGAGATCCCTGTTTTAGCCCAAGAAAGTATTCCAGATGAAATCTCTAGACAAACCACTTGAAGATTTCTTAAAGTTTTTCTTCGAGACCTGTGATACGAAATCCTTGAAGAAGCTGCTAAATTGCTGCGCTAAAGTCTTTGAATTTGAATTACTTTTTTCAAAGTAAAAATATCAGTCCTCATAAATCATATTGATCCGGAAAAGTGTCACTATATGCGCTGACATGCAGAATGTGTACTGATACATGTCCAGCTGCGTTAGTGTAATACCAACTGTTTTTCTATAATTCGAAAGTGTACACATTCAAGAACTAGCATCAATAAAAAAGAACTTTTTGGTCAGAAACTCTTGTTAAGTTTCAACTACAAGCGTTTGACTTTTAGTTAACCTTTTGGTATACATGGTGTGAAGGGGTGCGTGGCTGCTCAAAGTTTAAAACTCCAGCAAATTTGGGATGGGAACGTGCGTGACGTGGGAACCTCTAGTTTCAACAGTTTCTCGAATTGTCAGCTATTGCAATCCTCTTCTCGCTTTCTCGATGCAAACTTATTGTTTGGATGTTCCAATATTTTCAGTAGATTGCAAAATTTTGCTGGATCATTTCCCCTACCTCTTGGAACAGGACCTAATCAATAGCAGTTTGCTATAATCTGTACAATGCTATCGAGTTTCTATTCTTGTTTACGTTCCAATGCGCTTTGGATCGAAAATCGCTGTCCCGTTTACACCAGCAAAATCAAGTGGGCCATAGAGGTCTTCAAGCAAACTGACACGAACACCAATGCACGATCAGTCTTAAACAAGTCAATGTATTAGATTAGAACGAATAGGATTCGATCGAAAGTTGGATCCGCCGTAAACAAAATTGAGGGTGATTGTCCAAATTAATATGGGGTCGACATTCTTATAAAAAAAATAAACTCGATCATCAACGGCAAGGGGTTGCCCAAACATTCTTGAGTTAATTCCCAGGTGCATCCCTGTAACGAAGAACTTATCATACATGTCTATCATATTCATATTGAAAATTGTATGATGCCATGTGATATAAGACAAAGAAGAGGGCTCTGTAACTCTCTTAAGTACGTATTTTGTTTTAATGAGGGAAAGCCTGTAGGAGTGAAAAAATCTCTTCTCCTATAGGCATAAAACCCTCAAACCTATCTTTATTTAGGCCCTCACCATTAAGTATTAAGGGCCAACTCAATAACGTTATAAACAATGTTTATATTGATTTTGTTTAGCTTCTACATCTTGTTATACTTTCACGACAAGTTAGAAGTTCTAAACTCGGGGCTTGGGATGCATCATAGGACGGTTCTCTTGTCACGTATTCAACTAGTCACAAATTCCAGTTGTTGCTAGAACGTGGGCAGAGCAACTCTCGACTGTTGGAGCATGCATCAGTTTTGTCCAACAGTTAATGCTAAGTTTGAAGACTCTAATTGATTAGCGGATAGGAAGGTTTCAAACCTTCTCGAATCGTATATGTCTTGACACCTACCATGTATCTTAGGTACTCAACACTAATATAATGTCGAAATTTCAACCCTGAGGCTATTGAAAACCTTTTAAATTGCTTCAATATAAATTTTAAGTTTATATTGTAAACATTTTAAAAATTAATAAAAAAAACATTTTTTGTGTGTTGATAAAAACGGAGTGTTGACGAAATCGAAACGTGACAAAATCGGAACGTAATAAAAACGGAACATGCCTGTATTTATTACACTACGCAATGGATTTATCCACGCCCCACGGTCTTCTTTTATTATCGATTTTCTTTTGTACTCTAAATGCGGGCTATGTTTATATTAAATGACATCCGGACCAACATCCTGTGAAGGAATGTTCAATGGATGAACTTTGAGTGGATGAATGCGTAGCGAAATCGTTCATTTTTTGTAAACACGGCCCACAGTAAAGGTTTTCTTCCTACTGGAAGTTGCAGCGTGACGTCATCGTAGATTCACGGGTCGTAGACATCACGACTGATTGATCGGTGAACAACGATTGGGTTGAGACGACACAAACACACTGATGTCATCTCGCCCCACACAAGAAGTACTTACATATGTGCATTTTCTTCTCATTTTTGTTGGGTAAAACCATTGATGTAGAGACGGAATAAGAGTTGCCTGCTGCGGCTGGGCTTTTTCCATGTGATTTGAAACTATTAGAATGGTTATCCATCGGAAGATAATTTGAAGGGGAGAAACTGAAACTGCCTGCTACAATATCGGCATAGGAGTTTCCTTGAGTGAATTCATTGGAAATAGAGTCCTAAAGCCCTGTCCCAATTTTAGTGCCAAACGCTTAAGTTTAGGCCAAAAACACATGTTTACTCAATTTTCTAATGTTTTCCGTTGGTTTAAGCCCAAAAAACTTTTTTTTAGATTTTGTCACATCCTTTGGCTTAAACTCAAATTTTGGGTGTATTTTGTTTTCCGTGTCCCTTACGAAATGTCAGATAGGAACAACCCCAGTGGCCGAACTAAAACCCCTGTGGTGTTTTTGTCGACAAAGCGAACGTCAAACATGATCAAAAGTGTCAAGGTTCATTTATGGACCAAATTTTTAAATTAAAGTTTAAACATGATATAGCCATTATTTGAGCGGGAAAAATTGCTAAAGTAGTTGCAAGAACATGCTCTTTCGTGTTATTAAATAAAAACAAGATTTCATTAAAAATTTTAGGACCCAATTGAAAGATTCGAACGGCTACCCGACGGAAGAAAACTTGCTTGTGAAGGCAAGCATGCATGATTATAATTTACCTGATGGGTATGGTTATTGAGCAAGCGATCGTCAACTGAAAAAAAAGAAATGTTGAAGATTATGCCTACGGTATTCTGGCTACGAAAAATATTACCGTTTATCTGTCTGGTTTGAGCCTCGACTATTCTTTTACGCGAAGGGCATTCCCTAAAGTTAGACTTATGGTTGCCCCCACAATTTGTACATACAAACTTTTTGGTATCTTCCTTCACAGAACATACGTCCTCAGCGGAGAAAGAACCTCCGCAAATCATGCATTTAGCAGCCATGCGGCAATGTTTTGTACCATGACCCCACTTTTGGCACCGACTGAGTGAGATTCTGGATATTTCTTACAGGTTTCTGGAAATGTTCCCATGTCACACGGACATCGAACATAAGTCTTGCAATTCCTAAAGCTTTAATATTATGTTGATATCTTTTGGTAAAGTGAACTAAATAATATTCTCAAGAAAGCCCTTTCCTAAGAATGCCAGATTTGGTTTTCTTTTTCATAATAATTGCTTGGACTAGGGAAACTCCAAGATTCCATTTTGGATCTCTTCAGGTGACTTATAGTCACTTGAGAGACCTTTCAAGACAACTTTGAACCAGTTTGCCCTATCTTGTCCACAGCCTATTGTGCCTTGTGAGAATCGAAACCCCCAGCCGATAGTCGAGATGGTTGCCTGTGCAGATCATCCGTCGTTTGGCAGCCTATCGAACTCATTCAAATCTAAATTGCACCGGTGTGGTGGGGCTCGGTGGCGATGGCAAAGGAGCTGCTGGTTAGTTGAAACGATCTGATGGAGTTCAAGCCGCCCCCTGGTTCCTGATATCGGCAACGACTGACTGGAGGACATTTGCAATTCACGAAGCTACACTTGAAAAAGGCCTAATTGGAAATTGTGATTTCCGTGATTTTTCCCAGCTACTTGTGCTGCTGGGAAACTCGTTTGCGATGTGGAGAAATTCAATGGAAATCATCGTTCGGTTCGGGGGATGGCGCGGGGTCTTTCAGCCGGTATTCGTTGAATGCATAAATGCATCGGAATGTGTGCTCCTGCGTGCCAATCTGCACATAAACGATGCATTTCCTGTATAACAGTATAACCTCTACCGAATAGATTCCCAAACCGTGGATCGCGATCCAAAATCATGGAGGTCACGTAAAAAACAATATAATAAGTCGAGTCTGTTACGGAAGACGGCCTTAATGTTGAAGTCGAAATACGCGTATCTGTCATAAGATACAGACTCCTGTGGAATTAAATGGTATAGTACTAAATTCATTTTTTTTCAATTATTTTAAAACCTTTGAAAAACTTTGTTTGGTAATGTTTAGGTCATGAAAAATGAACTTGATGGCTTGGTGGATCATGCAACAAAAATTTGGGAACCGTTTGCCTCCAACAACGGAACAACGGAGGAGGAATGACTGTGCCCGTACTCATCGAGAAATAGATGACTTCCCGATCCGCTTTGACTTGTCAGACTATCGACCACCACCGTCAAGTATCAGTTGCAGCGCGATAAGCCGAGGTTCATGCTCTCGTATACGTGCTTGCATATAATTATTGCCGAGAGCTTGCTGGTGCGGGAAATAAAAACTGCATTCCTGAAGCCGGGTGCTGCACATTGGAAGCGGTGTCTTCATCATGTTGATTTTGATATAGATGCATGAAGCAATCTGATCGTGACAGAGGATTAAACTTCCACTGTACTGTTAGGCGAACCGTGACTGGCATTGAAGTTTTTTTTTTTTAATAAATAAATTGCAATTCCCTGGCCAATCATTGGATCAACATACCGCAGATTAGCATTTTGGAATGCATTGCGATAGATTGAATTCATCCCATTTCAAACGATTTTCATTGCTATGCTGGGTGTCACGTCGCAACTTTCAACAGTGGAAATCCAATCGATTGCTATCATGTCGATTATTGACTTTTGTGGCGATTTTGAAATGATGCGTGAATGATTGACCTAGTTGGATGCTGGGGGCGGTGTGCTTGTGCTGTATTTATATTAAAGTGTTTTGATCATACAGCGTTTTGAACGCTCTAACACAGAGCATCGTTGTTTGAAAACATATACAGTGGATCCACAATTAAGAATCATCCACAATTTATGAATCAGCTGACTTTAAATGACAAAATAACAACAAAAATCAACACAAAACATCACGTAAACAATTTTACTCAAAATAAATTATAAGCGAAAATGTTTCCGTGATGTTTTGTGCTATTTTTTACTGTTATTTTGTCCTTTAAAGGCAGCTGATTCATAAATTGTGGGTGATTCTTAATTGTGGATTCACTGTATCACGATTCTTCAACGAAATTGAACCCTTTTAGCAGAATCTAAAATAAAATTAAAAAAAAGCAAAAATTTTGATTCTCCTTATAAATCACGATAACATGATTTTACCATACTTCTGCACCATTACCGAGAAACTCATCTTCTTTTAGGGTTAGACCTAGTTTTAATGTTATGCCATCTGGGGCTGGATACATTCTGATGGTTTTTGGGAACCGCTTCGTAATCACGTGAACAGAAAAATGATACAAATTTACGCAAACGCTTTGAACTAATGCACTTTTTTGTTTCTGCGGTGTGAATGCCAAATGCAATGAGAAGACTGGATTACGGCTTATTTAAATGCTTATTGGTTACCTAGGTGGTATCACTTTGGCCGTTAAGTAGAGATCAAAATCTCAAATGGTATTTTCATGCAAATTAGCGATTTCTCAATGACAGTCCAACTAATTGGCATGAGCTTTTTTAGAGATGCTCATCATTTACTCACAATAACAACACAAAACATTCATCTTATTTAAATTTATATTAGGTTGACCAAAACCCCACTTTGTCAATAATCTTGGAACTCAATTTTCAAATGGTAACAAAGTATATTACAAACTTATTTTCTCTATATAAACTTTTGTATGGGGGAACTCTATGAAATTATGTTTGGAGTTGGAACGTTGAGTGAACAAAGTGTGATTTTTGTAATCGAATTCCGAGACACCCATTTATTTTTCGGCAAATCTTTCGGGTTTGCAAAATTTGAAAAAATCCCATGTTTTTTGTTTGTGTACTAATAGCCGGTCAAAGAAAAAAATGAATAGAATAGAATAATAAACCCAGTGGTAGATATTTTACGTTATTTGAAAGTTTTTTTTTTAAGACGAATGACATAAATGACATATCAGGTTTCTCCTGTTTTTTTTGACTATTCCAAAGGCTTTCCTAAAAAAAATCTACGTACTAACACGTCGGAACCCTCGGTAAATGCAACATTTAAAGGGTTGTGAAAATTCGTTGAACCGTTCTCAAACCATTTCGTGACATACAAACACCATTCCGTTTTTATTTACATCTGGAGGATAGAAGGTAGAAGATAGAAGTTCAGCCATTCCATGAAAAACCGATCTAGTGGGTCACCGAATTCTGTGAAAATTTGCTACAGTCAACTCTCCCTAACTCGATATTGAAGGGACCATCGAGTTAGGGAGGTATCGACTTACAGAACACAAAACCAGTGCAACTGCGATCTAAGGGACCATCGAGTTAGCCATGAAAACCAACTTTTAGTATGGTTCTCTAACTCGATACCGAGATACGGAATATCGAGTAAGGGAAAGTTAACTGTACTTTGTTCCTTATCTGAAATAAGGATATACGTGTTTTTAGATTTTTTGATTAGCGTGACCATTTCCAAATAAAGGGTGACAATAAAAATCGCGACATTGCAAAATTTTAATTTTTTTTTTTTAAATCATAACTTTTGAACCACTTGACCGATTTTCAATTTTCTTGGACGAAATGAAAGCAAAAAATTTTGACTTTTCAAGAAAAATATACAATTTCACAAATATTGTGTTTACACAAAAAAAATGTAATAAATTTTGTTTTTTTTTTGTATTTTGAAGGCCTTGGAACCAAAGGGGCTATTGCTGTTCTCATTTTTTCTTGAAAATTCAGAAAATTTTACGTTTACAGTCAAATTTTCAGCGATGTATGTTTTTAAGTTTTTGAGATAATTTTTATTGAAAATAAAATATCAGTCATTTTTATTGGCACACACTGTAAGTAGGTCTCAGCTCATTCGATTTTTTATTTGAAAAAAATCATAAATTTGAACAGCTCAACCGATTTCCAATCTTTTTTTATAGAATGAAAGCTTAAGATTTCAACCTTTAAGGAAAAATCTTTTTTTTCTTGTTTTCTGATTTTTTTTACACGAAAAAATATAAAAATTTCTATTATTTTTAGGAAATTTTCATATATTTTCATTTAATTTTTTTTCGGATTTTTATATTTTTTCTGAAAAGTTGAAAACTTAAGCTTTCACTCCATTAAAAAAAATAGGAAATTGGTTGAGCTGTTAAAGAACTTTCATTTCGTCCAAGAAAATTGAAAAGAGGTCAAGCGGTTCAAAAGTCATGATTAAAAATTAAATAAAAATTTTGCAATGTCGCGATTTTTCTTGTCACCCTATTTTGGAAATGGTCACCCTAATCAAAAAATACAATAACACGTGTGACCTTATTTCGGATAAGGAACAAAATAGCAAATTTTCACGGAATTCGGTGACCCACTAGATCGGTTTTACATGGAATGGCTGAGATAGAAGATAGAAGATAGAAGATAGAAGATAGAAGATAGAAGATAGAAGATAGAAGATAGAAGATAGAAGATAGAAGATAGAAGATAGAAGATAGAAGATAGAAGATAGAAGATAGAAGATAGAAGATAGAAGATAGAAGATAGAAGATAGAAGATAGAAGATAGAAGATAGAAGATAGAAGATAGAAGATAGAAGATAGAAGATAGAAGATAGAAGATAGAAGATAGAAGATAGAAGATAGAAGATAGAAGATAGAAGATAGAAGATAGAAGATAGAAGATAGAAGATAGAAGATAGAAGATAGAAGATAGAAGATAGAAGATAGAAGATAGAAGATAGAAGATAGAAGATAGAAGATAGAAGATAGAAGATAGAAGATAGAAGATAGAAGATAGAAGATAGAAGATAGAAGATAGAAGATAGAAGATAGAAGATAGAAGATAGAAGATAGAAGATAGAAGATAGAAGATAGAAGATAGAAGATAGAAGATAGAAGATAGAAGATAGAAGATAGAAGATAGAAGATAGAAGATAGAAGAGAAGATAGAAGATAGAAGATAGAAGATAGAAGATAGAAGATAGAAGATAGAAGATAGAAGATAGAAGATAGAAGATAGAAGATAGAAGATGGAAGATAGCCATGGCAAAAGCAATATGAAGCAGAGATGACAGATTTGATTTGCACAGGGTTGGAAAAAAAATCTGAAATTCACTCTACAGTAGCCAAACGAAGCCAATCACAGTCAGCCAGTGCTGTTGAATGTCATTTTTTTCGAATAATTCAAATGATCATAGCACCTTTCCATGTGAAATATACTATCAGCAAATATTACCAACCGATAGCAATATGGAAAAGGTCACCGAGAAAAACATTTTCCGATTACTTTTCCCACGGGCAACGATGATATTGGCAATATTCAATTGTCAAAGTCACGTGATATTCATGACATTAAACAGCTCTGCAGTCAGCGAAGCCAGTGAAACTCACGCCCATCGCTGCTGTAGGCAAAAAGCCTTGAAAATCGCAAAACACTCGTTGCTAAGGGCAACCCAAAATTACTGTAGAAAAATGCATTTAGTGCCTTCAATGATTCTAATGATTTTGAAAATTCATTCACCCAACATAGGCTACTTGATGAGATTCACGTTTTTGATTTGCTGTACTAGGAAAAGACACGTGATTTTCGCGAAATTCAAGCCTACTACTACTACCATTCCATTTTTCAATATGTACCTTCACCCGTACTTGAAATTTAGGTTGCTGTAGGGCTCCATGGATAAACAGTGAGTTGTTTGGCTGAACGTCATAAATTCTTTGAGAATGTAGATGATACGGATAGTTTTGGGATTCGCTGCGGGTTATCAATTTTGGCAATGCTTTGACCTTTATTCGACCTCTGGTAATGCTTTTTAAAAAATGTGTTTGAGTTTCAACTTCCTACAGGAGTTCCTCCAGGTGTTCCATCAGCAGTTCCCTTAGGTATTCCTCCGAATTTTTTTTAGGGATTCCTCCAGAAGTTTCTTTAGGGATTCCTCCTGAATTCCTCATAGGATTTCTCCAGGAAATCCTCCAGGATTTTAACTAGGGATTCTATAACGAATTCAACCAAGGATTTTTAAGGAATTTTTCAGGATGTTTCTGAAGGAATTGTCCCAGAAGTTTCTTCAGGAGTTCCTTCAGGAATTCCTCCAGGAGTATCTTCTAGAATTTCTTCAGGAATTTCCTCAGGATTTCCGTCAGGAATTCCCTCAGGATTTCCGTCAATAATTCCTTCAAGACTATCTTCTGGAATTGCTCTAGGAGTTTTTCCATGAATTCTTTTATAAATTCTTTCAGCAGTTCTGTCAGGAGTATCTCCAGGAGTTTTTTCAAGAATTCCTCAATTCCAGTATTTTCAAAAATTCAATTCATGGTAGAAAATTCTTCGAGCAGTTCCTTCACAAATTCTTCCAGGAATTTCTTCAAAAATTCCTTAAGATATTCCTTCAGAAATGCCTTCATTCAGGGAATCTTTCAAGAATTCCTCCAGGCGTTCCTCTAGGAATCACTCCAGGAGTTTCTTCTGGAATTCGGAATTTTGAGAAATTCCTCCGAATTTCCATCAGGAATTCCACCAGGAGTTTCCTCAGGAGTTCTATCAGGAGTTCCTTCAGCAATTCTACCAGGAGTTCCTCAGAACCCCATAAAGAATTCCTCAGAACCCCATCAGGAACTGCTCCAGGAGCTCCTTCAGTAATTCCTCCAGAAGTTCTTTCAGGAGTTCCATCAGGAATTCCTCCAGGAGTCCCTTCAGGAATTCTACCAGGAGTTCCTTCAGGAATTCCTTCATGATTTCCTTCAGGAATTCTTCCTGGACTATCTCCAGGATTTTTTCCATGAGTTCCTCCAGGAATTTCTACAGGAGTTCCTTCAGTAATTCCTCCAGGAGTTCCTCCAGGAGTTCCTCCAGGAGTTCCATCAGGAATTCTACCAAGAGATCCTTCAGGAATTCCTCCAGGAGTTTTTAGGAACTCCTTCAGCATTTCCTTCAAAACTCGTCCAGGACTATCTTCAGGAATTGCTTTAGAAGTACTTTCAGGAATTCCCACAGGAATTCGTTTTGGGAAGTATCTTCAGAAATTCCTCCAAGAATTCCTCCAGGAGTTCCTTCAGAAATTCCTCCAAGAGTACCTTCAGGAATTCCTCCAGGAGTTCCTTCAGGAATTCTTTTAGCACTTCCCCCAGGCTTTCCTTCAGGAGTTTTTCTAGGGATTCCTCCAAGATTTCCTTCGAGAATTTCTCCAGGAGTTCCGTTGAAGATCCCTAAGGAGTTCTTCCAATTGTTTCTCCTTGTATTCCTTAAGGGATTCCTTCACTATTTCCTCCAGAGATTTTCTCATGAGTTTGTATATGGATTCCTCCAGGAGTTCCTTCAGGAATTTCTCCTGGAGTTTCTTCAGAAATTATTCTACAAAATCCATCAGGAAAACTCTTCTCTTTTTTATTTACGACTTTTGCAGTCAGCTATTTTTACTTTTAGGGTAAAGGTATTCAATATCGGCAGATAGAGATATGTTTGCCAAATTAAGTGTAATTGTGGTAACATTGTGCTAAAAGATTATGTAGCCGGCGGGACTTGAACCCACAATTTCCATTCTGTACACGGACGCATTACCAATTATACTACAGCTACGCTACGGTAAACTGAAGTATTTGGCTAATGACCTTTGTAGCATACCCAAGCCCCACAATCCTACTAGTCCAATATACCACACTTATCCCTCACCATATCTCTATCTGCCGGCATTGAATACAGTCGGTGTGAGAAAACGCAACACTATTGTACCTACATCCCCATATGATCGCACGGGTTGTCGATTCGGCTGAAGAATAGGTGCGTGGCTGCTGCCGTACACACTGACCAAAGACGGCTATGATACATCCGTATCAAAGGGGTTTACTCTTCTCTTTTTTATTTACGACTTTTGCAGTCAGCTATTTTTACTTTTAGGGTAAAGGTATTCAATATCGGCAGATAGAGATATGTTTGCCAATCTGAAATTCTCAAGATAATTACTTCTAGAATTTCGTTGGTGATTCCTTGGAGCTTTTTAAATAATTCCTCAAAATTTTACCAAAACAAAATTAGAAAATCTAGAAAAAGAAGATTTTTTCAAAGTTTTTTTACATCTCAACTCATGAAAGATTTCAAAGAGAAATTCTTTGAATTATTTCTAGAGTATGTCTAAATATATCTGATACTATTGGGATGAATTTTTGAAGGACACGTTACAATGTATTCATTCCTTCAAACTTTTTGACAACGGAACATCACCGTAGAATCATCCACGTGACAATTCCGGTTTCACTTATTAGGCTTGGCAGCCAACAAGCGGAGCATTTATCGGATTAGCCCATACTGTCATGTTCTCTGTCTTGCACAGCGCTCGTCATCGCCACAAACACCGATAAATACCCACCAACTCCCACATGTCGCGTTGTTGACGGAAGAGATCGAAAGCTCTACATGTCTGGGGTAGGTGGCAGAGGCAGCAGGGAACGCGATTTCCGCCTTTGATGTCGTATATCAACATGTTTCCCGTGTGCCGTATGTTGTTTGTCGGTATTTTCGTTCGAGATCGGTATCTCACAGCTGGGTAGCGGGATATGTAGGCTGTCGTACAGGCGGAGGCTATTCCTCATGCAAACTGTTCGATCTAGGCAGCGTCCATTTATTACCTAACACTAAAGTTGATAATTTTCGACTTCCTCCGTAACGTTTTTTGTGCGAAAAAAAAGTTAATTGTTAGAGTCGTAACGGTTGAGCTTACTCAACCTATTGTCAAAAATTATATAAAACATGACTAATTGTTTATGTCGACACTTTTAATAACGAATCATCTACAGTTAGTTTGAAAATAATATAAATTTAATGTTGCCACTATTAAAATGTGTTTCCATAAACATAAAACGAGCTCACCAGTTGAAAACCCATCTGCGACAGAACATCTATATCATTTCGCACTCGCACAACCCGAACCGGACACGATCTATCTTGATTCCGCGGCTCACCCTATAGGAAAATGTAACAGAATCAAAAGACCCCACACTACTCTCATCGTGCGATCTCAATAAATATGTAATTCTACAGTGATTTTAGGTTAATTTAATAAGCGAAAGTACACAAATTTTTATCAATAAGTCTATAGTGTCGAGGGAAAGCTCTCTTTAAATTACCGTGGAAGTGTGCATTGAACACTAAGGTGAGAAGCAAGCTCTGTTCCAATAAGCACTTAATATCAGAAGAAGGGGCCCAGATAGCCGTAGCGGTAAACGCGCAGCTATTCAGCAAGACCAAGCTGAGGGTCGTGGGTTCGAATCCCACCGGTCGAGGATCTTTTCGGGTTGGAAATTTTCTCGACTTCCCAGGGCATAGAGTATCTTCGTACCTGCCACACGATATACACATGCAAAAATGGTCATTGGCATAGTAAGCTCTCAGTTAATAACTGTGGAAGTGCTCATAAGAACACTAAGCTGATAAGCAGGCTCTGTCCCAGTAGGGACGTAACGCCAGAAAGAAGAAGAAGAATCAGAAGAAGAAGATGGTGTCGGTTTTGCTCCGATTTCCCCTACTGGGAACAACTGCTCGTTACTACCGAAATAGAGCAAGAGTTTTTCTGCGGTCAGTAACTAAAGATCGGGTAATTTTTAACGCACTGAGTCCCAATCCCACGATAAAATATGACCGCAAATTTAGAAGGAAAAGCATTTTCACACAGCATAACGCTGTTGAGAGGAAAAGTTTCCGCACAAATTCTTTACGTTTATTTCCGAAATTTGCAGGCAAGAGGGATCGAAAGCGAGGAAACCGACCGAAAGAAAGAGTAAAATAGCAGAAGGTAAGCTTCTTTATGACAGCAGCTTCATCATCGACGACTGTCTGACTGTCTATTCGTGGTGCAGTTTGAGAGGAGGATGGGAAGGGTGAAGTGCCAAAGTCGGTGAAAAGTTATGGTAAGTAATTAAAATTTATGAATTAGAGTGAGAAACAAACTTTCGGTTGCTATTCTGGTAAATTATCTCCCCTTTCACACTGTAAGGGAAAGAAGATGCGTTATGAAATTTTTAAGGGTTTATTTCTCATTCAATTTATGTTGGAAAACGGGTTGGAAGTTGAGGATCGAATGCGGAAGTAACTTTGCATGGTTTTTGAATTTCGCCGTTTTTTGCTTGGGGCGTTTGTAAAAGTTTTCTTTCAGTGCATGATGAAGGTTGGGTAGTGGATACAGTGTTTTAGCTCAAGTCGTGTTTTTTAAGTTGCAATGGTGCAAAATTTGGAAATTATTTATTACTGATACTCTACTGAGAACTATCAATGTAGTTATTGTAAAAATAATATGTGTATTGAAAAACATTGTGACTGGTAGCAAATTCTCTATGTCCTGGGAAATCGAGAAAGATTTCAACCCGATCCTTGACTGGCGGTATTCGAAGACCACGACCCTCAGATTGGTCTTACTGGATAGCTGCGCAAATATCGTTACGGCTATCTGGGCCCCAGCATTTGCTAATTTTCTATGGGGATATTTGGTACAACTAATGAAGCACCCTAATGATGAATTCATGAAATTATATCTTTAATAACTCTAATTATGTCTCTGACATTGGAAAACAGCATTCAGAATAACACATTTTGAGGCAACCGAAATGCACCTTCTCCGTAAATCAATGTACCCTTAATTCATTCAAACTCCCCCAACTGCAATAATTCAATCCGGCTCCGGCATAAAATCACATCCATCCTACTAGAGCCCCAATCAGTCCCCGCCGGACGCCATCTTTCCCGCTCAAAATCAAATGTTATCGCGCGCTTTTGACATGGCGTTTGCAACGTGAACGCGACACCTTGGTTTCTGGCTGTGGTCAACCGTGCCCGTGGCATTTGTATTGAAATTCCGGATTGAATATCTGTTTCTGGCAATTTTCCCGGCTGCCCCATCCACAGATGGATTGGACATGGACCTACGAGAATTATTCATTGTACAATGGCCCACGCACACGTGCCCAATGCAGACTCGTCTGCGTGTTGCAACCAGGATTTGCTAGCCGCCAAAAAGTGTTGCCTCCACCACTCTCGTCGCATAATCATTGGCATCATTGTGCCGGTGTTGTTTTCCCGGCAGCCGTAGAGCGGGTTCCAGCTTAAAATGCAAATCAAAATTGCATTTACGAACCGACTTTTTCCAATTAAAATTATACTATCGCATAAGGCAATCTGACAATCAACTTTCTCTTTCCAGCACACGCACGTTTATGTATTAGGCATTTCACGGCGAAATTCTCTCTCTTTCGCTATTTAACAAAACTTGAAAACAATGGTGCCAGTACCTGTCAACTTTGATAGGTACTGGCACCGTTGTTTTCAGATTTCCCGAAGGAGGGAAAGAGAGCGATTTTCTGATGACGTCACCGTGCAATGGGCAATTGTTTTCATACGGAAACTGTTTCCGTATGAAAACAGCAAACAACATATTCCATTTGATCTTGTTACTGGGAAGAGAAAGGTGTGAGAGCCTTATATGTTTCGATGTGGGGTATCAGAAGGATCGGTTGAAATCATCAAATTGACATTTGTGATAACTTCAGATCTGAAGTGGCAGCTGTGAGATGCCATTTTCGGCGAACTGAAAGTTCACAAAGTTAAATTTGTGACAATTGTCGAACATGGTGTCATGTATGATAAGCTGCGAACATTTTTTTTTACAGACGTGACGTCATCATCAGCAGTTCCTTTTGTTTTTTTGTTTTTCTTGACAAATAAATGTAAACATATACTAAGAACCGGACCCCTTCTATAGGACATTGCATGGCAGTCTTCCGAAACCATCATTGCACAAAAGAGATTTAAAAATTAACCCCTGTTGACAAATAGGATAAATGATGGCTTCGGCACCCTGAGGGTATTTTCGGCAGCACTCACTCATCGTCCTTGTTAAAATTTATCTACGGAACAAGAGTTACCTTCAATGTACTCAATATATTTCTTGAACTATAATCTTCCATGTAAGCCTCATCTTTCACAAAACTATTATATAACATGGGCTTAATCATTGAATTAAATAAATGCTTACGAAATTATCGTCATTTGTGAGCTGCCGAATAAAACAACACAAGAACAGCTTAAGAAAAACTCACCACTTTGAAATGTCCAATTCTCTGCTCCAATACCAATTTGTCACAAAAGCTACCCGACTAGAGGCTTGTAACAAAAATATAATAAAAGTTTATCAGAATATGATATGCATATTATATTATGATATAATTTTGTTAGGCTCCGTTATCCATAGAACATAATAAAACAGAAATATTCTTTTGATTGCTTATCGTTCTTTCTCGTTCACTATCCAACCACTGAAGACTATTACTGGGAACTAGCATTCAGGGAACCGGTTTTATCATAAATTTAGCCTTCTTTTAAAAATAAGCTGTTCTTTATATTTATACTGTTTAAAATTTTATTATTTAGTAAAGCTAAATGTTATCCATTCTAAATATAGCTCTTTTATCAATTCTTGCAAGACGTGCTGTTAGAATGAAAATTACTTCAGAACCTGCCAATATTCAACTTTGTTTTTTGCAAGCGCATATTCTCCTTTTGAGATATGCTTAAAAAATTTCAATCACAAATTTTCCCTTCTTTTGATAATAGACGGTGTTTTTGACGTACACTTCCAAATTTAAAATTTATAGTGAATCGCTCAAACGTTTTGTCCCATATATTGTCTTATAAAAATGTTGGTCATTTGAGTTATGCTGTGGGAATATTTTTTTGCGTTAGAGCCTTAAACATTTTAAACGAAAAATAATCTGCTCTCGTATATAGGCTATTTTTGTATTATGCTGCAATATAAGATTTTTGGATTAAAGCTTTTATTTTTTTTAAAATAAATTTTCCCTTCTTTTATCAAGTAACTTTCATCAAGTGTTACGTTAAAAATGGGATAGAGCTTGGCCTGCAAGGAAATATTCTATGAAAGTTCCCTCTATTATTAACTGCAAACTTTCTTTGACAATTTAATATGGTAATGGTGTTGATCTCGGTAAAAGCTTCAAAAATGCAGATATTCATTCTAAGTCAATCATTATGCCAAACGACGATTCTGCCAAATGACCATTATGCTAAACGACTTCATGCTAAACGGCTTTATGCCAAACAAACTTATGCCAAACGACTTTATGCCAAACGGGGAACAATCATTGGTACATCTACCCTTATACGATAATTGTGTTCCGTGGATTTTTCTTGCAGAGCACAATATTATGAATCAATTAACCATGACGTCACGCTGCAACTTCTAGGTTGGATTCGCACTTGCTGCAAGTTTATAACCAGGACATGGCAATTTTCACAGCCGAAATGCTACCATAGTGAGATTGAATACAAAAAATATTCGATGAAATAAATGACTACGAAATATAGGCACCGTCCATGTATGACATAACGTTAAAATGTACAATTTTCGACCATTCCCCACTCCACAACGGTCTTTGAATGAAAAAAATAAATTTTGTGTTTGAGCCACAACGTTTGAGCCTACTCCCCCTCCCCCTTGAGCGTTACGTAATTTGGGGACGGCGCTTTAGTTTGCATAAATTTAATGGCGTTGTATATTTAATTTGACTCAATGATTATATTATATTATAACTGTAATTCTGTTCTCAGTGTAGTCTGTACTTTTCTGTATTGCCCCTTTCAAAGAGTCGAACATAATGAGTGACGTTTAATTTCAGGATTTGCCAACAAATACAAAATGTTACCAATACATATACTAGTTTTTGCGCAGTTTTGGATTGCCGAAGTGAACATTTTCATTGCCGACAATAGTAATTGTATTGCCGATAAAAGAACAAGTGCCTCGTGACTTTGGTGAGGAGAAATAGAAGATTAAGAGAATAAAATAGTGTTTTGTGTATAACAATTAAATGAAGTGTGCTCAAGTGTAGTGCAGGTGTCTCCTGCTGTTTGTTATGTAATTGTTGTGCTCTATTGTTGCGTAAAATTGCCCTCTAAAAAGTTCAGCTGCTTAGGCTGCCGACAATACGTAAGTTCCCCTACCATTTTGTACACGGATAAAAGTCTGATCCCCAAATCATGAAATTAATAAATTGATTATAATGGGGATTTTTTTTTATTACCGTACGGGTTTGGGCCGAAGGGTCTCAGATTTTCATGAAACTTTTTCCACAGGCAGGGCTCATGGATATATGAATAAAAAAAATTGAGAAAAATTCAGGGTCGCCTATTTTTCCGGAAAACTCAGGTGGAAATTTTTTGTTTTCCCTTGACACTACTTACTTTGAAAAATCATAACTCAAGAACGAAGCATCGTAGAAACAAAGTTTTTATATGAAAATATAAGCAAACTTTCTCAGAAATCCAAAAAAAATATGAACTGGAAAAAGTTTTCCACAAAATTTTCCACCGTTGGGAAAATTCGTAAAGAAAAGCCGGAAAAACTATGCCCGAACTCGTGGAAAATTTTCAAAAAAATATTTTCGAGAAGGTAATTTTATAAGCTTTAATCACTGAAATTTTTGGAATGCACTTTTTTTTCGTTTTTGAGTTATGGCCATTTTTGTGAAAAATGTCCAGATGTGCCATATAAGACTTTTCTTTGAAAAATCATAACTTAAGAACGAAACATTGTAGAAACAAAGTTTTTATATGAAAATTTAAGCAAATTTTCTCAGAAATCCAAAAAAAAATATGAACTGGAAAAAGTTTTCCACAAAATTTTCCACCGTTAGGAAAATTCATAAAGAAAAGCTGGAAAATCTATGCCCGAACTCGCGGAAAATTTTTATTAAAATATTTTTGAGAAGGAAACTTTATAAACTTCAATTCTAGTAACTTTTAGGATGTACTTTTTTTTGTTCCTGAGTTATGGTCAATTTTGTAAAAAATGCAAAGATTTGCCATACATGCCTTTTCGTTTAAAAATCATGACTCAAGACTCATCATGACTTGTCGAACCGGACTCAAATTATCTCAAAAATATGAAATTTTTGAAATGGAATCAGTTTCCCAGGACATTTTTCACTGTTTATGAAAACAAATAATGAAAACCCGATTAGCTATTCCAGCTTTCAAACAAAGTATATTTGAAAAGAGCGATCAATAAGATCCAATCCTACAATATTTTTCAATACGCTCATTTTTCGTTCCTAAAACATGATCAAATATTGCTAGGATGAGCTGTTTGAATTATATATTTACAAATTTATAAGTTCATAAACAAAATTTCTTAAGAACGAAACTACATAGAAACAAAGTTTTCTTCAATCAGAATGTAGGCAATTTTTTCCTGTTAGGTAACTATAAAATTGACAGTTAAATAAATGGGTAGACAATATGACAAATAGGTATTTACCAATTCAAGTTTAAAGCGTTGAAATGGCTTGAGAATCATAAGTTTACCAAAAACTAACAAAGAGCAGTGAGAAAGTGCAAGTGTTGTCTATCAGCTGTATATTCCTCGTTATTAATTTTTGGAAAGTGAAAAAAGTTTTCCCGAAGCTGTTGAAATGGACAAAGTTCAATATTACGAATACAATTCTTTATGCTGTAACCCCTTCGGACTGGACGGCCACAAATCAGTAAGGACAAATCTACGATCGATCAGCCAAGGCCTCATCAGTAAGCTTCATTCGAATGGAGTTTGGTGGATTACGGAAAAGATGAAAATTTGCGTGAAGTGCTCCATTACCGGTTCGACAAGTCATGATGAGTCTTGAGTCATGATTTTTAAACGAAAAGGCATGTATGGCAAATCTTTGCATTTTTTACAAAATTGACCATAACTCAGGAACAAAAAAAAAGTACATCCTAAAAGTTACTAGAATTGAAGTTTATAAAGTTTCCTTCTCAAAAATATTTTAATAAAAATTTTCCGCGAGTTCGGGCATAGATTTTTCAGCTTTTCTTTATGAATTTTCCTAACGGTGGAAAATTTTGTGGAAAACTTTTTCCAGTTCATATTTTTTTTTGGATTTCTGAGAAAATTTGCTTAAATTTTCATATAAAAACTTTGTTTCTACAATGTTTCGTTCTTGAGTTATGATTTTTCAAAGAAAAGTCTTATATGGCACATCTGGACATTTTTCACAAAATTGGCCATAAATCAAAAACGAAAAAAAAGTGCATTCCAAAAATTTCAGTGATTAAAGCTTATAAAATTACCTTCCCGAAAATATTTTTTTGAAAATTTTCCACGAGTTCGGGCATAGTTTTTCCGGCTTTTCTTTACGAATTTTCTCAACGGTGGAAAATTTTGTGCAAAACTTTTTCCAGTTCATATTTTTTTTGGATTTCTGAGAAAGTTTGCTTATATTTTCATATAAAAACTTTGTTTCTACGATGCTTCGTTCTTGAGTTATGATTTTTCAAAGTAAGTAGTGTCATGGGAAAACAAAAAATTTCCACCTGAGTTTTCCGGAAAAATAGGCGACCCTGAATTTTTCTCAATTTTTTTTTATTCATATATCCATGAGCCCTGCCTGTGGAAAAAGTTTCATGAAAATCTGAGACCCTTCGGCCCAATTTGTACGATAATAAAAAAAAATCCCCTAATATCAGGATCACAAATCATGGTTCCTGGAGTCATAATCATTATTCTTCATAAGCGTAACATCCAAGATGAAAACACTAAGCGGTGCACTTTGCTTCAACTCATTCGTATCGATCTCCCATAATTCAAGATGACGAAGTGGTTGAGTAGTAGAGCACGTAGCTCTGAATCGGAAGGTTCGTGGTTCGTTTCTCAGTGATTTTTTATTATTTATTTTTATTTTGTCGGTCATAAACGGATGCGCGACTCAGCTTTTTTGGCATTTGAATCATGATTCCTAGCAATCAGCTACAAAAACCCCAGATTTTCTGATCTCACCAGAAAATTTATCGAAGAATCTCTATCGAACTGCTTAAAAATCTCTTGATGAATTCCACTAGAGAATGCGTTAATAATGCTTTTAATCATTTCTAGTGGAAGGTCCTCTACGCCCAGCAAACCAGAGATCATATAAGGATGTTCATTTCAAATTGTATAAATGTACAAGTTTCGTTGAAATTGGATATGATGCAAAACTCAATTGATTGAAATCGTTAATGAAGTCATAAATTTCATCTGACTTGAATTTGCATCTTATAGAATTCCAATTTAGTCTGACCAAATATGTAACTTTAAACTGTCATTCCATTACGATTTCTTTTTCACTTGGTACGACTCTATTATAATCATCAATTTGAGATTACATATGAGTTCATCTGATGTAGATATAAAATCATACAGGGAACATCGCCGAACGCAACATAAACATAAAAAGTTGAATTCATGAACAAATTGACTTACCGGTTAGAAGAACATCACTGTTCAACAGAAACACAATGTCATCACGTTGCATAAGTATTTTCGTACGATGTCTTTAATAAATTGCTGCACTTCGTTTCAACTGCAAACGTTAATTCGATAAAACTTGAAGCCTTCCGTGTTGCACTGGCTCATTTGCAAAATGACAATTAAGTTCGATTACATTCGAACATGATGCTGTACAAAGTTTCATTTATATTTGCTAAAAGACCGAGTCTAGCAACTAAGACTGTGCGGCATAGTGGTAGCGGATCTAAGTAGTGATCTAAAGGTCAGAGGTTCGAGGCTTGTCTCGTGATATTTTTTTTCTTCTTATTATATTTGTTTGTAAAAATTAAGTCATATAAACTGCAATACACAATCATACATGAAATTACAGTGAACGCCAAATCAAATTGTCTTAAGTTGTATTGACCATGATAAATTCTCTAAAATGTACGTATATGGCCTCCAGATTTGTGCGAATAGAGGGAATCCGTGCATTTTATACAATCTGTTTTTACCGAATAAGTGTTCACTTTCTTCACTTGCAGTCTCAGTTATGTGAACATATTTGTTGGCTGGGCGTACTTATTACATATAGATTCCAATTGTTAGTTTGAAGTAATAATTAATAATTTGTTCATGATTTTCAGGAATTAATAAGGATTTCTCCTAAAACTAGTACAAACAATTTTAGGAGTCTCATCAAAAATGTCTTCAAGATCACCACGTAAGGACTCATTCCACGAATTCTTCAGAAAATTTGAAAACATTTTTTCCAACTTTGTTCTTCCTGAAGTTTCTCTACAGGGTTGTTTGAAAAAAAATCGCAGCAAAATGGATAATGGACTTTCTGCAAAAAAAAAAAAAAATCAATGATTCTTCCAGGTGTTACTCTAAGGATTCCTAACAATATTCCACAAGAGCTCCATGAGCGATTAAAAATAATTCAATTGAGAAAATGTTATTCATGATTTCTCAAAAAAGTTCTCTGCAGATCTATCTGTATTTCTTTTTTCACAGGTTTTTAGATTTTTTTAGATTTCATACCGCATTCCTTCAAATTTCCCTCAAAATTTTTATTTATTCGAAAATGCCTAACTAAGAATTGTTTAAAGAATTCTTACATTCCAGTAAATTTCCTACTGGAATACTTTCAACTGTTCTTTCAAAACTTTTCCGCGAAAATATTTAAAAATTTCCCGAGTTTATCTACTTAGGGGTTTCTTAAAGAGTTAAATGATTGTTTCCCGAAAAATTTACCAGAGAATCATCTAAGTATTTTCCAGAGATTTTTTTCTGTGAATCACACCAACCATTCTGTTGGGAGTTTTTTGAAAAAAACTTTCATCAGATTAACTAAGATTTTGCAATTCATTCTTGAATTGCTCAAAAATAATTTTCCAGAAGTTCCATCAACTATTTTTGCAAGTTCTATAAATAACTCCAATTTTCTTCCGAATGGTAAGATTAGGATAAGATTAAAATTTATCCAATCTTTATTTTTTGGTCCAGAAACTACACACCAAAAAAATCTTAGATTTACACGTAACGTTATTTTAGTTTCAATCATGTAAAGCCAACTCTCATGTATTATTCAATGATAAAACCTATAAACACATCTATCATATACAACATTGTTACCAAATTCCTTAATATTGAACGCGAAACGCCTTCTCTCAAAGAATGTTGCTGGCAAAACGGCTCGATTTACATGATTTTCCCGCTGAAAATTCAATCATAAATAATGCACATGGAATGACACGCCGTCGATCCATCCATGTGCATTATTTTTGGCAGAATATTCAACGTGTAATCATGTAAACTGAGCGATCTTGTTTTCAATTTCACTCTCAAGATGCTAGAAAGCATGCAACATTGGTGAATGTTGGATGCAAGATCATGAAATGTTTCAGTTTCACTCAAGTTTGCAAGCATTCCTGAATGCAATGATGCAGTTTACATTATTTATCGTTTAATATCAAATGATAATTCGATTCACATGACAATCATGAAAGTTTACGTGCCATGTAAATTTAAGATTTTTTTGCTGTGTACTCCAGGAACACCTTAATAGCCTAAATATAATTGGAAAAAATTACTAAATTTCTGTCGTAAAAATCAAGAATTAAAGTTTAAAATTTATAAAACTTGTTGACAATGGACCTCACAGAAAAGCTTAAGTGTTATTATTTGAATCGATGTTAGGATCACTCAATATCGAGAGAATCGATTTTCTTTATTCGATTTTTTATTTCGATTCAAAAGTATGGAATCCATTGACAAATTTCAATGAGTTGATGAATCTTTAACGTTGTTTTGAAGCATTGAATGTATAATCTTTGATTTAAAACGTTATTTTGTTGAAGGATTCGAAAAATCAAACTTATTTTGAGAGCTTTTTTGTAAATTTTTATATGAGCTTGAAAATCGAATCGATTCAAACACATCGATTAAAATTATTCGATTAAATCGGTTAATCGATTCGACATATCAAATATGAATCGATTCAATAACATCTATGTTCTGTTCAAATTTGCCCAACCATTTTGTTACCTTTTTTTCACACCGGATTCAGTTTCTGCCATCCATCTGAAAAAATCTTCTTCTTCTTGACATTAACGTCCTCACGAGGACAGAGCCTGCTTCTCAGCTTAGTGTTCTTATGAGCACTTCCACAGTTATTAACTGCCCAGTGAACCACGTATCGTATAAGAATGTGCATCCAAAATCATATATTCATGCGTCCAAAATCAGAATTGCACAAGATGCCATATTAAGCGTTATCAATGTCAATACAAGTTGTATATAAATCCCCAATACGATTCATAAACAACAATCTGTGTTGACAACAAAACATGTCGTAAATAGTGCAACATAGAATCACGTTATGTTATATAATTTGACAGATCATATATCAATCCAGTAAGCATCGTATGAAATCGCAATAACTTAGCAAAAATTGCCACCCAAACTTTGTCTATCTGCTGACGATGGGCCTCAAAGAACAACAAAGTATGTGTCGCTGTACATGAAACATGTATTAACATTGGAAAATAATCGCTCTTCGGACAAGTAACCCTTGGTGGTACAGTGGTAAGGTGCACGATTCCTGATCCAGAGGTCCCGTGTTCGAGACTCGCTGGAAACATTTTTATTTATTTTCTTCCAAATTTTGTGGCATCGTATATCTGATCGCAGAAAGTCCGAAAAAGTCGTGCCAAGTACGCATATAGCCTCCACTTTGGTAGGTATATAGCCTTTTCGTGCATTCTATACGATTGAATTGATTCGTATAGAATGATGTACAGCAAAAGTTATACCAACCAAAATGTTCACTGGGTGAGAGCTTTCTTTGCCAAATTTGCCATTTTTGCATTCGTAAATCGTGTGGGCAGGTACGATCATACTCTATGCCCAGGGAAGTCAAGAAAATTTCCATTACGAAAAGATCCTGGACCGACCGGGATTCGAACCCAGACACCTTCAGCATGGCTTTGCTTTGTAGCCGTGGACTCTAACCACTCGGCTAAAGAAGGCCCCAAAAAAAATCTTGGCCATGCCGAAATTCCTTGAAAGTTAGGCCTTATTTTTCGACAAAAAAACATCATCAACGGACAACTCGAGCGGGGTATCCAAAAAAAAAAAACATGAGAAATTAGAATGCAGTGAATAAGCTGATTTATGCTGAAACGAATTATTTGGATTATTCAAAAAAAAAAAACAAACTTTAGAAATAAAATTCGCAGAATATTGAGGCTTTTTTTGACCACGGTATTTTTCGCAAACGAGTTGTCGAAGTTAGATCTAACAGTTAGTCGAGTTGTCGAAGTTAGTTCTAATAGTTAGTTCTCCCCGCGTTTCTGAGTGTAGCGCTTTTTGTTCAACCGTTATGCATGCATTACCCCAGTCAACATTTTGGTTGGTATAACTTTTATTATATATCATTTTATATGAACCAATTCAATTGTATAGAATGCATGAAAAGGCTATATACCTACCAAAGTAGAGGCTATATGCGTACTTGGCACGACTTTTTCAGACTTTCTGCGATCAGATATACGATGCCACAAAATTTGGATGAAAATAAAAAAAGTTTCCAGCGAGTCTCCAACGCGGAACCTTTGGTTCAGGAATCGGACACCTTACCACTGTGCCCCTAAGGGTTACCCAGTTAACCACGTATCGTATAAGAATGTGCATCCAAAATCACATATTCATGCGTCCAAAATCAGAATTGCACAAGATGCCATATTAAGCGTTCTGAATGTCAATATAAGTTGTATATAAATCCCCAATACGATTCATAAACGACAATCTGTGTTGACAACAAAACATGTCGTAAATAGTGCAACATAGAATCACGTTATGTTATACAAACTGACAGATCATATCAATCCAGTAAGCATCGTATGAAATCGCAATAACTTAGCAAAAATTGCTCCCCAAACTTTGTCTATCTGCTGACGATGGGCCTCAAAGAATTACAAAGTATGTGTCGCTGTACATGAAACATGTATTAATATTGGCAAATAATTACCCATTAGATAAGTAACCCTTGGTGGTACAATGGCAAGGTGCCCGATTCCTGATTCCAGAGGTTCCGTGTGCGAGACTCGCTGGAAACTTTTTTTTTATTTTCATCAAAATTTTGTGGCATCGTATATCTGATCGCAGAAAGTCCGAATAAGTCGTGCCAAGTACGCATATAGCCTCCACTTTAGAATGTATATAGCCTTTTCGTGCATTCTATACGATTGAATTGATTCATATAGAATGATGTATAACAAAAGTTATACCAACCAAAATGTTGACTGGGTACTCATAAGACGGGTGATTTTTACCAATATTTGCCAATGTTTCATGTACAGCGACACATACTTTGTTGTTCTTTGAGGCCCATCGTCAGCAGATACAAAGTTTGGGTGGCAATTTTTGGTAAGTTAGGGTCCGTTCAAATATTACGTAACGCAACAGGGGGAGGGAAGGGGTCTAACATTGTGTTACGGTTCATACAAAAATTTAAAATTTTCCATACAAAAGCTGTAACGTGGGGGTGGGAGGGGGTCTAAAATTAACAAATTTTGCGTTACGTAATATTTGAATGAACCCTTATTGCGATTTCATACGATGCTTTCTGGATTGATATAACATAACGCGATTCTATGTTGCACTATTTACGATATGTTTTGTTGTCAACACAGATTGTCATTTATGAATCGTATTGGGTATTTATATACAACTTGTATTAACATTGATAACGCTTTGTCTGACATCTTGCGCGATTGTGATTTTGGACGCATGAATAGGGAAAGTGTACCAGTTATGGCCATAGTGGTTCCCTATTTGGCCATATGTGAAATTTAGACAATTTTCACATTTTTAAACTTTTTGATTGTTTTAGTATCAAGATATATCTTAAGTCTATCTACTACAACGCACAAAACTTTTCAAAATGTGAAGACATTCAAGAAATTACGTATGGCGAAATAGGGAACCACTATGTCCATAACTGGTACACCTACCCTATGTGTTTTTAGATGCACATTCTTATACGATACGTTGTTCACTGGGACATGGCATCACTACCGTTATGCATGTTATAACACTGCATTACAATGTTTTTTTTCTGTTTCTGTTCGGGATGAACAACTGTGACCAGTTTTCTTTGATCTTTTGTGGTATACCCGTGTCCTTTGTTTAGTGCATGTCCTTCTACTCCATTACTATTGAGAAATAATGAAGTAGTCCTTTTTTATACAAATATCATTCTTTACCATGTTGCATAGAGCCTCTTTAGAAAAAGATACCGCTATTTATAGCTTCTGGAGAAAACAGTTTGTCACCATTAAACTCTCAAAAGCGCGCCCCTTAACCTTTCGGTCGTCGCGCGAATTTTTGTAACGCGAGTAGTCGCGCGTTGTACTTTGTACAACACCCTTGGTTTTGCGAATATCTCAGGAGTCTGACCACTTAGATAGATGACGTCTTCGGCAAAATTGATCAGTAGTTTATGGGCTATCATTATTATAGCCAAGCAATTCGGGATTTGGCCACTAGGCGGCGCTAGTGAGCATTAAGCTTTTGTTTCCCAGATCTCATGATACCGACCACTTAGAAAGATGGCGTCTTCGCCAAAGTTGTTCGGTAACTCAACGACTATCATTGTTTGAGCTAGTTGATTCAAAAAGTTTCCACTAGGCGGCGCTAGTGAGCATAAAACATTTGTTTTGCAAATATCTCAGGAGCCTGATCACTTAGAAAGATGGTGTCTTCGGCAGACTTGTTCTGTAGCTCAAATTATTTCTTTTTTAATCCTTAAAGTTAGAGATTTATTAAAATAATGTTAGTCCCTGAGCTTCTGAACAACTTTGCCAAAGATGCCTGTCTAAAAAGTCAAGATCCTGCAGTATCCGCAAAACAAAAATTTCATGCTCACTAGCGCCGCCTGATGGCAAAATATCGTATTTTTTGGCTCAAACAATGATAGCCCTTGAGGTACCAAACTACTTTGCCGAAGACACCATCATTCTAAGTGATCAGGCTCCTGAGATATCTGCAAACAAAGGTTTCATGCTCACTAGCGCCGCCTAGTGGCAAAATTTTGAATCAATTAGCTCGAAAAATGATAGTTCTTAACTTACTAAACAACTTTGCCGAAGAAGACATCCTTCTAAACAGTCAGTATCCTGGAAAATCTGCAAAACAAAAGTAAAACTTCCATGCCCACTAGTGCCACCTAGCAGTCAAATTCCGAATTAAATGAGGTACCATCAGATAGCGCTTCACCTCCAGAACAACTTTACTAAAGACCCCAAGTTTCTATATTATCTGGATTTTGAGATATGACGATTTCAAACTGTGGTTTCCTCGAACCGTACATAGTGCGTTCATTATTATGCGACTTCCATGTACATTTCTTGATTTTACCGTATTATAAAGGGTCATACTGTGAATAAAAACTGTCGAGTATTGTTCTTAAGAAGATTCTTGAGGAATACATTTTGGTTTGGTGTCGATAGATATCTTTGTTGCAAAATGATAGCATGTAAATCACAACTGTTGTACAAAGTACAACAGCGCGACAGCCCGAAGGTTAATCAGGTTCGGCCAATAAGGTGGTTGAATGATACTGATTTTGACTCTAGCGTATAAAATTATTGCTTCTACTTATAAGGTTCAAAGTCGTTTTTTGAAACTGTAAACAGGTTTCATCGCATGAGACATTTAGATTCCTTGAAACAAAAAGCTTATTTTAAAAGTTAAGAGGTCTGCTACTCCACTGAATCGGAATCGTTTCGCTCCTAGATATCGAAAGATAAACTCTTGAACTTGGAAAGAAATTGTCCCATGCGTTGAAACCAACCTCAGATGCTGATTGAGCTATTTTTCCACTTCGACCTCCTCATCATCTAGAACAAATAGGTGGGTCTTAGTGGCTTGTTACTCTCTTATACTCTTCCGACCGTAACTTATAAGTATTCACAAGAACAGGTACAGCAAGAGTACAATTTGGTAGATCTTACCCCGTAACGCACCTCGAAAAGGTGATCTACCCGCGTTACGGGAAAATATGTTACATGCATGGCCTGATTCGCTACTCACCTCATAGTAACGCACTTGCGCTACTGTATATGCACGAAAAATCACTAAAAGGTAACGCGAAAAATATTTGTATGGCGAAATGCATCTAAAGAATTATTTCTCAAAATTGGGAAATATTTTCGAAAAAATATTTGGTACCGGTTGTGCGTAATTTAGATGGCTATCACGCCTACCAAATATTTTTTTCGAATAAAGCTTCCATCAACAAGATATTTGAAGTTAGATACCTTTCCCCATACAAAATTAAATGAGAAAACTTCTGCTGATCAACTGTGAACAAGAACAAAGCAGGTAATCCATTCCCAAAATATTGTGATCTCCTATCTGAAAATTCCAACTTCACACTACGCAACAACATGAAATGATATCATTTTTCGGCCGCAAATCCTGAACTTCCAAAATTACTCCCTTGGCTGAATAAACCACTCAATGCACTAATTCTCCCATTCACCATGAAAATGTCAATCTTTAACAGCAAAATCACACTGAAAACCGGAGTATATTCGTACAAAAAACACCAATTTTTCAATAAATTGTTTGAAACGAAATACAACCACGACTGCAGCATAGCAGTGTTGCCAACTCCCTCTCCTAAAGCCTGCAACTTCAATTTTGTATGAAAACTTTAATGATTATATATCAATAATCATAAAAATTTTAATTCAAAAAGACTATGTCACAACTTAAAGTAAAAAAATCGTATACATTTTTTTGCGAAATATGTACTTACGAAGTAAGATATACTAATCAGGCGCGTAATTGCAGATTATGGACAAAACACTTTCGCATGTTTTTTTAGTAGGTGATCCCAAACGTTTGCACGGGTGCGTGCATACGATAGACACTTTTCTAAACGTAGTCTAGGGTAACGGTCGTATTTTGGACCCCCTAAGGAAGTAATTTAAGTTTTTTGTACCAATTAATTAATTACACAGTGTAACCAAGTCAAAAAACATGCCAAAATGTAGAGAAAAACTTTCTCTTCGAGATAAAAATGCTCATACAGTCATGTAGGGTCCAAAAATCGTCGAAAATAATTGAATTGTGAAGCACAGTTTCTCATTATTTTGGACACACCAATACATTTTGGACCCTCATAGTATATATTTTGGACACCCGGCATTTTTTATCGTTAGGCGACAAATTCCACGACACTGTTTGTATGATATGCTTGCCCATAGTCTAATCAATCGATTGACAATGTAAAACCGAAGAAATTCTACGCCTTTAGTTCAGAAATTTGAAAAAAGTTTTTGTTTACATTTGAAAAATTTCTGACGACTTCAATGTCTGTGTGCAACGTGTTGTAACTAGAGTGTCCATTTCCCGACCATTTTGCTCGTCCCCGGGATTCGGGACAAACATCTAAGCTTGTCCCGGCAAATCCCGGGATCCCGGAATCTATCAAATTTTCAATAAAACTAGTCTCGTCGAAATGGAAGTACAAATTTAACAATAAAGAACTACATGGGCACTAGACCTGTTCACTTTTTCTAAGGTACCCTTGCCACATGAAATTCTGAACTTATTTATCAAAACAAGTTATCTGTCAAAAAATGAGCCAAAATGGTAAAATTTTAGAGGTGTATCAAATCGATTTTGTGGTTTTTTGGACTTTTTCCCTGAAATACGTTCCTGAAAACTAGAAAAATCATTGAAAATAATTCGAAAATACCACTAGCCTTTCGCTAACACAATAGTCTATCACTTTGCCGAAGACACTAGGGTGTTTTGACCGCTTCTTCATTATGCTTTTAACGTAATTAGTCAAAAAATCTCGAAAAAAGCAATATATTTTTCAAGTTTGTCATATAAATTTCGATAAAAATCTTATTATATTTTGTATCCAGTTCAACTATCTATTTGATCTGAGTGTTACAAAAATATCGTTCATACATCATTTTCATGTGAGAATTGAATTTCACTTCGAAATAATTGAAAGTGTATCACTCCATACCCTAAAATCTCATAGGGTTGCCAACACAAAAACACTCTATGAAAACCACAGTTACCCATGATTTAGACGTCATGTCTTTGAACCCTACTGTCCATCATCATCAGCTCAAAATAGAGTTGATGGTAAGGTTTGGGTCTAAGGATCAGAAGATCCACGGTTCAAGTGCAAGGAATAATCCTTTTTTCCATAAGCAACAGTATTTGTAGCTTATAATCACAATATTCGGTTAACAACCCCCCCTCCCTCCCATCGTAAAGATTTTTGTGTGAAAGTTGTACAAGTTTTTTATGAGCCGTAATATCATGGAGTCACTCACGCCCCCTTTTCAGCGTCATAAAATTTGTGAATAAGCCCGTGCAATTCGATCATTGATGCGATGCTTGGTAGATTATAACTATTAGCTTTATTTAGGTTATCAGTACGATGTTGGTTTACTCTTCAAAGACTGGAAAACTCATTAGAGTTCTAGTTCTCAAGACTGTTGCTATGCTGATTTAACTGGTCATCACTGGTAGTTTCCTTTATATACTAAAAGGCAGTTCTTCCTGTAATGTGCTTTATTAGAATGGTGCTGTATTAAGGAACAAAAGATTTCATCCCGTGTGAGTGAAATTTGAGCATGAAAATGTTTCAAATTAGGTCAAATAGTTACAAATCTTAGCATTATTGGTGTAAAAAAAAAGAAAAAAAAGATTATCTCTTGTTCTTGAACCTTGAATCTTCTGATCCTCAGGCCCGAACCTTACCATCCACGCTATATTAAGCCGATGGCGATAAACTGTAGGGTTCAAAGACATGCCATCTAAATCATAGGTAACTGTGGTTTTCATAGAGTCTATTTGTGTTGGCAACCCTATGAGATTTTAGGGTATAGAGTGATATACTTTCAATTATTTCGCAGTGAAAATCAATTCTCACATGAAAATGATGTATGAACGATATGTTTGTAACACTCAGATCAAATAGATAGTTGAACTGGATACAAAATATAATAAGATTTTTAACGGAATTTATAAGGCAAACTGGCAAAATATATTGCTTTTTTCGAAACTTTTTGACTAACTACGTTAAAAGCATAATGAAGAAGTGGTCAAAACACCCTAGTGTCTTCGGCAAAGTGATAGACTATTATGTTGGCAAAAGGCTAGTGGTATTTTCGAATAATTTTCAATGATTTTTCTGGGTTTCAGGAACGCATTTCGGGGAAAAAGTCCAGAAAACCACAAAATTAATTTGATACACCTCTTAAACTTTACCAAATTGGCTCATTTTTGGACAGATAACTTGTTTTGATAAATAAGTTCAGAATTTGATGTGGCACAGAGAGTCGGATAACTTTTTCCAAAAAGTGAACAGGTCTAATGGGCACTTCCATAATTCACTTTGGCATGGGGGGTTTTCTCGGCCGAATCGTCTGAAACTTTGCAATAAGAAGCGCATCAATACATATGGCTAAATATGAACTCTATAGCTTTCAAAAAACCCCACTGTCGAAGTGAATCAAAAGTATCAAGAATAGGATGAATGAAATTCTCTGAAAATATCATGTAGTATAACTTTCCAAGATAATATGTTCGTTATAGCAAATCACATTTCAGATTAGACTTTCTTATTCTGATGAAGTAACCTAACAAAAATCAAAAAACATAGCTTGACTAATTACGGGTTTGCTATGGATTTTTTTTTCAAATTCTCTATAATACTTATGAATGGAAAAACTTAAGTTATAATTTTGAAGCAATTTACTTCATTTGAAAAGTCATAAAAACTTAAGAACATCAGAAACGATTGAAGGTATTGTAGATCATGCTAAAAGATAATTACTGAAAACTATTGACTGAAGTTCAAATTTGCTATCTTTTTTTTTTTTTTTTTTTTTTTTTTTTTTTTTTTTTTTTTTTTTTTTTTTTTTTTTTTTTTTTTTTTTTTTTTATAGTAGGGTTCAAATCAAAAAAGCTTCAAAAGCCTGGCCTGTTGTGTGTTGGCACGGTGTGGGACTCACGTTAGGCGTGCTTAACCACTAAAAAACTTTCCCTACTGCTCCTGTGCCTCGATCTCCCCCGGAACTACATCAGGCAACTTCATCGGGGGAGGGCTGTGCTCATGCACTTCTGTGCTCATGCACTTCTTCAATCTCAGCCTCTAACTGTTCTGCTAGTTAGCTGTTGGAGCGTTTTGCCCAATTGGCGGTTGAACATCTCGCCAGGACTTTGGACAGCTTTCTGTGCGACGACGCATACTTCCCTTGGGCTGGCCTCGCGTCAGAGCTCTGTTGATCTTCTACTGGACGCTCATGTGCACTTCGTTGCTCTACGACGACTTGTTCTCCGCTGCTGCTGTTCGAGCTCTCCTTGTTGACCAGTTGGATGCCGAGGTCGGTCCAGCGATTCCGGTTGGAGGATGACTTCCGGTTCACTGGCGCCCAGACGACCCAAAACTGGTTTGTGACGATCGATGCTACTCGGCTTAGTCCCCGACGGTGGAGCTAGCCTACTCCGGCTACGCGCTTCTTCATGATTCGATACAGGCCGGTGGAGTGCCGAAGTCGGTCCAGCGATTCCGGTTGGAGGATGGCTTCCGGTTCGCTGGCGCTCCGACGACTCAAGCCGGTGATACGCTACGTACTACTCAGAGTAGTCCCCGGCGGTGGATCTATCCTACTCCGACGAAGATTTCCCCGGCGGCGGAAGATCTCCCGAACCGATGCTATCCGGGCAGATGCCGAGGTCGGTCCTGCGATTCCGGTGGAGGGAAGCTTCCGGTTCACAGGCGCCCCGACGATCATTTGCCGGTGCAACAACGCGATCTACTCAACTAGTCCCCGGCGGTGGACTTAGCCTACTCCGAAGCTGGCCGGGCAGATGCCGAGGTCGGCCCTGCGATTCCGGTGGAGGGAAACTTCCGGTTCACAGGCGCCCCGACGACCATTTGCCGGTGCTATTTCGCGAATTACTCAGCTGGACCCCGGCGGTGGACTCAGCCTACTCCGACTCGACGTTGGTCGGCCAAGTGCCAGGGTCGGTTCTGCAATTCCGGTTGGAGGATGGCTTCCGGTTTGCAGGCGCCCCGACGACTATTAACCGATACTACGCTACGCCCGCTCTACTCGGTCTAGTCCCCGACGGAGGATCTAGCCTACTCCGATCGCGACCCGGAGCTCTCTGGTCTTCACGCCATCTCCTTTGCAGCAACGACATAATCGCCGTTATTCCCCTGTTCACCGCATTCCAGGTGCTTTCATGCTGGCACATGTTCTGCACGATGTTGTCCGGATTTAGAACGCTTGCGGTTTCTGACATCATCTCGCTTCGTATATCCCTGAATCGAGGGCAGTCGAATATAACGTGCTCCGGTGTCTCCTCGATATTTGGACAGGCCGGACAATGTGGCGATTCTGCGTGTCCGAATCTGTGCAGATATTTCCGGAAGCATCCATGGCCTGACAGAAACTGGGTCAGGAAGAAGTTAACTTCTCCATGTTTTCTGGTCGTCCACACCGACACGTTAGGAATGAGCCTGTGGGTCCACCTTCCTTTCTCCGAGTTATCCCACTCCTGCTGCCACCTGGCCATTGTGTCCAACCTAATGGTATTCCTCACATTCCGTGTGTCCCTTTGCTGGTAACATGCGATGTCTTCAGCCAGAGTGATGCAGATGGGGATCATTCCGGCGATAACGCACACTGCCTCCGATGATATAGTGCGGTAGGCACTCGCAACCCGTATAGCCATGAGCCGGAACGTACCTGCCAGCTTATCTCGATTACGTTTGGTTCCCAACGCTGCAGCCCAAGCCGGGACTCCATACCTCAGTATAGACGATGATACGGTCGCTAGAAGACGCCTCGTGCTGCTTCTTGGTCCTCCAATGTTGGGCATGATCCTGGCTACGGTGTTAGCAGCTTTCGCTGCCTTTTCGCAGGCATAGTCTACGTGGCTGTTGAAGTTTAGCCTGTCGTCGACCATTACTCCGAGATGCTTTAGAGAGCGCTTCGATGGGATTGCGTGCCCTCCGACGTTGATTTCCAACTGTTGTACCGCCTTGCAGTTGCTGACCAGCACCACCTCCGTTTTATGATGAGCCAACTGCAGCTTGACTCCAGTCATCCACGATTCGATGGTGTCTAGCGATTCCGCCGTCAGCATCTCCACCTCCTCCGCAGTCTCACCAGTTATCGCAAGAACGACGTCGTCTGCGAACCCGACGATCTCGACTCCATTCGGCAGTGACAAGGTTAGCACTCCATCGTACATCATGTTCCACAATGTTGGACCAAGTATGGATCCTTGTGGAACTCCCGCCGTGACTTCAATTGACATCCGTCCCTGGTTCGTGTCGTAGACCAGTACCCGGTTCTGGAAGTAACTTTGCAGAACTTTACACAGATATCCGGGAACCCGCATTCTGTGTAGGGCTGCGGCAATAGCCTCCCAACTGGCACTGTTGAACGCGTTCTTGACGTCTATTGTTACCACTGCGCAGTATCGATTGCCTCTCCTCTTCTGCTTGGCCGCTTTCTCCGCGCACGCGATGACTGCCCGAACAGCATCCACCGTCGAAGTCTTTTTACGGAATCCGAACTGCCTTTTCGACAATCCGTTCTCGCCTTCCGTATAGATCGTCAGCCTGCCGAGGATGACCTTCTCCAAAAGTTTGCCAAGAGTATCCAGCAAGCATATTGGTCTATATGAAGCAGGATCTCCTGGCGGTTTTCCCGGTTTTGGCAGTAACACCAGCTTCTGCACCTTCCATCTGTCTGGGAAGCAGCCTTCCGCTAGACACTTCTGCAACGCTGTCCTGAATATGTCTGGGAACGCCAAGATTGCTGCCCTTAGCGCAACATTAGGGATACCATCTGGTCCGGGAGCTTTGTTCAGCTTCAATCCTTTCGCAACCGTTATCAGCTCGGCGTTAGACACTTGTATACCGGCATTTTCCTCATCTACGTCAGCGTACGGTGTGGGCGGCCACGCTGTTGGAGCATGCGTAGGAAAGAGACCGTTCACTATCGCCTTCAGTTTGTCGGGACACATTTCAGCTGGGGTAACTGGGCCCTTGATCTTCGCCATCACTACTCGATAGGCGTTGCCCCAGGGATTTGCGTCAGCTTCCCGGCACAACTCCTTGTAGCAGTTCGTTTTACTCGTCGATATTTCCCGTTTGAACGCGGCTCTGGCCAGTCGGTAGGTCACTTTACGCTCTTCCATGCTGGCTTCGGATCTAGCTCTCTGCACGCGTCTTCTGGCTCTTAAGCAGGCTGCGCGAAGGGTGCTGAGTCTGTCGTTCCACCAGTATGCAGGACGCCGTTGATTCCTTGGCTCCAGTTTTCTCGGCATAGTCGCGTCACACGCTCTCGCCAACGCTTCTGTCAGCTCTCCTGCATCCATGTTTGGAGCGTCGCTTACTACTCGGAGTGCTTCGACGAAAAGATCCTTATCGAAATGCTTCGTCTTCCACCTTCGTTCTCCATTCCTCCTCTGCCATACTGCACAACTTCTCTGGCCAACGCAGTAGTGGATCGCTTGATGGTCACTGTGGGTGTATTCTTCGCTAACTCTCCAGTTCATATTGGTGACTAGTGACGGGCTGCAGAAGGTCACGTCGATGATGGACTCCCTACCGTCTTTGCGAAATGTGCTAGCGAGACCGTCGTTGCACAGCCTTACGTCGAGCTTCGCTAGAGCTTCCAGCAAACTGTATCCTCTCGCGTTGGTCAGTCTGCTACCCCACTCCACGGCCCAAGCATTGAAGTCTCCTGCTATTATTACCGGCGTTCGACCGATCAGCTTGTCGGTTAGCACATCCAACATCTGGGTGTACTGCTCCAGTGTCCATCTCGGGGGGGCGTAACAGCTACACACGAAGATTCCGTTAATTTTAACGATCACGAAGCCCTCGTATGAGCGTTCGACAACTTCTTGGATAGGGAATCGGCCCATTACTTGAATCGCCGTCGTCTCTGCTCTGTCTGCTACCCAATTGCCGTTATCGGGAGGAACCCGATACGGTTCTGCAATGATCGCAATGTCGCACTTTGTTTCTGTTGTCGACTGCCACAACAGTTGTTGTGCGGCGTCGCAATGATTGAGGTTCACCTGCGTTATCTCCATCATCATTACTGCCCTGCCTTCGCCTTCTGATATTTGGGGCACTTGAAGCCACCCGTCGTATGGGCGTTACCTTCCTCCACCTTACACAGCATGCACCTAGGTGACTTCAGGCAGTCCCTGCCAACGTGACCTTTTTCACCACATTTCCTGCAGTGTTCGGACCTGTCCGGGCCTTTGCAGTTTATTGCCCGGTGGCCGAAATCCATGCATTTGAAGCATCTCTCCACCGGATTTGTCTCCCGAGGGATCAGTTTCAGCGGGCAAACCGACCATCCCACCTTGATCTTACCAGCCTCGACGAGTTTTTTGGCTGCTGCGACTGGTAATCGGATCGTCGCTATTTGCATACCTCCGTAAGCTCTCCTCAGCCGGATGGACTGTGGTGCTTCTTCCAGGTTGCATTGAGATAGCAGTGCACCCCTCACGTCGTCTTCTGTTGTGATCTCGTCCAGTTCTCTACATTCGATCACTGCCTCCTGGGATAAGGCTCTCACGCTTGCCTCGTTGCCCAGCGACTTCGCGATGAGCTCTCGGCAGGCCGAACTCTTGATCGACGGATCTTTTTTAAGCTCAAAGAGCATGTCACCTTTCTGGGTACGCCTGGTTCTCACCACGTTTTCACCCAGCTCCTTAAGCTCTGGGTCCTCCCTCACTCTCCTGAGAATCGCCGCGTAGCTTGTCTTATCGCTTGCCTCAATGACAAGAGCATCGCCCCTGAACCTCTCGCGAGGTGACCGTTGCTTTTCTTTCTTCTTCGGTTCCTTTTTTTTGCCGCTTCCTCTCCTTACGAGCTGTATTCTTCTCCTTTTGACCTTTCACGGTGCGCCATCCACTGCCGTTCTGCTCACTGACGCACTCATTGCCGCTTCTCTGCTTTTTGGGATCTTCCTCCTCTCCTGGTGTATCCCTCGTTCTTTTTTCCGTGCGGGTGGTCGGATTGCTCCTAGGCGTCTCCTGTTCAACGGCTGTTGCATTCACCGAAGTTAATGCTTTTTCGGCTTTTTCCGCTCTACTCCGCAATTCCTTCTGCCCGCGTTCTGCGGCTGTAACGGCAGACTTGATGCTCGTGACCAGCTGCTTGATTCTGAGGTGGACATTGTTTTTCGTCTTGACGAACTCATAGAGTTCATTAACCTTCCTCTTTAATTCCGACAGCTCCGACTTATCATGCTGCCGGTCGTCTTGAGCGGTGCTACTCCCCGACTTTGGTGTGAGCACTTGACTCAGGAAGCCTGCATCCCGCTGGTTTCCCGGTAGCTCACTCGGTGTGCTGCATCTGCTAGTGCTGGCTGCTACCGTCTGTGGTATCACTGGCGATCTCTGCATCTTTCCGCTCCTTGCGAATACTATCGCGTCTTCGTTCCCTCCACTAGATTCTCCATCCAAATCGATTATTTGCTCCATTCGATTGGGTCCCCCCTTCGAGCCGCTATCTCTACTCGTTGTAAATAGTCGCCTCTCGTGATCCCATGGTTGTCTATGCAAGCAGGGAGGCCATGCTAGGGTTGACACAATCCTTCATGGGGGTTGTGTTCAGAGCCGGATCGGCGTAAGTCAGGAATGTTACATCTGAGCCTACTACTCACCGAGGTTGGTGACGAGTTTCGAACGTACACGAAGGCCTGCCAAGGTTTTATCAGGACGGAGGCAGTTTCCTCATAGTCCTATTCGCCGTTTCAAGTTGGTGTCACCCTTCCTTACTCAGGGAACAGTAGAGTACGCTGCCAGCCCACGACTGTTAGTCGACGTATCCAATCCGTAATCCGTGTCCTGTCCGTTGTTCTGCGTTGTGACCAGTATACCATAATCAGGATTTTACTGGCATCCATCCTGATGTGCCGGTTGGCACTCCAAAGGGCTAAGGTACTTTGAAAGCGGTACCAGGTCGCTTGTTCAGGGTTACTTGCAGATATGTGGTTTTTTGTAGAGATTCACCAGAGCCCACTGATGAAACCCCGCCACATCCTAGGTAGACCATGCTTGAGCCCCTGGTCAGATGGACCAGACGCTCGGTCACCTCCCGAAGGAAGTACTAAAGGTGGTATTCCATACGGCTGTATGTACGAGTTTCGCTTGGAAAGGGTAAAAATCCCAAGCTCCCACCTGGCACCTCCTCACTCTAGCTGATGTCAGAAGGACAACAGTGCCCAGGTTGCACTACCAGCAAAGTACGCAACCCTTTGCTGGCGGTCTTTGTCATCGTTAGACCCGTGGAAGCGTGAGGTAGGGGCTTGTGAGGACCAGAGCTATGTTGGACGCTCCTTCCTGGTTGTCGACTCACCATTTTGCAACCCTCAAATTTGCTATCTCAGCATGTGTGTGTGTGTGTGTGTAATCCAACTAACACCCACTGTCCGGCAGTGATATTATGGAAGAAATCTTTCTGCAATGTTTTTTGATGCTATTGCAGATAGCTTTAGTCCAGGAGTTAGAAGGTGATAGCTCTATTGCAGATCCAGTGACCCATTTCAGAATGGCTGGAGAGACACGTCCATTCAGAAGTCACTTTCACAAACAATAAGCCCCGCATGTGTGCATTACCGTTATCAAATGGATAATGATAATACAAACACACTTCCAAATCCAAAGATATGCTTTTTTGGAACTGGCACGTATTTAGTATATTAAGGTAACAATACAGATCAGAACAATCTCACCAAATTTCTTGACTACGACGCTGTCGACTCAATAATTCGAAGCACTTCCTTCATATTTTCACTTAGACAAACAAGACACTCGGTCATCGCTAGACCGCAGGCCCAAGCGGTATTACTGTGCAAATTTTGTCGCGATTACCCCCAAACATCGAGGCAAACATCAAACGTGATACACAATTTGCATTAAACACTGCGAAGCTTCATCGGTTCCATCGGGTGCATAGTACCTTCAAAACCATCTAAGTACGATAATTAAAATCTTCACATATTCACTATTTTCGCACGGGTTACGCCGGTAAAACTTCACAAAGCAGCACTTTTCTTCTAAATGTATGTCGGGTGGCATAGCACTACCAGCCGTTTTGCTCTTTCATCGGCCGAATCGGCGGAACCGAGATAAACGTGACAGCGAATTTAAAAACGCAGCCGCTCGCGCGCACAGCCTGCTACGATCTCTCTTCAAATTTGCTATCTCAGCATAGGCTTATAAAAACGGCTAATGTTGAAAAGAAAAGCTTTGAAACTAGACAAATAAAAATATCTGTTTCTTACTTTGTGAATTGGTTTTTCCAAGAAAATATTTAGCCGTTTATTCTCTTATTCATTATGTTTCTCTATTTTATCAAATAAGGCTTGATAGTAGAGTTACTGTGCACGTGCTGTAGCCTTAGGTGCAGGAGCCTCATTGCTTGCAAGTGCACGGGAGCGCTGTACATTGTGAGACCTTTTTTGGTGCGCCTCATTTTTATTGAGATGTGTCTCACTGGATACCGATGGCGAGTCGTAGCGCCGAACAGCGCATGAGACGAGTCTCCCCGAGAGCACATCACCTAGCGCGCGCTTTTAGAATTTTTGTGAGCCTCCTTCTAGCGCAGCACACTAGGATTCCGATGAGCTGAGAGACGGTTTGGTTGGAGGCTCGTCAGTACATTTCTGTGCTCCTGATAAATTTGTAACTCTACTTGATAGTGAGGAAAAATGTCATTGTTTTCATTGAAATTTAGTGGTTTTCATCAAATTCTACGTACATTTCGGGAATCCCGCGATGTCAGAACTAAAATCCCGGGAAACGGGAAATCCCGAAATTTGTCAAATCCCGGGAAATTTTGTCCCGAGATGTCCCGGGATGGACACTCTAGTTGTAACGGTTGCATGGATGAACCGATTAAATTAAATTAATTTCAGATAAAAAAAAACACGTTTTCTATGTTTTCTATGGTTAATGCAAGTGCGGAATAGTTCTATCTTTCCAAATGGCATGCGAATTGAGTTGGTCTTTCGATTTACACTGGTAAATTTTCAGGAAAATGGCCCAGGGGGTCCAAAATATATAGGGGTCTAAAATATATTGGTTTCCCTAGTGTCTTTAGCAAAATTTTAATCTGAAAAATCTCATATCGGATAGCTACTATTACTAAGCCAAGTTTCACTCATTCCGGAAAGTGATTTGCGTTTCGAGATGGAAATGCTTCACACTAGAAGCAATAGTCTGCAGACTCGGTGGTATAAAGGTTGATGTCCGGCAGCAAGGATTATCAACATTTTACGGTCCAGCGTCGGCGTTGGCTGCTAGTTGTGATTCAATCCGGACCGGGGATCGGTGCTATCCAAATTTTACACAATAATTGACCTCGTTGTTTTCGGCTGCCAAATTCCGGTCTTGTCCGCTGTCACTGAAGATCGGTTTCGACGGCCCGGGGGGTAACAAGGGGACACGTGTGCCGTCCCGGGGTGGCATGCTTCATTTGCAGTTACATTGATTGGGAAGGATGTTTCCGTCCTGTAAACAATGTTGCGATAATTTTAGAAAGATTTGGTGGGCCACAATCGATTTTGGTGTGGTCGGAAGCGTTGCTCAGTTACTGTTGGTGTTCTGGAGAATGGTGAAGCTTCGTCAGAGGCGTCGCTTTAGGTTTGGATGATTGCATATGGAATTTAGAGCATAGTAGGAGAGACCACTGGGTTTCTCCGGTGAACAGTTAATTTAAAATCTACCCTTGTAGTCACTAACAAAACTCTTTAATAACCAGATATCATTAGAACAATTTCACTCAGTCAATTCACTTTAGAGAGTTCTATCCCATCGATTGAAATGAACCGTTTAAATACACTTGAAATGATAGCGTTGAAGTAGACCAGTGATCTATTCTAGTCCCTTTCGATATCGACACCACTGGGCTTCAAAACCCATCCACCTCAAACATGTATCCACAACACAAAGTCTGGCTCAAAACTGCTAGAGCCCTCGAGCACACTTTTGGCATCAATCCAACGCAGCAATCATGTCCTGCAATTAATAGCCAGGCCCCGGTTGAAGAATCACTCTCATCGTACCACAGGGACAGTAATTGACGGCCTTGTTTAAACTCCACCCTGCCTCGACTTTCCACTACTGGCGCTGTCTCTCTGTCACTCGTGTGAACCATATGGGCGGCGTTAAGTCAGAGTGGACCAAGTGACAGTTTTCATATTTTGAGAAAAATGGGCTCAAGGTATATGACTTAGCAATTCTTTGACTCGTGAAAATTGTTGTTCAATATTACACAATTTTTTTGGACTGACTGTACTTCATCCACTCTGATTAAACGAAAGAACACCGCTAAGCGACACCATACAACTACTAAAAACTTTCATCAGAATCTGGACTCGACTCAAATCTGATCAAAGCGAATTGGAGCAAAAGTAATTTTGCATTTAATGACATAGTTTTCCGGTTTCCCAAGTTTTGTACTTGGTCCACTCTAACTTAACTCCGATCATATGTAGACCAAAGGAAACCGACAGGTAATTTACAGTAAATCAATCTCCTACATCGCACCGCAACCGTAATTGGCTTGTTTTGCTCTAGATTTATTGGTCCGGGAGAAAGACACCCACCCTCTCATACTCCCATCCCTCTAAACAAGCCGAAGTGAACTGAGCTCGATGTAATCATTTTACAGAACCCACTTTATGGTTGCAGCCCTTTTTTCATTATCCTTGTATTTTTTTTTGTCTTGTTTTAAACAGATACATCCCGGACGGGCGATAAGTTCGAAACCCTGTCCCGAAACACCGGCTACACCAAGTATATGCAGCTGAAAATTCGCGCCGTGGGCCCATCGGACTTTGGCTCCTACCGATGTGTGGCGAAAAACTCACTGGGCGAAACGGATGGGCTGATTAAGCTGGACGGTAAGTACATATAGAAGGTGTACCAGTTTTTATCATACTGGATGTAAAATTTGAAAAGCTTTTCTATTGTGATTCTATTTGAATGACAAGATATATTTGATATCTAACTATTAAAATACACGAAACACTTCAAGCTTATAAATCAATTGAAATGAATTATCACGTATAGCAGAATAGGAAACCACTATGGGCATAATTGGTAACCTACCCGTAATACAGGAATACAGGTGATAATATAGATTTTTTAAATAGAACCTATCTTATCGAAGACCCTTCCAATTTGGCATATAGTTCATTCCATACGAAGTGACCACAAAAATGAACAGATATGTAATCAACCATCAATTAACCAACAATTTAATTGAAACATTTCATAATAAGGTAGCCTGGGGCAAGTGAAAGTCTAGGGTAAGTGGGACCTTCCTTCAAGGCTCATTTAGGAAAAGTTTTTCATGTGATTATTTTTCTAGAAAGGTACAGATACAAATGATTGGGAATCTACTTAGTACAAACAATATTGTTATTTTTATTACCATGCATGCTCCATGTAACAGTTTTTAATTCAGCGCTAACTCACATTATAAATTGTGACACATTTCACGTCTTGCATTGGTATTATTACAAGCTGCCTACGGAAAACAGATGTTTTGTTTTCATTTCATATGAAAATTTCTATGATCTAACTTATCCCGAAATATCGTTATACCTGGGGGATCCCACTTACCCACTTAGCAAAACTAAATCAGACTCAAATAACGTAAGAAAGCAAATTGCTAGTTTTACTATGCATTTTTTTTTTATTTGAATTTTCAAAATACAAATTCAAAATTGAACAAATAGAGAGAAGAAATTTCAAATGCATCCTTAGAACAATTACTTTTCTATTTGCATTTAACTTAATTTGTTATTTCTACCAAATTCAAAAGTTGCGAAAAACAATTCCATCCCAATAAGTGGTTTTCTGCCATGAATATCATTAATAACAGAACACATTCAAAATTATGTCAATTTTTGAAAGTTTATGTCCTACTTTCAAATTTATAACTTATAAATGATATACTTTGAACATGTTTAATTCCTATTTAAACTTTTAATGAGAAATTTTCAGTTAAATTAAGTGCAATGTGTGGGCAAGCCCCTCCCCATCATTAGATTTACTTAGTATTATGAAAAAAAGGAAGTATATAATAGTAGTTTTTGCAATTTCTCATCGTAATAGGCTGTTTTTCATCACGCCAATCTGTCATGAAACGGCATATTTTCTTGCACTGAAGTATGCAGTGCGGGAATAGTCATTACGCAACTGAAACATAATGATTCATTACGCAGCGATTTCTCATTACGCAACTGTTTTGAGATGCGTAATAAATCATAACACAACAATTTTACATAAATTGAAAAATAATGGTGAATGCATTTCGATATAATTTCTGATACCCTCAAGTGGCCTTCTACGAAATTGCAAAAAATGTTGTACATAACTTGTTGCAGAACTCGATTTCTACAGCACTTGTCTTAATTATCCTACTCGGCAATCCTCGTAGGATAAATTCACGACTCGTGCTGTAAAAGTCATCAATCTGCAACTTGTTCCGTGAACGACTATTACGCAACAAGTTTCAGAATGATGATTTATACGGCACGAGTCGTAAATTTGTCCAACGAGGCTTTCCGAGTAAAAATCGAGTTCTGCAACGAGTTGCGTATAACATTTTTTGCAATTTCATAAAACACCACTATATCAGAGAAACCATATCGAGATTCCATAATTTCTGAAAATCATTGTATTATGATTTCTTACGCAACTCAAAACAGTTATTGCAAAAACTTTTTCCAACATGATTAGAACTGAATTTTCAAAGCTTACCTAAGATATATCTAAAATACATCACAAATTGCGTCAAAAATTCTACTGTTCAAGAATTATCTACGAAAAGTATAACTTGGCTTCAAATCTTCCGAAATTAGTATAACGGTAAAGCTATCTGTGGAAAAAAATAGAAAAATGATTAGGAAGGGGGCGTTAACTAGGACATTAATAAAAAATTTAAATAATTTTACCAATTATTGGCAGAATCCATGTACTGGGATTGAGTTCTTGTGCAATCCCAGGATGGAATTCCCAGAAGGTTTCTGGCAGAATTCTGAGGAATCCAGAAGTATAGGAAGCTATTCTGCTGAATTTCAAGGATAATCTCTAAAAAAAATAGGCTGATGGAGAGAAATGTGTTTGATTCCATTCATTGGAGAGATTTGTATTATAATTTTACCTCCAGAGAAAATAATATGAACAAACATTTATTTGTTGTTGTCCCGTTGTTCTTCTGATGTTTAACATGCTTCAACATTATGGTTTTTTTCCTCCGTACGACGCTCTTTTGAGAAACTTTCTGCAAAACTCATTTCAAAGTTCAAAAAGCAACATTTTAGAGAATCTAAAGAAGGAAGGTAAATCTAGGATCAGAATTTTCAAACGTGTAATTCCTGGTATCTGAAAGTTGATCAGGAATTCCTCAACAAATTTTCCAAGTACCTAATGCAAAATTTTCGTTTGAGATTTAAATTCAGTAAAATCTTAAATTAAAAATTTTACCATAAGACATCTTTGGCAATCTTTGGTTCCGTGTTTTACGAACTTGATAATATCCACTTCCTCATATACTTCGTACAACTCATGATTCATGTTCTTCCAAAAAAATTTGTTTGCTATTTCGTCAAGTAGGAAAAATTTCCTGGACTTCGACTGTTCCTATGTAGCATTTGATTTGTCCATGAAGCAAGATATCCATGGTATATCACATCACTTTCGTTCAAAGTTTATCCCATCCATGTTTGCAAGTAAATTCGGGCATGTCAGCGAAAACCGACAGTTCTTCACTGATGGGTCAGGATGATATCACTGGTTTCGGTGTTTACCACGTTTCTCATATGCTTCAAAAGCCATGTTCTGTATATGTTGCTGAGCTAGCAGCTATACATTACACCTTAGAGTACATCAGTTCTCTCCCACCCGAGCACTTCTTCATTTTTTTCCGACAGTCTAAGCTCTCTGGAGGCTGTTCGATCAATGAAGCCGGTGAAGCACTCAGCGTACTTCCTGAATAGAATACGCCAAACATTGAGTGCTTTGTCAAATCGCTCTTACACTATTACCCTAGCTTGGGTCCCTTCTCATTGCTCCATTCCGGGCAATGAGAAAGCGAACTCTCTGGCTAAGGTAGGCGCTAAAGAAGGCGATGTTTACGAGGGTCAAATCGCCTTCGATTATTTTTTTGCATTGGCCCGTCGGGAGACCTTGATCAGCTGGCAACAGAAATGGAGAGGTGGAGAAATGGGTAGACGGCTGCATTCCATATTTCCTCAGGTGTCGAAAAAAACATGGTTTAAGGGGTTGGGCATGAGCCGTGATTTCATTCGTGTCATGTGTCGGCTTATGCCCAATCACTATTCGTTAAATGCGCATACCCACCGTATTGGGCTCTCAGAAAGCAATCTCTGTGTTTGCGGCGTGGCTTACCAGGATATCGAACATGTTGTGTGGGGATGCAGTGAGCATCGTGGCATCAGATCTGAACTGACTGAAACTCTCCGGATTCAGGGAAAACAGCAGAAACCTGTCAGGGAAGTGATGGCGGGCCTTGATTTAGAATATATGAATTTAATCTATCTGTTTTGAAGCATATCAATATCCGAGTTTGATTGTGTTCGTTTCCCCTTCAAATTGTCCTCTTCTCGTCTGTCTCCCACGAACCGTTTCTGTTTAGTTTCGTTACAGATCAGGATATCCAGTCCCATCCACATAGTATACTACCCAGTCAACATTTTGATTGGTATAACTTTTGTTATACATCATTCTATATGAATCAATTCAATCGTATAGAATGCACGAAAAGGCTATATACTTACCAAAGTGGAGGCTATATGCGTACTTGGCACGACTTTTTCGGACTTTCTGCGATCAGATATACGATGCCACAAAATTTGGATGAAAATAAAAAAATAGTTTCCAGCAAGTCTCGAACGCGGGACCCCTGGATCAGGAATCAGGCACCTATCCACTGTACCACCAAGGGTTGCATATCCAATGGTTGAATTTTTGCCAATATTAATACATGTTTCATGTGCAGCGACACATACTTTGTTGTTCTTTGAGGCCCATCGTCAGCAGATGCCAAATTTGGATGGCAATTTTTGCTAAGTTATTGCGATTTCATACGATGCTTTCTGGATTGATATATGATCTGTCAGTTTATATAACATAACGCGATTCTATGTTGCACTATTCACGACATGTTTTGTTGTCAACACAGATTGTCGTTTATGAATCGTATTGGGGATTTATATACAACTTGTATTGACATTGATAACGCTTAATATGGCATCTTGTGTGATTCTGATTTTGGACGCATGAATATATGATTTTGGATGCACATTCTTATACGATACGTGGTTCACTGGGTAAATAGCTTAAGACATCCCGAAAAATCCTTTCCTTTCCTGTTGTATAAATGTATTCACTAACCTTGAAACTTCCCCAAACTAACATAGTTTTTAAAATAAATACAATATTCAATATGTAAACAATGTAAAAATAAAAGAAAAGATTTCGGCTCTGTTATGCCCTACGGCACCCGAGCCTGCCAAATAAACGAGTTAAAAACAAAAAAGTAGGAAAAATGGGTGTCTACGGTAGATGTAGTGTTTGATCTTTTGACCTTGACGCTTGCTTCTGCGGGGGCGGGCGATGAGGGCAGGATCAAACATGTCGCGCATCGGACGAGTAAAGTGAAAAAGTGCAGCGTTCGATAAGTTATTTTTGATCTTTCGACTTTTACGCTTGCTCCTGGGCAGTGCGTCAAGAAAGCCCCAGAAGTCGTCAGTTGTTTTCCCTCTCGGGTCGCGCGCCTATTTTTTCTGAGTACTTTTATAAAGCCGAGCCAACGAGTGAAGCTGAAAGTGGATTGTTGCTGCTCAGTCAAGGATGACGGATCAAGTGGTGAGCTCGTTTCACGTTACTATTTCTAATCTATTAAATATGTATGACTGCATATTTAAACATTACAACGGTGGGACGTAAATATGAATTTTCAACAAACTATGAATGGTTCGCCACTGTGAGTGACATGAATTATGATTCATAAATTATTTATGTTTAACATTTTTTTTTTTTCAAAACACCCCTTTATTTTGAACTTTTATGGAATAATTGAATTTTTCAAAAAATATCTTAGGTAGGCATTTTAGAAGAAATTTTCGCAAACATCTCAAGAGGTTTATAAAGAAATGCTGAGAGCAACACTAAATTGATTTGTTGAGTAATCTAAAGAAACATTTTTAATAAATAAAATGCAATCGCTAAGTTTTTATTATTTTGGAAAAAACATTGGTGAACTCTCTGGAGATTTTATAAAATGAATCATTGCCTGGTGATCTTACAGCCAATTTTTTACTTCTATTTTTTTATTTTGAAGAAATCAATAATATCTGAAAATCCTTAAAAGGTTGTAAGTGAACAACTGGATAATATTTTGAACTTACAAATGGATATGTAATAAGTACATAGCGGACCTTCCTGGAGTGTTATATTAAATAGTTTCTAAATCATTTTCTTGTAGAATTCTTCATGATTTTGTTTAACAATTTGATAGAGATTCTCTTTTCTGGTAAAATCAGAAAACCTACAGAAACTTCCGGAGAAATCCTTTGAATAATAATTACCGTTTTGTCTCAAATTCCGAACAGACTCATATTACACTCGTCTATTGTATGTCGGTTTGGTTGAAATGTTTCGCTGAAATATGTCATCAAATTACAAGGAAATGGCAGTCAATTGCAATTCATTTTTAACGTCTTCCAATCTTTTTAATACCTCGGAAGTAGTGATGATTGTCTAGTTCGAGACCAGTAATACTAACTCAGATAAATTTATTTACAAAATTATTCATTTGAATACGATTTATTCGTGTTGTTCGGAATTTGAATCAAGGCGTTCGGAATATGAGATAGAATGAACACAGTGTTCGGCATTTGAATCAAAATGTTGTGCCATACTTTTACTTAAAAACAATACAAAACAAGTTCAAATGAACAATTTTATCGGCACACACAACAGCTAACAGTTAGACTTTGCGAAGAAATATTTTTTTCACAAATATCAGCTAATTTATTCCTATCAGATGCATTTCAAGTCACTGTTGGCCTTAAGTGTTTGGAATATGAGCCAAAACGGTACTTATCCCAAGAAAAATTTTCCAAAATTTCGGAAATAATTCATGAGGAAACCATGGTAGGAATTCTTAGAGAAATCTCCTGACTGACATGACTGAATACCTGAAGTTCGTGGAAGAATCATAAGAGATACTTCTCATGAGTTCTTTGAAATAGTTCTTGAATATTTTTTAACTGGACGAAATTTATGAAAATCGTCATATTGCCATCGTCATCACATCTATAAAACAAGAATTGTTGGCCAATGCCTTGGACTCAAATCAGTTTTGGCAATACCGTAGTCTGAGGCATTCCTAAACTATGTGATTCATATCTTGGTAACTTGCACTGCAACTGCAGTGATTGCTGTCTGTGAGACCTATTCGATAGAAAAAAAGAGAGAATAGTGATTGGAAATAAGACGACAATTACCTTATTGAAATTTCGACTTAAGTCCAACCCCTTGAACAATGGCTTCTTCGATGCCCCCAGCATCCTATTTTTATTGCCGGCTGGCCAATGCATGTTAACGAGTCCTTGAAAAAGAATAATTGAAGGCGATTTGTCGATCACAAATATTGCCTTCCATAGAGTCCATCTTGGCAAGCGAATCCGCTTCCTCATTTTACAGATTCGAGTTATGCGAAGGGGCCCAGATCAAAGTGATTCATTCGATAGAGCACTCAATGTTGTTCGTACACACCCCCCTGCATAAGTTTGGGTTCACCCCCTCAAAAACATACAAAAGTGTTCAGTCCATATCTCTGTGATTACATGCCCAATTGAAACTCTTAAGGCCGCATTCGAAAGGCAAAGAATTATTCTTACTTCGTATGTATTTTACAAATAAAAAAAAAAAAAATTTTGTGTGCTAAATTTAACAACACTAACAAAATAACACTGAAAAAACATAGCTAATTTCCTCAGCATTGGATCGACCAAAATTTTAAAACAAGGTGTCTTTTGAATCGTAATCTTATATTCTTTGAAGAGCACTCACGCTTTTTTTGCGGAAAAATCTGAAAAGTATTCAAAATCAATGAAACAGTCAGTCAATTCATCGTGCAAAAGTTTGGGTTCACCTGAGCCGCACGCACATCATTTTTGTCAATATCTCTGTAATTTTTCAAACGATTTTTATAGTTTAAAAGTTCAATATATTTGAAAAAAAGCGTATACCGCAATAATAGCACAATAAAAATAGCTTTTTGTCTATTATTGCGGTATCTCTAAATAACATTCAAAAACTTTATATTTCAATAGTCATTTTAAATGTATTTGCTAGAAACATTAATTATATTATTTGGATACTATGTTTTGACATAATTTTGTGTCATTTATTTAGTCAAATAAAAGATTTCTGTTTTTTCTTTACCCTGTACTTGCTCTGATTTACAAATATATTGCAAATAAATACGTCGAAAAACTAATGCATATACAAGATAATCGCATGGAAGCAATCTCATAAAATTGTATTGGATTGGTGAAAGCTAGTGGAAAATATTTTTAAAAGCATCAAAATTGTAGGTTATGCTTAAGTCAACAAATTTATTTCTTATGTAGTGACTAGTGGTCTTGGATGGAAAAACCTTGTCTATTTACATTAACATTGTGCAGTTACGACGGAAGAGGAAACGAAACCGGCGTAAAATCATTCGATTCTGTTGATTTTTTTTTGAATCGTGACATAAAGTAATGAACTAGTTTTCTTGATAGATATGTCCAAAGTCACACAAACTGACAGTACCGTGCAGAGTCATTAACATGGAGGGAGCATAATTTCAATGCTCGAACATTGTGTGGCATTGAATGTATACTGAATGTAATAAAATTGATGTTTTTTGGTATTACGCAATAATAGGACAAGGGAAGCACTACAGATTTATTTTTTAAAAATGTATGTTTGATTCTAAAAATTACATTTTTACTTCACTATACTCCAGATAGTTTTAACACTTGACATTGTAAAATACTATGATATTTAGATTTTGGACACTGCAATACGATTTAAATTTCAACACTGTGCTTAAGTTTTAATATAATAATTAATTTAATAATTTATTTTTTTTTCTTAATAATAGGACGGATACCCTATATATTTAATGTTTCAAGATAACCAAGCGTTCCCAAGAATGAGCCAGTTTTAATTTGGAATGGGTCCTACCTTTTGACGGGTTTCGAAACGTTTCAAGAGATTCCTAGATTAAAGTGTCTAAGGAGTTTTCAGGGGATTCCAACGGATTTCTACGAGTTACCAAGTGGTTCAGGGTGGTAATCAAGATATTTTCAGGAGTTGTCAAAAGACCTTCTAAAGGTTCTTAAGAGATGTAATTTCATTAGGCACCATAGTGGTTTTATGGGGTTGGCAGATACATATCGTGTACAGGTTAACGTAAGTGGATTATGGATGCATAACTTTAAAATAAAATTGATCTGTTATATCAGTTCCATCGATATTTTAAAAATCGTTCTTCTGTTCGACAAACGAAATTTTCGGAAGCATTCAAAATGACACTGTTGCAATTATACTAGACCCTTTCTAGAGTTTTTTTTATGATCAACATAACTTAGTTCCTCACTTTGTCATACCCTCAACTATTTTACCTAATTCTTATTTTTCTCTAATTTTCCCTTCCATGCATATTTCACCGTCGCAGAAATACCGGCGCCCACGACAATACTGACAACCGAATCGCACTACAACAATCGATCGAAAGGTAATTTAAATGTAAATTTTTGAAATATATTTCCATGGCTCCCATAAAGCTCATTCCGCCGATTCTTTTCCGTTTAGTTCGTGAAATACAGGTGCCAGCCAGGTTGTTATTTTTTCACTGCTTCTGTCTTCGTCTTCAATGGGTTTCTGCTCACCAAATTCGAAGGTTTGCCTTCGACAACGCCGGATGGTTTATTGAACCATCTCCAATGAACTGTTTCAAGGTGAACGAGAGAAGTCTTTTCGCCAACACGAATTCAAAGGAAAACGACCGGTTTTCAAGCCTACCAATATCGATTTGTTTGGGAAAAGTTCTATCGAATCTCATTATTTCATTTATTTGGATTCAATCCGTTTCCAGTCAAACAATCGATGGCTTGTTTTGACTTTTTCCGGAATCAGACGCGATTTTTTTTTCGTGAACAACAGAATTTTATTGGCTTCGGCTGGAGCGTAAATTGCGATTTGAAAGCAATATCTATATATAGATTGTTAGGGTGGCTCTGAAACTATTTCTAATATTATCATTATAAGAATGCAAATTTCAACTGACAATTCTACAATTCACATGGTAAGGAGAATTGAACAAAAAATAGTAACTAACCAAAAGCTTTGGAGAGTTACTACGCAATATTAGAGAAATTTAAGGAACTATCAGTGAAAGGATTTGCAAACATCATTTTTGTTACTAATGGCCAGCTTTGGGCCGCTGTGCCGCGGTTGCCCTCTTCACCAATGCAAACAAAAGGCTTCTATCTACCAGGAAAGTTTTCATATTTAACGTTTTCCACACCGTCTCGCACGGATCGAACCAATTTTCTCTAGGAATTGAGGTTGAGACAAGTGAAGTGTCGATGACAATCAATATTAGCTTTTCGAGACGGAAGATGAGAAGGCGGATAGCAGAGTTGATAGCGCTTAAATACCCCTTTTCCCGTTCCTCCATTTTCAAAACCTAATGAACTTCCTCAACATCGTTTCTAAGCATCCTCCCATTATTGGAGGAGGGGGAATAGTTTCGATCGGAGCCATGGAACAGAAAAGACACATTATTAGGTATCAATTAATTTCTCATTGTTCTCTGCTCTCTTCCTCATTGAACCACCAACTAAATGAAATCGATGATATTATCGACGGACGATGACGACGATTATAGGTCGGAAAGCAAACAAAAAACTGGATCCTCTAATGGTTGGAGACTACGGCGTCGAGGAATGGAAAGAGAACGGTGAGTACTTTTGGATTTGTGTAGTGGCTTTATCGATTTGTGGTTTGCGTTGTATTTTGCGGTGGAGTGTGAAGAATTATGGTTTCCAATCAATTTAACCAGATTTCCTTGCAGTACACCAGTTACTGCAAAGATTGCAGACATTAGTATCGATAGTCGACAACGTTGGAAAACAATATCTTAAGACAAAACACATAGCCACAGGGTGTGAATTTAATTTTAAAATATTATCTCCTTTCAGATCAGTTCCTATTTCATTATTTGAAGCAGTTTTAGGTTTTCAAAAATCTTCAAGAAACTTTTTATTTTAGATTCTACACGGCTTACTAGCATTTAATGATCTGCAGAAAATGCGCATCTACTGCTAAATAAATGCGTATTGCTACCTGATTACATTTCACTTTACAATCTTAACCTTAGTAAGATACTGGGGTCATAATGACCCAAAATCGAATTTCAACCTGCAATATCTCTGTTGTTATCAAACGGATCTTTCTGAAATTCCCTGACTTTTAATATTTTGTGGAAACGAAGCGCAAGACCAAAAAAAATTTTTCTTAAGGTGATTCTAAGATGGCGCCACAAAAAAACAACTTAATAAGATACTGGGGTCATTATGACCCAGAAATGTATACCCCTATAAATCAGCGAAATATCAACCGAATAATGAAATTTATGCCGCATTCGAAAGATATACTCCTCAAGATTCTGATCACTACCTGGAATACCGGTTCCGGATCCAGTGGCCACCGGGAATCGGCTACGAAGGGGACCATGTTGGCCACGTGGAATTTCAGTACACTCAGTCCAGAAATCTGCAGTCATCACCAAATTGTATGAGATTCAGGCCATATAGGAATGTACTGTCTTCAGCAAACTTGTTTCGGGGACCAAGAACTTCCACATGGCATACAATTTAGTTCAGAACTCGACCGCGACGTGGCGCTAGCGTCGATATGAACTTCCGGTAGGGGCTAATTATGCGATAACTCGAGATCGCGAGCACATAGAAGGATGCTGTCTTCGGCAAAGTTGCTCAGGAGGATAAGGACTTTCACATGAGATACAATTTAGTTCAGAACTCGACCACCGCGTGGCGCTAGTGTCGATATGAACTTTCGGTAGAGGCCAATTATGCGATAACTCGAGATCGCGAGCACATAGAAGGATGCTGTTTCGGCAAAGTTGCTCAGGAGGATAAGGACTTCCACATGAGATACAATTTAGTTCAGAACTCGACCGCGACGTGGCGCTAGCGTCGATATGAACTTCCGGTAGGGGCTAATTATGCGATAACTCGAGATCGCGAGCACATAGAAGGATGCTGTCTTGGGCAAAGTTGCTCAGGAGGATAAGGACTTTCACATGAGATACAATTTAGTTCAGAACTCGACCACCGCGTGGCGCTAGTGTCGATATGAACTTCCGGTAGAGGCCAATTATGCGATAACTCGAGATCGCGAGCACATAGAAGGATGCTGTCTTGGGCAAAGTTGCTCAGGAGGATAAGGACTTTCACATGAGATACAATTTAGTTCAGAACTCGACCACCGCGTGGCGCTAGCGTCGATATGAACTTCCGGTATTGGCTAATTATGCGATAACTCGAGATCGCGAGCACATAGAAGGATGCTGTCTTCGGCAAAGTTGCTCAGGAGGATAAGCACTAGACTGATGCAAATTTTGAAGTTTTTGCTCCCCTATGCTTAAACGATGTCAATTATGATGAAAACGATCCTCCCAAAATTTGAAGTGATTCGGAAGTGTGGTCTTCGGCAAAGTTGTAGCTAGGAAGTTTTCACATGAGATGAGTGTGTTCACTTTTCCATAAAATAATATGACGAAGAGATAGAGGGCTGAACACAAAAGATTGGCGTTTTCCATAGTAATCTCCATATAAACTTCAAATGGCGTGTGCACAGTCAAATTTCATCTGAATCACTTCAAACTTTGGGAGGATGCTATTTACCATGATTAAAATCGTTTAAGCATAGGGGAGCTAAAATTTCAAAATTTGCATCACTCTAATAAGCACTTCCTCATGAGATACAATTTAGTTCAGAACTCGACCGCGACGTGGCGCTAGCGTCGATATGAACTTCCGGTAGGGGCTAATTATGCGATAACTCGAGATCGCGAGCACATAGAAGGATGCTGTCTTGGGCAAAGTTGCTCAGGAGGATAAGCACTTCCTCATGAGTTACAATTTAGTTCAGAACTCGACCGCTGCGTGGCGCTAGCGTCGATATGGACTTTCGGTAAGGGCTAATTATGCGATAACACGAGATTGCGAGCACATAGAAGGATGCTGTCTTCGGCAAAGTTGCTCAGGAGGATAAGCACGTCCACATGGGATACAATTTAGTTCAGAATTCAACCATCGCGTGGCGCTAGCGTCGATACGAACATCCGGTGGAGGCTAATTATGCGATAACTCGAGATTGCGAACACATAGAAGGATGCTGTCTTCGGCAAAGTTGCTCAGGAGGATAATAACTTCCACATGAGATACAATTTAGCTTTGAACTCGACCGCTGCGTGGCGTTAGCGTCGATATGAACTTCCGGTAGGGGCTTATTATGCGATAACTCGAGATTGCGAGCACATAGAAGGATGCTGTCTTCGGCAAAGTTGCTCAGGAGGATAAGCACGTCCACATGGGATACAATTTAGTTCAGAATTCGACCATCGCGTGGCGCTAGCGTCGATACGAACATCCGGTGGAGGCTAATTATGCGATAACTCGAGATTGCGAACACATAGAACGATTTTGTCTTCGGCAAAGTTGCTCAGGAGGATAAGCACTTCCTCATGAGATACAATTTAGTTCAGAACTCGACCACCGCGTGGCACTAGCGTCGATATGAACTTTCGGTAAGGGCTAATTATGCGATAACACGAGATTGAGAGCACATAGAAGGATGCTGTCTTGGACAAAGTTGCTCAGGAGGATAAAGACTTCCACATGAGATACAATTTAGTTCAGAGCTCGACCGTTGCGTGGCGTTGGCGTTGCTATGAACTTTCGGTAGGGGCTAATTATGCGATAACTCGAGATTGCGAGCACATAGAAGGATGCTGTCTTCGACAAAGTTGCTCAGGATGATAAGCACTTCCTCATGAGATACAATTTAGTTCAGAACTCGACCGCTGCGTGGCGCTAGCGTCGATATGAACTTCCGGTAGGAGCTAATTATGCGATAACTCGAGATTGCGAGCACATAGAAAGATGCAGTCTTCGGCAAAGTTGTTCATGAGGATAAGGACTTCCTTATAAGAAACAATTTAGTTCAGAACTCGACCATCGCGTGTCGCTAACGTTGATGTGGCCTTCCGGTAGGGGCTAATGCGATAATACAAGAATGCGAACACATAGAAAGATGCAGTCTTCGGCAAAGTTGCTCAGGAGGATAAGGACTTCCACATAAGACACAATTTAGTTTAGAACACGACCACTACGTGGCTAATTTTCAATGTAAACAAAGAAATAGATTGCTGAAAACTCCAAAATGAACTAAACAGTAATTTAAGGAGTAATTTTTGAAATCATTGGATAAATAAATAAATTGATAAAATTACGCCTTGAGGAGAACTGGAGGTGCCTCTCCTAGGAAATAATTTATAAGGATGTCCCCGAAAAAAATTCTGTGGCGTATCCCTAGAAAAAATAAGAGATAGAATTCCGAAAGAAACTCTTTAGCACATTTCATAAGAAACTTCCTACATTTTCTTACCCCCACTTAAAAAAGTGCACGTCATAAACTTTAATTTGAACGTAATCTTCTGCTTGAGTTGTGATTATCTAATCACCTACACTATTCTTCGCAAGTTAGAGTAAGTAGATTTGCGAGCATGACTTGAAGTATAAAGATGTGAATGTGTTCGGATAGTGATAATTATCAATATTATTATTGAGATAATTTAAAATTTATAGTACAGTGAAACCTCCATGAGTTGATATTGAAGGGACCATCGACTCATGGAAATATCGAGTCATGGAACAGCATTCCTTTGGAAAGCTGCTTCTAGGGACCATCATAGTAACCATGAAAGTTTGTTTTTACTATGGTCCCATGAGTCGATATCGAGTCATGGAACATCGACTCATGGAGGTATTACTGTAAAATCAATAGAGTGCGTGAATTTGATTTAAAGTAAAATTTAGTGCTGAAGTAGTTGATTTGATCCAGAATCAGTTATTTTTTGCGTAAGTTATAATAATTAACAGGATAGTAACGCCAAAATAAAACATTCTTCTCCGTTAACTTCTGGACATTTCTTTTGAATCAGCTTCTGCAGAAATTTCAACAAGAATTTGCATAAAGGTTTTGTATGATAACAATTTTGGCAGGAAGAACTCAGAAAAATTTCGTCAGATTATCTTGAAAAAAGGTTTGTAAAAAAATTAAGCAATTTCGCAAACACCAATGAAAAAATCCCAAAAATCCAAATTTCTCGTAGAATTCTATAATAAAGGATTAGAAGAATCAAATTAGATTGAATAAATGACCGTGGAGGAATTCATACATCAACTCGAACGAATGTTGGAAATATCTTATGGACTAATACTAGAAAAAACAGCTGGAGGAATTCCAAAAATAGCTTCATTGGGACGCATTATTAAAAAGTACTCTGAAGTGTTTTTAAAAAATCCTCTTGAGAAAATTCAAAATTATCCTTTAGAAAAAAATCAGACTATTATTCCGTCAAATCCAAAAATAATAACTTGAGAAATACCGTCGATGGGGGTGACAATGGGTCTAGGGGGTGAGATTGGGTCAAAACGGAAAAATATGTTTTGTGAAATATTTCAGCTAGTAACGCTGATATTACTAAAATTTATAATTCATATGTTAGGGAACATATTATTACACATAATTCATAACAATATACATTTTTAGAAATAGTAGTTTTTGTTTACTACATCAATAAACTTGCATGTTGAAACCAGATAAAATTTACAACATTAAATTTCTCCTGTACAAAGTATCACGCATGTACTCTAGCCTCTATCGTTGTATTAGTAGAATGTTGAAAGTCTTTTTATTACACATCACAGGTATTTTCCGGAATCTGTTTGATTTTCCCACAAAAAAATATTTTTTTTCGGTACGATGTCTAAAACATTGAAAATGGGGGTGACATTGGGTCAAGCAAGAACGATAGTAAATGAAATTCCAAATCCACTTTTTTGACATTTTACGGTACCGGTTGTTCTCTTTTTTCATTAAGATGTGTTTATTCTTTCTATATATAGCATCTCTGAAACATCAAACAAGTCTACTTGAGTATTCCGTGCATTGAATAAAAATACAACGCATTTTGACAACTTTTCAAACCAGCAACTGTGTTTTTATCAAAAGGGTGTTTTTTTTCTAAATTTGATTATTTATCAGTATTTTTATATAATAGAAACATCTCACGGAAGTACAAATGAGTTGGATCGCTGAAATACTGGGATTATGACGTCAACTTCTGTCTGAAATTTATTGATCGTGGAATGTCGCACCGAAATATAACTATTTGCGAGGTTTAAATTAATCACTGTTTCAGTACACCTTTGGGGAAACTGAATGGGCCTTATAGCAATGGGGATGAGACTTTGAAGACAATTTGAGGAAAAAACCAAGAAAATTTATGTAAACTTGACGATAAATGTTGGGTTTACGTATTTTTTCTCATAGCTCTTAAATTTTCTGTATAATTTTTCTTTTAAGTGGGTTTATCATACTTGTGAAACATCTTAGATATCTTTTTGTCTTGTTTGCATCGTTTTTTATCAATATTTTTCAGTTGTGAATGGTTTTGAAATCATATTCTCAAAAACAAGTTATTTCAATTATAGTGACCCAATGTCACCCCCTCTATGGGATGAGATTGGGTCATTTTTCATTCACTTGTGATGCCGCTGTGAATAAATATTTGTCTTTAATTTTTTGAACAGTTGTTAATGTACCATCAAAGTACATACACACCAAATTTGAAGTTTATTGGAGTTCAATTGCGATAGTTATTCAAAAAATAAATCGCACATATCCCTTTTTGACCCATTGTCACCCCCAACGACGGTACCGAAAATAATTTTAAAATCAGATCGTCGAAGAATTCAATAAAAAAAGACCTGTGAGGGAATTGCAAAAACTCTGAAGAATTCACTCCAGATAGATTTCTCCGGGAATTAATCCATCCTCAGGGAACTTTTCCAGGAATTATTGCATAGATTACTTCAAGCACTTCTCCAGCGATTCTTCCAAGATTCTTCAAGCGATTTCTCCTGACATTCCTCTAATAAAAAATAAGAGATTCCCCTAAGGAATCCTCCAAGAAGATCTCTACAGAGATTTTTGCAGAATGTCAGAGGTTTCTCTAAGAAACACTTCTTCAAGGATTACTTAAAATATTTCCACAGTGAATTCTCCAGAAATTCCGCTGGTAGTCCTCTCAAGATTCCTCTAGGACTTACTTCTAAGATTTCCTCTAGGGATCGCTCCAGGAATTCTATAACGAATTATTCCAGAGATTCTATCATTCAATTGGGGATTTTACAAGAAATTATTTCATGAGTTCTTATAGGGATCGCTGGAGAAATTCTTGCAAGAGCCCCCTCAGAATGGAATGCAAGGTTCTTCGTGGTGCTCCCGCTTGCCAACAACGATTCTGAGCTTCACATTTGGCGATCCTGCCAGGAGTTTTAAATAAATTTTCGTTTTTCCTGGAGAGCCTGGATTCGATAGCAAGTGGGAGTGTCCACTAGGAAATGTGTTTGTGTCGAGTGCTTCTTAAACCGCGTGTGAAAATATGTATTCAGAGTGATTGTGGAGTGAAGTTTGAATCTGATAAAAAGGCATCTGTAAGTAAACAGCAATGTGGTATTTTATATGAATAATAGAAAACTGATTGAAAAGGAAATATGACATTAATATGCATTAGCCGCTTCACTACTCGCTGAAGCAGCAATGTTTCTCTCTGTTCTTGTTGTTGCTCTTATTGAACACCAGCATCACCTCAACTATTTGAGTTGCGCGATGCAGGCTTTGAAGTGAATATTTTGTTTTGCATTTGAATTCAAACAGATTGCTTCGATGGAAATATTTGAATGTAATAGAAAGTGTTTCATCTATTTTATCCGATTCAAAGATTATGATCATTTCGAGCTGATTCATCTAAGTTATGAAGTGCGCATTCTGCTTTTATCAGGGACCTATTTTCTGCACAGGTTGAACGGAAAAAAGAATAACGTTAGGAACTGAACTATTTTTTTTTGCAGAAGTCAATTGAACATATCCGTACAAAACGTGTATAAAAAAATATCGTATAATTAAGTATAATTTGTAAAATAATGTGATTTTGCAAAAGAGAAGTGAAGTGTTAAAGTTATTAGTGGTTTTCATGAATATTAATTAATTTGTATAACTTATCAATTAGTAATTTCAATCGAAAAAAAAACTCCCGTAACATTTATCAACTGTGCAAATTTCTATATAAATAATAATAAAACTTCGCTTTGATTGTATGTTATCATTTCATCGTTTCTTCTGTGATGATACACACATTTCTATATCTTATCTCTCCTGCTTTCAAATAAAAAAACAAAATAATTTCAATGAAATAAAATAGAGTGAAAAATGAATGTAAGTGTGTGCAAATATTCCTAACCATGGCGATTTTGAATTGGTGTTCCAAAAGTAGATTTTTCGTTCCGTTAATCGATTTTTTGATGTTGAAACAACATGAAATCCTAATACAAGGGATTTGATCTTATTTTGAGTCGTTGTTCTTGTAAATTTGCTTACGAGTAAAGAAATAAAATCGATACAAAGGACGAATCGAATTTTAATCGATTCAGTATTGTCGATGTTTTGGTCAAATTTGACCTATAATGCACATGATTGTTTTCTTTCCTATTTGTACATTGTGTATCCCGTAATGTTTAACGAACAAGTTAAGTGTAAAGCACACTGAATCGGTGAAATTTGTGAATTTTGTGTCGATAACCGGTGAGATCCAAACTATTCAAATCTACTTAATTCATTATAATTTCTAAATAAATGCCATGTTAAAAAAAAATAATAACATGTTCGAAAAAAATATCCTCAACGCGACTGGTGGTTGCTATGAAAAAATGCCCTTTACACAATTGGTGTATGCAATGCAAAAAAAAAAAAAAAAATATGTCCTTAACATGACTGGTGGTTGCAATTAAAAAAATATTATTGCCGCGATTGGTGGTTGCATTTGGTTTGGTATTTGGTTGTCTTTAACGCGACAGATGGTTACAATGAATATGTTATTAACTCGACTGTCGGTCGCATACTTGTTTCTAGCAATCAATGTTATTGATATTGCTAGCGCGACTGGAGGTCGCATATTTGTTCTAAGCAATGGTGGTGTATACTTACTACCGCGACTGGTGGTCGCATACTGGTTCATAGTAACTGCTATTGATATTGTTCACTCGATACGACCACCAGCGTATATTTGCTCTAAGTAATGGTGGTGTACACTTGCTATCGCGACTAGTGGTCACAAATTGATTCCTAATAAAAGTGATGTTCACATGCATGCGCGACTGTATCTATAGAATAAGATATGTAAGCCCAATGATGGCTAGTAACTTAGTAGATATGTTATATCAAAACAAGTAACAACAGTCAAACAAGTCTTTGAGTGAGTATTTCCGTGAAAGTACGGTGGATTGAATGTACAACAAGATGAAAGTCAAACACTGATGCTACTCTGTTGAACGCATATATGTCAGTTTATTAATAGCAATATTTTGTCCAAAATTCATCTTAGATATGTCATTTCATATAATTAGCTTGCCGTTTCTAATGCATGGAACGACATTCAACCGATCAATAATTTCAACGCCGTTCTGATTGCGTGGGTATTCTACAGCGGAAAAATGTTTCAAAGTCGCATGTACAAGTGAACAGTTGAAATATAAAACAGTATACATCGGTGAAGTTCTTAGCGATGTGAAATATACATCCTGAATTCCTAAAAGCTTTCGTGATGACGGAAACGATGTGAAAACTCATCACTTCAAACTTTTTTTTCCTGAGAAGAGGGAGGATGAACTGAATGAACATTGTCATAGATCTTGTCTTCCAACCCTGTTATGATGGTTGACAATCAAAAGCCTGTTGAAAGAACTCCGAGAATGTAGCATCGGATCGGACATCAAACGATCTAGTAGGCATGGCACAACTTCGACGCCTCACTCCTATAGTAATGTCAGAATAGAATGCAAGGTTCTTCGTGGTGCTCCCGCTTGCCAGCAACGATTCTGAGCTTCACAACTAGAGAAACATCTTTAGTAATCCTTGAAGAAATTGTTTTAAGTGTTACTCCTGGAGGAATTCCTGGAGAAAGCCTTGAAGATATCTGTGCAAGAATCCTTGAAGACACTTTCCTGGAGAAAATCCTTGCAAAAGTCTGCGGAAAATTTTATAGAGGAATACCAGAAGAAATAACTTAAAAAATCCCTGGAGAAATCTCCGGAGAAACTTCGAAGTATTCCTAAAACGAATCCTGGAGGAACCCTTGGAAAAAATCCTGAAAGAATCCCAATAAAGATTTTGTTGGAGGAATCTACGAAGGAATCACTTAAGACATTTCTGCTGGAAACCTTTGCGAAATCTCTGAAGAAATCCTTATGCATATTTTTTTTTGTAGGAATCCTTGTAAATATTCCATGTCAACTCCCTGGAGGAAGCTATTCCATGCATGGCAAACAAAAGTTCTTCCTGAAAGAATCTCTGGCAAAAGTCCTAGGGAACCCCAGAAGAAATCAAGGTACGAAGGTAGATTAAGGTACAGAATAGCTTGGATTATTTTCTGGTAAAATACTTGGAGGAATCTTCGAAAGATTTCCTGGAAAAATCTTTGGGAGAGTGTCTGGAGATATTTCGGGAGGATGAGGACAGAAGGGCATGGGTTTGTATTCCATCGGATGAGCTCTCGGTAAATAACTGTAGAATCCATCATACAAAACATTTAAGGTTACTGGACTATATCCTTTGAATAACTCCGATGTGAACTACGTCTTGAGATCTAGATAACTTTTTGGAGGAAATCCAGAAGGAATTACTGGTATAAAGTCATAAGATTCCTGCGGATCCAGTTAAAAACTAAAGTGCACAGTTACTGCAACAACTTCTAAAGAAAACTAGAAGTAATTGTTTTTGCAACTTCATGACGTTATCTGTATCTGAACTCTTGTTGGAATTTTAGAAGTGAGTACAATATAGTTCATATCATATCATAGAGCTTATTTTATATTATATACTACACAACTCGATATTCTATAACCCGATATACTCTATAACTAGATGGATTTTCCGGTTCCTTCCAATTTCCATACATTGTGCTCTCCATAAGTCGATATTTCTGTAACTCGATATCTCCACAAGTTGATGTTACGTGAGATGTGAATTTCTCTCCATAACTCGATATCTATTTTAATTTTTTTTCTTTTTTGGGGAAACGTGATCTAATTTTTGTTTGAAGGTGAATAAATACTTACAAGTTGTAATGACATGAAAATGATAAAAACTATTGTCAGTAAAAATAACGTGATTTTTCGAGCACTTCGAAAAATGTTTTCAAATAATAGTTTGTAAAATGCTATCAACAAAATAATACTGCTTTCTTACAAAAATGATAATAAAAATATTGGAAATACAAAAATTTGTTCCTTCGATTTTGTGTCGGTATAATCTATTATACCATAATTCTATAAGTCGATGGTCCCTTGAATATCGAGTTATAGAGAGTCGACTGTAGTTTATATCGTAACATATATTTCGTGGATCGTGTAGTTAAAAGACACGGACACGGACACCGTCTTCAGCCATTTAGCTGACGAGCGTCACGCGGAATTTACTACGCAGAATTAAAAAAAAACTGAACAACTTTGCCGAAGATAAAACCTTTAAAAAAGAGTTCCTTCTGGAAATACATATAGACGCCAGCACCACATGCTGGTTAAATTTTGAACGTATGTTCATGACTAATTCCTTATTCTCTCGAACAATTTTACCGCAGACAGCATCCTTCTATAAGTCGGGTCTCGGGTTTTCAAACCCGGACTCGAATGGTTCGGGACGGATTTAAAGGCTAGAACATTTTTTTCGAGTACGTCGGAATCGGGCTTGTAAAAATTCGGATTTAGGTGGATTTTAGTAAGAGTTATAGTAACAACCAAAAAGCTTCCTTATGCATCAGAAACGATGAATTTATCTATTTTTAAAACTCGGTCTTTTCTTACAAAAAATGCTTAGGTTTCGAGTCAGATTTGGATTTGAACAGCGGATTTTTTTATTCAAGTTCGGGTCAGGTCTGAGTACGGGTCGGGTCCGGGTTTAAAAAAATATAAAGTAAGTCGGGTACGGGTCGTGTTTGGGCTCAAAAAATGTGAAACCCCCCTCTAATAATTAACCTCTATCGGAAATACAAATCGACGTCAAATCCACCGGGTGGTCGAGCAACTTTGTGGAAGACAGCATCCTTCTAAATGACCCATAACGCGGGTATGTCACAGTTTCATGGTGCGTTATGGAGAAAAGATATACCAGTGAACCCTAGTCCTGACTGCTTCAAACGAAGAGAACAGGATGTTCGAGTAATGAAAGGAACACTTATTAGTCCTTGTTACATTTTAAACCTTGTTGAAAGTGACAAGTCTCGGTTTTTCCAGTTGCAGAGAATGATCTGACAATGATCGAGACAAGGAAAAAAAATTGAACAATTTGTTTCATAATCCTTCATTCAATTGATTCTCTAGTTTGAAGAAGTAGGGACTATGATTCTGATGCACGGACAATATTTGTGTAATTTCTACCGAAAGTCCATATCGACGCTAGCGCCACGCGGTGGTCGAGTTCTAAACTAAATTGTATCTCATTTGCAAGTCCTTATCCTCCTGAACAACTTTGCCGAAGACTGCATCTTTCTATGTGTTCGCAATAGACCATTTCCGTAAAAAAATTTTATTGGTTTATATGATTTCTGACAATTTACTGAACAAACTTTCCTAAGGAACCGATATGTTTTGGAGCCTTTAACTATTAGAAAACGATGAAAAACTTGCGGCACGTTAGTTCACCCCTCGGTCCCCTGCAATTTGTTTCACCTCGAAAAAATGCAGACCCCTTTTTCCCCTATGGTATTGCAACCACGTTGTGGTGAATTTAAGATCAGCTGGCATGACCAGATGATTTTTGTTTATGTTTTCATTCATCATAATGGGCTCCGCTGGTTTCGCTCCCCCCTTCCTTCACGGTTCCTGAATCACCGCGGTAACCACCTTCACCGCTTCGGCCGAATATGACCGTACCCGGCGGACACTACACGGTTCTGTAACGCAAGGATTGTAGTCGGCAGATGCCTGATATCTGTTTTCTGCCGACGAGGATTGAATAAGCCGGAAGATTACCGCCTAGAGGCAGCAACAGCCCCGCAAGGAAATTTTGAGCGGCTGTGGCTGCCTCTAGGCGGGAATCTTCCGGCTTATTCAATCCTCGTCGGCAGAAAACAGAGAGATCAGGCATCTCAAAATTTTCTTGCGCGGCTGTTGCTGCTTCAAGGCGGAAATCTTCCGGATCAACATCCAACAGATAGATTTAGGCATTTGCCAAAAATAGCCTTCTACAGAACTAGCGGTACCGTAACTGTTGGGTGGATGAGAGATTTGTTGTTAGGGGGTGGTTTTGAATATTGAATATGTGGAGGAAAACATATTTTCCTAAACCTGAATCGGGTTGGAGTTGAAACTGTGATTCAGAACGGATTGCGCCAGTTCCAACCTGGTTTAAAAACGTTTGTTTGAGTACTTTCAAGTTAGTTTCGTTGGCGCTCCTGTTTGGGGCGCCCTGACCGGGATCACGGTCAGTTTGAGCGCGCACCTGATTTGACGTTTCCAAATGTAAACAAGCATCCCAATGCAGGGGTGGAATCGAAAAACTGTTGCAAAATCACCACGCTGATTCCCATAGGGTTGAACAAACTGTGCCGCATCTTGAATTATTTTTCAAAATGTGGTGAGTATCTATGTTTTCAAAAATTTGTAAGAAAATCAGGAGTGCGTATAAACAAAATCTGAAATCGTTAACATTCATTAAAAATGATTGCCTTTCGAAGAAAAATTCAAAAACTGGGGGTTAGATCTGACGGAAATGGTCTATCTCGAGTTATCACATAATTAGCCCCTACCGGAAGTTCATATCGACGCTAGCGCCACGCAGCGGTCGAGTTCTGAACTAAATTGTGTCTCATGTGGAAGTGCTTATCCTCCTGAGCAACTTTGCCGAAGACTGCATCCTTCTATGTGCTCTCAATCTCGAGTTATCGCATAATTAGCCTCTACCGGAAGTTCATATCGACGCTAGCGCCACGCAGCGGTCAAGTTCTGAACTAAATTGTATCTCATGTGAAAGTCCTTATCCTCCTGAGCAACTATGCCGAAGACAGCATCCTTCTATGTGCTCGCAATCTCGAGTTATCGCATAATTAGCCTCCACGGAAGTTCATATCGACGCTAGCGTCACGCAGCGGTCGAGTTCTGAACTAAATTGTATCTCATGTGAAAGTCCTTATCCTCCTGAGCAACTATGCCGAAGACAGCATCCTTCTATGTGCTCGCAATCTCGAGTTATCGCATAATTAGCCTCTACCGGAAGTTCATATCGATGCTAGCGCCACGCGGTGGTCGAGTTTTGAACTAAATTGTATCTCATGTGGAAGTTCTTATCCTCCTGAGCAAGTTTGCCGAAGACAGCATCCTTCTATGTGCTCGCAATCTCGAGTTATCGCATAATTAGCCCCTACCGGAAGTTCATATCGACGCTAGCGCCACGCAGCGGTCAAGTTCTGAACTAAATTGTATCTCATGTGGAAGTCCTTATCCTCCTGAACAACTTTGCCGAAGACAGCATCCTTCTATGTGCTCGCAATCTCGAGTTATCGCATAATTAGCCTCTACCGGAAGTTCATATCGATGCTAGCGCCACGCAGCGGTCGAGTTCTGAACTAAATTGTATCTCATGTGGAAGTTCTTATCCTCCTGAGCAAGTTTGCCGAAGACAGCATCCTTCTATGTGCTCGCAATCTCGAGTTATCGCATAATTAGCCCCTACCGGAAGTTCATATCGACGCTAGCGCCACGCAGCGGTCAAGTTCTGAACTAAATTGTATCTCATGTGGAAGTCCTTATCCTCCTGAACAACTTTGCCGAAGACAGCATCCTTCTATGTGCTCGCAATCTCGAGTTATCGCATAATTAGCCTCTACCGGAAGTTCATATCGATGCTAGCGCCACGCGGTGGTCGAGTTTTGAACTAAATTGTATCTCATGTGGAAGTTCTTATCCTCCTGAGCAAGTTTGCCGAAGACAGCATCCTTCTATGTGCTCGCAATCTCGAGTTATCGCATAATTAGCCCCTACCGGAAGTTCATATCGACGCTAGCGCCACGCAGCGGTCAAGTTCTGAACTAAATTGTATCTCATGTGGAAGTCCTTATCCTCCTGAACAACTTTGCCGAAGACAGCATCCTTCTATGTGCTCGCAATCTCGAGTTATCGCATAATTAGCCTCTACCGGAAGTTCATATCGATGCTAGCGCCACGCAGCGGTCGAGTTCTGAACTAAATTGTATCTCATGTGGAAGTTCTTATCCTCCTGAGCAAGTTTGCCGAAGACAGCATCCTTCTATGTGCTCGCAATCTCGAGTTATCGCATAATTAGCCTCTACCGGAAGTTCATATCGATGCTAGCGCCACGCAGCGGTCGAGTTCTGAACTAAATTGTATCTCATGTGGAAGTTCTTATCCTCCTGAGCAACTTTGCCGAAGACAGCATCCTTCTATGTGCTCGCAATCTCGAGTTATCGCATAATTAGCCCCTACCGGAAGTTCATATCGACGCTAGCGCCACGCAGCGGTCAAGTTCTGAACTAAATTGTATCTCATGTGGAAGTCCTTATCCTCCTGAACAACTTTGCCGAAGACAGCATCCTTCTATGTGCTCGCAATCTCGAGTTATCGCATAATTAGCCTCTACCGGAAGTTCATATCGATGCTAGCGCCACGCAGCGGTCGAGTTCTGAACTAAATTGTATCTCATGTGGAAGTTCTTATCCTCCTGAGCAAGTTTGCCGAAGACAGCATCCTTCTATGTGCTCGCAATCTCGTGTTATCGCATAATTAGCCTCTACCGGAAGTTCATATCGATGCTAGCGCCACGCAGCGGTCGAGTTCTGAACTAAATTGTATCTCATGTGGAAGTTCTTATCCTCCTGAGCAACTTTGCCGAAGACAGCATCCTTCTATGTGCTCGCAATCTCGAGTTATCGCATAATTAGCCCCTACCGGAAGTTCATATCGACGCTAGCGCCACGCAGCGGTCAAGTTCTGAACTAAATTGTATCTCATGTGGAAGTTCTTATCCTCCTGAGCAACTTTGCCGAAGACAGCATCCTTCTATGTGCTCGCAATCTCGAGTTATCGCATAATTAGCCCCTACCGGAAGTTCATATCGACGCTAGCGCCACGCAGCGGTCAAGTTCTGAACTAAATTGTATCTCATGTGGAAGTCCTTATCCTCCTGAACAACTTTGCCGAAGACAGCATCCTTCTATGTGCTCGCAATCTCGAGTTATCGCATAATTAGCCTCTACCGGAAGTTCATATCGATGCTAGCGCCACGCAGCGGTCGAGTTCTGAACTAAATTGTATCTCATGTGGAAGTTCTTATCCTCCTGAGCAACTATGCCGAAGACAGCATCCTTCTATGTGCTCGCAATCTCGTGTTATCGCATAATTAGCCTCTACCGGAAGTTCATATCGATGCTGGCGCCACGCAGTGGTCGAGTTCTGAACTAAATTGTATCTCATGTGGAAGTCCTTATCCTCCTGAGCAAGTTTGCCGAAGACAGCATCCTTCTATGTGCTCGCAATCTCGAGTTATCGCATAATTAGCCTCTACCGGAAGTTCATATCGATGCTAGCGCCACGCAGCGGTCGAGTTCTGAACTAAATTGTATCTCATGTGAAAGTCCTTATCCTCCTGAGCAACTTTGCCGAAGACAGCATCCTTCTATGTGCTCGCGATCTCGAGTTATCGCATAATTAGCCCCTACCGGAAGTTCATATCGACGCTAGCGCCACGTCGCGGTCGAGTTCTGAACTAAATTGTATGCCATGTGGAAGTTCTTGGTCCCCGAAACAAGTTTGCTGAAGACAGTACATTCCTATATGGCCTGAATCTCATACAATTTGGTGATGACTGCAGATTTCTGGACTGAGTGTACTGAAATTCCACGTGGCCAACATGGTCCCCTTCGTAGCCGATTCCCGGTGGCCACTGTTTCCGGAACCGGTATTCCAGGTACTGATCAGAGTCTTGAGGAGTATATCTTTCGAATGCGGCATAAATTTCATTATTCGGTTGATATTTCGCTGATTTATAGGGGTATACATTTCTGGGTCATAATGACCCCAGTATCTTATTAAGTTGTTTTTCTTAACATCCGCGGAAGGTTAAAGCCCTCGCTGACACATTTCAATTGAAGCGTTAACCTTGATTGGCCTGATTCATGCGCTTAACGCTAGTTGTTATACCTACCTCCTGGATTGATTAAACATTTCACCGTTGTGACAAGCTGAAATGGGCACTTCCAGGCGGTTGTTTTGCCCCCGGCACCGGAATCGGTCAGAGACAAAGAGCAGAGGGTCATTTGCCAGTTCCAGTCAGTTGTCCAGTTGGTTTGCTGATGTGATGACAGCTTTAGTCCTGTGACCTGTGTCTACCGTAGGGGAGGTGGTGGTAAAATGAACACTCTAAGAAGTTTATGTCGTTTCTAATGAAAAAACGATGAGTTTATTGTACTACTCCAAATATCGAACCAACAAGCGAAATATTTTTCTGAGTCAATTCCTCTCTTTCATTCGATATCCCAAACCGCAAATGTTTGACAAGCAGAAATGAAATCCAATAGAGGAAAAGTTTAAATATAGCATTCATCTGATTATCCTGCAGCGCAGCGTATCTCCAACCATCCATGAACAAGTGTAAGGAATTAGGTGCTAATTCCAGTGGACTGATAAAAGTACGAGTATCAACATATATCTATCAAATCAAGTTGGGATAAAGACAACAGCGATGTGAGACGAAGACAAGAAACACTTATAAGAGAGAGTGGTATGAAAGATGAAGAGAAAGAGTAACAAAGGAATTCTCGCGCAACGTTTCTAAATGACCTATCTAACATTGAGAGGCTCTCTTTGTTTACTTTCTCTTTCATTAATAACTGAGTCACATAAACCTCTCCTGTTGTGTTTTTTGTATGAAACGCTAGTCAAGGAAATTGACTTTCGATCTATAGTGAAAAACTTCCCAAAATCTTCAGTATTCCACTGTTATAATCGAAAGAGAACGAGAGAGGAGAGAATCTCTCATTTGTAGATAGGTCCTTTAGTACGCGAGAATTCTTGTGCATCACGTGAGATGTTACGTTTCAGGCGCTATCTTATTTGATAGCCGGATACGAAATTCCTGCAGCCGTATAGTGGCAAAAACCCACATTTTGGTAGCTTTTAAGGCATATATGGCTTGCTAGTATTTAATGACTTGCAGTAAAGACGCATATACGCTTTGCTTAATGGTTAGCTGGGTAGGTGTTTACTACATTTTACTACCACTTCCCCTATTGCTGTGCCGGTGAAATGTGTCAATTGTACATAGGGTTCAGAAAAAAAAATCTACGAATCTACGCAACTGGCATATTCTGTGCGGTTGCGGCCATGTTGGCATTCAAAACTATTTGTGTGCCGTCCACATTCATGGGCGTAGCCAGGCGATTGAACGATATCAAAGGTAAAACAATCTGAAAAGTTCATTTACGAATTTCACGCAAAATGATCTTTTTTTTGCGTGAAGAATTAAACTATGAAGAACACCTAACCTTATTCTTATTCTTTCACAGCGAGCAAAGTGGAGTTCGGAACGCGTTGGAAAATTTCAGTTTGGAAATCTGAATATTCGATTGGTAAAGTTCCCATTGACCGGCATTTTCAGTCACTGAGCGGAATAATATAAGAAGATTCCACCAACACTATAAATAAATCCACATTATTTCAAGGAATCCACAAAGTATTCCTTTAGGGAATTTAGGATTTTTACTAGGTAGAACATTCCTATGAATATTACTTCGCCGATCAATGTTACCCGGTTCGAGGGTACTGCCAATATATTTTCAGACATGAATTCAAGAATTTCTCAATTTTTTGACATTCAAAGCTTTTGTCTTGAGATATCCTTCAGATAATTTCTCCGGGACTAAATTTTGCAAGAATTCCGCCCAGGAATTCTCCTATTGATTTGTTTCCCGGGAAGTTTTTCCGAAGACTCGTAATGAAATTTATACAATTATTGAATCAGAAATTCTTCCAGAGATATCTCTGAGAAAAACTTTTAATATTCTGTTTGTATTTCTCACAGATTTATTTCATGTCTTTCCTTCTAGGATTCTTTATGAATGAACACAAACTACTATACCAGGAATCATAAAACTTCATTAAGAGCAACTCAATAGTAATAATCTGAGACGAGACTCGCGAAGATGGTCTTCTTTTTCTGTGATTGCTAAGTTTTTTTTTTCTTATTCCACTTTGTGTTTATACCGATTAGGCGCAATCCGTTCAAACCCTAATATGAACCTCTCAGCAAAATGTGATTGCGTTTATATCACATCGAATCATAAATAGCCTTTGGAGTGAAATTTCATACCAGCCAACGTAGCAGACATTTGAAATAGCTAATCTGGTGTTTATATTTATCAGCAACTTTGAAAAAAACTGCTTCGCCGACTGAGGTTTTTAATAACAGTTTATTGTGAATGCAATACTCTTCACTTTTGCAGCCATAAAAACGGCGGGCTGCATTCGACGTTTCGTGACATCGGAATCTGGGCTGCATATGTCGTTGATATTTTTTCTCTTCGCGAGTCTCTCTCAGGTAATAATAAACTCTGCAGGCCTGCAGTAGGGTGTCCCAAAATTTCACTTTGCCGGAAAACTTGGGGACTTAACTTCCAATCCAAGAAATGATATTTTGAGGTTGCCCTTTCGAGATTTTTGAAAAAAAAAAGTCCATTCTGGATGATATTATCAAACGAAACATTAATGTTGCTAGTATCCAATCTACGAAGTATACCGTCACTACGCTAACGCTAATGCCATCAAAACATTTTTCGATGAAGATCTGGTCGGTGTTCAGACATACCGAACCAAGTGCTTTTTCATGGTTCAGAAAAAACGTACGCCAGTCACTTAAAATATTTCTTTTTTTTTGCAGTATTTGCTGTAATAATGAAACTTATCTATTTGATGATGTTTCTGTATCAAAATACCATCGGAAAAATCAGAAATGATGGAGTTCTTAATATGTCTTTAGAACGCCAAAATATCAGCTAGTCAAATCTGTCTGATCACCGACCATCTGGTAATAAAAAATGCTCATTTTTTCGTTCTTCGGAGCAGCACTTATTTGTTGGTGAAATTATTGAAAAATTTGGGAGAAATCCTTGGTCAATTCATTACAAAGCTTCAATTTTCCTTCTATGAGTTTTTAATATTTCCACTCAAATTCTTGCACTGGTAATAGTTTGACGAATTCATGTCGGAGCTATAGGAAGAGACAATACAGAGTACTAGGAGTATTCCGATTTTGTGTGGAACCGTATAAAATTTATGGCAGATTGCTTTTAAAAATCTATATGAATTATTTCTTGGAATATTTCTACGATGTAGATTGAAAATATATGGTGAGATCATCTAATGGAGCTTTTTAAGTATTCACCGAAAAAAGCCAATACATTTTCATAATAATAAAGTCATGCGATGATTAAACTTTATAAATGCTTTTTAACCCTTTGGGGCCTGATTTTTTCCAAGAACTATTATACAGTTTTTTGAACGCGTTTCAATAGTTTTGGTGCTCAAAATGCTAAACATAACAAGAAATGATGACAAATATTTTTTTGGGAGGTGCTAGGTCTTCCAAACTGCTCTTGAGTTCATAACTTGAAGTCTATGCTTATAATAACAACCTTGTTCATCATACAAGGTGATGAACTGTAATCTACCGTATATTCTGAACCTTCTGAGTGTTCAGCAAATATTATCAGATCATTTCGAATGTTCTAGATTATCTAACTTGTCGGGATGTTCAGTACATAAGATCTAAACGCGATGAGAGTCAGGATTTAGTGGTAATAAATTAATAACCACGAAACGAAGCACTTCCGAAACATGGTGTATTCGACAAAGTTTCCAGTCATTATTAGCGACATCTATTGGGAAGCATCCATAAATTATGTCACGTAAAAATATACTATTTTCAACCCCCCAGCTTTTCACCTTTTGTTTGAGAACAATTTGTGAAAACGTCAGTAGAGTCTAAATGCGTAAACGAGTAGAAACACGTTTTGAATATATGTGTTTGTCGACGAATCTTCTTCTTTTTTATTGGCATATTGTTCCCACTGGGAGGAAGCTGGCTTCTCAGCTTAGTGTTAGTTCAGCACTTCCACATTTATTACCTGAGATCTTTCTCAGCTAATGACCTTTTTGCATGGATATATCGTGTGGCAGGCATGCGCCCATACTCTGTGCCCAAGGACGTCAAGACTCTTTCCTTTACGAAAAGATCCGGTAGTCGTCATACAAATCTCGAGCTCTACTTCTTTTTTGCAATCGTGCAACACGACTATCCGTGTAGAGGCGTCATAGACAAACAGAAGTAACGCTCTTGAGGAGCTCATGGTACATGCGTTTAACGATGAATTTGAATTTCAGTGTTCAGTGAAGTTCAGTGAACCTGGTAGATATTTCTTCTTCTTCTTCTTGGCGTAACGTCCCCACTGGGACAAAGCCTGCTCCTCAGCTTAGTGTTCTTTGAGTACTTCCACAGTGTGGCAGGCACGAAGATAAAGGGTGTCCACGATGAAATTGCCACACAAAAAATTGATTCGCAAAATTCGAGTTTTCATCCGATTGCCATCAAATTTTCAGGGATTGAGAAATAACTATTAAACTTCATTTTACCATTTTACTCGTATTTTATTAACAGTCCATACGTAAATGCCCGCACCTTGGCCTTAACCCCGGCCATGAGATTCTGCACAACCTGTGAATCAACCGTTTTTTGCATGTAAACCCATACTTTCTTCAGTTCCTCGACTGTCTTCACTACATTAGGTCGTTTACACACTTAATTTTCGAAATCGACTTCGGTGAAACGGATTGCCGAGAATCCAACAGCCGAATCTCGGTAAAATATTTGCTGAATCTAGGCAAAACTTTTACCGAGATTTCGGTAAACCATTATCAAATCTCGGTAACGTTTGCCGAAATCTCGGTAAAATATTTGGTTTGCCGAGATTCGGTAAAATTTTAACGATATTTCGATAAAAAGTTTACCGAGATTCGGCAATTTTTGTACCGAAATCTCAGCTGTTGGATTCTCGGCAATCCGTTTGCTGAGGTCGGCAAAATAATTTAAGTGTGTAAGAAGGTGCTGCTTCATAATCGCCCAGTACTTCTCGATGGAGCGGAGCTCCGGAGTGTTGGAAGGGTTGAACATTTTCGGCACGAAATTGACCTTATTATCCGCATACCACTTCAGCACGTCCTTGGAGTAGTGGCATGAGGCCAAATCCGGCCAGAAGATTGTTGGGACGTTGTGGGCCTTCAGGAGAGGGAGCAGCCGCTTCTGGAGGCACTCTTTCATGTACACTTGTCCGCTCATCGTGTCCTAGGTCACGAAAGGTGCACTCCACTTCCCGCACGTGCAGATGGCTTGCCAAACCAGGAATTTCTTCGCAAATTTACACCTCTTCTGAGTGCGGACATGCTCCGGAACGCTGAACTTATCCTTGGCCGTGAAAAACAGGTTGCTGGGAATCTGTTTGAAGTCGGCCTTCACATATGTATGTTTCTTTGTCCATGAAAGTATGGGTTTACATGCAAAAAACGGTTGATACACAGGTTGTGCAGAATCTCATGGCCGAGTTGAGGCCAAGGTGCGGGCATTTACGTATGGACTGTAAATAAAATACGAGTAAAATGGTAAAATGAAGTTTAATAGTTATTTCTCAATCCCTGAAAATTTGATGGCAATCGGATGAAAACTCGAATTTTGCGAATCAATTTTGTGTGTGGCAATTTCATCATGGACAACCTTTACTCTATGCCCAAGGCAGTCAAGAATAAAGATCCTGGACCGACCGGGAATCGAACCCGGAACCCTCAGCATGGTCATGATGAATACCCGCGTCTTTACAGCTTCGGCTATGGGGGCCCTATATAACCTGGTAGATTATATAACTGAACTCTATTTAGCGAAAAAAAAAACACTGCCACAAGGGCAGATTTGAAGTTCTGAGCTCCAGGATTGTTTGGAAAAGCTTTTGAGATTCTCAGAGGTCAATAGATTCCGTTTGAGTTGAAAATATTATTATTTGCAGCGATTAGATCTACGGAATTGAGCACTTTCTACGGATCCGTAAGATAATTCTACGGAAAATGTATATTTTCTACAGAAAGCTACGGAAATTCTCATTATTCTAAGGTAATTCACGGATTTTTCCAACGGAAATCTACGGAATTGCAATGCCGGGGATCTCTCCCCCCGCTTATCATTTTTCGTCTACGAAATGATTTCCAAAGAAATCTGGCATCGCTGATTATTTCTAGCGCAAGCTACTACTGCTGTAAATTTCGAGAATTGAGCTTCGGGATAGCCTGAACGTCGTAGAATATTCCAGGACATGAAAAGGCATGTGAAGCAGCGTTTTTCTTGACATAATAGGTATGTATTACAAAGTACGAACATCAATTGTATTTACAAAAGTCATTTTAAGCTACTTTTATACTAATTATTCTATTTGTCAGACTTCTGCATGTTTAGGATGGTCTAGGTAGCCAAGTAGGACATTAAGGCATACATCTAAAAATTTTCCCTGACAGGGAAGTATCCCAGCCAACAAATATGTTCACATAAGTGAGACTTCAAGCGAATAAAGTGAACACTTATTCGGTAAAAACAGATTGTATAAAATGCACACATTCTCTCTATTCGCACAAATCTGGAGGCCATATACGTACATTTTAGAGAATTTATCATGGTCAGTACAACTCCAGACAATTTGGTTTGGCGATCACTATAATTTCATGTATGATTGTGTATTGCAGTTTATATGACTTAATTTTTACAAACAAATAAAATAAAAACTAATAAAATAGTACGATACAAGCCTCGAACCATTGACCTTTAGATTATTAGCCTGATACACTACCACTATACCGCGCAGTTGTTGTTACTGAATTTGGTCTTTAAGCAAATATAAATGAAACACTGTAGAGCATCGTATGTGAATGTTACCAATCGTAATTGTCATTTGGCAAAGACCAAACCAGTGCAACACTGAAGGTTTCATGTTAACGTTTGCAGTTGGAACGAAGTGCAGCAATTTGTTATAGACATCGTACGAAAATACTGATGCAAAGTGATTTCATCGTTTTTCTGTTGAACGGTGATGTTCTTTTAAACGGTAAGTCAATACCTATGTTAATGAATTCCACCTTTTCTGTTTATGTTGGGTTCTTGCCTTGTATAACTTTATTTCTACATCAGATGGACTCATATGTAATTTCACATTGATGATTATAATAGAATCATACCAAGTAAAAAAGAAATCGTAATGGAATGGCAATATGAAGTTACATATTTGTTCAGATTAAATTGGAATTCTATAAGATGCAAATTCAAGTCAGATGAAATTGATGGCTCCATTAACGATTTCAATCAATTAAATTTTGCATCATATCCAATTCCAACGAAAATTGTATATTTATACAACTTGAAATGAACATCCTTATATGATCTCTGGTTTGCTGGGATATTTGCAAGGACTTTTCCGAAGACAGTTAATTTTATTCATTGGTTCTTTTTATACAGCCATTTTCCGACTGCGGCCATAAATAACCGTGCCGGCCCCAAAGGGAAAACTTTGATCATTTCAGCGAGAAAAGTTACTGGAACAAGGGTAGACCTGAAGTTCTGAACTCCAGGGTAAATTGGAGGGCCTGGAATATCACTAATGTTCCTTGAAATAGCCAATTGGTCTGTGAGAAGGTTCAGTGTACATGGTAGATTATATAACTTCACTCAGTTTAGAAGGATATATTACTGGAAAAATAGAAGACCTGAAGTTCTGAAGTCCTGGGGAAATTTTGAAGGATCTGCAATACCTCAATCGTTCCTTGAAGCAGCATCAATCAGTTCCTTGGATTAATCATGAGAAGGTTCAGTCAACATAGTAGATTATATAACTTCACTCAGTTTAGAAAGAAAATTTACTGGAACAAGGGAAGACCTGTAGTTCTGAACTCCAGGGTAATTTAGAGGGCCTGGAATACTCCAAACGTTCCTTGAAATATCTTTTTGATTCGTGAGAAAGCTCAGTGAACATTAAATAACTTCATCGTTTAGTAAGAAAAATTACTAGAACAATTTTAGATCTGAATTTCTGAACTCCGGGGTAATCTGGGTGGCTCGGAATTCCCCAAACGTTCCTTGAAACAGCTAATTGATCCGTGAGAAAACTCAGTGAACATGTTAGATTTTATAACTTCACTCAGTTTAGCGAGATAAATTACTTTAACAAGTGCAGACCTGAAGTTCTGAACTCCAAGGTAATTTGGAGGGCCTGGAATATCCCAAACGTTCCTTGAAAGAGCTTATTGATCCATGAGATGGTTTAGTGAACATGTTAGATTATATAACTTCACTCAGTTTAGTGAGATAAATTACTGAAACAAATGTAAACCTGAAGTTACGAACACTAAGGTAATTTGGAGGGCCTAGAATACCCAAAACGTTCCTTGAATTAGCCTATTGATCCGTGACAAGGTTCAGTAAACTTGGTAAGTTATATATCTTTACTTAGTTTAGCAAGAAAAAATACTGGAATAAGTGTAGACCTGAAGTTCTGAACTCCAGGGTAATTTGGAGCACCTATAATATCCCAAACGTTCCTTTAAACAGTCAATTGATGCATGAGAAGGTTTAGTGAACAGGAAAGATTTTATAAATTCACTCAGTTTAGCGAGATAAATTTCTGGAATAAGTGTAGTCCTGAAGTTCTGAACTCCATGGTAATTTGGAGGGCCCGGAATACTCCAAACGTTCTTTAAAACATCCTATTGATACGTGCGAAAGTTCAGTGAACATGGTAGATTATATAACTTCACCCAGTTTAGCAAGAAATACTACTGGAATAAATGTAGACATGAAATTCAGATTTCCAGGGTAATTTGGAGGGCCTGGAATACCTCAAACGTTTCTTGAAGTAGCCTTTTGATCCTTGACAAGGTTCAGTAAACATTGTAGATTATATAACTTCACTCAGTTTAGCGAGAATAACTACTGGAACAAGTGTAGACCTGAAGTTCTGAACTCCAGGGTAATTTGGAGGGCCTGGAATATCCCAAACGTTCCTTGAAATAGCTCTTGAAATTCTCAAAGGTTGGTAGATTCTATTTGAATTTGTAATGTTATTGTTTTTAACCCAAACAATTACTGTTACGATTTCAAAGAGTGTGCTTCAGGACAGTTTGGACGTCCTAGAACATCCCAGGACATAGCAAAGCAAGTGAAATAGTGGTTTCGTTAAAAGAGTAATTCTGTATTATCTAGCCTGAACATCATTTATGTTCACAAACAGCATTTCACGCTTCGTATGTACTTATAGTTCAATTTTCCAAACTTCAGGATGTTCAGGATGTTCTAGGTTGTCAATTAGGTCATAAAGGCATATACTTCATATTTTTCTCTGATAAAAGAGTATATTTGGGACAACTTTTCCGAAGACAGTAAATACATTTGTTTATTGGTTCTTTTTTTACAGCCTTTTTTGTACTGCGGTCATATATGAGCGCGCCGGCCCCAAAGGGTTAAGTTGGTTTGAGTTCCTTGGAGAAATTTAGATGTAATCCGAATTATAATGAAATGCAAGATTTTGAATACTTCCTGGTAAGATCTTGGATTTTCGTAAGAATTTCAGTAATATTTCGTGGAAAACCCTTTTGAATTCAGATAAAGAAAATTTGATTCGAAGAATACTTTAAGATCCCATTGCAAAATTGGTATACAATGCATCCAAAAAATAAGGAAAAAGTTTTTTTCGATGGGCCGTGAAATGTTTGTAGGAGCTCAAAGGGGGCCACAACTCGGTAAAGGTTGAAAACCACTGTTTCATAAATATACATACCGAAATCTTATTGCTGTTGTTTGGGAGCTGGTCCTTTTCCTTCCGATGAGTAGACTGTATTTGGTGGCCTTTGGATTAGCGCTTCCTGGGGTGATTGAAGTGGACGTCCGGTGATTGAATTTATCGATCGGTTGACCGATTGGTGGTGGGATTTCTTGGGGTTTATCCACTTAAAACTTCATTTACACTTTCACAATTTATTAACAAGTCCATTACACATTAACAATACACTTTATTTCAGACAAACAAACTACATTTATTAAACTAACAATTTAGACAATCCCAAAGGTTCCATAAAATTGGTTTCTCGCTCCATGCGAGTCAAAATGACGACGTATTGAACACTCTTCTTTGGTAGCTAATTTGTCATCAGCTTTCCGTTGCCTTTCATTCAGTACCAGTAATGGTCTATACTGCACCGAGGGGTTCGTCGATGTGACGTTACATTCGAACAGCTGTGAATTAGCAAATTCTTACCTAGATTTTTGTGCTGTAAATTCAGCAATCGCTCCATCAAAATGAAATTTGCTGGTTCTTTCAGCAAAGCGAATTCTCATAAAAATGACAGCTGTTTTTACTGATCATCCAGCAAAGTACATTTTCACTTGCTGAACAATCAGCACTTGATTATTTGTCACTCTTGTAGGTTTTTTTTGCTGTTTTTCAGCAATTTTGGTCCTGGTTGATGCTAAGTTTAGGTAAAAGTCGCCAAGAAAATTATGAAAATGCTACTCCGTTTCTTGCCAAAAACATTTATTTTCATTATTTAAAAAAAAAGCTTTGAAAGGGAAGAAAAAGGAAAAGCACCATTTGCCGATCCGGGTTTGTTATCATTCTATACATAAACACATGAGTTATTTTTCAATATTTCAATATTATTCACTTATTTTATTTTGTTTTATGGCTAAAGAGGTCATGCGACTCAAAGCCAATGGGAGTCTCAAAGCTAATGGGAGTCTATAGAAGCCTGTGTTGGTAGCAAAGCTCAAAGCTTTGAGCCAACTCCTTTTCCAGTAGAGAAGCTAGGCAAAATACAGGACGCTTCGATGCTTACTGACTTTAAAATGGCTTGCTCAATTTTCACCACCCAATTAAAAAATTTTCAATCTTGTCGCTCCCTTGCGACGCCTATGCACCTATTCATTTCCATCATTTGCTTCTATAGACGCTTTAGCTATAAAACAAAATAAAATAAAAACAATCACAATCGATACCTTCTCCTATTATTCACTTAATACAGTTCTTACTCAGATATTCCGAGGGATAAAATAGTACGACTAATATGTTACATTTTCCATAAACCAAGCTAGCAAAAGGAATCAACTGTAGTGGTTGGAAAAATTTATCGTTTTAAGTTTCTCGGTTGTCAAGTACAACTTTTGCTGGAGTTCAGTAATCATGTTAACTGGTTTACGAAAAATGTAACCTGTAAGCTTTTTATTCTACGTCACGTAAAAAATAATCTTAGAATGATAAATTCATTGAATATATCAAAAAGTAATAGTGAATCCTAGACTATTACCCTTCCTATTATCCAACTCCTTGACATCTATGAGGGCGTCAGTGAGTCGCTGGCCTCTCTTCAAGTAGGTGTCATATCATCATCCTTTCCTTTCCTCGTAACGGAGAAGATGGGCGTGGCCGGCAATGGACTTCTGATTGGACAGCTATTTCTCCCAAAATTGTTTTCCGTAAGTAATTGGAATAAAAGTGGTAATGTCAGGCAATAGCATGACAGTTTTCAGTATGCAGTCTACGAAATACTTCGTTACTACCCAACGCAACGCAACTAATTTCCATGATTTTTTTATCCACATTTATATCATTTTGACAAGGGGCTGATTGGCCGCCCGTGATACTCCAGTATCGCCAGATCAGCTGCACTTACACAAAGAACCAACCGAATGACTGCTTGGGACCAACGGACACCCTCAGTGTATAAGTGCTGGTGATCTTCTATTCTTAGGCAACAATAGCGCCTGCTACATCAGAATGCAGACCGTTGAGGAAGGGGGTGGAAATGATGTTGCACTTATACTGGCCCTCTCTGTAGAGCGTGGAGTCCGACCGGTTCATGCGGGAGTGTATGGGTTGGAGGATAAGCATGGCAGAGAGATTAGCAGACTGTCTATTTATCAGTCGTAAGGAAAGGCGTGCTAAAATGATGAAAGAATGGAAGCGTGTGGAAGCGATTTCTTGTCCGTCTCAGGTTCTAGCGTTTGCTATGAACGAATAGTGTGTGAGTGTAATGGATTGAGAGTGGAATATAGAAGCTAGCAAAAGATACAAATACAAAGTAGAAAGTGTGGGCTTCGTGGCCGTGCGGTTAGCGGCATCAGTTGTTTAGCCGTATTGTGCCACGAAGCGCGGGTTCGATTCCCGCTCCAATAGGGGGGGAAACTTTTCGTCAAACGAATAATTCATCCCTGGGCTACTGGGTGTTCCGTGCTGTCCGTTGTCTAATGTTCGTGATTGTTCAGTCTGTGCAGCCTTTTTTCGAATTATTTCGTGGACAATGCAAAAAATATTATTTAAATATTAAAATCGGCCATTCTCATTAGTTATTCGCGATTCTGTGACTGACCGATTTGACATGGAATTCATCTCTACAGATTTTTAGGTCCACCAATCGGATGCTATTTTTAAATTTCTGAAAAAATATTCTTAAAATACTTCATTGAAACGTTTGAATAATTTTGCCCAACTTTTAGATCCATTAACTCCACTGTGTTTATTGAGTTTCAGCAAGTTCTGACAACCATAAACGTCTACTTGACAACTTCATTGAGAGGTTTCATAATTTTATTCCACAATCAAATTCAATATCTCTACCATGGGTCGATATTCTAGATTTTTAGCACCGCCATCCAAAGTTACTATGTATACCGCAAATATTCTCAAAATATTTCACAGAAACATCTAAATATTAAAATCAAATTTCTATGGTGACCTCAAGCGCCATCTACACTTTTAGCTAGCACGACATGCTCAGCATGCTTCACAAAAACTTTTAAATAGTTTTTGCCAGTATCGAATCGAATTACTCTACTGTGTGGCATTAATCCGAACTATTACACAAAAACAATACCGTTTTTATCAATAAAAATAAAAAATGTAATTTGTATAAGGCGACACCATTTGCAGAACTCTGTTGAAAGACAAAGGTAATGCGGCGGTCATAAAATGAAAGCAATGAGATTCTACAATTATTCAATATTTTCTTCCAGTTTGACGTCACACTCTTGCTTTTTTCAATGCATAGCAGGATTACCTAGAACAATCCTGGATTCTAAAACTGATATACGAGCAGATATAAACGATTATCAAGTAATGTTTTAAAAAGTGCATTTCAACGTTGATGTCACGTTAGCTTCTTTACAGTATTAAGGTTTCAATGTGAATGTCACAACATCAAGTACATTTTATATACAATATTAATAATATAATTAATATAACTAATATTAATATTAATTAATATACGTTATTAAAATAGTCACAAGGTAATTTCCGAGAACAAGCCTCATTTGATAATGGAAATTGGTTTCTCGTGGTGTCAAGTTACACTGGAATGTGACGAATAAGAATGTCAAGCAATCTTTGAAAAATTCTAGCAATATATTCACCGTCGTAACAAACTAGTTTATTTCAATTCGTTTTTCGTCGATCTTGAGGGGTAACAACCCCCTGCCCCCCTCTGCCTACGACAATGCTCACATTCACAGGCACAGAATTGCTCGAGAACGAGTGATAGAGGTTTAGCGAATGAATGGTTGGCATGATCGTCGCAGCAGCAAATCCAAATGCACGGAATGACGACATTCGTTCGGATGTGAAAAGTATCACCGCTCGCTCACAATGGCTGCGGTGATAGGTGGGTATTTGATTGCCTGTTAGTTTTATTTGGAGCCCTGGCTTTGGAGTTGACGATTTTTGCTCGCTAGAGCGTTTCCACTTCAATGGTTTGCTGAAATGTGACACTGCCATTGACAGATGAGTGACGACCGCACAACTTTCGTGCTTGTGAGCTTCGAATGAAGGTTGCATTTTGTTCGATGCTGTACGGAATGACATTTTATTGCAGAGAATTACGCTTCAAATTGTGTGATAGCCATACATTTGAATCTGTTTAAAGTTTCATGTGTGATACGTTTTGACATACGGTCCAGTGCAAAAGGGTAGGGCCACGCTTCAAAAATGAATCAAAGTGTCCATATCTGTGATATTACACATCTATTTGAAACTGTTCTTGGCTCATGCTGTAGACGATGAGTTAATCTTACTTCGTAAGTATTTTTACAAATATATTAGAATTAGAACCGTTATCTTGAATACTTCAATAAATCTTCCAGCTATTTAGTGGAATATCTATAAATAAATGATAACCGAATTCAGCACTAGAAGAAAAGTACTTATGTTCGACCTACAAGAATTCTGTGCCAATTTTCGGATTTCCTTACAAAGTAGGACGCAGTCGTATGAATGGGTCAAAAATTAATGATGGGTCGAAAGTTGGTGCTCTTCTCTTACACCACTAGAGTTTGTATCCTTTGACAGATACGCGTATTTCGACCTCAACTGCGTCTTCAGTGTTGTATACACGACACTGAAAACGTCATTTACAGTTGAGGTCGAAAAAAGCGTATCTGTCAAAAGATACAAGCTCTAGTGCAATGAAACGGTATAGTATTAAATTCGGTTATAATTTACTTAAATGTATCACGTTTTACGACATTCATAATCAAATATAAACTGCAAACTTGAATTTATGCAGTTCTGTTTTGCTAAGAATCGGGAAAATAGATTCGACTGCTGTCGAACAGCGTAGTATCCTTTTCTGTGGTCTGATCTTCGCGGCTTTCCAAATACTCATAAGGCCAAACCGTTTGTTCAATCCAGTCCAAGTAGCTAGCCACTTTAGTATAGACGGATTCGCTTGTTCCGATTCCGCACACACCCCCGTAAGACGTTATGCCCACAATATAGTAAGCACACGTATTCACATCCGTAGCCACCTGAATCGGTCCACCAGAGTCGCCATAGCAAGTATCTTTTCTGCCTTCCTTACTTCCGACGCACATCTGTTCCGCTTTGATCCCTTCGGTTAATTTCAAGTATCCGGTAAACTTTCTTCTGCACTTCATTTGGTCCATCACGTTGAGTACCGCCTTCATCAGCACCGGTGAGCCATGCTGGTTACCTGTTTTGTAATTGCTGCATCAGATTTATCAACATTCCATCAGAGCGTTCCCAACCACTACCCTCTCACCGTGTTCAGTTCTTCCAAAACCGGTTGCCACCACGTTGCTCATGTTAAATGGATCACTCGTCCACAAACATGCCGGACGAATCATCTGGTTGAATTCCACCTGCCTTGCTAACTGCACCAACGAAATGTCGTAATACGATTTCAAGTTAGTATATTTTGGATGTTTATAGTAACCCAACACCTCAATATCCTCTTCGTCGTAGGTGGGTTCACGAAGATCATGTTCTCCCAGGCGAACAATCGTTGGAGATTTGCAGTGTGCTGCCGTCAGAATAAACCACTCACTGATTAATGATCCACCACAGTAGAAATCCCACTGGTTCGAACTGCCATTTTCCATGGGTACACCTAGAAGAGCCTGGTGCGGAAATTCGCCCACTATCGCCTCCTCTCCATTCACTATCAAATCAATGGATGTGGAGCAGTTTGTTCGCCTGAAAACGACCACCTCTGGATCCAGTGACAAAGGACCCCCAGCCGATTCTTCGGTATTCATAGCAATGTACCTCTGACATTCTTGAAACAAATAAAAGCATGTAATAACCTAAATATAATAGCTGTTTAACTCTTACGTAGCTCGGAAACTCGTTGTCCTGTGAAAATAAACAAATAGGTCAATCAAACGAATACGGCTCACACTAAAATTGCAATCAATTCACTAACCCTGAACAAGTGCGATCGGCCAACACCAAAGACCGCAAAGCAGTAGTAGAGCTGCGAAGCGACAGCAGCAAACGTTGCTCATCGCGACACGATCGTTCAAAGTACACTAAACGCGTAAGGAACGAGTTTTTCCCGTGCGGGAGCGCCGATTGCTAACCGAAGGGGTTAATGAGTGCCGATTTATGTAAAGCAGACTTAGATTCCATTTTCGATTCGTATTTGCCATAGATCGACATCAGAGATTCATAAATTCTTTCTGCTTACGGAAGTTTTTGGACATTGAGTAGTTTTATAAATCCATGCTTCTCGATTAGCAGTATATATATATGGGCCTGGTCATTGAGGTCATTCACGGTGCTCCCCTGACCGTTATTATCAGAAAAAAATCTCCATCAAATCTGTGCTCACCAGTCGATTTCTATAGCTATGCTGCATGTCTGGGCAAAATTTAAAAAAAATCGTAGGGCCCGTTTTGAAGCTACGCCCTTTTGATTGTATAAGACCACTTATTCAAAGGTAATCTGAAATATTTAAACGGGTTTTCATTGGCCGTGAATATCAGATGATATATACAATCGAAATTTGAATCAAAAATGGTTTATTCAGTTATTTGTAACCTCTTGGTGGAGTTTTGAATGAGAAGATAGACGAAATTTGGAGTTATGTCCTTTTGGAAGCGTTTTCATTGAAAATCCTTATTTTCAATAGATTAATTAGGCATTCTTTTAAGCAAGCATTCCGTTAAGCATGTTCAAATGTTTTCAATGACACATGTCGCCAAAGTCTTTCACAATTGAATATTTTTTCAAAGGCTCAAGCGCTGTAAGGCATTACGGAGCCATTTTCGTGTCATTATTTTTATTAATAAAATATTGTTTATCATTTTTTATGATCACTTTTGTTGCACGTAAGTATCTTTAGATTATCTCCCAGGCTGAACTATTGGCTCTTCTATCAGACACATAGAGAAGTAAAAGATTCACACTTTCAAAAAATAAAAAAAAATCAGAGGTCATGGAGTTTCATTTATGTAGCAGATTTTTTCTGATTCATAAATCGTGTTCACATTGATTCATATTTGTGGACAACTTTTTTGCCGATTCATAAATTGTGGTTTTAGACAATGTTCAAATAAGTGAAAATTTCAAATGATTTCAACAATTTTAATGACCACCTTGTGCATGAACTGCAGCAACATACCCCACTTTACCAGTCGGCATTGATTTCATCAAAAAATATTGTTTATTTTGCTCTCTATATTTTTTCAAATTTAAGCGAAGCCTTAAATGATTCATAATTGTGGGACCAGTGTAACTGTGGAAGTGCTCATTGAACTGAAGCTGAGAAGTAGTCTCTGTCCCAGCGGGGACGTAATGCCAAGAAGAAGCTATCTCCTCGGCTATTCCGGCTAATTTTGTACTGCCTCAGAACATAAACTTCAATTGCTGAGTAATGCACTATTGGCCAAAGTATAGAACTCTAGACCAGTGTCAATACTTTTGTGATAATTTGTAGTATACATTACTACATTTAGATTTTTCAAAAATCTACAATTTTACCTTTGGATTTCTCGGTCTTTTCGATTACATAAACTCGTAAGAGCTCTGGATAAATACAACAGTGAAAGAATTGTACAAAGCAAATCTCTCTAATAAAGATAAAATAAAATAATATAAAGCAATCAATCCATTCTCATGCTAACTCGTGAAAAAAAGCCTCAGTACTTGAAATGTGCTCAAGAAAAGTAAGAAACATGCGATATTATTTGGTTTCATTGAATTTATTATCATAACACTTTCAGAGCCTCATGGGAGACATGTAATCCCTTGAAAATCAAAACTCTCTTGAGAAGATTCTATACCTTAACCTCGAATTTAATTAACCCGAGTGTCATCACACTGAACGCACTATTACGCTGAATGCCATTGTTCCGAATATATAATTACCTTGCATGACATTGTCCCACGGTAATGGAATTCAAAGTAATGCCATTCTAGAAACTGGAACATGCGGAGATAGTCTTCTGGTATTCGGTGTAATGAAATTTAAAGATAAGGGGTATAGTTTTAAGGAGATATATAAAATATGGTTAAAACAGAGTTGTTCATGGATTTAACGTAAATTCCAGTTTTGGTTACCGGAAAATCGTAAATTGTTCTGTGGCCCTGTTGATACCCTGCTGGTCTAAAATTTTATTTGTTTTTCGATCGCAGACTGTGGTTGTAAAGTAAAGACTCACAAGTTGTTATGACCAGTGCTGGGAATGGTAATAGTAGTAGGCTTGAATTTCACTGGCAACGCCGACTGTCATTTGCTTTGCTTGTCTACTGTAGATTGAATTTCATGATTTTTCCCAACCCTGGCTATGACTCATCACAAACGAAAAAAAAATCTGTGGGAGCTTCACAAAGTTTTCGAAACTGACAGAGACATCGCTGCTTTCTACGTTATTAATTTTATTTTATTATATACACTGCTACCCATAACCGAAAACATAACTCGTAAAGTATTCCTTGACGTGTACTTCGATTCGATATACAACAAGTAGCAATCAATTGCATGTAACATAATCTGACTCTTGAAAACATGGGTTCACCAAACTATCCAGAATATTGTGCTACAAGAACTAATTTGGTTACATGATGAAGTTGGCTCCGTAATGCCTAAAAACACTTGAGCCTATGCAAAATCAGTTGATTGTGAAATACTTTGGCGGCATATAAGTGCAATGTGCCGTCGAAAACATTTGAATATGTTCAAAGGCATAAAAATGTCTAACAAATCTTTCGGAAATTAGTGTTTTCAATGGTTACGCCTCCAAAAGGACGTAACCACATTTTTTTTATCTTCTCATTCAAAACTCCTCTCAGAAGTTACAAATAACTATATAAACCAGCTTAGATTATAATTTTGATATTATATTTAAATTGATAATCACGGCCAATGAAAACTCGTTTAAATATTTCAGATTTCCTTTGAATTAGTGCACTTACAAATTCAAAAAGGCGTAACTTCAAAACGGGCCCTACGATTTTTTTAAAATTTTGTCCAGACATGCAGCATAGCTATAGAAATCGACTGGTGAGCACAGATTTGATGGAGATTTTTGACGTTGGATAACGTCTTACGGCAACATACTGGGGTACAATTTCGAAAAACGAAAAATCGCTCGCGTCACAAAAAGTGGTTAGATTTTGACTGTTAATAACTTACTAACTCCCGGATAGATTTTCAAGATTCTTACACCAATCGATTGGAAATCTTTCTACGAATTGACTCCAACAATGAAAACAATTGATTTTCATGACTGAACTATTGAAAAGTTGGTAAATATCGAGGCATGTCTTATTTTTCATAGAAAAGCACATTGTTCTTGCTGTTATACGGTTTTGACGTTTTGAAGTTAACATGTACCGTAAAACGGGGTAACTTTGATAGTTTTTTCGAAGAAAACTTGAATATTCATGCATGCTGTTTCAAAGAATTATAATTTATATTTTTTAAACAAGTACTGGCCTATTAGCTATCGATTGCAGTCGATAGATTGCCAAAAGATTTATTTTTAATGGATATATAATTTTTCATATAATCGAAAGTCGGTTTTCTGTTTTGGGGTAACTTTGATAATGGAGTATGAATCGAACAAAATTGAATGAAAAACGAACATTTGTAGGGCATTGCATACCTCTAGGCGTTTAACGTTATATGGAAATTTCTGACTTAGATTACAAAAATGGTCCCAGTTTGTGAAAATGCTTTTCGCTAAGAGATTTGAGACCGTATTCAAGTTCCATGATAACTAGGCTGTCAAATAATAGTGGCCAACTATTCAAAACTACATCAAATAGTGATCGTAGAACAGATTGTTGGTAAGCGTTTTGAAAATGCTAAAATTGTGTCAATTTTCAATATTCGTATAAAAAGCCTGAAATGTTCTTGATTCAAATGAAAACCAGTCTTACATGAAGCGTCATACTAATATTCTTTAGTTTTGCATTCGTTTTGCTTAACTGATTAACAGAAATTATGATATTTTGTTCAGTATGTGATGGGTTACGCACTATCAAAGTTACCCGCATTATCAAAGATACCCCGTTTTACGGTACCGTAATTTCGGGTGAAATTGATCATTTTCACGGTTTTTCGGGTCTGCTTTCTTATACAGTGCTGTTCTGAATAATAGCAGCGCATGTCGATTTTCATACAAAATGCTCAACTTTGACATGCTGTAGTTTTGTTCCCTTTCAAGCAATCGAGTTGAAATTTTCTCCACAGAACTACAAATATGGCCAATTTTGTAAACACAAAATTTCAAAATTTTCTAAGCCCCTGCCGGAAAGTGAGATACTAGGTGAAATTATTCGAAAAAATAGCAGTTTTAAAATTTTGAATTTCGGCTTGACATTATAGTTTTAAATTGTATATCACTTACCATTGGAACAATCTCCTCCTACTTATCAAACCTACACCTAAACCGAAAATGTTTAAAATATTTGTAAAAGAAAAATTTTAAAATGAAAAACTGCTCTTTTTTCGAAAAATTTCACCTAGTGTCTCACTTTTCGGCAGGGACTCAGAAAAAACTGAAATTTTGTAGTTACAAAATTGATCATATGTGTAGTTCTGTGGAGAAAATTTCAACTCGATTGCTTGAAAGGGAACAAAACTACAGCATGTCAAAGTTGAGCATTTTGTATGAAAATTGACATGCGCTGCTATTATTCAGAACAGCACTGTATATTATCGATACCATACAACTAAATGCAGGAAAACAAGTACGACGATGATCCTTATTGGCTTATGTACCTAAAACAAAATCATTTCTTAAATAACAAATCAGGGGTTCCCATTTAGGGGTGAAATTGATCACTTGTGAATGTGATTATTATTAGTTTTGAAATCAACTATACAAACTTAATTTGAGTCTCCTGAATCCGAATATGCCTACCAAATTTTAAACAAGACAATATGTTTGGAAATAATCAATAATTAAATTTCAAGAATACAGCGGTTAACGCCTAAATGTAGGCAATTCCCAAAGGTTTTTCCTATCATTCAACTGAAATTCAATTATTTCAACAAAACGAGAAAATTGATGAGAATTATGGTAGTAAAATCTGCTTTGGGGGTATATTTTAAGCATCATTACAAACACCATGTCCACATGCTTGTTTATTAGTAGAAGTTTATGAATGCCTTTTAACAACACACAAAACATGATTCTGGAATTTTGCATTATTCCTATAGAAATAACCATTCTTTGACACAAAAAACTTCACTACACACAATATTTAAGACAAACAACGTTCATTTACTACAGATTGCATCAATTTTGGTGCACATGAGTTAGGCAACTTGCTTCCTGAAGGACCATGACGGCTGAGCTCTGGAATCGCAAATTTGCCTCTACATTTCCCGGATACCACGACAAAGCAGAAGAAGTTCTTTATGGTGCGGAACTTCTTCGAGTATCAAAACGAGTTCATGCCAATCATCGTGACTGGTAACTTTAACATCGATTTGAGCACAAAGTGGAGAACATTGAGTTCGCGGACTTCATAGAGAAGTACTTCAACCTCAAACTGGCTTCGGATTCCACTAAAGCAACCAATCTAAAGCACTAACTAAAGCAACGATCATGCGTGGACATAACGTTCAACCGGAATATTTGTTTGAGAACCAAGAGATACCGCTCATACTTCTTCTTCCATTGACCGATTTTATCGGTGTTGAAGTGTTAACCGAACCAACCAAATAATAACACACAATTTCCATAATAGGTCAGAATTGACATGCAACAAATAGTATGAAAATTGATTGGATTTTTATCAGTAGAAATCTTTCATGAGTTCGTGACGGTCTCAAGCCATGAAATAGAAGAAGCTAACGTTATCCAACGTCAACTTGGCGGTTGTATCTCGGAAACAACCTCTTACTTTTTTCTGATAATAACGGTCAGGGGAGCACCGTGTCTTAGATACTACCAAAATGTAAGTTTTGGCTCGATGTATGGCTGTTTAAATGCTAGACCTCCTGAAACTTCATGTCTGGCTGTCGAAAATGATAACGTCTTAAACGTAACATCTCACGTGGAACAAAACGAAAATTATCTCTTTCTCTCTTTCCCCTTTCACCTTTCGTGCCTCTCACTCTTTTATTACTTATTTCTGTTCTCGTCTCACATTGCTGCTGTTCATATTCTAACATTTATTAATATTCTTCTTAGTTAACATCTGAACAGACAACACTGAATCAACTATTTCACGCCATAATACTCGGTTCGTGGCCGCATCTGTCCATTCTCGCCAAATCGACACGCTCATGATCCGCCCACCTAGTTTGCAGCGCTTCACCCCTTGTTGTGTCAACCGGATCCGAAGCGAACTCCATTTTCGCAGGGTTGTTGTCCGGTATTCTACACGGGTAGAAATCAGAATCCAAAAACAAGATTATGACTCATGATATCATGATTCCAGCGTGTTTTCGTCTTATGAAAATACACCATGATTTGGACTCATGATATCATGAGTCAGATTGCCGTAACGCAACACACGCGTTAGGTTTTTGTAGCTGATTGCTCGGAATCATGATTCAAATTCCAAAAATGCTGAGTCGCGCATCCGTTTATGATCGAGAAAAATAAAAAAAAAAGTTAAAAATAGCACACACTGAGATTCGATCCAAGAACCTTCCGATTGTGAGTCACGTGCTCTACCACGCAACCGCTTCGTCATCTTGAATTGTGAGTGATCGATACGAATGTAATGAAGCAAAGTGCGCCGCTTAGTGTTTTCACACTGGATGTTACGCTTATGAGGAGTCATGATTATGACTCCAGGAATCATGATTTGTGATCATGATATCATGACCTAACCAATTTATGAATTTCATGATTTGTAAATCATGGTGTGGGGATCAGATTTTTATCCGTGTAGAAACATCCCCTGACGATATCTTTCCAGCTTTGGTCACCTTCTGGATACTGGGTTCGATCTAAAGTTGATTGCAGGTCCTCCTCGAGCATCGTGCACGTTTTATGCCCGTAGAGGACCACCGGTCTGATGAGCGTTTGGTACATGGTACATTTGGTGCGGGCGTGAATCTTTTTTGATCGCAACTTCTTCTGGAGGCCATAGTAGGCCCGAATTCAACTGATGTTGCGCCTCCGTATTTCACGACTAACGTTGTTATCAGCCGTCAGCAAGAATCCAAGATATACGAGCTCGTCGAGCACCTCGAACGTATCCCCGTCTATCGTAACACAGCTACAAAGAGGAGCTTGGCTCCACCTTCCAGCATTTACTTTGTCTCGGTCGTATTCACCACCAGTCCAACTTTTCAAATGTTCGGCCGACAATGTCCATATCATCCGCGAAGCAAACAAATTGACTGGATCTCGTAAAAATCATACCCGGCTGTTAAGCCTGGCTCTTCGCATAACAGCTTTAGGACATTTGGTCGAATGACATTTCGTCGAAAGTACATTTGGTCGAACGGACATTTGGTCGAATGGACATTTGGTCGAATGCCATTGGAACCTCTAGTCGAATGAAATTTTGTCTATTGGGGCTTTAGGACATTTCGTCGAATGACATTTGGTCGAATGACGTTTGGTCGAACGACATTTGGTCGAAAGTACATTTGGTCGAAAGGACATTTGGTCAAATTGCTTTGGCACATTTATATTGGTCCAATGACGTTAAGTTGAACGGAAATTTGGTTGAAAGCTTATTTTCATATGGTTAATTAAAAGAACATTTGGTATTTTTTTTTTACGTTTTGCAAAGTTGGTAAGATAACGTATTCTTTTGAATAATCTGGATCATCAACTGTTGTTGAATAAAAAACGAGACATTTTGTGCACTCTCAATTTTTTATTTCATACAACCATTCATTTGTAATCTGTAAGTTATGCCAAAATCTAGGATTTCAATGAATATTCAAATGAACTTTTTTGATGTAGTTTTTTTGAACATTGATTGAAATATTTAGCTCTAGTGAATTTATTATTTTTTTAAAATATCATCATTCTTTGAAAAACTGCTCGACAAGTTATTTTACTACTCAACGATATGAACATAATGTTTTTATTATTATTCTTCTGAAATGTCATTCTTCGTAATGAACTGCTGATCTTCATCTGATGGAAGCATACTCGGGATTTTTCTTTGAATTCCAGGTCTTACAGCTTACGGACGTTGGTTTTTGAATGCGGAAATCAGAATTAAAACGGCAGGAAAGAAAATGCATTGAGGAAAACTTTTATGGGGAAGTGAATGCTATGTAACGGTAACATAGCAAAATTGGCCTTATTGTGACTTCTATGTATGTAAGGGAAGACTGAGGCAACAAAAGTTGGATTGCTTCCATTTATGACCAGCTTATCTCAAATCGCAGAACATGCCTGAATGAAAAGTAGCATGAAACGTCAAAAATGCAAGAAGTTTATCAATATGTTGGCAGAGGGTCCATCAAATTGAATAACAAAATTTTGCTAATCGTATAACAGATTGTTGGTAAAAAGGCTGATACTTTTTGAACAATTCTATGACTCTTGTATTAGAGACAAAGTACTACTCTCGAAAGTAGTCAGACTGAACATAAAACTTTTTTTCCTTACTATTTAGATTCGACCCCTTCCGCGATATGTCGGTTTGGCCAAATATGATATACTTTATGTTGCAACTGAACCTTTTCGACCAAATGTCCATTCGACTAAATGTCCGTTCGACCAAATGTACTTTCAATCAAACGTCATTCGACGAATGTCTTTCGACCAAATGTCATAGATTCGTCTATTGGACATCGGATTTTTTTTTTGTAATATTTTGTAATAATTTTATCCAACAAATATAGAACACAGCTGGATTTTTTCACTTCTGCCTAAATAGGATTAATAATTCTTAACAATTATTTTATTTTTCAACCGCTTTTTAATTTTTCTAGAATTCTAAAGAAAAGGCCTGCAAAAGCTTTCATTGCATAGTTATTGAAGTTTCAAGCTATATAGAATTTATTATTCTTTTAAAATGTCATCGTTCTTTAAAAAATGCTAATCTTTGTTGAATGACAGCTTTCAGTGTGATTGCTTGAAACATTTTTGAGTTTTAGGTCTTAAAGCGTGGTCTTTGGGCTTGAGAATTTGGAATGTGGAAACCAAACATGAAACATTTGGGTATAGAACTATTTGGTCACCTGTCATTGTCATTGTCTTACTCATGGTAAATCAGTTTATTGTGACCTCAAGGAATGTAATAGAGCATGATATTACATTCCTTGAGGCGTGTCGATGGAATCGGTTGATAAATAAATCAATCAAAATCAGAGATCAGAGATGAGTCGACTGTGGTGACAGAAGTTAACTTCTGCCTTATAAGATCTGCTCTTTGCAATTCATCCGAGTGACAGAATAAGCCTGAATGAAAAAAATATCAGCAAGAAACGTCAACAACGCAAGTAGTAAATCGATGTTGTGGGAGAGTCTGATTAACTGGAACCCCGAAATATCGCTCGACGCATTATTAAGGCTTGAAGCTCATTATAGAAGTTTCAGAAGTAGAACACAAATTATGTAGTTCTAGCAGTACCATATAGGCACTATTTTCAATCACTCAATCACTGTACTAACAACAAAATGTGAATCTATTCAATAATCTGAAAAATCCACATTCGACTAAATTCTCTACTGAATGTTGTTTCAACCAAATGTCGAACACTTTTTCAATCAATTAAATTATTTTCGACCAAATGTACACCCCAACCTCTTTTTACGACCGTTATCGGGGGGTCGTAAAAAAAATCGGTCGTAAAAAAATCAAGGTTATAATTATGTTTTTGAAAAATGCCATGTCTAGATGCGGAAATACTGATTTGAGATATTCGGCAAAGTTGAAGCATGGGTTGAGAACTTTCCAAAATGGCCGTTCAAGTTTTCGGCTTTAGGACATTTCGTCGAATGATATTTGGTCGAATGGCGTTTGGTCGAATGACATTTGGTCGAAAGTACATTTGGTCGAAAGGACATTTGGTTGAGAGGACATTTGGTCGAATGGACATTTGGTCGAATTGCTTTGGAACATTTATTTTGGATGAATGACGTTTAGTTGTACGGAAACTTGAATGAAAGCTTATTTTCAAATAGTTTATTGAAAGATCATTTCATAAAATTGATTAAGGTAACACGGGGCAAGTGAGAATCCGGGGTAAGTGGGGCGTTTCGTCATAGCTCACTTAGGAGAAGTTTTTCATGGGGGTATTCTTCTAGAAAATTGAAGATACAATGACAATGAATGTATTTAGTACTAAATTGTGACACGTTTCACGTCTTACATTGTCTCTCAAAAAATAAATGTGTTATAAAGCGAATTTTCATCAGTAAGCTATAATTTTAATTATTATTACAAGCTGCTAACGATAAACCAGTATTTTATTTTCATTTCATATGAAATTTTCGATAGTCTATCTTACCCCAAAATATCTTTGTATCCGGGGTAAGTGGGACCTATCAAAACAAAAACCAGAATCAAAACTTTTCGTATACGTTTCATACATTTTCCAAGAGAGTAGCACTAAAACATTCAAACAAATGATTTTTATCAAAAAAATCAATCTCAAATTATATAATTGCATAAGAGGGAAAGGAAAAGTGTAATTATTTTTTTATTTTTTTTATTTTTGAAATACGGCTTCAAAGTTGAACAAACACAAAGATGAAATTTGAAATGCATCATGAGAACGATCACTTGTCTATTTTATTTGAACTTTATTTGTTATTCCTACCAAATTAAGTAGTGATGGAAAACAATTCCACCAAATTAAGTCGTTTTCTGCCATGCATATAAATAATAACAAAACATATTTATAATTTCGTCAATTATTGATTGTTTATGTGCTACATCTTAATTAACAACTTATAAATGGTATATTTTGAACCTGTTTAACCCCTCTTTACGCTTTTATTGAGGAATTTTCAGTTAATATTAAATGTGAGGTGACATACTATTAAATAAAGGTTTTCTTCCCAAAACGTTACGTATTTTATGGTTGATCCCTTATGTACATCAAATATGTACTTGAAATTAAAAATCTATGATTTATCAATCCTTTTATTGTAATGGTTGACTTGCTGATGTTTATTGACGCATGAAACTGGATGTGTCCCACTTGCCCCGTTTAGCGAGGTAACTGCGGCTAATGGTTCATTCTAAAACTTTCTTCCAAGGTTTTCACAATTTCGAAATTATTCGATCAGTTTCATGCACACACACTCAAATATGTTGCCAAAATGTGATTACGTTGTTGGATTTGAAAAATATTGACATTTGAAAATTTTATTAAACAATTTGTTTGAACTATCGTTTTTTTCGTTCCCACTTGCCCCGTGGTACCTTAATTGTTTTCTAAGTTTTGAAAATTTGGTAGCATAACGTATTCTTTTGAATCATCTGAGTCAATAACTGTTTTTGAATTTAAAATGGGACATTTTATGTAGTCTCATACATCTTTTTATTTGAAATTTGAGGGTGTGCTAAAATCTAATATTTCGATGGTTTTTCAAATGAACTTTTAAGAAGGAGTTTTTTTGTACATTGGCTGAAATATTTAGCTCTAGTGAATTTATTATTCTTTAAAAATATCATCATTCTTTGAAAACTGCTCAACAAGTTATTTTATTACTCAACGATGTGGACATAATGTTTTATTATTTATTATTCTTTTGAAATGTTACCATTCTTCGCTATGAACTGCTGATCTTCATCTGATGGAAGCCTTCGGAGAGAGTGTTCGGGATCTTTTTTGATTTCCGGGTCTAGAGTAAGGTTTTTGATTGCGGAAATCAGAATTAAAACGGCATAAAACAATTCCTTTAAGTAAAACCTTTGTGACGAAGTGGATGTTATGTGTCGGTAACTCTACTTATGACCAATTGGCTTATTGTGAATTCCAGCTTAATAACATTCTTCAAGCAAATATATGGCTTTGCTGACAGTGTTAAAGATATTGGGTAAATAACAGAGTTTACAGTAGAAGCTTTGAATTATAAACAATGAAAATTATGCTAATTCTATGTATCGGGTGAGGGAAGACGAGTTGACTGAGGCGACAGAAATTGGCTTTCTTCCTTTTAAGATCAGCTTATCTCGAATCGCAGAACATGCCTGAACGAAAAAGCAGCAAGAAACACAAGAGGTTGATCAATATGTTAGGAGAGCGTCCATCAAATTGAATAACAAAATTTTGCTAATCGCATATACATTGTTGGTAAAATGGCAATGGCAATTATTCAATCACTCTTGTATTAGCGACAAAACGCTGCTCTTGACGATAGTCAGACTAAACGTAAAACTTTGTTTCCATACTATTTAGAAACAACCCCTATCCTTTACACGAAATGTCGGTTCGACCATATATGCTTTACAGAAAGCATATATGGTCGAACCGACATTTCGTGTAAAGGATAGGGGTTGCAACCAAACCTTTTCGACCAAATGTCCATTCGACGAAATGTCCGTTCGACCAAATGTACTTTCGACCAAATGTCATTCGACTAAACGTCATTCGACCAAATGTCTTTCGACCAAATGTCATAGATCCCAAGTTTTCATATTTTGGTAATAGATGGCAACACTTCTCGATTGTTATCAAAAGAGCCAATTTTATGGGGGTGTGATATGCAAATACCAAAAAATTTTAAAGATAATGATGATGATGATGATGATGGTCCCACCACATACCCCTACAAAGGTTTGAGCGAGACGATATATCTTTAAGATAATTAATTATGATCAATGTTAACCAGATTTGCAAACAATAAACGGTCTGATTATTTCAACAGATATAAACAACATTACAAGTTCCCATACTATACAGCAAAAAAAAATGGTAAAAATCTGTTGGTCCCAACCACACTTTTCATAAGTTTTAATAGTGATCAAGAAAGTTCAACAAAATCCAAAACATTGCCAGATTTGATAACCCCGCCGATGATGTCAAAACTATCGGAAACATTTGCATTTTCAAGAAATTTCCGACATTTAACCAGAAAACTTACTACTAATGCATGGCATCCACCAACAGCATAAATTCTCAATTCAAATGATAAGTAATCAAACAGTCGTTTATACCGTTTTGTCTCAAATTCCGAACAGACTCATATTCCGAACACTCGGTTTTTGTATGGCGATTGGGTTGAAATGTTTCGCTGAAATATGTCACCAAATAACACGGAAATAGTAGTCAATTGAAATTCAATTTTGACGTCTCCAATGTATTTTTTACCGCGGGAGTAGTGATGATTCGCTTGTTTGAGACCAGTAGAACAAGCTGAGATATATTTATTTGCGAATTTATTCATTTGAATGCGATTTATTCGTGCTGTTCGGAATTTGAATCAAGGTGTTCGGAATATGAGACAGAATGAACAGAGTGTTCGGCATTTGAATCAAAATGTTGTTCCATACTTTCACGTAAAAACAATACTAAAACTAATTAAATGAACATTATTTTTGGTACACCCAACAGCTAACAGTTAGACCTTGCGAAGAAATTAAAATTTACACAAATATCAGCCAATTTATGCCAATCAGATGCATTTGAAGTCACTGTTGTCCTTAAGTGTTCGGAATATGAGTCAAAACGGTACCTGTGTACCGCGCGCGGGACTCAAACCTCCGTAGACTACACATAAAAAGGAATAAACTATAACTACGTCAATATATAAAAAATCCATCATCATCATCGAGGCGAACATCGTAGTTTATTAGTGCCCCAATAATTATTAAACATATTTTACAATATAGTCAATACAAAATATCCGTTAGTCAAAACTTCGTCAAGATACAATATTAGTCAAGTACAAAAAAGTTAACATGTAGCTGTTCAGAAGGTAGCTTTGACGTGTGAAATACATAGTCTCTTAAACTGTGATAGAGTTGCAGCACGTTTGATGTGTATAGGCATCGAATTGAAAACATTTATTCCTTTAAAAAACAAAGAGTTTTGTGAAGCACCGTACAAAAACTGTGGTGTTCTTAATTCAGTCGCGTTTCTAGTATTATATCTATGAATGTCACTTCCTCTTTCAATTCGATCACACAAATATCGAGGCAACAAACCGTTAATTACTTTAAAAATGAACACCATCGTCAAGAATACAATTCTTTGCTTCACCGATAACCACTGAAGAGCATCTAATAAGAAAGACGAGGAAGTGAATCTGTTGCATCTCAAAATCAAACGCATTATTTTATTTTGCAAACGCTGCATTCTCGATATTTGTGTTTCATTTGCTAAAAACAAAATGGAAGCGCAAAACTCCAGATGTGGAGAGATGATTGATTTGTACAAATGTATTTTACTAGCAATCGTTAAATCGTTTTTTAATCGGCAGAGTATTCCATACTTCTTGGCTATTTTCTTGATAACATTGTCGATGTGAGCGTCGAACTTTAATCTGTCATCAATAATCACGCCAAGATATTTAATTTCGCGCACGCGATCAATTGTCTCATCATCAATTTGTATTGAGACGTCTATATTTGTTCGATTCCGCGATATCAACATAAATTTAGTTTTACTTATATTCAATTTCAACTGTTTGTACTTCAACCATCTACTCAGAGAACGTAAATCTGCATTCATATGTGCAACGGCATCATCAAGATTTTTAGCCGCAATGAATATCACGGTATCATCTGCAAAAAGATTTATGTCACAAAAACGTAAAACTCGTCGCATGCCATTTATATACATAATGAATAAAACGGGCCCTAATACACTCCCCTGTGGTACGCCAAGGCTGTTCACCACGGGGCTCGAAACAGAATCATTGAAAGCAGTCCGTTGGGTTCTATCAGTTAAATAGCTCTCAAACCATCTATATGCAGAACCCGAAAATCCAAAGCGCTTGATTGTTCTTAACAACAAGGGCCGAGAAATCGTTTCAAAAGCGCGTTTGAGATCCAAAAAAACAGCAACAATCGTATCTTTACGCTCTACGTTTTCTTTCCACTTTGCCAACACCAGGTTCAATGCGGTTTCACAAGAATGACCTTCCCGATATCCCGATTGCTCTGGTATTAGCAAATTATTACTATTTAAATATGCTAACAGCTGGCCTTTTACAACAAGTTCTAAAATTTTCTCTAATGTGTGCAACATGTTGATGGGACGAAACTCTTCGGCTTTAATCGTCCCAGCAACTTTTTGAATAGGAATCACAAGTGATTCCTTCCAAACTTGTGGCACGTGCCCAGTTTGTAACGATTCATTAATCAGGTCCAGCAGATTGTGGCCGATGACATCAAAGCAATCTTGTATTACTCTCGCATTAACGTTATCTACGCCAGCCGTTTTTCCCATAGAAAAGCAAATATTTCGTAGGTCTTCCAACGTTATTGGGTGAAAACATTCAAATGTGCAATTATTGTTAATCGGCTGTTTTATTTCGTCAGGTTCATCTACTAACTCAATGGATTGGTTAATCGATGAAACACTGTCCACAAAATACTCATTAAATTTACATGCTATTACTTGTTCTGATTCTTCTAATGTGCCATTGAAAGTTATGGACCGCGGTTTACAATTACTAGGTTTTAACAAGGATTTCAAAATTTTCCATAACTCCTTGCTGTTGTTTTGATGCTGATCAATTTTCCTCTGAATATACTCGCAACGAGTTTGTTTAACCATTTGCGAGTATTTATTACGCGCGACCTTGTACCTATTCCAATTTGTATTATTATTATTTCTACGCTATTTTTTGTACAGTTTGTCTCTATTGCGTTTACAACGCTACAAATCCAAATTGTTCCAGCTGTTCGAATTTTTCAATGTTCGACTAATTTATTGGTACAGATTTTTAAAACATCAGTTAGAACAGCTGACTTTTGATCTAACGAACCGTCGTTTGTATGAAAATCAACATTTCTTTCGACAAGACTTGAAACGGCATGTTTTGAATACTTTTTCCAACACTTTAATTTTACAAAGTCACTTTTATTTCTACTATTGTCATCAATATTAATAACTAATGTTTCATGGTCTGTTACTTTTAAATCAGAATTTTTAATAACACTAACAGAATCCAAATTAGTATAAACGTGATCAATCAAAGTTTGACTATGTCTGGAAATACGTGTATAAACATTTACCTTTTGTTTTAAATTAAAAAAGTCAGCTAATCGTTTCAAATGATTCGAATTCGAATTGTCACACCAATTAATATTAAAGTCACCAGCAAGAACATTTAATTTACAACAATCTACAAACATCTCAAGCCAGTTTTCCAAAATTTCAATAAAACGCTGGTCACTTGAACTGGGAGAGTGATACAATACACCGTAATTACCCATCTTCATGCCACGATCAACTGCGATGCCCAAGAACCAATTACCTTCACAAACTTCGTTCAATTGAAGCCTGTACTGAACTGATTCTATGACATAAATAGCAACTCCGCCAGTGTGTCTCGAATGTGATAAACATGCAGCCACATTATAACCCGGAATACTATATTGATCAAATGCATCTATGTCAACAATATGCGTTTCTGATAAAAATACTAGATATGGACGTTTTTCTTCTACAATCTGACGTAATTCAACGTAGTTTGTAGATAAACCAGCTATATTTAAATACAAGATATCGAACTGATTCACATTACTACTGGAACTTGGTTGCTATTCATTAAAATGTAGGCTGCTCTTTTTTCTTTGATACAAATTCTTAAAGACTTCACATTCGTAACTGAATGCTCCGTGGTTGACGTCCAAGTTCATTTTACGTTCTTTATTCATTTTTATACAATTGATACATTTCAAAACAGTTGACGTACATTCGGATGTCTTGTGACTTCCACTGCACCTACAGCATGCATCGCAATTTTTACAATTCATGCTCATGTGCCCGAATTCTCCACATTTGAAACATCTCAAAACACTAATCTCTGGAACAACACGACACCGATCAAATTTAACATACACTTGTTGCGCCGTTAACAAACAACTATGCGTCTCTTTGTCAACTTCAATAACAACATTGTACTTTTTGTACTTGAAATGTGGATTTTCATACATCCTTATTACTTTGACTTCATTTATCGCGATGTCTTCATTCTGATCTTTTAAAATCCGAATGAATTCATCGGAGGAAAACTGATCGCTCATGCCCTTCACTAAAAGTCTTGGCACCGATGAGGGAACAACAGCGTTGTAGTTTTCACCCAAATCGCTTTGAATGCCATCTTTCACAACATTAACATTGTATCCTGTTGCACACTCAGCAATAATAGAGCCATCTTTCCCGTGTCTCAAGTTACTTATTTTGTGTTTTTTCGGATCCAATTTGTTAATCAAAATTTTGCGAGTATCCTCGCTACTCTGGTTGGACTCTTTTGGCTTGATCACAATGACCGGACGAGCCTCACGAGTCACTTGCATTACATCATTCGCAGTGCTTTTCTTTTTTGTACTCTTATTCCTAATTTTAATCCCAGCATTACTCTTGACAACATCCGCGAAACTAATACTTTCAACAAAAACATCATCCGACATAGCGCAAACGTCTTCCTGAACCTTACGTTTCTTGCCTCTGGGAAGCAGGCTCGGCTCCGATGCCGTACTTGATGTACCGTGCTTATCATTCATTGCAACTAAATTATTATTCGAGTTAAATTCAAAAAATGAACATTTCATACTTTCCAACTCTTTGCTCACAGATTTTGACATTTCAAAAGTTGCTTTATCCATGGTACTATTTAGACTTCTCATCAATTCCTCCATCCCGGTTTTTAACGCGTCGTTTATCTGAGCAGCAATTTGCTCCCGAACGCCACTGAACGAATCCGAAATAGAAGAAATCTTCTTCATCTCTTCTTCGAACATTCGTACGGTCGGGAGCGTTAAATTCTGCTCGCCACAACACTGGCTTGATAAACAATCACTACATTTAAATAGCAGATTTTCGTTCTCACTGACAAGCTTAGCAACAGCTTTCGTCAGTGGTGTGCACTTGTAATGGTACACACTCAAACAACCTGTACATGTGGTCGGTATTTCAGAAATTAATACCGGGCCCCACATTGCTTGCACTCAGTCATTTTGCTTAGCACCTATACACTTCCACCAAACGAAACATGCATGCAACACTTAACACAGATGAAACAATACAGTGTACAAAAAAGTTACCAGCCTCCAGCAGCTGCTGGGGCAAAATTAAATGCAAAATTAAACGAAGACAAGCGTTAGAGACAATTTGCCTCCTACTTATCCTGTTTCAAAATAAAGTGTTGCTCGCGGTAGAAATCGTTGTTCCGCGGCAAGTCCACTATTTCACACGTAATTTAATTTATTTATCACTGCACTGCAGAAACAAACTACACTGTTCACCATTACCACCATGAATGATAACGATACCGAATGTTCACCAAAGTTGAAGGATGTGTTGCGTGCCATACAGTCGGCCGAATCACAAATGTTCATGCGGCTGGCAACACTGTTTAAGAAGAATAAAGAAGGGATCAAAACCATAAAACTTGAACGGAACAGAAAAATAGAATGCTTAGCAACATAGCAACACTCTTCAACTGTAATCCAGTTTTTCATGAAAGGTTCAATATTTCGTCGTAGCTGGCAACACTGCTTAAGTGAAATTGCATCACCAGGCAGTACAAGTGTGCATGCAACTTTTGTTTTGCGGATATCCCAGGATCCTGACCACTTAGAAAGATGGCGTCTTCGGCAAAGTTGTTCAGTAGCTCAAGGACTATCATTATTCTAGCCAAGAGATTCGAAATTTTGCCACCAGGCGGCGCTAGTGATCATAGAACATTTGTTTTGCGTATAGCTCAGGACCCTAACCACTTAGAAAGATGGCGTCTTCGGCAAAGTTGTTCAGTAGCTCAAGGACTATCATTATTCTAGCTAAGAGTTTCGAGATTTTGCCACCAGGCAGCGCTAGTGAGCATAGAAATTTTGTTTTGCGGATAGCTTAGGACCCTAACCACTTAGAAAGATGGCGTCTTCGGCAAAGTTGTTCAGTAGCTCAAGGACTATCATTATTCTAGCCAAGAGATTCAAGATTTTGCCACCAGGCGGCGCTAGTGAGCATAGAATTTTTGTTTTGCGGATAGCTCAGGATCCTGACCACTTAGAAAGATGGCGTCTTCGGCAAAGTTGTTTAGTAGCTCAAGGACTATCATTATATTATTATTATTATTATTGATTTTTTACGGCTGGCTTGCAGGGCCTGACACCAACCCCCTAGATTTCCGGGGGACCCTTCCCTCTAAATGTTTGGAGGGCCATAGTGCCCAGTTTGGCTTAGAGTCCTTCTCTGGCACTCGGACGATAATCAGCCGCCCCTGACATGGGGAACAGACGCTGTTGTGAGCCGCTCCTAACATGAAGTACAGATGCTCCAGGTTTGCAGAAGCAAACCCCCCTTCCCTGTCGGCATACGACCAAAGTTCCCACCGGGGTTGACTAACCAATCTTCCCTAAGGTAGCTCGTACCCCGGCCAGTACAGCGAGAAGGTAGGGATAAGAGGTACTAGGCAGGAGGCTATGGACCGGACAGAGGGATCTATTTTATTCCTTCAGGTACGTGAGGTTACAATAGTACGCCATGCCCAACCATCAGAAAAACATGACAAACAAATTCCACATGCTCTGTCCAAATGGAGTTTTTGTGCATGTTCCGTGTACCTCAGTTTCTTTTTCACAGGAATAAGAAAGAAGCTAGTGAAATCCGCAATATATAGTTCTCTAAGACATCGTGTTTCAAAGTTTTTTATAGTTACCCATAGTTTCACATTAGCTTATATGTTCCTTTCGGGAGGGGCAATTTTTCGCCTCTATGATCAAATTTCTTTTAGTATGTGTTAACGCTATAGAATGGATTGTACTCATCATGGGGTTTTAATGTAACTCATTGACTATGGATTATTGAAGACGAGGAAAAAGTATATTTGAAACCGGCCCTGAACAAGCCGTTTCAAAAAATCATGTGCAGCACAATTGTGCTGCTTCGTCCCGAAAGGGGGGAACAACGTATTATTACTTTGCAAGACGATTAATGGTCGTTTCAAATGGCAACACAAGTAGCAACATAATGGTGGCGCTGGTATCGTTAAGTTATCATGATGATGACAGTGATGAAAAACTAACTTATTTAGATATTCATATTCACTACTGATTGACACAACTTGTTGTATGGTAGCACTAGGGATTTTCACGTATATTTTTGTTCTAGTGTTTATATCTGTTATCTGCGGTATAATTCAGCTGTTTTGTCGTTTTTCAATCGAAAACAATGAAAATAAATACCAGCATATCATAGTATGCTCTTTATAGGGTGGGAATAACAGGAAAACTTCCATCAATTTCAATGAAGCTGCAGAACAACACACGAATAAAAATCCGATCCTTAAATCATGATTTACAAGTCATGAATTTCTTAATTGGTTGGATCATGGCATCTTCACGAAAAATCATTATTTCTGGAGTTCATGCTTCAAACATTAGCCATTTCTAGTGTCGTTCGTTTCACTTCAATGGCCAGCACAGTGGTCGAATGAACATCGAGAAACACAAAAAATTTGGAATAAATGTCGTCTGATTCGTTGACAATTTAATAAATCATAACTTTTGTATACATATATTTCATAGATTTCATGAGTGTCCGATCATATACAACAAGAATAGTTTAATCATACTAGTTATGCCGAATGTGTGACCAACAGAGTGAAAGCAGATCTAATTTCGAGCCCCTTCTAGACCCACCCTGACTACGTCACTGAGTGCACGATTATCAACAGTGAGCGTGAGTACCATGTGAGTTACCAACAGGAACTCAAGTGCCGTGAGTTCCCTATGAGTGAAGTATCCCCAATGAGAGTTCCAGTGGGTTCCGTCAGTGAGTGCTGTTCCAGAAGCTTCGAGAATGAGCACCTTCGAGAATGAGTACCGTCGAAGCCTCTAGAACACAAATGAACTGATATAAATACCGCACCGCTCCGCTCTAGGAGTCAGTCTTGTTTTAACCCGCCGCGAGTATAAATCGAGTGAATAGTACAGTGAACAGTAGTGTAAATAGTGAACAGTAGTGTAGTGTAGTGCAATAAAGTGTTCTGTGGACTAGCAGAATCAGTGTTGTTGTTCCTTTCATTCCGAAAATACAGTCCACCCCGACCCGACCGGAGTTGGCCACGGTTAACGCGCCAACAAGTACTAAATTCGGTTTTTTATCTACTTATAGAAATGAAGAAAACGAACCATTTTCTGGCGACGCCATATGCCTCCAAGCGCGAAACGCAACATACTAGTCAGTGGATAAGAGATTTGATTAAAGGGGGGTCTGTAGCCTTGGGGTTACGCTTTTGCTTCATAACCGGATGGTCATGGGTTCGATTCCCAGCCCCTCCACAAAAAACCCGTCCAGCCACCAGAAGACGCCTCACGGAGGACCGTGCAACATGAAGGCTGCTTGGGCACGTCAAGAGTTAATCATCAATATTAACCTCCTTTTCCCGAGCAGCCTAGATAGCCGCGTAGTGTCGGTAGCGGTTGTTTCAACTGGATAAGAATTAACACTACGGGCTGCCTGTTCCGGTGGTAAAAGTGACCCCTAATTTATGGTGTGATGCGTACCGTGCCTAGGAATGAATGGTTAGGGGGGTCTAAATAAAACCTAACCGCTAACGGAGCCTGTGGGGTTCCAGGGCGCCCTCCACAGTATTGAGTCCTTCCTGTGCTACCCGGAGCAATGGTGCAGGTGACCTTGTGTTTCTCCGAGATAAACGGCTGCCCTTCTTCAGTCTCTATACTGAGGCTTAATAAGGGTGGGATTATGAATATGTTGACATTTAATTTAAATTATCACCTATATGGATTCGCATTATGCGTTTTACAGTCTATTCTGTGCTCTTTCGCCTTTGGCGACTTTTAATAGATACCGATCTGGTTTTTTCGTTACTGGTCTTTTTCGTGCTGAGATTGCAAGAAGCTTAATCCTGCCTAGTTTGGGTAGTGACTACGGTTAGGTTAACTCAGATCAATCTTCAGCATAAAAGAACAGCAACAATCAATCTTTGCAGACTCATGCAAAATGGTGCAGCCCAAGTGGCGCTAGTTCAAGAACCCTACTTTCGTAGAGGGAACTTCTATCTAGGTAACCTTGTGGACCCAGTTTTTGCTACTTTCATCAAACTTGAAATGGCAAACTCGCGCATGCGTGCTCGTTAATAAAGCAATCGTTGCTACACTCATTTCTGAGTTGACGACCAGAGATGTATGTGCTGTCACAATCGATGTTTCTGTTGGTGACCTCAACAGGAAATACGTCTAATGTTCGGTATAAAGCCTGTCCACGTTAAATTTCGGTCACCCAAATAATGGCAGCAAAAAAAAGTTACTCATAATTCAACAAAAACAATTGTTTATTTCAGAATAAAAGAGTTATATCTACAAAATAAACAGTTGACAAGGATGTTAATCCTTCTTTCTGTAAAATTCTCGAACTTTCTGTGGTACACCCGCCATCCGTGTCCGAAATTTATCGTGGACAGGCTTTATTTACCACATGATGAACCATCCCCAACGGATGACTTCAAACAAGTTGTCGTACACTGCGTAACAAAAGGCCTTCCGCTGATTGTGGGCAGTGATGCCAATGCTCATCACATCATCTGGGGCAGCTCGGATATCAATTTGAGAGGCTCCAGTCTGATGGAATACTTAAGTAGTACAGACCTTGGATTACTTAACATAGGCAATCGCCCAACCTTCAGGGTTTCTAATAGAGAAGAAGTGTTAGACATAACGCTCTGCTCGATTAGAATCAGTCACGAGTTGACGAATTGGCATGTATCAGATGAGGAATCATTATCTGATCATCGCTACATCTTCTTTGAACATTCAAATGTAACTGCGCAGACTTTGCGTTTTAGGAATCCCCGGTCAACAAACTGGGAACTCTACATTGAATTGGTTGCGACCAAATTTCATGGATATTCTCCGTCCATTGAAAATCCAAGTGATCTGGATGATGCCGTTGATACTACAACATCCTACATTATGGAAGCTTTTGAAGAAGCATGTCCTCTGCGGTCTGTAAAGACTACAAGAGGGACCCCATGGTGGAATTCCGATCTGACTAGACTCAGGAAACAATGTAGAAGGAGTTGGAACAGACGCCGTTCAGCTGGATCAGAGTCGTTCAAGTCAGCTCGCAAGGCTTACAAGAAGGCTCTTCGTTCTACTGAACGATCCGGCTGGAAAAACCTTTGTACAAATGTTTCCAGTTTGAGTGAAGCCAGTCGGTTGAACAAAATTCTTGCAAAATCTAAGGATTTCCAAGTGAACGAAATTCACTTACCTAATGGTGACTTTACTTCTTCCGATGAAGAAGTTTTAGAATGTTTATTCAATACACACTTCCCCGGATGTGTGGACATAGCATCTACGGATGAACCAAATGTCTTTTCATGTAGTTATGAGTCTCTGGCCTCGGCTCGCAGTATCGTAACTACTGAATCGATTCAATGGGCACTTAATAGTTTTGCTCCTTTCAAATCTCCAGGAGCGGATGGGATTTATTCTGTTCTGCTCCAAAAAGGATTTGAGTTTATTAAACATGTTTTGAAAAAGCTACTTGTAAGCAGCTTTGCTACCGGGTACATTCCCAGATCCTGGCGTGATATTACTGTAAAGTTTATCCCGAAAGGAGGCCATGCGTCGTATGAAGAAGCGAAGAGTTTTAGACCAATCAGTCTGACCTCTTTTCTTCTGAAATGTCTGGAACACAAAGTTGTATACGATATCGAGAAAGCATTCGCTCAGAAGCAATCCTGCTTGGGTGTTTTCTTGGATATTGAGGGTGTCTTTGATAACGTGTCTTTCGATGCCATATTGGAAGCCGCACGAAACCATGGGCTACCTACAATGATTACCAATTGGATTCATCAAATGCTCAAAAACCGACATCTCTTCTCGACATTGCGTCAAGCAGCGATTCGAAAATTGTGTGTCTGCGGATGCCCCCAAGGGGGAGTCTTGTCACCACTTTTGTGGAATCTCGTAGCAGATACGCTATGGCAACTCAATAATTGCGGTTTTCCAACTTATGGATTTGCCGACGACTATCTAGCTCTGATAATTGGTATGTGCCTAAGCACCCTATTCGACCTGATGCAAAGTGCTCTTCAGGTAGTCGAGAGTTGGTGTCACCAATATGGCCTTTCGGTTAACCCGAATAAAACATCTATTGTTCTGTTTACGGAAAGACGAAACCGCGATGGAATTTGACCCTTACGTCTTTTTGGCACTGAGATTAATGTGACTGATCAAGTAAAGTATGTCGGAGTCATTCTAGATTCCAAACTTTCATGGACACCTCACATTGATTTCAGAGTCAAAAAAGCTTGCATGGCCTTCGGTCAATGCCGGCGAACCTTTTGTAAAACTTGGGGCCTCAAACCCAAATATATCAAATGGATTTACACAACATTTGTTCGACCAATTTTGGCATATGGATGTCTTGTGTGGTGGCAAAAGGGCGAAGTGAGAACAATCCAATCAAAATTGGGCCATCTCCAAAGGATGTGCTTGATGGCGATGTCTGGTGCGTTCTCTACAACTCCCACAGCAGCGCTCGAGGCCCTTTTCGACGTTGCGCCACTACACATACATCTTAAACAAGAAGCACTTTCTTGCTCTTACCGTTTATGGGTACTGGATCTACTGGAGAAAAATCCAGTGAATCGTAGATCTACACACACTTCGTTGTTTCCACTTTTGGTGAATTGGGACAAAATTGTCCTTGCTCCAAGTGATCTCACAATTGCTTGTAACTTTCCTTACAGGACATTTACCACACAATTCCCTTCACGGGAAGAGTGGACGTCTGGCTATTTGGAAAGAAGTATATCAAACAATATAGTATGTTACAAGCAATATTGGAATAGTTTGGAGTCATGTCGTCAAACAAAATTGTAGATTATTGAGCCATCTCCAAGGGTGGCGAAGTATTCAACAAACATTGGGTAGATAAATGAATTCTCTACCATTGAATTTCATTCTATTTCAAACATTACTTTACTTAAGCGGTGAAAATAAATATTTTTTTCCGAATGTTTTGAAACCATGAATGGATTTAACATTTCTTTCGGAAACCATAATCATGACGACAGCTGCACACTCCAGCGGACGAATTATCGTTTTGGGAGCGAATCGTGGTTAGCTGAATTCAATTGACATTTTTTCATACGTTCATTTGACCCTCTCATCTTGTAAAGGCAGATGCCAAAGGCAATGTCAACAAAAACGTGTCGACTATCGATGATTGCTTACAACTAGGTATTGCCGAATTTGTTCTTATTTGATTTCGAAGCACGATCAAAGCAAACGAAGAAAAATAGCCCATCTTTATCGGTCCACCATCGACAATGTATTGTATTTTGTAACAAGCTTTATAAATAACTGAAGCGAACGAGAGCTCCAAAGAGAGAGCGATGATAAAACCCATTTTTCTTGCTTACCATTGGAAGAAGATGTATTTTTTACATTGGCATGATAAAAAATTCTCAAACTAAGCAATAATGTTCCCCAGATTTGGAGCTTGTTTAGTTGGGTTTATCATGCACTGTTATTGCTCCGATCTAATCAGAGCTGTAGCAGAAGATGATAATCAGGTTCTCATAATGTGGAGTGGTTCATGATTGTTACAGCGAGCGATGAGTAAGATATACACTCAATATTCTCCGAATTTAACCCCTGCGCACAACACTTGATTCTTCATTAACCAGAGTGATAATACTAAGCGGTGCGTTTTGTATCGACTCATTGGTATCGGTAATCTGGCATTTTTTATTTTTTGCAAGTCATAATGTCTTGCATTAGATTCATGATTCCGAGAAATTAGCAACAAACACATATCACGTGTATTACATTACGGGAGTCTAAATTATGATATCATGAGTAATAAGATGAAAATACACTGGAATCATAATTCAGGAGCCATATTCATGATTTTGGGATTCTTATACCCATGCAGTTTGGCATGCCTCCGAATACATAATTTGAAAAAGCAAACATGACGTTCAGACCATTTATTCTGGAATCAGTTTCAAGGAAATGGCCATACTTCTGAAAATTCCTAACGAAGTGAATCTAAGTGCGCCCACAGGTATTGAAAGTTCAATTGGTTCATGTTTCTAAGAAAATCTGTTCATCAATAAACTTGACACCACACAACAACATGAGCGACAGAGAAAACTGTCTTTTGGGCATGACCTCCGAAAATCTGGAACATCTCCGGTGTCTGTTGGCCAATATGTATAGTCAAGCAGGTTACCGAAATTAGACCAAATTTATCGTCGAATGCTTCCAGATGCATCCCAATTTTATCAATTTTTCAAAATTTGATAAGCATTTGAAATTAGACAAAATTTAGCCTTTCTCAATCATTTTGCAAACTCCTGTAACTCCTACTTAACCAGATATTGCGATGTAAGATGGCATTCGTAATAGCCAACAATTACATGCAAATCGAATCAAGTTGCCCACCCAAATGTGGAACAGCTTTCCACAGGAACGTTCTTCTCAGGCAGCCATTTAAACATCCCGTAATATTCATCGGTCATTGTTAACAATCTTGTTTGCCGGTCTGCAGCATCGCCAGAATGTTGATGCGGGATTTGCAGCTCATAAATTACTTAAAATTACTAATTAATTACTCAAGCTGGAAAACGGGGCACTTAGGGGCACTCCGATGCATAAACCGTCAGCGAGCGAAATTCCACCACACCACGCGCGGCTTGCAAGATATTGTATTTCACATTGGCTCCTCTCTTGCCAGGCTCCAGGTCCGAAATTGCCCCCTCTACCCCACCAGGAATGATAATGGATGGTGGACAGCTGCCATGTTCTCGTCGGAGTGATACTGGTCAGGGGCGTAGCCCTTAGCCGACGGTAAATAAATTAAGAATAATCTGATTTGTTTAAAAGATTAATTTTGTTTAAATTTTTAACAAATTGTCTTCAGCGTTTAAATTTATTGAAAATTGTAGCATGATAAAATTATTGGAGCACAACTAATCTTCTTTTTTATGGCTTTTCGTTCCAATTGCGACAGAGTCTGCATCTCAGATTAGCATTCTTATGAGCACTTTCCACACTTATTAACTGATCGCTTTCTTCGCCGATTGACCATTTTTGCTTGTGTATTTCGTGGGGCAGGTACGAAAATACTATATGCCCAGGCAAGTCAAGAAAATTTCCTCGCGGGATTCAAACTCACGACACTCAGCTTTTGCTATTTGCTATTGCTAAATAGCTTCGCGTTTACCGCAACTGCTATCTGGGCCCCACAACTAAAAATCAGGTTTGTAAGTGAGTTTGAATTTTGTCATTCACCTTTCCCTTCTTGAAAACCCAGGGTACGCCCATGACGCTACTTCTGCTGCCACATCCGAGGCGCGCACACGATATTACAACAACGCGCTTGGTAACAAATGCTGAAACAGCTCATTTGTGTTGCCCATCTTCCGGACTTCTGTTGGCGCGCTATGCGTACGCTATTAATTACGCCTATTTACCTCAATTAATTTCTCATCCATCAGAAATCCTTCCGTGAGACAATCCGGTCCTTATTGCGAGAGGGTCCGGTGTCAAATTGCCTGGCGAGGTGCAGATGAGGTGCGTGCTGGCTAATCAGAAACGATTTGGCTTAGGATTCACGACGCTAATCTCTGATTGCCGCATCCGGGCCGAGATGTATCATTATGGTTTTGGCTTGATTAAACGTTCGAAGAGGTTTGAATTTCCTGCGTAAAATTGCGTAATATGGTAAGCGAATGTAATTGTGGTCCTTTCTGGGCAAATGATAATTTTGGTTTCAGATAAATTGTGCGCATGGAATTATCTTCTGGATTGTTGTTAATTAAAGAGGAATCGGATCATTGTAATTTCTACCAAACATCCCATCAACATAATGGTTAATTAGATGATTTTTTAGAAGATATTTTGAAAAAAATCACCGGAGGCACAAGCTGGTGTCTCTGAAAAATATTCAAAACATTTAAAAATCGCTGCTCAACTTCTTGGAGTAGCCATCCAAAATAATTCTTAGAGTATTTACTGGAAATTGAATTTATCTTAGAATTTCTTGGTGGAAGCACGAAGAAAAGAACTGGATTCCTGAACAGATCTTTTAAGTTATTCTTGTTAAATTGATAACAAAACTATTTAAGCAATTTCTAGTACAAAATTAATAAAAAAAAACAGAAGAATCCCTGAATTAATCTCTAAGGAAGTTTTTGTTAGAAACTCATAGGAAATAAGTTTCTTTTCTCGACCGTTGAGATCGAGAAATACGTAATTTATAATAATTACATATTTCAGTGATAAATTCCATACAAATTCAAACTGGAAACGACTGATACGAAAAACAGCTCTTCTAAACCATTTTTGCACATCAATAAAACTTCCTACTGTGTTGATATTTTCAACAGCGACACTGATGTCTGGATCGAAAAAGTAGTGATTGGAAACTAAGCGCTAAGCGTGTATTGCCTTTTCAGTTGTTTTTTTTTATTAGTGACACTTTACACCTGAAGGGTGCATTCGTGTCAGAGAAAATATTCAAAGTTTTTCGCAATTTACAATACACATTCACAATTTGACCTACAGTCTTGTATCATGTAAATACTTCATCAGTTTTTCGTTTCTGTTTTTACTGTTATCCAGTGCTTCTCTCAAGGTAAGAGTATCGATGGTGTGTCGTTTTCTTTCATTCTCATATTTTCTGCAATGTAAGATGAGATGTCGTACATCCAGCGTGATTCCGCAACACTCGCAGGTGGGCGGGGATTCCTTTTTAAGGAGGAAAGTGTGCGTGAGCCGCGTGTAGCCAATTCGCAGCCTGGTTAACACGCGTTGGTCAGCCGCATTTCCGAATTCTGTCCACCTTTTAGTATCGTGCTTTATCTCTCTTAGCTTGTTGTCTCTTATTCCGTACCATTGGCTATCCCATTGGTGCCGAATGGCTACCTTTATCGCTCTCAGAGCATCTTCGCCGGGGATGGGAGTATCAACAGCCGGTTGCTGTCTACCCGCGTTGGCCAAGCGATCTGCTTCATTATTACCGGTTATGCCAGCATGTCCCGGGATCTAGCAGAATCGTACATTTTTGTTCCGCACAATGTGCTCGATCTCTTGGATCCATGTATGTTTATTTATTTCTTTTTTTTTTATTCATCTTCGACTAAGTCGCACAGATTACTTTCTTATGTACTAATTTGACAAGACTTAACGTTTGTTTATTCACCAAATGCAATACAAAAACTTTGAAGAAAAAAAAGCAATACGACATTTCATTATTAAACAACAGTGTCACTAACAGTTAACAAACGAAAAAGAGCTTAACTAGCTAGTTCTTGGTCCGTTCGACTTTCAGGTCTCCACGCGATCATAGAACTGTTTATAAATTCACAGCATCTTATTCCATTCGGCCAAATTGATCGCTTGGCAGCAGTACTTTGAAATCTTGAGTCGACGGTAATTTTATACGATACGTAGTCCAGTTCGGAAATATTTGTTCCAGCAGCAACTAATCGTTTGGCACGTAGAACTTCATTTGCTCCCAAGGATTTACACACCATTTGGACAACTTCAAACTCGGGAACATCGATTGCGATATTTGATACGTATAAGTCAATACTCGTATCTCTTGGAGCGCAAACAGTTTGATCCACAGCTACAAATTTTGTCGACGATAATGGAGAAGCGTGCATAGAAAGTTCAAAGTTTACTTGTTGGTGCGGTGAAATTTCACTCGGTGCAACAAAGTTAGATGACATTTCGGTTACTTTCTGGCTAATACGCTCTATTTCAGCCTTCAATAGAGTAACATCCGATTTCGTCGCAAAATCGTTAGATTTTTCCTCGTTCTTTGTATTGCGAAAACGACCGTTTTCAATGTACACTCTGCAGGCATCACACATCCAGAATATATTTTGGTGTAAGCATGCGCATCCTTCATCGTAGGATAATCCAACACATTTTGCGTGAAAATGAGGTAGGTTTTCACAAAATCCCTCACAGCATACAACTATATCTTCCGCGCAAAATTCAACTTCACATGCGGTACAATTATTTGCCATTTTTCGGTTCGGTAAACCCTATCACAGAGAACAGACATGAAGGCTCGAACAAAATTTCATCTGAACCATGTGTAAAGCTTCGAAGCAACCATCAGCGCCGCCAACGCAGACAGCCCGACATACAAACTCGTTTCGACAACACGATGTCACTAGTGAACGTCAAAATGCATTAGCACACAAAGCAACGCTAGCGACAAGTGGCAATTTTTGATATCGACACTAGCGCCAAAGAGTAAAAAACGGCAAATTTGTAGCGTTCTCAATCTGACGACAGCGCCGCGTAACAGGAGCATAACGACATACTTTGAAATGACCAGTACAATGCTTTACACACGCTGACGAGAAAAGATGAACGTCTGTTCTCTGTGACCCTATGTCCTTAGCAATACTTTACAGTTTTCAAATACAGATGGCAGCACAGTCGCACAGAAGATATTGATGACGTTCCGATCAGGACGGTGTAGAAGATAGATATGGCGGAGTTGATAAATATGCAGAGCAAAGCAATCTTCGAAGGGAATACCAAAATACAATCACTCGGTCGTAGATGCAGCAATTTGCTTTCGATTCAGCTGGGTGCTCGTTACAAGTCGAAATTCACTGTTTCGTTAATCATGTTTGGAAAATCTTGCCTCCAAGGCCTGCAGGCAACTCGCCGAATCCGTTAGGATCACCAGCTCGTTCCGAATGTTTGGGATCGAAACCGCTTTTTTGATCGCATACGCTTCTGCAGAGAAAACGCTGCACTCCTTCGGAAGACTAAAAGTTCCGGAGATGCTATTGTTGTAAAAAGCGGATAATACCGTGTCTTCACACTTCGAACCATCGGTGTAAACGACCGTCGAGTTGTGGAAGCGGGTCGACAAAAGTTGCTGGACGACTGGACGTACTTTCTCCGGTGGGTCTCCGGCTCGTATCCTCCTCTTCACGTCCCACAGAATCGAGGGTTTCCGTTCGTTCCAAGTACGGTCGCCTTGCCTCACAAGTTGACCGACAGCAGGGAGTGTCGTGCCTGTGAGCTTCTCCAAACGATCCGAAACGCGCCGAATCAAGGGAAGAGAGTTATTTTGGCTGTTTTTCCCTAGAATGCGGATGGCTGTCCTCGCTATGCTCTGAACCGCTAACAGCTCAAACGGTAAGGTGCCCGTTTCGGCCATAACCGAAATTATCGGGCTGGTAACAAACGCTCCAGAAGCATACCGGACCATTTTGTTATACGCCGGAGCGAGGGTCTGCAATGTTGCTGGACCTCCTCGGCTCACCAATCCGATACCGTACGTCAGTTTTGCAGTTACTAACGCCGATCCGACTTGCAGCAAACTTGTTCGATTTCCTCGCGGTAGCTTGGCTCCGATCATCTGTATTCGTAGACGTGACTCACATGCTTTCTTGACCATTTTGCAATGCGGTTTGAATGTCAAGGTGCGATCAAGTGTGACACCTAGAACCCTCAGCCGGTTGGTTTTCGGGACAGAGACCTGGTCAACAATGATATTCCGCGCCGGCTCCCGACGTGCATTCGGTCATCTTCGCCGTGCAGCTGGTCAGCGAAATAGGTTGAAAGCCAGCAGGACCGGAATCTTGACAGTTCGGCTTCGGAATCGGAACGGCGAGGGCATTCCGCCAGCTGGCGGGAAAATCACCGTTGCGCCAGATTTTGTTCAGCAGCTCCAGCAGTACAAATTTTACGGACACGGGAAGACGTTGAAGCAGCGGGTACCCTATCCCATCGGTACCTGTCGAGGCACCTCGCCCTTTGTCGAGAGCCCACAGAAGTTCTCAGCTGCCATTTTCGCCATCTGAAACGATGGAGGGTAGCTGGACGTCGCCAATCTTTCGCCGTAGTACGTCGCCAGTTCTTCCGCTACTTCTTCGGGGTTGTCCGTGAAACCGTTAGGCCGTTTAAGGATAACTGAGCGTTTCTGCCGATTTCCACGCAAGGTATTAACAGTGCGCCACAGATCGGTTGTTGTACTGTGCGGGGAGATCTTCCCTACGAAGCTTTCCCACGATTTCTCCTTCGCTTCTTTAATCACCTTTCGCGCCTCCGTTTTCGCTGCTTGGGATTCCGCCAACGCTTCGGGTTGATCTGGATTGACCTGCTGTAAACATCGGTGTGACCGAAGACACTTTCGTCGTCGACGAATTGCCGTCTTTGCCTCGGGGCACCACCATGGTACCGCTTTCGGACCGATTCGGTCACTAGTCCGCGTATTAGTTTTTCGTTGAAGTTTCCTACATTCCATTCGACTTCTGGGCGGTTGGTTTCTGCTGTAATCCGTTCGTATAGCTCCCAATCAGCCCGATCGTACAACCATTTTCGTCGCGTTGTTTGCTGATTCGACCACCCAGGTATGAAAACTGCAATCGGGAAGTGATCGCTACCGTGCGTGTCTGTTAAGGTTCGCCAGGTAAACCTCCGAGCCAGACTCTCTGTGCAGATGGTCACATCGATCGCCGAAGTGTTGCCTGAAGCCGGGTCGATGCGGGTAGCCGTCATTCAAGATCACTATTTGCTTCGTCAGGGTTGTTTCAGCTATGAAGCGCCAAAGCGCGCTTGATTGGTGCGATCCCCATGCGATGTGGTGAGCGTTGAAGTCTCCGAGGAGTAAAATCGGACCTTCCAGCTGGTCGAATAATTAATCCAGTGCGGTCTGGCACTGAGCTGAACTCGGCGGAACGTATATCGACACAACAGTTGCCTGGATCGGCGCGTGAAGGCGAGCAGCAACGAGATGCAGAGAGGTATCGACTTGGATGCGTTCGAACGGTATGCCTTCCCGGATGGCAAGGCCTACACCGTGTTGCCAGTAGTTGGCGTTCCTCGACTGTAGCAGCAACGTGTAGTTTCTGCCAATGAAGTCTGGCGGAACAACCGTTTTTTTCACCTTCTTTTCAGTTGTGAATATCGCCCTATTGAGAGTTCCTACGACAGGCGACATTGGTAAAATATTTGAATGTTCTGTATCTCAAGATTCTCACAAGTTAGAATGTTGGTGTCTTCGACAAAGATGTTCTGCAGATCAAAGGCTACCTGGCGATGAAAAATGAATGATTTGGTATTCAACCGCTAAGTGACGCCAATAACAAATTTTCTTCAAATTCCAGTATCTCAGCATACTGACAAGCTAAAAGATTTGTGTTTTCAGCGAAGTTCTTCAATGATTTGGCGAAATTCAGTCTCTTGTTATCGAGTTATAGAGCCATAGTAGAAATGGGTTTCATGGCTAATTCAATATTTTTTAAAGCGTAGTTGCATTGTTTTTGTTTTTTTTTTTATAATTCAGTTTTTTATCTTACTAGATAGTTTCTTCAATAACGAGTTATAAATAGTTTACTGTAGTTTGAAGTTTATTTAATCTTCGGCATCTTAAGATAAACTAGATAGTTGATGACTTTGGAAACGTTGTTCAAATGAGCAATATCCATCTGATAGCGATAAAATACAAACATGTGAAACATTTTTACGGAACTACTCTATTTCAAATCTTGGTTGTATGGGTTGACGGCTTTATGGCCATGCGGCTTGTGTCGTCAGACACTAAAGCGCATCGTATCATGGTTGAATTCCCGTTTCAGGCTTTGAAACTGTTCATGAGAAATATTTCTCGGCTGGCTATGTAACAGTCTGTGCAGCTAAATTGAAATGTATGTGTCTTTTTTGTTGGAATAGATTTAGTGTGACACAAATAGTCTTGCAATAGAGGTCGGTAAGTAAAGCATGAGCCATCGTCGTCAGCAGATGTGTGAATTTGTTGGGAAGCGTATGATATCAAAAAAAATCATCTTATAATAGGTTGTCAAAGAGCCCTTAATCTACTCTACGGAAGACACCCACCTTCTAGATTATCGCTATCTTAAGATATCCGTTAAATTGTTCATAAGATCCATTTTGGTACCACCAATCTTTTAGCTTAGGGATAGTACACAATTTAAATTATGTCATGCTAAATTTCAACTTTTTCGACCACCTCCCCCCTCCCCCATGTCATACTTTTTGTATGAGTCCTCTAAAAGTTTTGTAAGGCTTGTCACTCTATGCTTGTATGCTAAACGAGCGCTTTACCAACTAAGCTACCGATCCACTTGGTGACCCAATAACTGAGTTGGTTACAAGTTAAGAATTCAAATCCCTACAGACCACGCAGACCCCTTTCATAACCCTTATCAATCCATCTCATGTTACTACACACGCGGGCAGAGTGATTGCGATTTATTTAGTGTAGAAACTTTTTGCCTATCGTACCTACATAACCTAACACGCGTAATGAGTCAATTAATTTCATCAAAAATAACTTTTGAGCATCGAAAATGCTTTGATTATTTGAAAAGAATCGTCCGTAGTCCGTAGATAGGATAACGAGAAACGTCATCAAAATAGTTTGTTTAAATACACATTTTTATTCTCCTTCTCAAAATTAACACGTTTTTTGTTTTGTATGTTAACATTTTCCATTAGCAATACACAGAAAAAAATCCGTTCTCGTATCCGTGAACAGCAGACGTGAACTCGTCAACAAGTAAAAATACACCGTGAACTAGATCATGTTTCTGCGTAAACATGATGGTAGTTCATGGTGTATTTTTGACAGTTCACGTTTTCCAGAACGCTTTTTTGAGCGTGTAGCTACTAATATCGTTTTTGCTAATCTTGCCGACAGATATAAATTTTTACAACTAGCCATAAATCCGGAAGATTGCCGCTCCGGAGGCACAACAAGAATCATTCAATATAGTCCCATAAATTGTTAGTGAAACTTGGTGCTTTTTTTCTTTCAGATTATGGATCGTTTGTTTCTCTACTACAAGTCGAAAATTGAAAGACGTGCAAGTTTCCTATGTGGTGCTTTTTATTTTTGTGCTCGAAGCACTTATTTTTTGCGAATTTGAATACTTTTTTCTCACACTCACCACCAGCTGTCTAAATTTCTATCAAATAATTATGACCGCCAAAAGTAAGCTCATTTTCTAATAGGGATCCAACAGTTTGATGTTTGGCTTGGGTCCGTTCACTATTAAACGACCCAAGTCAAACGTCAGATCGAGAGATCCCTACAAGACAATGAGCTAATTTTCGGTGGTATAAGAGCTTGTAAAAAGCTGAATGTGATCTCAAGACTCATTTCAAGCTGATAACTATAGTGAATTTTTCATAAATTAGAGGGATTAGGAGCATAATGAACACGCGAGGCGAAATGAACACCCCTTCATTCTCTGAGAATATTAATATTACATTAAATGTTTATTCACAGTATGAAATCTGTATGAACTGTTTGACGGTATAAAAGTTGATGGTTTTCTTCAATTATCCTATGAAATTTAAATTTTTTTCTCAGCTTCAATTGGGTTATAAGGTGGTGGAAGAATCTAATTTGTTTAGCAAAGTAACACACCTAGAAATTTTGTTTTTATTAGTGTGATAGATGGAACTCCCTTTCACCTTTTGATAGGTTTAACAGCCAATAATAAAAAAGTTTTCACTAAATTTCAAGAAAGTGTTTATTTTGACCAGATACCTTTTTTCTAGCTTTGTTTTATATCACGTTTTTCTGACATTTGATTTAATTTTTCTCATCACAAACTTGGAAGAACGCCGAGTGTAACTGAAAAATATAACCATTATAAGGTCTTAAAATATGCATTTGCTTAATGTGTCCATCCCCTACTAATCATACATATCGAGCACGTTTTGAATGACCAAGTGTTCAAAAATAATTTCATAAACAAAATATTGGTTACCATAAGGAACTTACAACATGCGGACCACAACACATCACTATTCAAAATCCGCTCGCGGGGCGTAAAATCTTCCCGAGAACCGCACAAAACCTTCCCGGCGGTCACAGTTTGATGGTCCTTGTTTATAATGATATTACAAATGCCAAGCAAAAACTGTAAACCTTAACTTATTTCCATTGAGCATAATTCTAATTTACCCCCTTTTTCGGGCACACTCCATAATTTCATTGAGTTTGACAGTACCACGGACCAAAATTTTTCGGTACACTGACGTTATACTGCAGATGTCATGATGCTTCCGGGTTGGTTGAAACATAGCTTGGTACAGCCAGTACCAGATTTGGGCTTCGGGGGGCCCGGGTCAGATCTCATAAAGGGGGCCCCTTTATACAAAATTCAGCACGTTTTGGGATTCCACAAACTAACGTATTGAATTTGAGTTATGAACGAGAAGGTCGGTCCAAACATATGAGGGGCCCAAATTCAAAGTAGTGTAAGTGACATTTTCGGTTGTGAGCTATATACATTGCGAAATTCGTCTGTTTTCAAGCTTTTCAATAGTGTTTTGTGGTGATTTTTCCGTCCAAAGTGAAAAATATAATAATTCTTAGAAGATTGGCTGTTTTTATTGGCTAAATAATTTGTGTAGAGTAAAAAAATTGCTGAAAATCTTCAAAGCCGTTTTTCTTTTGACTTTATTTAGTACAAGTTTCCAGTTTGTCTCGGTTTTCGCATTCTCTGAAAAAACAAATTATTTACAGTATTGGCAAGAATACAGTATACAAGACCGAATGAACTGAAAATTGAACTGTATGTTGGAAAAAGCTTCATTCGTAAATGAATCACCAAATTCTATGCAAAGTATCTAAGGTCTTAAAATCCACCCATCTCGACAAAAATGTCCAAATATTGATACTTGAATATTTTGAAAACAAACAATTTAGGATAAGTATAATCTTCTTCAAAGTTTTGCAATTAATTTAAGTGAACCAATTTGCTGAAGCATGCCTTTTTCGAAATATTAACATTCAAAAAAATATTCCAATTTGGAAATTTGGGCATTTTTCTCATAACAGTATTTTTCTAATAGCTTCAAAACTCTTGAATAGAATTTGATTAATTGCTCATAAATCAAATTTCAAGTAATTTATGAGATGTAGTTCGAATTTCAGGTCAATCGGTTCATCAAAAGCTGTTATACAGTGCCCTTAACTTGACTATTTTTGTATGAAAATCAGCCTTCATGTACTTTATTCTTGGCAGTACTGTATATTCTATAAATTATATTCAAAGCCTTTACTGAGAAGAGGCCCAGACAACCGAAATGTACGCATAACGAAATCACCTGGAGGCTTTGTATGTGCAACATTTCACTTATAAGATGTAGCGAAAAGGCCTTCTACGTACAAAAGTGGAGGCGATATGCGTGCATATATTATGTGATGAATAATAACATACAATGCGAGTGTTTAAATATTCTATCGAACTAACCTGTGATCGTATGCGACTTAACTTATGATAACAAATGTTGATTTGACAGCTGCTACGGATTGATTCGACTTACTTTGTACGAGTGTACGGGACGAAGCAAAATGTACAAAAGAAACCAGAAAAGAAGTGTTTTATGCGAGGAAGCTCATCAATCTGACGAGTTCATCCACGGTGTTTTGCGGGTTTGATGTATTTAGTATGAATAAACGAGTTGTAACGTGAACTTTCATGCGATTTCTGGTTGTCTGGGGGTTTAGTCGCATTTTTTAAGATCCTGCAAATACGTCAAGCGCATTTTCTATTCAAATATTTTTTGAAAACTAACTAGAGAAGAATTTTAAAGATTTTGGCTTAATATTCATGACTTTTTTTGTAATTTTGTAATACTGAAGGATAACAATTGACGAAACCATACTGTGTGATCAGGTAATAAAAAAAATAACTCAAATATTGGAAAGTTGGCTTTGACGTTAGAATTATATGTCCAAATGTCGAAAGAGAAACTATTGTAACGTATTTAATTTTTTTTTGTTCTTAATTTTCATTCCTCGGGGGGCCCCCTTCATCGGGGGGCCCGGGGCATTTGCCCCCTTGGCACCCCCCCAAATCCGGGCCTGGGTACAGCGGGGATTCGCTGGTTGGAACACGACTGCCTTCCATCTAGCGAATCCGATCCGTTAGTTGGAACGACTGACAGCTGGTGAAAATGCTCCACACTAATGCATCTGGAGAGCAAATCGTCAGGAAACGCACATATGCATACGCATCTGTTCTATATATGGAGACTGCAAATATACTTTCATAGCTGCTTCCTTTTCATTCCCAATGCACTAGGAAGATGCAAAGGACAATATATTTACACAATCTTCAACCTCGGCTCGGAAGCCCAAATTTTCAATTTAATTCCACTAATACGGATTATTGGAATCGAACTGTTCCCTGTTTTTGGTATACTTATACCAGCTCAACAACGTCAACAATTGAGCTCTCTCCGAGTGGTGTCACGAACACAAACGCAGAGTTGATAGTGGAAAATATCCCCTTTTGAATTTGCCGGGGACAGCTGATCTTTGTTTATGTTTTCCATCACAACTGTTGAGTAGTATTCATGACATAAATCTGATCAAACAATACCACGGATGAAACGAAATAATAGGTTAGCTGGTTATGAACGACATGGTGACGTCATTATTGTCTAAAAGCAGCGTCTTATTCCGCAATGAGATTTGCGTTCACTTATGAGATTTATTGTAATAGGGGAACTGGGGGTAATATGCCCATAGGGGGCAAAACGCGCCACCCTCGATTTGGGCGAATGGTGTGGTTTAGAATACTTTTTTTTACCCTAGGTTACAGCAAATGGATAAAAATGCTTCTATTGATAATTTTTTATGTGTTTTTCTCAAGAAAATCGATAAAAACGTATAAAAACGTTTTTCGCTGTTTTCGTTGCAATTTTGTGCGATTTTCAAGGTCATTTTTTAGGTCGATAAACAACCAAATTTTCAAAACTATCGCCGAGAGCCAACTTGTGCACTGTCATAGTTTGTATTACATGCAAAAAATATGTTCAATTTGTCCTAAAAAAGCTTATCGAAGGACCTAAACTTTAATCAACTCTGGGGGCAAAACGCCCACACCTATTTCATAACACTAAAACAGCCGTTGGAATTCAAATTCTACCAAATGTAATGCCATATTGAAGTTACGCGCAATTTGAAACCTTACAAATGTACATTTTTCGCATCAGCATGTATACTATTATTGAACAATAACATCTGAACAAACGCCCGGATGTATGCAACCTATAAACAAGCATGGTTGTGTGCGTACGTTTACAGCATGGATAACGCCGAACTGAAGCGGGGCGTTTTACCCCGCAAAACAATACATATGCAGTTAAGCAAGCATTTTTTTAAAATTAGTTTTTAAACACCAGAAAAGCTAAAATAAATAGTTGTTTCGGCTATTTGAAAGAAAACATGTTTGTTTATCCGACCATAATTTGAAAAAAGCTGAAAATAATGTTTTTCACATCTAAAATCGCTGTTTTCCTTAACGTGGGCAAATTACCCCCAGTCCCCCTATATATCGCTTGGCTCGTTTGTACCACGGATTTGTATGTATATCCGACAAACGAAGAAGCCGTGTTGGTCACCTGCCCCTTGGACAAGCATCCGCACGATATATCGTTTTGTACCGTTAGATTTTTTATCAAGTAGGAGCTGATGACGTCATGTTAATTAATGAAATATTGTGATACTTGTTTAAGCACATACTATTCCGTTTGCGATTATTTGCTCAATTCTGAAAACATAAATCAAAGTACAATTTATTTTTTTTTGTTTGTGGATATTTGGCAGATCGACTTGAGAATAATGTTTTACATATTGAAGCCAAAAAATTCAAAGGAGATTGGGCAAATCTGGGCCCGGAATGTACACAAATGACTCATATATCATCTTAAAGATCTAAATGAGACAAAAAAAGTTGGTATGGGGCCAAAAATATCCGTCGTGGGAGAAACAAATTCGCATGGTTTGAGATGTATTTGTTTGTTGGTTTTCAATTAATTATCAATGGTAAAAACATGCTTCAATCTGCATCTTTATGAAGATAAAAAGCTCTGTGTTATACAGAAGTGAACTAAGACTTTGATACACAGATTAGAACATTACATGGTGATGCTATATTTTACAAATCGAGCAAATAACTCGTGACTCATCCGTTGACACTCTTCCACAGTAGGCTTTTATATTCTAGATGTAATCTGTCGATATTTATAGTAATGAGTAAATGAATGAGTAATGAGTAATCCTGTAACATCCAATGATAACTACCTATAAATTTTATTAACAGGGTTGTTTCAGTGGAGTCGATTTTAAAAACTCGTTTTGAAGAATAGGTCCTTAAGAAAAAAAAAAAGCGTTCTAATATTTATTCTCTTTTTAGTATTGCTGAAACTTCTGACCATCATAAAGAAGCTGATGTGGAGCGGTCATCAACAACACAAAATTGTGATGCAATGATTGTAGATGATATTGAGCACGAAGACTTTTGGCAAAATATTAGCAGGCACCTTGATAACGCTCTACTAGCGTCGATACAAAGAACTGGAACAGCATTCACCATATTTATGCACAGCTTGCCTAATTACAATCGAGCCATGGTGTTTGAAGTTATTGATATTTTCAAAACCAAAGTACTGGAACCCTTAATGACCATCGCTTGTGAAGTAATCACACCAGTTATTCCAGAACAAGAGAGAGCATCTACTTTGAACAACCTAATGAAGATTACGCAAGCTTTTGATGCAGTAAACACTGAACACAAATTTGTTAAGCTGCTGAAAGAAGAATGTCACTTTCAAGTGCCTGTGCTCGATCAAGTCAATAATGAGCTGATCCCTGTGGAAACTGATGGCTGCGTTGAATTGATCGAAAAATCAAAATCAAATATGTACATTGGATTGGAGAGGTTTTTCTCCACCTTTTTTCTCTATTGAGGCAAATTTCGAGGCACTATTAGATAATCATCAGCAAATAATCACTGCATCTCCTGAGAACCTAAACGATAATTTCGTAAAAGGAAAGTTTTGGAAGCAAAAAACTGCAAATAGACCAGGTGAAATTTGCATACCATACTTTATTTTTGCTGATTCTTTCGAAATCAACAATCCATTAGGTTCGAAAGCGGGTAAGCAAGCTCTGACAGGATTCTACTTAAATTTTCCAAGTTTACCAAGGCATATTAATGGCACAATTGAGAATATGTTCCTGATACAGTTCGTATATTCAGCCGTTGAAAAATCATTCTCCAACGAAGAAATCTTGAAAACGTTGATCCCAGAAATTATTCATTTGGAAAAAACACCCTTGAAGATTCGTGTGAAAGGAGAAGACAGGAGTGTTTATTTTATTTTTGGAGGACTGCGTGGAGACAACTTAGGATTGAACAGTCTTTTGGACTACAGCAGATCATTCGTCGCAAATCATCCATGCAGGTAGGAAGCGTTACCCAAGTAACATTGGTAGCTAAATAACAATTTATTCAGCTGAAATGAGCTGTATGAACAGCATTTTAGAAAAATAAGCTATCATTCAGCTACCAATACTACCGGGGCAAGACTTTTAAGCTGATCTTTAGTTACCGACAAATCGATGTTGATTAGATGTTAGAACAAACAAAACAAAAACTTTGAGCAATTATTATTAAAATTTACAAAACGATGTAGGAATTCTAACTTTGTCTGTTGATTTTGATACGAAAGCTTCAGTTTCTCGACGTAAACGATTATTTGAATTTTCAATGAACTGTTCAATATTGCCGGTTATAGGTGTTGATAGAGAAGCACATCGGTTTGTTGGTAATTTAAGGTTATGTTGGTGCTAAGGTAACGAATAGCGTCGTGTGGGGTAATGTTGGCTCTCTGTTTTAACAGCATATACACTATAATATTGAATATTATGTTACATAAAGGGTGTGAGGGTGCTTCTAAGCCAGATAACGTAACGTGAATAATTTATCGAAACTATGTAAATATTTCCAGCTACAAATTCCTCAACATAGGAAATAATCCTTCAATAGTATTTTTCAAGAAAACACGTTGAATCGAAAACTTTTTTTCCAATTTCGCTTAACAAGTGAAATGGTTAAAATTTGCTTTACGTAATATTTGAACGATCTCCAAAGCATACCTATCTATACATAAAATAGGCAAAGAAGAAAGGTTTTGTATCTAAAATGATGATCTATGTAATCAACCTCCTAGGGTGTAACTGTGTCCCCGCATGACGGTGTTTCTTAACTACAATCATACTATATAACTTATCGCTTAAAGGATTCATTTGAGTAGTTTAGATTTAGGTGAGTAGTCAATTGCGTAAAACTTGAATTTTTATTTGTACTTGTAGGATATGCTCGATGAATCTTGAAGGTATGAGGGAATGCACAGTGGACGATCCTGATCTGTATCGAACTGAAGAATCCTACAATCTGGCTCTAGAAATCGATCGCTTTTCTGAAACAGGAATCCGGAAGAATTCGATTTTCAATACTATTCCAGATTTCCACGTTACTGATTTGAAAATTGTTGACTGCATGCACGACTTCTATGAAGGTTTCGCTCATGATGCTCTCGCTTGTTGCATTATCCATTTTATTTCGAAGGGATATTTTTCATTATTCATATTAAATCAACGCGTCCAACGATATGATTATGACATCAACGATCGAAAAAATGTTCCCCCGGAAATAAAGCAAGAAAACATAGAAAGTATGAAATTTAAGATGTCTGCAGGGCAGATTCGTGGATAATTTGACGCTAATGATTGGAGACTTGGTGCCGGTTGGTGAAGAGTGGACATTCCTCGTAAATGTGACTAAACTTGGTTCATCTTTAATGAAGCCATCTTTCACCACCAAGGAAATAAGAGACTTAAAATATCTTATTGAATGTGCGTTAAATCAATACAAAACCTTATTTGGCAAACACCTTAAGCCAAAAGCGCACTTTTTGACTCATTACCCTCTTGCAATCGAGTGGACGGGACCTACACGATTTACTTCAACGTTTATACCAGAAATGAAACATAAATATTTTAAGAAAATAGCCACAACCACATCATCAAGGAAGAATATCGCTCTCACATTGGCAATTAAGGATCAATTTAAGATGGCCTATAATGTATTCACGAGTACCCATAATTTTGGACCGCTGCAGTTGAAAGAAGGAACTGGGTTTTTCATGAAACTGGACTGTATTCCCATTCCACAGGAATTGATTTCTGGTGATAGCAGTTTAATAGTTCGAGTACTGAATTACGTATTGCTTGGAAAATCAGAAATCACATCTGGAACAGTGTTGATCGTCTGGACACATAATAATTTTCTCAAAGAAGTGCGCTATATTATTAAAAGTAATGACGAAATAACATTTATTTGCCATACCTATACTGCCCATAACTGCATATTTGTAACATTCGACAAAAGTAGGCATTGAGTAAATTGAATACCAAGTGTGCATTTTATGGCAGTATGGGAGGAAACTAAAATTTGAAAAAATTACCGGGAACTCAAAAGTGCTTATTTGAGGCTAATATTTTGTACAACTCATATCACATACTAGGTGAATAGTCAGAAAATAATTCTGCTATAAATTTCATTGCTATTACATTACGAGGCTCATTTATAATCTCAATGTGACTGTTATGCGATTATAATTACCAATGTGACAAAACAACTTGGTATTTTTTTCGAATTTTCTAAAACAATCTCACAGATTTCAATAAGTTGATCGAAAGTATTTATCATTTGATGACTCTCCATGGTGTTAACTCCAATTTGTCAAAAATGTCGAATGTGACTGTTATGCAGTTATGGGCAGTATATAGCCTTTGAGTTTGACGAACACATCGATGCATATGTAATTGATCCGCAGAATTAAAACATAGAGAAATGCAAAATAGAAGATATTACCCATTCTCCGTCCCATGTGCATCACCTACTAGATGGCAGAAAAGCGATTAGACTCCGACATTAATTGTTTTCAATAGTAATAATACGTCGTTTGTTAATGCTAAATAAAATAACAAATATATAACAATATGTATATAAATATGTTTTTCTAGTTTGTTTCAATTTGCTTGTTTTCGAGAATAACTTTTGGCAGCGTCCTTTTATTACGTAACGCTGAAATTGAAAATTTGCAACAACTATTCAGCGTTACATAATTTGTGGACGGTGCCTTATGTTCCAATAACATTTTTCTGTCAACATTGAATTTCAATACTATAATGAAGTTTTCGTTCGAAAAGTTATCCTGTTAACGGGAAACATTTTGGTATCCAAAGATGGCTGACTTGACTCACGATTTCGAAAGCTCTAAACCTTAAAATAGCAAACGTACATATTATCAGTGCACCAGATTCCGTTCATTTAAGGAAAGTTATGTATTCAAATGTTCATTAGAAAATAACTATTGTGTCGATCAATACTATTTTTATGTCACAATGTAGCTTCAAGTGTAGAAAATAAGCGACATAATAAGAAGAATTTGAGTGTTATTGTTTTATTTTGTATGTAGACCGCAGGCGATGTCGAGAGAAGAATAGCTCAGCGATTGGATTTCCTCCGGGCCAAGTTCGGAAACGTTCGGCTGCAACCGCAGATTGTTGCAATTGGTCCATCACGTAAAGAGTCAGCGGTAATGGTACTCTTCGGTGGAGCGGAGTATAAGGCGGACAACGTACTGCATGCAATTTGTATTTGCATGCATGTTACTTACGTCTTGAGCCTGGAGTACACGCCGGATTGCAAGCCACTATGGTTGTTCATTCAAACTTATCTCTTTAAAATAAAAGCCTCCATCGTTGAGCTTCCCAAGAGCACGAGGGATTTACTTCAATCAATTGAATGAACGCAAAGTGTTATATAAAATGTATAACTTTATAAAACAAAAATAAAATAAATGAAATAAAACCAATAAGGGGCAGTCCATAAACTTCGTAGACATATATGAAGGGAGGAAGGGGTCTGGCCACAGACCATGATCCATACAAATTTTGGAATTTTCGTAAGAACCATGGTTTAAGGGTCTTAAAATCCAAAAAAAAATGCCTACCTAGTTTATGGACAGCTTTCAACTGTTTCTATGGATATGAAAGTAACTACTATTTTTTATATTTGGCTAGGGGTCGTTTAAATAATACGTAACGTGCGAAAGGTAAGAAGGATAAATAAAGCCTTTTTTCATGAACCGCGAATTCAGACCCAGCTTGCTACTTTACATCTCCAATCAGAAATCGTAAATGACAGATTTTCTATCGAAAGAGCATTCGAACGTAAAAATTAGAATAATATGTTATAGGTGTACGATCATGGGCCACAGCAGCAGTTTATAATAGTTTAATGAAACTAAATGAAGAAAAGGAGGAGTTGTACGATCGGAAAAGACTAATACCAAGTGTGTTGAAGGTATTCAAATATTTGAAGATCATTATAGTCATAGAATATATGGCCTCTTGTTTTGATTCACGGTTTCCACGAACAGATGTCTTTTTATTTAACTAATCCGAAACTAAAATGGGTACTTACACACTTAAATTATTTTACGGATTCCGGTGAATTTCACCGTAATCTCAACAGCTGAACAGTTCGGTAAAATAAATTAACGGAGTACGGTAAATTTTTACAGTATTCCGTAAAAAATCACCGGAATCCGTTAAATTCCGACGAAGTTACGGTGTTTTATTTCACCGAACTGTTCAGCTGTTGAGATCATTGGCGTAGGAACAGGGGGGGCCAGGGGGGCCTGGCCCCCTCCAGAATTATCCAGGCCCCCCCCAGAAATTTTGATGATACTAAAAATAAAAAAAAACTAACATGAAGCAAAATCTTATGTATCAGGTACATGGCTCTTGTTATGGACAAAAAAATCTCTTCAGAAGTTACGTTATTTGTGAGAAAACCTCGCTTGGTTTTCACAGCATCAGCGAGGCGGTTCTGATTTCGTTGAATCGTGCGACAACCGAAAGCTTAACTGTCCGACTTTCAAACGGATGATTATTGTTAGAACTAGCTTCTTGTTATATGTGATGAGCGCAATTTTTCGGAGATGGCCGTTGCAAAAAATACCGTGATACAAAAAAACGTAAATATCCTGGAAACATGCTTCCCAAAATTAGTTTTTTTAATAATCCAAACAATGCTGTTACAGCATAAAGCAGCATATTCACTGCATTCTGATTTCTCAATTTTTTCGAGGATACCCTGCTCGAGGTGTCCGGTGAGGATGATTTCCCTTTTGAGAATTTACTAAAGAAATCCATAAATTTACTTCAATTCGTGTAATGACCGAAAAAAAATAATTGGTAAAATAGACAACATTACTAAAGGAATTTCTCAGACAATACATAGCGGGATTTTTTTTTTAAATAAGACTTAACTTTTAAGAAATTTAGGCATGACCAAGTTTTTTTCAGTCGAATAGCAGAAATTTAACCTGGTGTGAAAAATGCAACAAAATCGTTCATTCCAGCAATAAATTCCCTCTTTGAGAGTTAGTTCTGTTTGATCTTTCGACCTTGACACTTGCTTTTCCCAGGGCAAGCGACGAGGGCAGGATCAAACATGTCGCGCGTCCGTCTCGTAAGTGAAAAAGTGGCGTGATCGATGAGTTCGGTTGAAGAAAGTGAAAAAGTGCCGCGATCGGTTAGTTCTGTTTGATCCTTCGACCTAGACGCTTGCTCCTGGGCAGTGCGTCAAGAAAGCCCGAACAGTTTTTTTTTTATTCCTTTTGGGTCGCGCGCTTATTTTTTTTTTCCTGAGTGCTTTTTTATAGCCGAGTAAACGAGTGAAGCCGAAAGTGGATTGTGGCTGCTCAGTCAAGGATAACGGATCAATTGGTGAGCTCGTTTCATGCTACTATTTCTAATCTATAAAATATGTATGACTGCACATTCAATCGTTACTATGGTGGGATGTAAATATGATTTTTCAACAAACTATGGATGGTTCGTCACTGTGAGTGTCGACACAAACTCTGATTCATGAGTTATTTATGTTTAACATTTTTTTTCAGAACACCTCTTATATACCTTTATTTTTGTAATTAAAAAAACTTTGAATGGTTCGACACTACAAGTGTAGACTTGCGAAAGGTTCACTTTATTCAACAAACTTTGGATGGTTCGCCACTGTAAGTGTCGGCATAAGAATAAGAGTGTTCTATGATGTCCCAACCAATCGAGTTTTTTGTTTCTTTTCAAATGAGTAAAATATAATAACACATGCTTTCGTCCTGACAGCTGTAGGAATGTTACATTTAGGTATTTGTTCAACAAACTTTGAATGGTTCGTCACCTCAAGTGTCGGCATAATTTTCCTCTACATAAAAATTGTTCATATCAAATGAAAATATTATATTTACGTATAAGCATGTATATATCTCACAAATCATTGTTTATCATGGTCTAATCGCTTATCAAAGTGAATCCTATGACCCAACGATCCTCCCCATTAACAAACATCCCTCCCAGTAACCTTTGTGGAGATGCAGAGGCAAACACGGTCTCCAAAAAGCAAAGGTTACACACTAACATTCCTTCCCCCAATCCCACCTGACTGCAAGGACGTGGCCGGCGCCGTTATTGACCCTGTATAAATAGAGGCACTGAATTATGCACACTGAAGAAGATTATGGCCAATCCCAGCCGAACTTCTAGTTGATTCTTTGTGCATTTTCACTGACTTCGGTCAATCACGGAATAGCAACCATTGATATGTGTAGTCAGTCTAAGCTAAGCTAAGCTAAGCTAAGCATTCCAGCAATAAATTCCCTCTTTGATGTTGATTCAACTTTTCAAGTATTTTCGCATGAATAAATGTATTGCTATACAGGGTGTCCGCATATTATCCGAACAGCAAAATATTGGAAACACGATCTCACATTAAAAACAATGAAAAATCAAGGTCCATGTACTTTTTATAATACATCTATATGTTGACACAAAATACAACTTCAAATAATTTCGAAATGATTTTTTGTTACTGAGATAGGCAAATTTATTTTTTTCGGAGACGTTTTTCCTGAAGGCCGCTAGTCATACTGCAGATGAGTTATCCCTAAAATCTAAAAGAGATGAATCCAAATGTCCTATTATTATTTGAAGTTATCTGCAGTTCAGTGGCTTCAAGCTAGACTGGAAATAGAAAATTTTACGGTTCAAATTCAGTGAGTCCTATGGACATTTCTCTTCCGTCATAAAGCTCGAAAAACAGCTCATTTTAAGACACCTTAATACATTTGGTTTGGTTTTGCAAATATTTGAAATCGGAAATGTGTCAAACTTACGTCTTAAGAATATAATACGCCAATGTTTAAAACCATGAGAGAATATTGAATTTATTATGCTTGATTGTTTAGAGCCATGTCTTCAAAGTTTGTACGGATAATTTGCGGACACCCTGTATTATTTCAGGAAAACTTATTATTTCATAAACTATTTGATTGGTTTTCAACAGATTTGTAGTAACATTTCTCATAAAACTTTTCGATATTCTTTATAAAAATTTACTCTAATCAAATTTCTTAAGGAATATTGAAAGGGTAGCTTTAGAACTTTTGCAAATCTTTTGGAAATTAGTCAAACAATATTGTGGGACTTTCAAAGCGAATTCATCCTGGTGGTCATGCATTCCTTCTAGGTCTACTTTTATTAGCAAATTGATTCCTGAATATGCTCCCGGATTTACCTGAAAAATGTTAATTATTTTTTCAAATGTTCATTTTCCTCTCGTATTTCCTCCAAAAAATCATTGATTCTGTCAAGAGATATTTTGCTGGAAGTTCTACTTAAAATTCTGCTGTAAAATTCTTAAAAAAGTTTTCCCACAAATTTTATTACAAATTCTTCCGCGAAGTTCATCATGTTTCAAAAAGAAATCACAAATTGCGTCATAAATTCTTCTATGTTTTTTTTTAGAAATTTTGCTTCAAATTCCCGGATTATTCAAGAATTGGAAAGATTTTTTTTTTGAAATGTCCTTTGCCTTCGAATGCTCAGAAGAAATTTGTTGAAAAACCCCAGGAAAACTTTTGCTCCCAAACATAGTGGTAAAGAAATCTGTAGAGAAACATCAAACATGAAAAGAAAACTAGGAAAGAAGAAAGGATTTATTAAGGTATTCACAATGGAAATTGTATTGATCTTTTTGTTTTTTGTCGGAATCCATGTTTTTGATTTGAATTTTTGTACGATTCGAGGGTGGAATTTCTAGAGGCTTTTTGACAGAAATCTAGGAATCCAAAAATCAAGGAAGGATATATTTCAAGGATAATTTCTTTAGATGATCTTGATGGAACTTCTTGAGAAAATTGTTTTATTTGTAAATCCATTAAAGAGAG